>NC_089238.1:57196298-57796298 GCF_963924675.1 Phocoena phocoena
GGGCGGGGGGAGGGGGAGAGGCGGCTCAAAGCGTTCGGGGCCAATCGCCCCCACCCCCGC
Source organism: Phocoena phocoena (assembly GCF_963924675.1). Taxonomy (NCBI): domain Eukaryota; kingdom Metazoa; phylum Chordata; class Mammalia; order Artiodactyla; family Phocoenidae; genus Phocoena; species Phocoena phocoena. The sequence goes on from NC_089238.1 coordinate 57,196,359, forward strand.
CTCTGTGTAACCACGGCAGGAAAGTGAGGGAAACCATCCATTCTGAATGATTTCTACAAAAGCAGGCTCCAGAGTTGATGTCTGCCACATGTACCACCCAGAGCCTGGCTGTCTTTAAAACATGGCCAGAAAGCAGAGCGGGTCCAGCCAGGAATGCAGGGTCTCTATCCTGATATCTCGGTGCTCAGACCCAGCTCGGACCTCCGCGCTGCAGCTTCTGACGGCTGTCCTCCCACTCATAGCACACAGGCTGTCAGGGGAGCCCCAGGGGAGCCCCAGGCGGAGAATGTGCCGGAAGGCTGACCATCACCCGGAGTCACCTCCAGAGGCAGTGGTGTCCAGGGACACTGGCTACCCCGGCTTTTTCCTCTGAGCGGTAATTCTCCAACAATACGTCTTTGTGGGGCTCGGCTGTGGGCCCGGGGACGCTGTCCGGAATGAGGCACGGTGGTTTCTGTTCTCTTGGACTTCACTTTATGACTCCCCCCTTCTCCCAGCTCGAGAGAAAACACCCCAAAGGCAGCTGGGAAGGCAAACTCCTGATTACTGGGGAAACAGAGCTCAACGTTAGAATTCAGGTGTTACCCTGTGTAGAAGGAAGGGGAGGAGAAGAGGGCAGTGGTGTGTGGCCCCTGATGCCTGACGGGTTCGGCGTTGCCCCCGCACACGAGGGCCCCGCAGGACTGCCGAGCTGTCCGTCTCTGCTGACAGCGCCCAGACTGGGCAAGCTATTTATAGAACTGGAGGCCTGCTGGAGGGCTGCATCTGGAACCAATTGAGGGAGGCCTGGAGTCGCTGTCAGAGCCTGGCACCCACTCGACGATCCCCCAGGCAGGACTTCACCCGAGAGTGTCAGAGAAACTGGGATGTAGCCGCTCCCTCCGAGGGCCTCCCAAGACAGTCAAGTTAATTTGAAAAGACATTCTGAGCCGGCCAGTGGATCCCGCTCGCAGTGTCAAGAGGCAATTACCTACAATTATTATGCAGGCGTCTAATCACTGCCCGCTGGCTGATTAGTTACAAATCGCTCAGCAATAGACCGCCCTGGGCAGAGAGACTCCCTCCTCTGGGGTGTGAGCTGGCTCCTGGGGCTGAGCCAGGAGGTGGCGGCAGCCCACGAAGCGGGTGGTTGCTCCTTGCCCCAGAGGCCTTCTGAGAAGTCACTGACACCTCGGCCCACGGTACACACGGGCACACCAGAGGGGCACACCCGCTTCTTCAGGGTGTGGAGGAATGGGGTCTCCACGATCTCAGACTGGGCTTCGCAAAACCTCCTCTAGGCCAGCGTGCCCTTGCCACCCCGGGGAGGACACCCCTGTGGACGGGGGGCGCTGGGGGGGGGCTGCTCGGTGTGGTCTGTGCACTAGCAGTGTCGACAGCCCGTGGGAAATGCAGACCCCTACCCCAGCCACGGAAGCAGGATCTGCATCTTCGTGAGACGAGCCCCGGAGACGCAGGTAAAGCCCTCGGCTACACGATGAACACCTCCCGGGCCCGAGTTCCTGTGCTCTGCACGGCACACCCCCAACAGCCTGCACCCGCTGAAGATAACTGGGTCGGTCACGGGACCACAAGCTCCACAGGGCAGGTGTCTTGGGTCCCCAGGTTCTAGAACAGTGTTGGATATACAGTAGGTGCTCAAAAGATGGTGAATAAACGTGTGCACTGACAGAGAGATGCCCTGTGTTTTATTTTAAAGACCTGGTGTGCGTGCTCAGAGGGAACGGCAGACTTTGTGAGCAAAGGTTCCTTTCAGAATTTTATAAACAAAAAAGATTCTCACGTCACTTCTGTTGCTCACTAACATTGCCTGGAACGGCAGGAGTAGAATATTCTTGACCAGCCAGCCATCCCTGCTTGAGCGGTTCCTGAAAAATCGTGGCACTGGCTGCTGTCAGAATCCGGGAGGCGGCAGCCGCACTGGCTAGAGGGTCTGTGGCCTCCGTTTTGCCTTCTGGAGAGCAGCAGGCTTGAACTTTTGAACCTGAGCTTTGCTGAGAAAGACTCCAGTTCCCAGGTCTTGGCCTGAGACATCCCCCACCCCTAGGCCGGCTGTCCTACAGGGGGTCCTGACCCTCAAGGGGGGGCACACTCTCCCCCAGTGACACTGGTGGTCCCTGATCCTGGGCTGACGGCTCAGGAGTCCTGCATGAATCTGGATTAAGGGGCCTTCCTCACCACCCCTCTTACTAAGCTCCAGCCTCTATGTATCCTGCTGCCCCACAGTAGCCAATAGCAGGCCCCATTTACGGGGTGCCTACCGTGCACCAGGCAGCATCTTGCATGCACTGTCCGACGCTGAATCAGCTTCTTGAACTTGCACAGCAGGTCTAGTATGCAGGTATTGCTCTTACACCCATTTTACAGACGGGACACTGAGAAGCCCCATGAGAGAAGGGACGCCCCCCTGACCACCCCCCCAACCCGGAGCCTGTTTCCTCATCCAGAAAATGGGAGAATGAGTCGGGCTCTGTCTGCCTCCTTCTCTGGATGGGACCAAAACGCTGAGGCTTATGTCTGCACTTTGGACCCTCCATGCCTCACCTGAGACAAAGTCCAAGGCAGATGCTAAGAGAAATGCTTCCTGAGGTGCCGAGTTCGAGGGTCGAAGTGCCAACAAGTATGACACGCTCGTCGTGTTCCAGGGCCGTGTAGGGATGAACCCAGTGAACCCCAGGAGGTCTATCTGTGGCCCCCCCCCCCCCACTTCACAGATGTGGAAACTCAGGGGCAGCGTGATGAAGTAATTTGCCCAAGATCACACACAACGGACATTTGAATTCGCGTAACAGATGTACAAAGCAGGTATTATTTTAGACCCCTCACCGACCCTTCACTGGGGTGCCCTCTGTTCCACTCGTGGGCACCTTGACCTGGGGCTTATACTGCCAGGCACTGTGCTCCCCTATCGTGTAAATGAGTGATCCGATGATGATGACAGAAAGCTTACCCTCTGGTTCAACTCACACCTTTAAAGTTCCTTGAGAATCCAGTTCTCGGCCCCAGAGGACGCTCTGGATTCCCGCGGAGTTCCTGACCTTGACACCCCCTCACCCCCCCACACCCCATTCTAGTGGTCAAACTCCCAGAAAGCTTCACTGTGTGGCCAGTGGGATGTGTGCAGGCTGAGAGCAGGGCCATGGAACCTGATGGGTTTAAAGTTTCACTTTGGCCTGATGACTGCTTTACCAGTCTAAACCTCAGTTTCCTCCCCTGGGAAGTGGGAATAAAATAGTGGAGAACAAAGGCATGTATGGGTTGGAACAGTGTTCCCCCCCAAATTCATGTCCTTCCGGAACCTGATAACGTGACCTTATTTGGAAAGAGGGTCTGTGTAGGTGTAGTTAGGATGAGGTCACACTGGATGAGGGTGTCCTTGTAAGCACAGGTGACACAGAGAGACACGCGTAAGAAGCCCATGTGAAGACAGAGGCAGAGATTGAAGTGATGCAGCCATAAGCCAAGGACACCTGGAGCCCCCAGGAGCTGGAGGAGGCATGAAGGACCGCCCCCCACCGCCACCCCACCGAGCCTCCAGAGGGAGCGCAGCCCTCCTGATCCCTTGATCTCAGACTCTGGCCCCCGGATCTGGGAGAGGACATTTCTGTTGTGAGCGCCCGGCGTGCGGCGCTTGCTGCGGCCCCAGGACCCTGCGCCATGCCCACACAGCTCCGCTCAGGGAGGACTCTGACTTCGTGCCAGCTCTCCCCGTCGACATTATGGTGCCTATCACCTACCCAGTGGCCCTTGCCCCTCCGGGAGGGGCAGCACAGAGGTGAGCGTGTGGTGAGACACCCAAAGCGCCAAGTGAAAGGGCAGGGAGAGCCCTGTGGTTTGGGGCCGTCTTCTCTGCCCCATCCTGGGGCTTCCGGGCAGGAGCGCTGAGTCAAGAGTGCCCCAGCCAGCAGAGCAGACCGAGGGATGCCGAGTCGACCGCTGCATTTATCCGGCTGTTCAGGGAGCAGGACCTCACCCGCCCCTTGAACCCGAATACAGATGTGTAGGGGTCAGAGGCCGGGCTAATTAGCTTAGGAAGGCCACGTACACTTGACCGGACCCACGAAGGTCATCGGGAAGCCCCTAGATGGCCCCTTGCTATTTTTAGCCTTGAGGGCCACATGACTGGACCCCGACTTCAGCGTGGCCCAGGATGACCGGGGGCCAAGCGGACGGAGGGGTAGGAGGAAGAGCGTGCTCAGAGGATGCCCGGCCAGGCCCTGGTGACCGCCACGGGGCCGAGCATTCGCTGTGACCTTGTACCTGCCCCGTCCTGTGGGTGCGACCAGGGCCGGCCCCATCTCAGAGGTGGGGCAACTGAGGCACAGAGCGACGCAGTGGCCTATACGAGGCGCCCTCCGGACCTCTGTACGATATGAGAATTATGTTTGAGGGTATTTGGGGGCTAGGGTGCCTGTGGAGTGGAAAAATACATATTTTGACGCAAGGTTCTGGGATGCATTGCAGCGGGGGAGTGCTGGCTTCTCCAAACAGGAGCTTCTACGGCAGGTGGCTGAGGGGCAAAGAGGGGCCCCAGGTCCAAGCCCCACTCCATCACTTCTGGCTGCAACCCCGGGGCAGGCGGCTTACGCACACCGGCCTGTCTCGGCTGTAAAATGGAGATTCTGGCCCCGACGGCAGGGGAAATAGGTGGCATCGTGACGGGCTTAGCACAGCTCCCGGAGCTGCTGGTGCTCCACGGGGCCTCCTGCGACACCCTGGCCACCCCAACCTGCCGCTGGAGCGCGCCAGCGATAGGAGCAGAGGGCCAGCCTGCAGCCGGGGCCTCGCAAGGGTGTCCCAGAGGCGGGCGGCACACAGGGCAGCTGGCGAGCAGCAAGCGGGGAGGGGAGGTGGAGGGAGGGCCAGCCAGGTCGGCTCCGAGGCTGCCACATCCCTAGCACGGGGCCGGCAGCAGGGCTGTCAGCTACGACGCCGAGTGCAGGAAGACGGGCGCTTAATGGAGCTCTGATTACAGGGAGATAGGGCTCCGATGGCTTCCAAGGGCCCCCTTTGTGGGATTAGTATTTATTACGCCCTGAATTAGCTGGCAAGAGGGTCGGCTTCTGTGGAGACATTTCGCAGAGCCTCGAAGCATAATGTTCCTTTTATTGCTCCATAAACAGCCCTCACACTCTCCCTCCTCTTCCTCCTGCTGCCCCCTCACTCCTGTCTTTTTAAACCTTTTAAACCTTTAATCAGAGACTAATTGGGCAGAATAATAACAAATCCCTTTCAGCTTTGTTCTTCCAGAGCCCTGGCCTGGAGGTAACTAGGGTGGCAATACCCAGAGAAGCCCCCATACAGCCAAGTAGCTGGCCGAGGGCAGAACCTCAGGTGTGTTCTATGAAATAAGGACTTGCTTACACCCCAGCTAAAAGGTGGGAAGAGGCTGTCATGGAGGATATTACCACTGCTGCATACGTGTCGCACACTGCACACCTCCAGGGGGAGCCTTTTCAACCTCACCTCTCTGAATGGAGCGGTGCAGTGCACACCCTGTGCAACTGCACACAGCACCCTATTTCTACAGCTACCAGGTAAAACATAAATGCAAAGATACATAGTGTCAGCAGTGGCATATTAAAGGTGACTTTTCTTCTGAGCTTCCCCTGCATCTCCTAATTGCTTTTCTGTAGTGATGAGGCTTGCAAAAAACATGCCAGGCCCAGTTCCAAGTGCTTGGTGTGTCCAGTAATTCCACGCTGGCCACTCCTGGCTCTGTGCTCCCTGTCACCAGCGCTAAATTGCCTCTTACTTCTCCATCCCCAGATGAAGTGAACTACATTTACGTTAACTGACCCGACCAGACCCCACTTCCGGCGCTCGGGGGCAGCCCTCTCCCCTCACCCAGCCCCTGCCATTCCCTCACTCTAACCCCTTGCTCCCCATCACACGGCTTTCTGGCTGGATTGTTCCCTATCAGGCATTTATACTCTAGCAAGAATTTTCAACAACGCATGTTCTTTCCCAGGGACCTAATTCCTCACTGAACAAGTGAGATTCTTGAGAGATCTCAGCAGGTAAGCAGAGAGAACCTGGAATGGGAATAGGGAATCATGCTAATAACCCAGAAATCAAACTGGTTTGGCATTGCTGAAGAGAATCATGACATCCTAACTTTTAGGAACAGAAAGGATGTTAGAGATCATTTAATCAAGTCCATAATTTTAGATGTGAGAGAAATGAGAACCAGGGAGGAAAGTGGTTTATGCAAGACACACAGCGAGTCAGTCTCTGACCAAAACCATGAGTCTAGTTCGAATGTTTTCTTCTGTGAGAGAAGGGAATATAAGCATTCGAGCAAGAAACCCCTGCCCCAGAATGACTCAAGACCTAAGACGTGAAAATACGGACACACTGCAGGTGTCGGGGGTGAACACATAGGGTGCGTGTGTCTAACCCTCCCATTTTATGGGTGGGAAAGCTGAGGCCTGGGGAGAGTTAACAGTGCCAGTTGTCATTTACTGAATGCTTGTGGCTTGCCAGGCACAGGGCTAGTTGTGCACATCATCAAATTAACCTGCATCACCACCCCACGAGGCAGGTAGAGGTTTGGGAAGTGCTGGGTTAAGGCAATGGATACAGCTTCGCATGTTTATATTTTAACTGCAGGGCTCTTCAGAGCCTTCAATATGCTTATGTGCATCGTGCATCTCCAAGAAATAGAGGATAGCTGGGTTTTTCCAGTTATTTGGGCAAGGAAACATCTTTTCACGAAGCATCTCCGGGGACACATTTCGGTTCTAGATTTGAACCACACACGCCATTCCAAGGGCTCTGCCAAGACAACATGTGTTTAAATGCCCAGTAAGTGGTTCCAGTTGTGAGGGCCCCGAATTCCAAAGACAGGGAGAGGTCACCTTCTAGTTATGCACCACTGTGTAAACGGGTTGAGGGCACCTTCTAGAGCAGAGCTTTGAGCTTTTTGCTGGAGTGGGGTGCGGGCGAGGGACAGGGAGGTGGGTGTGCAAGACACTATCAGTGGCACAAGGAAAACTGCACTTCTCGGCCCTCCTGCCCCTGGAGAGGGCGGCATGTGCCTGGTTCTGGCAGGTCTGTGAGCCACAGTGACGTGGGTGATTCCTAGGCCGAATCAGTAAAGAGCGGTGGGGGGTCCTTAAGCTGGTTGCCATGTGCCCTCTTCCCCGTGGTGGCAGATGTGAAAGCCTCACGTTGAAAGGATGGGGCAATAAGGTGGAATCAGCCTCGATCACTGAGTCACCGTGTGGAAGATGGTTGCCCGGGAAGGTTGCCTGAGGCTGCAGGGGGTTTGGCATGAGTGGGAGGTAGGTTTTTGCTGTGCTGCGTCACTGCGATCCGGGAGCTATTTGTCAGTGCAGCACGGCAGAGCAGAGCCGGGCTGCTAGAGAGAGGACTGACCAAGGATTGGCAAAGCAGACACGAGTCCTTCCCCGTAGCACATACGGCTTAGCAGGGAGACTAGACGCGTGTGTGAGAAACCAAACAGGCTCAGAGAAGCACACCTCCTCTGAACTGGGGGACTTCCCATCCTCACAATGTTCTGGAGGAAGAAGCAACAGGATTTGACAACCATCGGATGTTCGGCAAGGAGGAGAGAAAAGTTGACTCTGAGGTTGGCATGCACCAAGAAGGCTTCCTGGAGAAGGCTTCCTCTCCAAACACAGACCCTTCATCAGAATCCAAGGCAAATACGTAACACCATTATCATTATTATTACTAGTATGACTAACCCCATCCCAGGGGAAAGCCTTGTGCTTCGTGGGTGTCGGTAAGTCTTAGTTCATTTATAGTCAAATACTGGATCACCCAGAGTCTTTAAATGCTCATTTACCAAGACAGGAGGGTCTGTAAGTCAAGTGCATTGTCAAAACCAGGAAACAACAACCACCTAATACAGACCACAGCTCAGGTATCAGCTAGAAGGTGAGTAGCAGCAAAGCAGAGAGGTGGCGACTGCCTGATCTTTGAGGCATCACAGACATCCAGTCTGGACAAGCGTGTTCCCCCCAGGGCGTTTGCACACAACGGATTGTGAGTCTCTCACAGAACAAGCCAGTGAGCGGCAGCGTCACTCGAGCGGCAGCGCCGCTTGGTGGGACAGTGTCCTGCCCCGGAGTCCAGCTGCTGGTCTGCCCAGCCGACACTCTCCCCGGCAGGGCTGTGCAGATGAGGCAGGTGCCTCCACCGAGGGCTGTCAGCTTTGAGCTGTCAGGCTGGACGAGCCCCTGCCCTGCTCATCCCACGGCCCCCACAAGCCCAGGTATGGATCATCACGGATCGTTTTACTCCCAAATGGAGTTATAAATCAGTCCTCTTACAGGGATGGTTCCCACAAAACGTCCTGCTTCACTGTCAGGGTAAAAAGGAAAAGAAAAAAAGGCGGCGGGGAGGGGGACAAAGGCCTGGGCTCAAAGCGGAGGAGCAAGACGACAATATTTGTTCAGCGGGGCTGGAGCGGGAGACCCCGTGAGAGCCCCGCGTCTGGAGAGCCAGTCTTTTGAACTGTCCCACCTTTGTTATCCTAAGAGGCTTGATGATAAGCCCACCCAGCACAAAGATACTCTCAATCCAGGCATATGGACCCCATTAATCCGCCCTCGCACCTTTTAAGAACTTTGCAGCTCCTGCCGCCCACGAACTGAAAGCAGGGCAAGAGCCCCAGGGTTAATTTTCTTAAATGGATTTTAGTCAGGCGCGTCCTGGCCTCTCTGGACTGCGTGAGGTTGACAGCTAGACCGCCAGCCGCGATCTGTCTTTGGGGAAATGACCGCCCTGCGCCGACGCCCTCGGTGGACGCGGCGAGTGAGGGACTCGCGGGTCAGCCAGCTGAGATGCCCCGCTCGGCCCAGGTCCAAACCCCAGCGGCCAGCTGTCTGACCGTGGGCACCCTCCTTAGCGTCTCTGGGCCTAAGCGAAGCAGCAGCAACCGTGACCGCCCCGCAGCACTGTTAGGCGGGTGACAGGAGTTCAAATGTGTGACGCGACGGCAGCAGCTCCTGGCACGTGGTAAATGCTGCACAAATAGATGTCCATCGGGGGAGGGGACGAACACGGCAAGGTTGAAAGCGAGACTGGTCATCAAGACGGCACAGTCGGCACTGCACTGAGGGCTTCGGCGGCGGTGTTTCTAACGCGCCCACCGCCCTTCTGGGCCTTAAACTGGCATTTAGGTGAGCGGTCCCACGCAGAGATGCGCGTCCACGAGGGCCTCCGGGCACGATTCATCTGCACCCAGCTCTCATTAGGAAATGCCGGGTTCCAGATATCTAAGCGGGGTGTTCTGTTGGTTTTTCCCGCAGGACTCTCGAGAGCCTCAAGTGTGCTCGTGTATGTTGAGACTCTCTAAGGCGTGTGGCCTTGATCGAGTCACTGAGTGCCCTGACCTCAGTTTACCCATCTTTATAGCGGGGCTAATCGTAACAGCAGCCTCCCAGGGCTGTGCAGTTGTTGAGAGGATCCCGTGAGATGGGCATCTAAACTGCCCATCACAGGAAGGGCCTGGAGTAAATGCTCATGGACAGCAGTTGTGCAACTTCGGCTCCGCGGAGAAAATACTGGTGCCCGAGCTCAGGGACAATCAGTGTGGGTTAGAAAAATGTCAATCTTCCACCAGTCACTCCCTCTGCAGCCTCAGGCTGGTCTGTCCCGAGTCTCCGCCAGTTAGCGGTTCCAGGCTGACATCAGAGGCAAGCCTTCTCTTTGGTCCAGCCGAGCCCCCTTCCGGTGCGCAAGGTGAACCCTCTGATTCTGCTCGTGTGCTGGTCACACATCGGCCCCTCTGGACACAGCCCTCTCATTCCTGGCATTTAAGGGGCAGCTCAGGCCACACACTGGTAATTTGCCTTATTTTTGTTTTCCTCTGGCCACATTCATTTAGAAGAAAATGATGTAGCTCTAGAAACACGCTATGAGGAGTCCAGCCCCCACACCACTGTCTGCAGTTAATTTCACAGAAAGCACCTCCCCTGGACCGCAAACACCATCGACGGAAGCAACTCGCCACTAGCCTTACAGACCTGAGCAGATCCCGCCACAGGCAGAGTGACGATCCACCAAGGGAAGTCGCTGGAAAGGAGCGGCCCCAGGTCTGGCCAGAATCGCCTGCTGTCTGTTCTCCGGAGGGAACCAGCGCCACAGACCAGACAGTCTACAAGGAAATGGCTTCATATCTGACTTTAAATTGCTGACCTGGAATTCACTACGTACTCCCGAATTCTGTTTCTTAATTGCTTTCTTTTTTTTAAAGAAAAGAGTATAGGGAGACTGTAGGCAATTTCCCCAAACAGAGAGGCTGTTACTTGGCAAAAAACACACTAAAGACTTAGCAGTCCTGACGTTTCTTTTTTCGTTTAGGTTTATAAGTGTGCCTGTACTTGAGATGGCTTGTGTGCAACAATCGGCCTAGATGAATTTTATCCAATTGTTCCCAGTGGATTGGAAAAGCATTAACATGTAAAATGAACCCACCTTACACATCCAAAGGAAATGAAATCAGGACCTCAGTGAGATCTGCACCCCACGTTCACTGCAGCATTATTCACAACAGGCAAGACATGGAAACAACCTAAGGGTCCACAGACAGAGGAATGGATAAAGAAGATGTGGTATAGATATATACAGAATGGAATACTACTCAGCCCTCAAAAAAGAATGAAACAATGCCATCTGCAGCAACATGATAGACTTGGAGGGCATTATGCTCAGTGAAATCAGTCAAAGAAAGACAAATACTGTGTGATATCAACGTTTATGTGGAATCTGAAAAAGCCAAACTCATAGAAGCAAAGAGTAGGATGTTGGTGTCAGGGGTGGGGGAAATGGGGAGATGCTGGTCAAAGGGTACTGACTTCCAGCTAGAAGGTGAGTAAGCTCTGGGATGTAGTGCACAGCACGGTAACTAGAACTAACGATACTGTATCACGTACTTACATTCTCACCGCAAAGCAGAAGTCATAATAACCATGTGAGGTGATGGAGGTGCTAACTAACCTTATCGTGGGGAGCACTGTGCAACACACGCGTGTATCAAATCATCACGTTGTACGCACGGAACCTACACAATGTTATAAGTCTATCATGTGTGTAAAGCCAGAAAAAAGTGTACCAGATGCACCACACCAGTGAGGCCATCAGTAATAAGGGACACTGGGGGACGGGACACAGCCACACTCGGCACTCTCCACTCAAATTTCCTGTAAACCCAAAACTGCTCAAAAAAGTAAAGTCCACGAGAAATGAATGTATTTTTAGAAAAGAAAAGATGAAGCTGAGGTGTTTGGAGCTTACAATTTATGGATGATATTGGGCATGGGTGAGGGGAGGCCGGTGTCCTGGTCTGGAAGCTCTAGATTCCCAGAGAAGTCCTCGGTGTTGTGACCTGCCATCTCTACGGTGTGACCGCCCTGCTGCTCAAGGCCACAGAGCCTGTGGCTCCCCTCTGTCCCGGGTCAGTCCTGTGAGGTGGCTTGTGGGTTTGGGGTCCCGGTTAGGTCACCAGGGGCCTGCGGCCTTAACTCTGGACCTGTCCAGAAGTGGCAGTGGGCCAAAATCCGCGCCTTCTGACCAAGGCTACACTTGAAAGCAGGCGTGTGTCCTTCCGCCTTGTGGAGAATCAGCGTCTGTCACCAGCCCTCGCACAAAAGCCTCTCTATTCCTCAGACACCAAAGGAGTCCTTTTCCACCGGCCCCACCCCCTCCCCAAAGTGACATTTCGTCAGCAGTCTCCTTCCCAGCCCCAGCCTTGTAACCACCTGAGCGCGCCACCCAGGCTGCCAAGCCCCAGTTCCGCAGGAGGGCGTTTGGCACCGGCCTCGCCCACACTGAGGGCCTGTGTGCCTGGGAGGCTGCTTCTCACCCGCCCGGCGGCACCGGCTCTGGTTTCAGCCACCAGCTTCCTCTCCCCAACAAATGGGCCTCAGAAAGCACCCAGGCCAGGAACTCTCCACCTTAGCTAACGCTTCCGCTTTCCTGGCGGCTCCTCCCAGCGGCCCTGAGTCCGCTCAAGGCCCAGCTGAGCTGAGCCAAGCCAGGCCCTGACTTGCAGCCCCAAGAGAGACAAAAAGGGCAGGAGACCACTCGTGGGTCAGAAACCAGCTTCTCCTCCACTCAGGAGCAACACCAACACCCAACGAAAGGGTGGTGACACATGGAGGCTCACAAGCCGGGATGGAAAACTGCACTCCCATCCTCCGGACACTGGCCTGCAGGTGCCCGGCACGCACGGAGGGTCCCACGCAGGGCTTCCAGAAATCCTGGCTGTGGACCCTCCTGCAGGTGAGGGGCGCAGCTCAGCCTGCACGCTGGGCCTTGGTGAACCCACTGGGCTCTCCCTCCCCGGTAGCCTCGTGTGCCCCTTCAGCAGCCGCCCAGAGTGACAGGGACCCCCACACGCCTGTTCCTGCCTGGGCATCCACACTACAAGGGCGGGCTGGGGCTTGGGTGTCACAGAGGTGCACGCTCCTATTGTGTTACTGGGAATCCCCGGCTCTATCTCCTCTGCTGCTGGAGAAGCTAGACCAGGCCCGAGCTTGCCCCACACCCTCCCTCGATTCCTGACGCTCGAGGCCCCTGAGAAGCAGCTGAGCAGGCGCCGCTCTTGTTCACGCTAGGCCCCTGGCACAGCGCTCTGGGGTCCTCCTCTATCTACCCAGCCCCCTGCCCTGCACAAGTGCCTTGAGAGGCTCTGAGGTTGAGCCTCTCAGTTTGGTTAGCTGAGGATCCCAGTGTGGGGACTCATCCTAAAAGGTCTATATCCCCATCACCTCCCCCAGAGACCCATGCAGCTCCCTCCAGCACGCTCTTCACCTCAAGGTCCTACCTCAAGGTTCATGGTCTCCAGAGGCCTTCCTGACTACCTTATTTGAAATTGCAATTTCAGGGAAGTGAAGGTCTAAAAATAATTTGTTTCCCTTCCATTAACAAATGTTTGTTTAACATCCACCGCACACCAAGCCCTGCATAAGGCCCAGGAGCACGAGCGGAAAGCCCGATCATGTAGAGGGTGTCTCTTCACCTGCTGACACAAGCGGGAACTGAGTGAGGCTCGGGGGCGTGAATCGACTCGCCCAAGGCCATTGGGATTGTGAGTGAGAGTCAGGACCCTCCTCGGGGCCGAGGGAGGCCTGCAGCCAGGGCAGGAGGAGGCCTGTGAGCCTTCCTTTAGGGAAAAAGGCCAACCCAGCGATTTATCATGGAGCAATACCTCGGGAGACGCAAGCCAGAACGCGGTCAGGCGGGCGACGATGGCTTTCACAGCAGACAACGAGCCCCTGTTTGGATGGAAAGATACCCAGACGGCTATAATTTAATTGTGTTTATGTGTTGCAGTATAATCCGTTTTAAATATGGGTGGGCGAGGGGTGCTGGACTGCAAGGCCAGGAACGAAATCCAAAATGAAAAGTATTCAGGGTGGGTTCAGGCCACCCTGCAGTCACCGGGGTGGGTTCACGACTGTCAGGAAAGCAGGGTCTCGGGGTCCTGACCTTCTCAGTTTCAGTGTCTTCACGTACAAAGTGAGGTGTAGTGAGATAATAAGATTCTAAATCAGCAAAGATCTCGACCTGCTCTAAGTCCACCTTTGAACCACTGGGGTGATAAAAACAGCCTACACGTGCCAACGGGAGATTCTGTGCCAGGTGTTGCCGTGCTAAACAGACTGACCCACACAGTCTTGGGAGATGGGAGGCCGAGACACAGAGAGGCTAACAGCTTTCCCGAGGTCACAAAGCCAGTAAACGATGAAGCCAGGATGCAAACCCAGCCACTCCCCCAGACTTCTGAGGGTGGGAGTGGGCGTGGCTGGCAACCTCAGCGTGAATTCCAGGCTGAAGGAGGAGGAGGAGCCAATGGCTCACAGAGGCTGTGTGGTCACACCTCTCCGGGGTGCACAGGCAAATTCCCAGGCCTGTGCCATCAGCAAGGAAAGGAAAGAAAAAGCATCCCGAGTGGAAGGGAAGAAGCAAAATTAACTTTACTAATAGATGACATGATCCTGTATATAGAGGACACAGACACACACACACAGACACACACACACACACACACACTCACACACACTCACATGAACTAAACACAAGGTCATGAGACAGAGGATCCATACACAAAAATCAGTTTTGTTTCTATACACTAGCGATGAACAATCCAAAAATAAAACTGAGAATACAATTACACTCACAACAGCATCACAAGAATAAAATACTTTGGAATAATGTTTTTTTTAAGTACAAGACTTGGAGAGCGAAAATTATTAAACTGCAGAAGAAAGTCAGAGAAGACCTAAATAAACGGAAGGACGGTCCATGTTCATGGATTAGAAGACTCGCCACTGTTAAAACGACAGTTCTCCCAAACTGATCTATAGGTTCAATGCAATTCCTATCAAAATGTCACAGGGCTTTTATTTTATTTACAGAAATTGATAAGCAGATTCTAAAATGTTTTTGAAGATACAAAAATGTCTAAATGTTCTAAAACTCACTCATGGAGATGGCTGCACCACTTTTTTTAGGGAAGTTACTAAAATCATTGTACATTTGAAATGGCTGAATGTTATGTAAAATATATATCTGTAAAGTTGCTTTAAAGATTCCCAGGATATCTGTGTTTAATAAGAAGGACTCGGGGGCTTCATCCCCAATTCCACGGGCAACAAGGAAGGTTCTTTAATCCCAAGAGCCTATCTAAGTTCAAATCCCCCTTGCCGCCACATAAGCTCTGTGACCTTAAGCAAGACACTTGCCCTCTCTGAGCCTCAATTATTTCAGCAATCAATTGGAAATAACTGGCACACAGAACTGCGGTGCCAGACTTTGGACCCAGGGCTCCTGATTTCTAGTCCAGAGTTCTCTCCATTATGATTCTGCATCGTACGGCCCTTTAGTCATCACAGATTCCACGAGGGTCTGCAGCTATTGCTAACCTGAGTCAGCCATGAGTGATTTACAAAATGAAACGCTGGTGCCACCAGAAAGAGGAGGACTCGGCTCCCTGACTCCTGCCCGTCCACATGCCTGGGGACCACCAGCCTCCATCCCTGGGCGGACACAACCACGACACCTCTGTCAACATGCCCCTAAGCCCCTCAGTCACCGCATTTCTCCATGACACCACGTCCTACCAGGGCCCCATTCCCTCCATATTCTCCCCACCCCAGTGACCCCACCTCCAGGGCCTCACTGCCCAGCCCGGCCCTGCAGCCCCCCGCTTAGCTGAGCACCTAAAGCAGTCAGACAACGAGACTCCAGCTAGAAATGTTGTTGGCTCTTATTTCCTGGACTGTGGGCTTTCTCTCCCCATCTCCTCGGGACAAAGGGTCACCGTGGCTTATATTTCTTATTTTACATGACGCTTCCGAGCTCCTGTGTGTCGGACCGTGGTGGGTGGTTCAGTGGAGACAGCAGTCTGTGAACTGGCCAGCCGGAGGAGAGCTGGCCCCGCAGCAGGCCAGAAGCAGCATTCCACTTGGCAGGAGAGGCATGGAGCTGAAGATCTCCAGGAGGGAGAGAACAAGAGAGGGGAATCCAGGATGGCGCCAGGAGCCAACGCTCCACTCCGCTCAGCAAGTGGGGGCAGGTAAACCGAGGCATCTGGCTCTGGGCAGCTGGCAGAGACCCCAGGAAGGCTGGGATGACCACGTCCACGACCCAGGCTGGGACTTCTCCCCCAGTGATAGCCAACCACGCACCTCCCTCCCTAATATTTCATCCAAAGCTGGGAGAGAGGAGAAGTCCCCAGGCTCGGGGTTGGGGGAGGCTGAAAGGAGCCCGTCCATTCACCCCACAAGTGGACGGGTGACCTGCCCACGCAGGCCTGTCTCACGGGCCCCCCCAGGCCATGTGGAGAGAGGACGCACTCAGTGGTAGAACAGAGAGGATACAGCTCTCCCAGCGGCCCTCCGGCTTCTCCCCCCACATTTTTTCCAGATGAAGCTGCACACACATCATGAGAACAATGGAGTGGGACTGAGGCGAAGCTGAGAGAAATGTCCAGCCAGTTCGGCAGTGTCCTCAGCAGAGGGGGCGTGAAGCCCGCTCAGGGCCGCGTTCCCCCCTGGCATCTTCCTCCTGTCCCTCCCCATCCCCCTTCTTCTCCCTCATTCCTCCTCTCAGCCCACCGTCAGGGCTTAATATTGCCCTCAGCAAGAGAGGACTAGAGAGACTGCACTCCATCACCCCTTCCTGGCTGTAGGCCCTAGACCAGGGCCAGCACACTTTTCTGGAAAGCGCTAGAGAGTAAACAGTTTAGATCCTGTGGGCCATGGTCTCTGGCGTTGCAGCGCAAAACCAACCATGGATGCCGGATAAATGAATGGGCGTAGCTGGGCTCCAGTAAAGCTTTATTCACAAAAGCAAATGGGGGGCCACATGTGGCCCTCAGGCCCTGGTTTGCTGACCCCTGCCAGAGAGTGCCAGATGGCTTCATGGATTTGTGAGGGTGCCTGAGGTCCTCAGCAAATGTGAAAGAAAGCAATAATAATAGCAATAGCGATGATGACGATGATAAACGCTGAGTGCCAACTTTCTGCCATGGCAGTACCCTAACTACTGAATATCTATGGAGCTGGGGAACACTGATGGGCGAGACGGAGGGGACCCCTGCCCCCCAGAGCTTGCAGTCTGACGGAGAGTTCCCAGACACCAAACAAGGCAGGGGCCGTGCAGATCCCCACGTGACAGGTGAGGAACCTGAGGCTCAGGGAGGTGATGCGATGCCCACAGTGACATGTGGGGGGTGACATACTCGGCGAATCCCAGTCGCTCCCAACTCCTGTGTGACACGCACGTGGCCTCACAACCTGCGTGGCCCCCGCCAGGTCCCCCGCCCTGAGCTCCGTCCAGAGACGCCCGAGTGAAGGCACACAGCAGAGGACGGGGCCATCTCCCTGCGCCACAAAGTGGGACAGTGAGCTAGTGCTTCTCTGAACAACACATGACACACGATGCTTCATGACATCAGCTTTGATGCTCCTTGTTAAACAAAGACTTTATTCTCTTGCCAGTGTCCTCATCTCAGATGGGAAGAAGGCTTTGATCTACCGATTACATTCCTGTGCTGTCAGGTGACAAACGTCCCCGTCCTGACATCATGGATGACGGATGTGCCTTTGACTAACAGCATGTAAGAAACTCAGCCCCTCGGGCCAGCCGGCGCCCAGTGAAGGGCAAGCCGTGGGCTGCAAGTGGAGCAGGCGAGCCCCGGCCTGCCTGACACGGGACCCCGCAGCAGCCCACACAGAGGAGCCCGGGGCACGACCACGGCAAAGCCCCCCAAAGACTAATCCGCCGTGAGATGGGGTCGCACTGCAGCAGCCATGCTGTAAGGAAGCAGAGGGGTCCCTGATGAGAGAGGCCCCCCGAGGGGGGAGGGGCTGAGCCACCGTTAGGAGGAGGGACGGGGCCACCCGCGTGGAGGGCACCACAGAGCTCCCAGCTGAACGCAGCCCGCAAGTAACCCCAAGACACCACGTGAGCGGGACCACCAGGCAGCCCACAGAACAGTGCGAAACACAAAGTCGTTGTTTAAGCCACTAATTTGGGGGTGGCTTGTTAGGCAGCAGTGGGTAACTGAACAAACGCCCACCACTCCCTGTAACCACAGATGACTTCGCCCCTTCAGCTCATCCATATCTGCACGGAAAACTGTGGCAACCTTGCTGCAGATGCCCTCGGCCCCCCTCCTGGCTGATTCCTCTGGAAAGGAATGCGGGAGTGAGGACGGCCGGACTCCAGCCACCTCCTGGACAAGCAGCCACCGAGAACTGACACCATCACTGCTATCTGAGCTGCTCGAGCTCAATGGCCCCGTTGTCACTCCTTGTTTCTATGCCCCCATCATCGGTGGCAGATCTCTGCCTGAGCTGCCTGGCCTGGGAGCTGTGATGTCAGGACCCGGGGGGGCAGTTAACGACCAACCCAGACTCAACAACCACACAAGCCGCCCTTTCACAGGAGAAGTCAGAGCAGCCGCTCCCCATGGCATTGAGCAGTGAGAACCCCGGCCTGGTGGCCCCATCTTGCATGGCTCTTTCCTGCTGACAAGGCCCACGGAGGGCACAGGGTGATCTAGTGGACAGAGTGGTTCCTGGGTGGGTCTAGAACCTGGGAGGAGTCGCCCCCATTAGGAGGGGCTGCAGTCCGTCTTTGAGTGTCTGGTGTATGCCAGGCACTGTGCTAGGACATTTACGTACAGATGGCATTTTTTAAAAAGGTCCACCCATCTTCTTCAAGGGGACGTTTAGGGAGGTGAAACTGTTCCATCTGACGCTGGAAGGTGGAAAATCCGCAGAACGCCCAACACCAAGAGTGAACCCTACAGACTTTCGTTAGTAATAACCCAGCAGTGGTACTTCATCGCCTGTCACAAATCATCGCACGAATGAAAGATGGTAATAGTAGGGAAAACTGTGTATGGGAACTCTCTGTACTCTTTGCTCAACTTCCTGTAAACCGAAAACTTCTCAAAAAACGAACTCTATTAATTTAAAAGGAAAGAAGGAAGGAAGGGAGGGAGGGAGGGAAGGAAGAGAGAGAGAGAAAGAGAGTGCGCGCTATACCACTGAAAAGTTTTGAAACTTTGGAGGGGTGACCCGACCCATCTGGTCACTGTTGGTGTCTCCTGGATGTGAGCATTATGGTGTCTGACCCTGCAGGACCCGGCCTGTTGGAGAAAGGGCAGGGGTGGACGGTGGAAGGGCAAGCACTAGGAGACCAGGAGGCTGTTACCATAAGCCAGGTGTGAGATGACGGTGCAGACCAGGGGTAGCCCTGAGGGTAAAGCCGACATTTCCAGGGACTGGGGCAGGAACACGAGGGGAGAAGTGGTGCCCACTAGCCAGTCCTCTTATAACTGTGAGCTCTGCCATTGGGGTGAGTCATTCTTGCAAATAACATAAATATCAATAAGTTTGTGTACGTTCAAATCCCATAAGCGGTGTTCCAAGAAAGAACAACTTATGGAAGCAAAATAAGGCCTTAAATTGGTAATTTTGACATGATCCTGTGCAGCCCTGCTAACGTTTCTAGACGGTCTGAACTCGGCGTTATTTCCGGTGTATGAATTTTTGCTCTAGGGCACCGATCTTTGTAAATGCTTTAACAGAAGAGATGCAAGCAGAGTGGTGGATGTCACTGCAGAGCGCTCCAAGTGAAATCAGAAACTGATCTTACACAAATGTGCTAGAGCCAATTTCAACAGCAGAACCACAATCAGGCCAGCGGACAAAATTTTTTCACTGTTAAAAAAGGAATTTAATTTACATAAAGTAACATGCACTTAACGCCCAAACTGCAAATGATTTTGGATGCACTCAGCCATTCAACCAATGTAGATGCCAAATAAAGGAAACTTTTCTAAGTCTGGACTACCTGTTACAAAACAAACATCAAGACCTTCAGATAGGGCCATTACTGGATTGTGTTTTTTAAATTTCATCATCAAGACCGATAGATTTTAATTACTAAATATTTGCAGTACTGCAATTTTTAAATGATTCTTATTTGACATTTTATTTTGTGTCAATATGTCTTACTTTTAATCATTTCTATTATCATACATCTGAATCAGGTGCAAATTAATGTGAAATGCTATCTATTATTGAATGACGTAATATTGGCAAAATATATTGATTTAAAACAATAATAAACTATGCTTTATCGTTGTACTTTTTAACTGAAAAAACTCTGAAGCTTCTCATATAATCCAGTCCCAGAAAGACAATTAACCATTTACTATCATGGTCTCTCATTGTTATTTGAATCACCGTAAGTGCTGTAGAATATTACATAATTTATGATTTCAGAAGTTCTTGCATTTTCCCAGGAATTTTGCTATGTTATTCCTGAATCCCAAAGATCAACATCTGTGGAAGACTGGAAGTCTTAGCCTGAACTGAGATCAGGAGCCAACACGAGCCATAGAACTGGAGGAAGGCACGGAGCAAAGAGGAGACACGTTCTGCAGACAGTGGCCAAAGCCAGCGGCCGAGGTCGCTGGTGTTTCACGAGGGATCAGGGGGCTTTAAAAGAACACAGACAAGCAGATATTTGGGCTGGGAAGATGCATGCTCTCCCTCAATCTGCCCTCCACTGCAAGCTCACAGGTGCAGTGATGCCCTATGGGTACCTGGGAGCACCACAAGCTCCCGACCAGCTGCTGAGGTGGGGACACAGTCTGGCGGGACCGCTCAGGCCACACAGGCGGCCACCCCTCCAGACAGACACAGGGGCTCCCTGCGGCCCACCCCACCACGTGCGGGCCACAGGGGCTGCAGAGCGAGTGGGCCGGTCCTCCGCCCCCCGGTCCAATTTGGCCCCAGTTGCGTGGGCAGCAGCTTCCCAAGCTCTGTGGGCAGGGCCTCCGACCGGGCTGGACGCGAGGCTCTCGGTACACACGTGGTGTTTTCCTCTGAGGCCTGTGAGCGCTTATCCATGTCATAAATTGTCACCTACTTCCACTGAGGGATTCAGGCCTGCGTTTCCAGCGAGGTCTTGGCTTTCCCAGGACTAGGGAAGCGAGGGCTCCTGATTAGCTCGTGGGGAGGTCAGAGTGACCTCCTACACGAGGATCCACGGAAACGGCTCCTGGTGCCGGTTCATTCACGCCCTCACTCGCTCACCATTCAGCAAGCACTTGGCAAGTGCCCTCTGGGTCAGGCCTGTGCTCCAAGTCTCAGATGTGAAAAGAACACACAGTGCGGAGGGGAAGACAAACACTTAAAAAGGTGGTCGCCTTTTGGAGACACACTCTGAAATATTTACTGATGACATGACGGACGTCTGGGCTTTGCTTCAAAAGTAATCAAGAGGAAGGGAAGTGGCTGGACCTGTGTTGGGGGGCAGGACTGGACATTCGGAGGATTGGAGTGGGGAGTGGTAAGTGTATTGTCCTGTTCTGTCCTCCTTTGAGTAGAAATTTCATAAGAAAGTATGACACAAATGATGACAGTCACGATGAAGAAGCACAGTGTAAGAATTAAGAGCGTGAGGGCTCGGAGCCCAGCTCTGCCACTACCCAAGGGTGTGGCTTGGGCAGGTGTCCCAACCTCTCTGCTGGTCAGTTTGCTCATTTGTAAGGTGTGGAGAACACTAGCACAGCCTTGCAGCGCTGTGGGATTAACGAGCCGTTGTCTGTGACATACTTGGCAAGAGCTCAGGAAGGTCCCCACTAGGTGAGCTCTCCCTACCTGGTATGATTCTCTTCATTTTCTAGATGATGACACTGAGGGTCAGAGTGGCAGAGACATTTGCTCAAGGCCACACAGCTCAGGAAATGGCAGAGCCATGACTGGAACCCAAATCTACAGGGCCCCAAAGTCCCTTCCACTCCAGTGTGGGGTTGGGTGGAAATGGTGCGGCAGGGACAGGAACCCTGGCCTGCCTGCCCAGATGCAGCCAGCTGCAGGGAGCACCCCGAAGCCCCAGATGCTCTGCCAGGGAAAGACCTCCTTCCTCGGGGATGCTGACACCTCTCCCGAGTGGGTCCTGCAGGGCGACCTGGACGTGGTCGGACATGGGTGCCCTTGGCACTGGGAGGGAAAAGTCTGGGTGGACTAGAGCAGGAGGTCAGGGACAAGCGTCCAAAAGCTAGGCTTTGCCGCTTTCCCTGAGCTGTGCTGTCCACCTACACCACCTCCGGGGATGCCTGTTCTTCCCTTGGTTCCTAAATTATACATCACCTCCCCCAGGAAGCTCTCCCAGCCTCCATAGCCTGGAGGTTCCTCAAAAAATCAAACACAGGATCAGCATATGACCCATCAATTCCACTCCTGGGTACAGACCCAAGAAAAGTGAAAACAGGTTCTCAAGCAAAATTTGTACCTGAATGTTCATAGCAGCATCATTTACAGAATGTTCATAGCAGCATCATTTACAGAATGTTCATAGCAGCATCATTTACAGAATGTTCATAGCAGCATCATTTACAGAATGTTCATAGCAGCATCATTTACAGAATGTTCATAGCAGCATCATTTACAGCAACGCAAAAGACAGAGACAGCGCGATCCACCAACGGCTGAACAAATAAGCAAATGGCAGTCACAGTACTACGGAGTATTATTCAGCCACAGAAAAGATGTGAGTACGGATGTGCGGGACAAGGCACATGAACCTCGAAAACAGGCTAAATGAAAGAAGCCAGACACACAAGACCCCATGTGGCACGATTCCACTTACACGGTGCCCACAGCAGGCAAACCCCTAGAGACAGAACGCAGATTCGTGGTCGCCAGGGGCTGGGGGAGGGGAGGGGGAGTGACTGCTGATGGGTATAGGGTCTCCTTTTGGGCTGACAGAAATATTTTAGAACCAGATAGAGGTGCTGGCTGCGCTTAATGCACGAAAACTGCCACTGAATTGTACACTTTAACGCGCTTCGTTTCATGTTATGTGAATTAAGCTCAATTGTTTTGAAAAAGGGAGAATGAGGTCCGGGACGATTCGAAGCCCTGGAAAGTCAATTATTCCACTCTTGACATTATATAAGCGCATGGCTGGCGCTACGGGGGGTGTCAGGAGGCAGCTGGCCAGGGACACAGGGTGCGGCTTGAAAGCTCGAGGTTTAGAGTAACAGGAAGCCTGAGCAGCACCGTAAATCGGGATTTTCTGCCCGCGTTGCTTGTGCCGAGCAGAACGAAGTGGACTGAACATTCTGAGTAGGTGTGAGTCCCCACTGCCAGGCCCTGCCCGGGGCGGGGGGTGGGGGGGGAGGGGGGAAGGCCTCTAATTTCACACTGGTCTCAAACTGAAAATCGCTCAGCGAAAAGTGAGGTTTCAATGTTCTAAGGAAAAGCGAGCTGGAAGCAGCGTTAAACATGAGCCAGAGGATTTCAGTAACTGCAAGGAAAACACAGACGGACAAATGTCTCGCGTGGCTGAAGCAATTGGGGGACTATTACCTCTTCTGGGGCCCACGTAGGAGCTCAGCCCTATGGCTTCAGGTGACGCGGCTGGGCCTCGGCCAGGCCGTGTCTGCCTGCTCACAGCAGCTCCTCAAGCCTTATTATCCACCATCCCTCCCAAATCTTCCCCTGCTGGACTCTGCAGCTTCAGGGTTGACTGCACTCAGAGACGGGACCACAATATTTCTGGATCCAGGTTGGGTAGGAGCAGGCATATAGGGTCCACATAAACCCCCAGTGTTTGTTTCCTGTGTCTCTAAGGGTATAAAGCGCTGTCTGGGCCCATGAGCAATCTCTCTCTGAGACACGGTCTTCTCATCTGTATAATGGGGAACTGACACCACCTCGCCATCTGTTCCGAGAATTAGACTGGGTTTTGCCCTCCGGTCTGCCTGGCATGTTCCTCCTTCCCTTCTCTCATGGGCCAACTCCATCACCCTTCAAGTCTCACCTTGAACCTAACTCTCAGGGCTGCCTTGACTGAGCCCTAGACTGGGTTAATCTCCTTGGGATACCCTCTCCCCTGTGTTGCCCTGCTGTCAATCTAATGCTACCTGGAATTATTTATAGATGGGCCCACCTGGAGAATCCAGGCTGCTCTCCCATCTCAAGGTCCTTAACTTAATCACATCGCCAAGTCCCTTCTGCCAGGTCAGGTCGTATATCCACAGGTACCAGGATTAGGACACGGACATTCTGGAGGCTATTATTCTGTCTACCACCAGTGGGAAAACTGCTCTTTCATCTTCATACAAAACAGACACAATTTATGGCCTGATGGAACTGGCAGCTTGGTAGGGGAGAAAGATAATGAAACAGCTGCATGAACAATTGCTCTAAGGGTGGCTAACCTTTCTAACTCAATAATGACAATGACAACGACAAAGAATATATATTTATGTAGTACTTCTTATATACCAGGCTTTTTGTTAAACACCCACAGACGCTACCACATTTCAAACAATTATGTTAGAGGGTGTGTCTTATTAGTCCCGCTTCAAAGAAGTGGGAGGCCTGGGGAGGTCATGACTGGCCCATGGGTTCATAAGTATATGGAGACCCAAAGCTGGGTCCTTAGCCATTGAATTGCAGTGGGCTGAAACTCATGAATTATGTTCAAATCTAGAAGTTCACAATGATTTTTTTTAAATAAACGAATTGATCACCTTTTGAGAATTGCAAGGAATCAATTTATCCACTAGGTAAACAAAATGAAAGACTCAATCACTTATCCTCTCTTTCCTATGCGAACTGTACCACTGGGTAACCAAATAGTAGACAAAGGGAAGCATCTCTGTATAAACTTACTCCAGCTAATAAACAAAAACAAAATGACAGAATCAGAACTTCACTGTCTCGCAGCACCTAATGAATTAATGGAAAGGCATTAAGCACCAGTGGCTGCTAAGCTCACAACAGAGTGGAAATAGGGAAAGAACCTAGGAAGAAAAAAAATCGTAAGTCTCTTCAACAGTCAGGGAGAAGACCAGTTCTGGAAACACACGACAGTAATTTTAGTCCCAACAGGTACGTGTATGTGTGTGAGAACACACGCTTGGACAGGTGTAAACGATATGCTGGTACTTGATTGAGATAAATTAACTTTTCTTATGCCTTGGAAGCAGAACATTTAAATAGCCAAAAAGGAAATAAAAACCCTAACATTAATCTAAAAATCTCTTCTTTTCATAAGAGATCCAACGAGTATGGATTGCCAAGTTGCATTTAATACATGTATTTCATTGCCAGGGCAATTCCATTGTCCTTTATATCTATTTTTGGTTTTCATCCTTGAGGCAACTAATATTCATTTTCAGGAAACAAACCTATGAAAATTATACCAGCTTTTGTGCAACATGCAAAGTGAGTGCGTGCGGGTTCAGCGTTTCCAAGCAGCGAAGGATACTCCGCATTACTCACCCTGAATTCCCAACATCTGTTGGTCAGCAGGAGAACTAATTCTTCAGGAAAGGGCCCCTGCCCTAATTAGATTTTATTTGCCTTATTAGTAAATCTCATTCACTGACTTAATGAGAAACAAAAGTCATGTGATAAAGGAGTCACAAGCAATAAAATGTTAACTAAATTTATACAGCAGAGGGCTTGAAATTTTCCCTCCATATCAGCAAAACTGAAATCCACAGTGGAAACAGGAATTGCTATAAATGGCTTCAGACCTAGGCATGGGGATTTTTTATATTCAGGATGTAGCTTATTCCTGAGAGAGCACACACAATTTAGGCATTTAAAGTGCTAGACATGTCCAAATCTTTACTAATTGGGAGCAGTAATAAGAGCTTAGATTTATTGCATACTGCCTACGTGCCAACCTATTCTAACAACTTTAAATGCATTAACTCATTTAACTTCATGAAGGGACGCTATTATAATTCCCATTTTACAGACGGGAAAACTGAGGCTCAAAAGGTAAAGGGACTTACCCGAGGTTACTCAGAAAATAATTGGCAATGATGAAGTCTACCTCCAAGCCAAGAGTGTTGGACCCCTGTACTCCCATTGCTCCTAATACTTAAAATTGAGGGAATGTGTGGGTTTCTTTACTTTTTGAATCAAAAATTAGCTTTTTGAATTATTATAGGCCAATTCAAGAACATGACTGCATGTCGGGATCCCCATGGATGTCAGTTACAGCTTGACTACAACCACATTTTTGGTTGGTTTTATCACAGTATCTGAATTTCAGTTCACGTCACAGGAAAGACTGAGGTCGTCACGTTTCTCAAAGGGGAGCACGGGCTTTAAAACTCAAGGTCAGGATGGAAATCCATCACTGAGCAGCACATCTTCACGTGGCAAGCTAGGCTTCCCTGATGTGGCCCTGCAGCCACTGTGAGGATGAGGGAAGAGACGTTCACGGTGAGCACGCCTGCAGTTTGGTTGGAAATGGGTAGTTCTGAGGACCGGACTTAGCATAACTCACTCGGTCACCACAGGAGCTCTGAGAGGACAGCACTGTCACGGTCTCAGCTTTTGGTTAGAAACGCCCACGGTGGAAGGACACCCCTGTCCAAGGAGGACCAGCAACTTCTGACCCCAAGCCCAACATTCCTTCCACTGCAGCGCAGCCCCTCTGCCAGGCCTCTGAGCTAAAGCCCTCAAGGGTATTCAAGTCCAACCAGAGAAAGAATGACTCTTGTGTTGTCGGCTGCTGTGTCCCAAGCTATGCAGACGTCTGGACGTGCGATGCTCAGCCTCCTCTTCACCTTAGGACACCTCTCCCCTGGGGCAGTGAGGTCCCTGAGGAGCTGTCCACCCAGCTCCCTGGCTGCAGGCTGGGCCACTCAGGTGATCTCTTCCTGGAATCCTGTGTGAGTGGAAATCCACTGGAGCCAGCACATGGATGCTTCCCTGGGTACCTGGACTCCCTGTGCTCCAGGTGCCAAGACACCTGATGCTGGCTGGTTCCTCCTTCCTAGAGTCTGCATGTTTAGTTCTTCTTTTGAATCTACCAGCCCCCAGTATCCTTCTGCTAAACCTTGCTCTTGATTTTTAATCCTGTTTGCAAAGTTAGCTGGGACTCCTAGTTGTGATTGCCAGGAGCCCCTCGCAACCAGCCTAACCCAAGAGGCCATTCGTGGGTTCTCTTAACCGGAGAATCGACAGGGTAGGTCTAGCCTCAGTCACACTTGCACTGGAAGCTATCAGGAATCTGTCCCTTTCCATATCTTGACACTGGTTGTCTTGATTTTGCTCTCAAGTAAGAATGATCCCCAGCAACACCAGGTCTTACTTGTCCATAAAACGTGGGTCCCTCAGAAGGGAGCTCATCTCTCCCAAGAGCTCTGGGAAAGTCCCAGGGAAGACTAGGGTTGGCTTGGGATGGTCCCATGTCTATCTCTGTGCCCGTTATTGTGGAGGGGAAGGGGCATGGAACACTCAGAGTGGCCAGGCCCGGGTCACACCCCGTGCATGGGCCAGGAAGCAGGGCCAGGCTTACCTGAAATGCACAGATTACTGCGGAATAAAATGCTGGCTCTCCAAAGGAAATGATGCCAAACATGCCCCCGCCCCCACTGCCCACGCGACAAACAAGATCACTCTCATTACAACCAAAGGGCCCCGTCTGAGGCCCCTGAATCCACTGTGAGTGGCAGAGATTCTGAGATAGATCAGAGCCCAAGGAAGGTTGGATTACTCAAGGAGCTTCCGGAAAAGACCGTCCATGGGATTTGGATAGCTTGCATGGAAAAAAGGATGACCTTCCAGGCAAGATGAAGGATGGCTGTGGGCCCCGCCGGGGACCTTGAGAAGGTCCACCTTCCTTCCAGGTCTGGAGGGCTTCCAATGGGTGAGCAGCGGGAGAGACGGTCCAGAAAGAACAGTGCATCCAGATTGGGTCATCCCAGAAGGGAGCTAAGAGAGCCCTGCAGAAACCAAGGAGTCGAAATCCACCCCCTAAGCTGGAACTTTCCTAGGGAAGGATTGGCTTCCACACCCTTCAGGCAGAAAGAAGACAGCATGAACTGCGAGGTGCCAGCTGGGAACAGGGACATTCTGCAGAGCACGGTGGCAGGAGGGTGTGGGCCGCCGTTTCTCCTCCACGCTCCGCGGACTAACCCTGGCGCCGTCAGCCTCCCAAACGTCTCCATGCAAGGGTACGCCATCTTCCTCCTCTCCAGAACACAGGCAGACACCCACCCTCAGGACAACTCAGCCCACAGCCTGGAAGACAAGGCTGGCCACAGCACCTGGGAGCCGGTATGCTCCTCTGTGACACCCGAGACCAGCAACAAAGCTGCTGCCAGGCAGCACGGCACTCAGCTGGGTTCTCTATGGCCCCCCAAAGATCCCCGGAAGGAGGAGCCCCACTGCCCACGTGGTGACCTGCCCTGTCTGCCTCCCCACCCCCTAATGGACTGTCCTGGGACCCCCTCCCTGAGATACGAGCCGTTGCCTCAGGTCTGCTTCTGGAAGCTCTGTGAGGGAGAGGATCTGCGCCTGTCGTGGTCTCTGCTGAGTCCTCACTGCACTCAGGAGGTGCTCAATAAATTCGATCTGCGCGATGAATGAACTAAGATGCCTCAGCCTCACCCTCTGAGAGTCAGCACTTAACACTCTATTACCTGACATGCACACGCTGATTTACACGTCGGGGCATCTTCTAGAGAGAGGGGAAGAAAATGACCTGCCCGGGGGCAAACAGTCAGCAGCTGATGAGGAACAAGGATTCAGACCACCCGTGGAGACATTTTCATTTTAAGGGAACGAAGCCAAATCCAACCAGTTTACGCCAAAGGGGATTAATGATAAAGACACAGGGGTCCCAGGAGCTGAAGAGCAGGCTGGGACCATCTCCTCTCTCTGCCCCTCCACTCACAGAGGGAAGCAGGGCCATGCCCAGGACACGAGAGTGCACACCTTCCCAGGGAGGATGCCAGCCCAGCCAGGACCCAGGAAGCTCCAGTTGGGAGCCGTTGGGGACCAGTCCACTCTGGCCAAAGGAGTGGACGCTCAAGGCACAAGCATGGCTTCCCAGGCATCGGGGGTGTATTCAAGGGCCATCTAGGGTCCACTTCACCCACCCACCCACCTACCAGCCCCAGGCCTACCCTCCAGCTCCTAAACTTGAACCTCTTCCCATTGTCACAGTCTTTGCCATTTGCACACCACAATCACACACACCAGATCACCTCTCCTCTTCTGTGTTAAGAAACTCACTTTTTAAACCTTAATGCGGGTTTGATCTGTGAGAAATGTTTTCATGATGCAAAAGCACATGTGTCAGCTACACTGGAGCCTGAGAGCCAAAAGGAAAAATCGGTAATACTCACCCTGCCTTCATTTAAAATGCTTATATTTTGTTCATCGTGCATTACTTTTTACATTTTGATTTTTCAAGTACTGCATTGAAGTCGTGTTTATCTTGATGACGGGCCCCCTTAAACTTTGCACCCAAGGCCAGTGCCTCACCTACCTCTCTTAGCCCCTTCCCTGCATCATCATTTAAATAAAGCTTTAAAATACTCGGGCTAGTGCCACCTAACCTCTCCTCCAAACTGCACGGTTGGAAACACTCACTTCACCTGCCTAAAACAGAATCAGTGACACAGATGAGCTTTTGCAAGTCTGCTGGTCCAAATCCCTTGTCTCCAAGCGCAGGCCCGACAGCTGTCTAAAGGCAAACTCAGCCAGGGCCCAGGTCTGCCGAGGCGCCGCCCTCTACCCGGCCCCTCTGTCGCCTGATGAATCAGGGACGAAAAAGGAAGTCAGGGCTGCGGCCTCAGCTTTCTGCCAGTTTTGTTTTATTTCTGGAGGAGCCAACCAGCTCTGGCCAAGGAGAGAATCATAAATTCCACTGGGAAGGAGACTGGAGCTCCTGAGACGTGGCCAGGGCTGCCCCTGGGGAGCGCAAGGCTGGCGGGGAGAAGTCACAGCAAATGCCCCTTCCGCCTCCCCCACGCCTGCGCCCAGCATTTTCAGGCAGTGACATCACAGTACACAGGGAGGAGAGACCACCCCTGAAAGGAAAAACAAGTCACAAAGAGGGCAGGGGGTAGTGGGAGGGGAGGGAGCCAGCCCTCCTTTGCCTTGGGGAACACAATCAACTCAAGAATGAAAAATTCTCTAGGTTATAAGGCTGTTGCTTTAAGCTCATCCCTGGGTGCCAGGCCCGGGGTGACCATGAGATGCATCATCTCATTTAAGCCTTCCAAGGAAGGTGCTATTTCATTCCCATTTTACACATGAGGAGACTAAGGCTAAGAGAGGTTATGTGATTTGCCCTAAGTCTCTCACTCAGTAGCAAATGGAGCCAGGATTCAGGCCCAGGCTGCCGCATGTACAGACCCCCTGGGAGCAGACAGGCAATAACCCTAATTGAAGGAGCCCCATCCTCTGCCTGCAGGAAGCCCCCAGCAATCTGGGACAGAGGTCAAATGCATGCTCCCCAAAGCCCTGACTCCAAGCGGGTGCCCCCCCTTCCCTCCATGGGCCTCCCTCTTCTCTCACCTCTCCCTCCCCACCTCCCACCCACCATCAGGCTCCCAGACCCCCCTCCTTCCCAGATTTTCTCTTTTACCAGATCACTTGAAATGTCTGTGTGGCTAGGTCTGTGCCCCAAGCTTGCACCCCTCATGCCAGAAAGAAGTTGGCCCTGGGCGGATGAAACCCAAGATAGATCTGTCCACCCACGTGTGAGATTCCTGCAGAATTATGTGCATTTTTTGGTGGGGAGAGGGGGGCTTACATCTTTCTGATGGGACCAGACCAGGGCTGGCTGGAACCCTTCTCTGAATGGGCTTTCCACCCAGACGCTCCATCTCACCACTTATCAATTAACCGTCAGTGAAGAACCCACATTCCTGCTCAGCCAAGAGATGTACCACCTCCAGAATGTACACAGTACTCCTTTCCAGAAGTAGGAAAAGAAGCTTTCCTACTGCGAAGCCCATTTCCTGCTCAGACCAGGTGGAAAATCTGCTAAACTCAAAAGGTCAAACCTAGTTTAATTTTATACCCTTTTGTTAAGAATGTTCCCTTAAAAAAAAAAAAAAAACTCATGTTTCTTTCCAACTTTTCAAAAGTTAATTCATGTGGAAGAAAAAAAAAGATTAGGATAAAATTTCAAATATTAAATTCAAATGCAGGATTAATGACTTTTATTTCTAAGCCCAAGAGGTTGTCTGGAATTTAGGACATTTTTGGAGTAGTGGAGACCAGACATAACCAGATGCGGTTGTGTTTTGGACCAAGTCAGCACAAATTTCATACCTTGAAAGATTATATCCATGTCTGTCTTAATACAAACAGTCCCCCCTTTTCCAATACTCTCCATCCAAAATGAACCCAGAGCCATCGGCTTGAAGACAAAGACTAAACACTTTTTAAATGTAAGTGAAAGTAGCTGACGACTGTAAACCCGGATTAAAATACCCCCACCCCATGCAATTCAACCCTTTCTCCCCATCTCCCCTCACACCCTCCTCAAATGCACAGACACCTAAACACAGGCCAGAGGGACGGGAGAAATGGCTAAGCTGAAAGAAGGAAAAACAGCCTTTCCGTAACGTACAATTTCCCTCGAATGACTAAATACTGTGATAACATGCCTGGTGAGGTATCTCAAGTTCTGAAGAACCTGAAAATACTGAACAACCTCACATGAGGGTCCTGGCTAATTTTCCAGCCAAAGCAGTTTGGATTACTTAGGATAAAGTCTGAACAGAAGTCTCGATGATTTAGCCCAGTCCACAGATGAGCCTCATAAAACAGTATCAGGACATGAGTGCACACAGGACGGACATGGATCAGTGGGAAGGGGTCAGCTGGCTGAGGGTCCAGGGCTGGCCAAAGGAAGAGTGTGGTCTGTGGAACATGAACACACCTTGAAAAAGAACTCCATGATCCAATATGTTTGGAAAATATTCCACACTCTAAGACAGGGGTCAGCAAACTACAGCCCAAGGGCCGAGTCTGGCCCACCACTTGTTCTTGTAAATAAAGTTTTATTGGAACAGGGCCATGCCCATTCATTTACATATCAACCATATCATGGTGTTTTCAGGTGACAACAGCAGAGTTGAATAGTTGCAGCAGAGACCCAGTCACCCACAAAGCCTAAAATATTTACTAGCTGGAACTTTAGAGATAAAGTTTGCTGACCCCTGCTCTAAGGCCATCTTCAAGATTCACAAATCACATCATCACACTAGAGACTCCAAGAAATCCAGCAGCAAGGAAATCCATTCCACTTTGTTCACCATAATATTTCACAAGCATATTTGACTTAAAAAAAAAACAAACACCTTTTCCCTCCATGAGATATGCATCAATTCCTCTCATAGGATGTGCTCCACACACATTTTGGGAAATACTGGTGTGTGTGTGTGTGTGTGTTTGCATGTGCCAGAAGGAGACATATTAACACAATCTTCACAGGGGAAATGCTACATATCTATTTTCAGACACTTCTGGTCTAATGGGCAGTGGACACAAGAACACTATCAAAGTGGTTCTTCAACCAACTCTTGAGACGGATTTAACACATATCCACACAACCAAATAGAATGGTTCAATTTGTTTGGAGGGAGAGGAATGGTTTCATTTCAAATGATTTGATTGTTTCCAAGACAGACATCTCCTTGTTGTTAAAAGAGAGGATATGTAGATTGATGGCAGGTCCCCGTGGTGAGGGGGAATAAAGAGGAAACAGATGACTGTGTGCTCCCAAAATTCATGTGCTGAAGTCCTAACGCCCGGCACCACCAAATGTCATTGCATTTGGAGAGAGGGTCTTTAGAGAGGTAATGGAGTTAAAATGAGGTCACTAGGGGGTGGGGCTCTAAACCAATAGGACTAGTGTCCTTCTAAGAAGAGATTAGAGCACAGCCACACACAAAGGGAAGACCATGTGAGAACGCAATGAGAGGGTGACCATTTACACACCAAGGAGAGAGGCCTCAGGAGGCACCAACCCTGCCGACACTCAATCTCAGTCTTCCCAGTCTCCAAAATCCTGAGAAAATAAATGTCTGCCGTTTAAGCCACCGAGGCTGTGGTACTTTGTTGTGCAGCTCGACCGGCCCGACACAGCAAATAAGGCTCGTCAGCAGAGAGCTTATGAAAGGCACCTGGTACCCTATGGCCGTGTGTTATGAAAAACCCTCCACCGCTAATCTTCAAGCGCTCAGCATACAGTTACAGCTGAGTTTCAATCCAAGCGCTTAGTAGCTGTGTGAGTTTGGGCAAGCTACTTACCCTCTCTGATTCTATGCCGCTTCATCTGTAACATGGAAACAACACCCTCCTCACCTGTGCACCTCCCCCAGGTGTTTGTGAGCGTAAAGTGAGATCACGGATATTGAAACAGCAACAGAGAGAGCTATCGGCGAGCAGCAGTTCTCATGAGTACTATACTCCTTGCAGCCTAAGGCCACATGGATTGGGATCCACCAACAACTTACTAAGGGTCTTTAAGGGAGAAAAGAGACCCTAGAATATATGTAACCATCAGCGACAAGATGCATGTTGATTAGAGAAACACTCTGACGTGAGCGAAAACGGACATGTGTTTTTGGGATTTGAGAAAATGTGATATTCCTCTTAGTTTTATATTTAGAGAAGCGCCCACATCGCTGGGTGTAGAAATGACAATAACAGATTCTGGTGCTGGGATCTGTTGTGTGGCCTTGGACACTGCGCTCCTAAGTCTTGGGCTGATATGTTACACAGCAACAGATAACTGATACAGCAGTGATTCCTTGTGTGACTGCACTGCTCCAGGACAGAGTTCAGTGGGATATAATTAAATTATTACATTACATAAATAATTTAAATTATATTAATATAATTATTATATATTATTATATACAATAATTAAAAGAGCTATAGACACAAGAACACCACAGGCTCCACTCCAGGCACAAACTGGGGGACATTCTTAGGCCTAGTCATTGAGTTATTAACGAATGAACAAATATAAAGTACCCACACGTTAACAGGCAAGTGATTCATCAGTAGGGCAGCCACGGTCCTTCCTTGCCTTCCGGGAGCTTACAAATCACAAGTATGTCCAGTGCTATGAAAGCAAAGTGTGCCCAGTCTAGTGGGACATAAAACAGGTGACCAGACGCCATCCTGCGGGTCACGGGAGTCTTCTCTGAGGAAGGGGCATTCAGAGGGGATCCAAAGGATGAACACTAGAGGCGGGGTGGGTGTGGCGGAAGGGTGTGCCAAGCAGATGGAACAGCCTGTGCAAAGACAGGCAGGAGAGAGCAGTCCGTCTGGCCAGGGCACTAAGATGAGGCCCCTGAAGTCAGAGAACGAGCTGGGGGAGGGAGGGTTGAGACGCGGCTGGAGGGTAACACCTCCTCCCTCTTCTTGATTTTCAGCTGAGCATCCACAAACACGAGCTACGCAGACTCTCCAGCTGGGAAGGGTCTTGAGACCCTCCTTGTGTTGGCCCAGGCTGTGGGCAGTGTCCTCCCCAGCACAAGCTAAGCACTGTGCCAGCTCCAGTCTTCGCACCCACTCCGTGCTCACATCCCAGCCCAGTGTGGCCGGAGGCGAGCGCTGCTCCCCAGCCACTGGGCCCCAGGGCGCTTCCGTCCTGGATCGGCTCTCCTCTGCGTCTTGGGGCCTCTTCAGCGCACCGCTTGTGGCCGCAAGCCAGCCAATGGCCACAGCCAATCCCAAGGGAGGCTGGGCTGTGGAGGCTGCGGTGTCCCAGGAAGAAGAGCAGGGGCGGTCTCTGCTAAGGTGTGAAAGAACAGACTGGATGGGCTCTCTCTGCCTCTGTGACAGGTGGGGAGGGTCTACATCTCACCTCTCCATTGAGGAGAAAGGTCTGGCTGGCACTGGGGAAGAGCCTTCTGGGCAGGGGTCTGCCCGGCGCCCTCCCACCCAAGCCGACGAATCACACCACACAGGCGGCAGGTGGCCCTCTTCCTGCTCACAAGGGAGCCCGTCTCCAGGCTGGCAGACCCTCTGCACTGGGGGCTCAGAGACCTCCTGGGTTTGACTCCTGAACCCACCAAAGGCATCTACTGACCAGCGTTGCACAGGTGAGCTCACCTCCCGTGAAACAGGCACCATAAAGCACTTAGCACAGCACCCAACACAGAGCAGTGCTGGATAAGCATCAGATACATTAAGTAGTAGAATATAAATCCATAAACGTCATCTAATGGTCATACTCGGGTATTATTTTTTATTTATTAATTTACTTGCTTTCTCTTAAACCTAGAGGTAGGGCTCTGTGGTTTTACCATCTCATCTGGTGGTCCCAGGAAACTGCCTGGAGAATCTGCTCCTTTCCCGTTGGAGCACCAGCCTCTAGTGATAAAATCCACAGCATGTTCTTGCCCCAAATATTGCTTGAATGCCCTGGATGTGGTAAACGTTAGTGGTTAAAAGCATGAACTCTGAGGGAGACTGACTGAGTAAAACTCTGGCTCTGGACACTAACCAGCTGTGTGACCTTGGGCAAGTCACTCAACCCCTCTGAACCTCATTTCCTCATATGCAAAATAGGGATGACTGAAGTACCTACTTCATAGGGTTGTTAGGATTTAAAGACTCACTCTATATTAGGTTATTGGAACAGGCACGTAGTAAGCATGGTGTGTTTTCTAGTACTATTATTACATGCAGCTGCTAGGAAAACTTGCTCAGAAAATGTACACGTTATATATTACATACAGAATGAGGCCTCCAGGAGTGAGCACTAGTGTCGTATTTATTATAGTTACAAGTGCCCCCTGTTACCTGAATCAATTAGTTTCTGAGTTTGAACAGTGAGAGTGTGGATAGTGGATGTGGGTATAATGACCATTTTGTTTCATTGCCACTCAGATGGCATAGAAGCAGCAGCCATTTTTCTGGTGGACCAGGGAGGTGCCAGGCACCGAGACACCCACCCTCAGGGCTCTTTCCTTTCCTGGGAGACGCAGGCCAGCTCTTCCCCACGCAGCTCAGCCAGCCAGGGGCTAGGCAGCCTGCCCATTCAGAAGACGTGCTCCCCGGGGACCCATGAGGCCCAACAAGCTCTCAGGGCAAGAGGAACGAGCCTGGGCTCTGCCAGGCTCAACATTCCCACAAGCGCCACTAGCAGGATGGTCAGAGAGATGGAGGCCAGGGGGCCTGGAGTCAGGCCTGGCCAAGGCAGGGGAAGTCTGCGACATGCCCATTTGCTCCCCTGCCTCAGGGTCACGGGAGCTGGAATCAGCCAGCTTGCCTCGAGCCATAGGCCCTCAATCTGTCATGACACCCCAGGAAAAAATACAGTGAAATACTGTTTTTTCGTCCCATTTATTACCCGAACAAGACTTAACCTGGAAGCACCATTGGCACTGAACGGCAAGGTGCAGCCGTGCCCGTGGTGCCCAGCTTGCCCGCAGCACAAGTGCGCTCACTGTGGGGCCCCGGGTCCTGGAGGCCCAGGCCTGCTCAGGAGAGATGATGGAGATGGGAGAGATGGGGCCAAGGGGTGACATCCACCCTGATGGCTTTACAGCCTCACCCCCACCCCACAAAGGCTGCCATCACAGTGACATCAAGGGACTCCCTGGCATGATGTCACCGTGCTGGGCAGGGCCGCCTGCTCTGGAACCCAGAACCAGAGGTCAGCTTCTTCCGGTTACAAGGAGCTGTGACCCTCGGGCCAGTCCTTGGACTGGATTCAACGGGGGACCGTCCAGAAGCAGTGTCCCTTCCCCCACCGAGAGGCTCACGGGCACGGGGTGGATCTCCACAGTTAAAGAGAAACGTCTCTGGATGCTGCTGTGGTCAGGATCCTGGTCTGAGACACAAAGGCCCCGGCCATGGGCAAACAATGCATTATCATCAGCCACTGACCTCTCGGTGTCCGCAGCTTCCTGCCACTTCCTGGGCCCTCCAGGGACTCCAGCAAGTGTACCACGGGGCCCATGCCCAGAAGGTCCCACCCTTGGTTCAGTGCTCTGCTGTAGCTGACGTGAAATTCCTCATCATTTTTGACCAGGGACCCCATTTTCATCTTGCACTGGGACCCCCACATTATGCAGCCAGCACTGCCCACACCTCACCCTTCCAGGTTCCAGCAGCCCCATCGCTGACCCTTCTCACCTACTGACCTCCTTGCAGCCGAAATCTCAGGAAATCCTCAAAACAACCCCAGGTTTGGGGACTAATTCTGCAAACATGGAAAATGGGATGCGTGGGTAGTAAGCAACGTCCTAGACCCACACGGCTAGCAGGAAGCAGACCCGAGGACCAAATGCAAACTTCTTTAAACCCAGAACCCGTGTTCCTCTCCCCAAATCTTCTTCCCCTGAGTGGGGAGGAGGACCCAGGAGAGCCTGGGAGGGGGTCTCAGACCAGCTCAGTGTTGCTGGGAGGAATCGGGTTATTGTCCCGGAAGAGATATTCTAAGTAAGGCCCCAGTGGGAGGCACTGGTGGGCAGGAGGCCAAGGTCAATGGGTGGTGGTAGGAGACCCGCAGCTCTGCAAGGGTGGGGGGCATTCTCTGGGGCCCCCTCTCGTTTGACCGCCCTTCCACTGATCCTCCCTGAAGGTGTGCTCAATGAGGTCACGTCCCGTGGCCCCATGCCACTGCACCCAGGAGCCTCTGCCACTGGAAGGGGTTGGCCTCACAAGAGTAAGGAAACAGGGAGCACACAGCCTCTGGGACCCCGGCGATGGCCTGAGTCCCTCCTTCGGAACGAGAAGCAACCTGATTCCATCGTGTCCATTTCGGGGAAACATCAGAAACATAACCAAGAGCCCCAAGAAAACAGGTCTCATGCAGAAGCAGATGGGGCCAAAAGCAAGGGCCAAAAGAGCTCAGGAAGGCCAGTCCAGAGAAGCGAAAGCTCCGAGAAAATCATAACAGCCTCCAGCTGAGGAAACATGCAGACGATGAACACTGGGCACCAGCATTCCAATTCAGATACCACAGTGGCAAGTGACGAAATGCCGACTGAAACTGGCACAAGGGATTTATCTGAGATAAGCCAGTATTCGGGGAGGGATGATGGAGAGCTCCTGCCATCTGCGTGCGGGACGCCAGCCTCCTGCTCTCACGGGTGCAAATTCCCCCCACCCCCCCACCCCCAGCAGCTGCTGGCCAGACGGTCAGTAAGACGGCGGAAGTGAGTGGAGTGTCTGCAGGTTGGCCCTGAGCCCCTCCTCAGACCCACACCACTCCGCAGTACGGACGGGAACTCTGAGAGGATAAGGGCCGCGCACTTGCCTCCAAGCCCCAGCCCTGCCGTTTACTGCCCGTGGGTCAGTCCTCCAACCTCTCATCGGCTTCCCGGGGCTCTTAGGAGAAATAGCAAAGTTTGCATCCCGACCTGGAGGCCTGCGCCAGACAGGAGTATTATTCCCACATAACAGAAGCTCCCTGGGCTGAATTAAGTAAAAAAGCAACTTAAGAGGATGTTGCATGGCCGACATTATCTGCAGTCCTGGGGAGCAGGAAGAAAGGCCGAGTGGCCAGGAGTAATTCCCAAAACCACGCCAGAGAGCGGGGACAGTGGGACCCCGGCCGTTGCCTGCTGCCCCTCCATGAACGCCTGCACTGTGTTACAAGCTGGCTTCGGCTGCGCTAAACAGAAACCGGAATACCAGTGTCCGAGATGAGCTGTCTGTAGAATTTGTTTTTCTCCCACAAAGGTCTGAGTTCTGCTCTCTGAAACCAGCAGGGTGTCCTCTCTGCCGTAAAGCATGGGGTTCATCCATGTGGGCTGTGATGATGCATCAGAGTGTCTGCATCGAGCCACTGGGAGGACACAGAGGGGGACGAGGAGATGGCCCCTCCTGGTAGGGACACACGCCAGAGATTGCACGTAGCCCTTCTTAAATCACATTGGCCAGGGCTCGTCACATGCTTTCATACAGTTGTGACAGACTCTTCGTAAATTACTATGGGGGATCGTAGGGGTCGACGGTCGGGGGGAATCAGCAGTGGCTACCTCCCTCTCTGCACCCCAGCTGCCCTACCGCCACCTCCTTTTAATTCTCTGGACAGGATGAGCTCTTTGCATAGGCTGTTCCCTCTGCCTGGAACACTGTTCCTCTCCTTTTGTCTAGTGAACTCCTCCCCCAGATCCCACTCAGACATCACTGGTCCCCGTCAGTCTCCTGCCCTGTGTTCTCCTCATCCTGGTCTTGCTGCCCCAGCACCTTCCGTATTCTGCGATTATCCCTCTGGGTGATCATTTGACTGATGGCTGCTTCCTTCAGGAGGTGGAGAACTTTCCAAAGACGTGAATCTTGGTTTGCTTCTCCTTAGGCACTAGTGCCCAGTCCAGGGCTGTAACTATTGGCTGAAGGACTGAATAATCCAACGTGCCTTCCTGAGCCCTGGGTCCTCTCCTGCAAACGGACGCCACTCAGAGTTGTTACAGGAAACACAGTTACGATCCTAAGGAGAGCCTCTTTCCAAGTAGCAGGTGCTGTTACCCCTTTGATTTGTTTGATCCTCCCCGTAGCCCTTAAATTAGCTCATGTTATCACCCCCATTTTACAGCTGAGAACACCAAGGCAGAGAAACTTCCCAGCTAAGTGGCAGGCTGGGAGGAACCCCAGGGGCCTGGCACCACACGGCAGGGGCTCAGGCAGTGTCCTTTCTGCCCAGACACCCCTGCTGAGGAGCACACGCCCGGTGGGGAAGGGCCCAGACCCGCTCCTGTCCTTGTCCCCAGGCCTCTTCTGGGAGCTTCTCCCACCCTGACCCTAACTCCTTCGGCAGCAGGTACCCCCAGAAGTCCAGATCCAGATCCATGCTTCCACAAAACCACTGCCCCTGGAGTGTGGCCGTGTGGCCTGGCCCCCTGCAATGGCTCCCAGAGACACACAGCTGGGTGACACACAACCGCCCCACCCCCCAACTCTGGGCCACAGACCAGCAAACGGGCAGTCATGTGCTCTGCCAGCGAGCAACGAGGGGCATCCAGCCCTGCTGGCCACGAGGATGTCCAGGAAATGCCAAACCATGCCCCAGGGAAGAATCTGCCTGGAGTAACTCAGCCAGTTTTTACACCGCTCTTTAAAACAACTACTACTCTGTCTTGTTACAAAATGGATACACATCCAGTGCTGGACAAGAACCGGGAACACACAGAAAACAAGGAGACACGAGGATCGCCCACAACCCCTGCAGCTCTCACGCTGGGCCAGTGCCAACCTGGCGCCTTGCTGTCTGCAGCGCACCTCATTCTTGACGGAGAAAACTACGTTTCAGCAACATCACACATTTCCGTGTGTGCATCCTTCTAAGACTTCCGGATCCTGGGTGTCATCTTTTACAGGAGAACAGGAGTCGGCTGTCACCATACCTCTCATGCGGCCACGTGTGCGTGGTGAGGGCGGCGGTGGTGAACGCCCCGTCCCCTCCCGATAACATTTCCCGAGGCCCCCTCCGTGCCCTGGGGGAAATACAGAGCTCAGACTTGGCTTCTGTGTCCCACCCCTACCCGCACCCCTCAACATCGTACTACCCAGGGGTAAAGATAGGAGAACAACGTTCTAACAAACGTTTTTCTAGCACTCTCCATGTGCTAGGCATCGTTCTAAGGACTTTACAAACATCAACTTGATTAACAGCAACCTTAGAGGTAGGTACTCTTATTTGCATCATACAGATGAGAAAACTAAGACCCAGAGAAGTCAAGTGACTTGCCTGAAGTAACACAGCAACTCAACGGTGGAGCCTAGATTCAAACCCAGGCATTTGGGCTCCAGAGCCTACGCTGGTAAGCTAATTGACCACGATGTGAGGACCACGTTGGAAATGTGGGAGGTGACACATAGGTCACTAGCTCCTGCTAAGCCAGCACATTTTTCAAAAGAATTCCAACGAGAGGAATTAGGCATAAAGCAGTGGTTCTGAACCCTGGCTATACGTGAAAGTCACCTGAGGCAACTTGAAAACTGCTACCCAGGTTCTAGTCTGCCTGGTTTGGGGTGGGGCCCAGGACCCAGTACTTTTTAAGACTTCCCAGGTGATTCCACTGTGCGGCCAGGTTTGAGAACCTCAACTCTCAGAAGGAGGCTCTCTCCACACATCCCACGCGACTGTGGGCTATTTGCTTAGCCTCTTAGGCCTCAGCCTCCACATCTGTGGAATGGGAATGCCACTGCTTTGGTGAGCACACGAAGCCTCACATGCACACACCTCACAGGGGCCTGCACAGACTGTCGGCTCTTATCACAAAGCACACCAGCTCTCAGCACCCAGGCAAAGATCAGTGTTCGAGTCTGCTTGGGCGGCCATAATAAAGTACCACAGACTGGGAGCTTACCAAAAAGATTTATTTTCTCACAGTTTGGAGGCTGGAAGTCTGCGATCAAGGAGTCGGCAAGGTTGGTTTCTCCTGAGGCCTCTCTCTCTGGTGTACAGGCGGCCGTCTTCTCCCTGTGTCCTCACGTGGCCGTCCCTCTGTGTGTTCGTGTCCTAATCCCCTCTTCTTATGAGGACACCAGTCATAGTGGATTAGAGCTTATTTTAACTTAGTACCTCTGTAGAGGCCCAGTCTCCAAATACAGTCACATTCTGAGGTCCTGGGGTCTAGGGCTCCAGTACATGAACTTTGTGCAGGATGCAATTCAGCCCAGAACAATCAGTAACTGCAGACAGAACCTGTTTTGAGGCGCTTCCCTGGGCATATGGCTGAGAATCCAGAATCTCACACTTATGTCCCCTAAAGCAGGACACAGCGAGGTGGGTGGTTTTCACTTAGCTAGTGAGCATTTGACAATCTCTGAGCCTAGGTTCCCGATCTGGGTTTCACCCCTGCCAGCCCTTCGAGGGTTAATCCAAAGGTCTCTGGAGTTGGGGGGATTTACTGCCCCCAGACCTTTATCATCTCACCCTGACGTTGAGGGCTCACATTTCCCACTTAATTACTTGTCCGGCAATCAGAAGAGATAGCCGGTCCTGTGCTGAGTTGGCTGCAGCTGTGAACTGTTTATTTACTTTTCCTCAGTCCGGGAATGGCTATAATTTAAAGGTTCAGATCTCAGCTACCCTGCCTGGTGCAAACCCTGCTTAAACACTTCCATATTGCTCGGGTGGAATGCGCTGGAAGCTGCCCCCACTCCCCTCCCTGGACACAGAGCGCTGAGAAGGCAGGTGTTCCTGGTTACGGAGGCTGCAGGGCTGGGTAAGGGGAGAAGGCTGCCCACCGTTACTGCCAACTCCGCCGTCCACCCCAAGAGCTCACGGAAAACCTAGAAGCCATAGTAGGCCTGAGGACCACGAGACGGCAGGACGGGATGGCCCCAAAGCACCCCAGTCCCACAGCAGTGGTCCCTGCCACAGTCGAAGCCACAGCTCGCACTCATTCCTGCACCAAATGGTGTAATTACACTGAGGCTGTCAAATGGCATCCAGATGGTCTCGCCGCTCGCACCAGCGCTTTAATAAGCTTCTAGGCGTGACCTTGGCAGCTTGTGCCCCACCTGCGCAGCCCCCGGTTGTGAAGCCCGAGCCCACAATTAGATCAGATAATGAGCGCCCAGGCGACCAGCCTTGAACCCTGCAAGCCCTCTTCAAGGGGTGCCCAGAGAGTCACCCCACGCCACTGACAAATGGCATGCGTTCCACCACAAACGGAGGGCCGCCTGTGCACAGCTCCCCTGGAGGCCTGCCTGGGGAGATCAGAGACCCGAGACCCAAGAGCACATTTGGGGGGCCAGGCAGCTCCCAGGCAAGCTGT
This sequence comes from Phocoena phocoena, assembly GCF_963924675.1. Lineage (NCBI taxonomy): Eukaryota > Metazoa > Chordata > Mammalia > Artiodactyla > Phocoenidae > Phocoena > Phocoena phocoena. The sequence continues at coordinate 57,238,396 of NC_089238.1, forward strand.
TCCAAGAGCTGAATTCTGGCAAACCAGAGGCTCAAGCCTGACCGTTTCCTCCAAAGCCCCAGGCAGCCCACCAGGGAGGAACTGCTTCTAACACTGCCACCCCCAGAGGCACCGACAGGTGGGAACCCAAACATGGGAATCACCTGCTGCCACAAAGCTGCACGTGACCTCCACCAATTCATCCCCTTTGAATATCCTCGAGCCGGAGTAACTCCACAGTGAAGCTTTCAGTGATCTTGCGCTGAAAAGAATCACATTCCACTGGCCATTCTGAAAAGTCAAATTATTCTTTCCCAGCATGGGGCACATGGCTCAGAGAGTGACAGAGCTAACATGCCTACACCAGGCACCAATGCCAGGACTTCACACATAGTGACTAAACTAACCCTCAGACGACCTGGATGCCCACCGTTTTATTCTCCCTTTGTAGAAGAGAAAACTACAGAGAGGGTAAGTAACCTGCCCAAGGTCACACAGCTAGGGAGTGGCAGGAACGGGATTTGAACCCGGGTAAGGAAGCAGACGTCATGAGTGCATACAACTATGATCCCATTTGGGTAAACAAATAATAGTTAAAATTTTACTGTTACGCCTGTATGACAACACGTTATATATTTTAAACAAAGTTTAAGAGTTTGTGCAAAGGTTTGGAAAATGCCGAACAGTCCAAGAAGAGCCCGCGTGCTGATATTCTCAGGGCCCTGCCAAGCCGGAGAAAATGGGTAGATACAAAGAAAAGAGCAAATCAGAAGCCTTCTCCGTGATGGGTTGGCACAGAGGGCGATGGGAGAGGGACCAGGCACTTGAGCTCTTGGCCGCGGAGACAAGTTTCTGTGGGAGAATCTTGTCCATGATCTTTGCCAGGTTTGGTTCTCGCAGACCTCAGACAGAGAACGAGGGGAGGCTGAGACCCAACAGGGAAATGCAAAACGTGTTTGTTCCGACTCCCTCGTTATGTTTGACTCTTTATAGGGCATCAGTATTCCCCTCACAGGCATCCTGGGTTTTAATGGTCCTATCTCAAGTTGTCATTGAAAACCTACCCTTAAGATTGTGTCACCATTCTTAGTAAGATGTGAACGACTGACATTTAGGAAGAGGGGATTGCATTTCAGGTTACCACCTTAAGGTCAATTTGGCTTTTCAAACAAAGAGACCATGAGAAGACCCAAGATAAATATGATGCATGGAAAAATCATCATTTTTGCTAAAATAATGGGAGGGACACGATGGCTTTTTAAATACCTCTTCAAATAACACGGAATGCAAAGTAAAGATGATGTGACTTAACGTGAGGAGATGCCCAAGAGGTCATGCCTGTGCAGGTTTTGCTCTCGGTCCACACTCTTGGGAAGGGGAACCTACTCTGTTCAAGATTCTGTGATAGAAAATCTTGAGGAACCGGGCCTTAAATTATGCAACTGGTTCGTTCCAGTGGTGACATCACCTGGCAGGTCACAAATTTATTCCAGCGTGAGCTGGGGCAGGGGTGGGGGGGGGGGGGTTCCTGGCAAAAATGCTGGGACTCAGAAGCCACCAGCATTAGATACTGGGTGATCTGTCCTAGAACCGCTGCAGCCCAGCCAAGCGTTCACGAACAGGAGATCAATGGTGGACCCAGCTCACCATCCAGGGTGTGTCTGCACGTGTGTGCGCACGTGTGTGCCTGTGTGCTGGTATGCATAGGTGTGTGAGTGGGTGTGTGTGTGATAAGAGCGTGTGTGGTGTGTGTCCAAGTGTGTACATGTGATTGAACATGTGTGTGTGCGTGTGAGTATGTCTGTTCCTTTCCAAGAAAAAAAGAAGTCTCAGAAGACAGCACGAGACCATTTGGTCAGCCACCGTATTTCACGTTTTACTGCACCCCTGCTTTGGAAAAACATAAGCCAATAAATGTGAAACCAGTTCTGTGCCTGCAGCTTCCTGCTGTGGGTCAAAAGAAACCCTGGGATGGGAGAGTACTGGGAGATTCCCGACAACAAAGCAAAAAGTTCATAAAAGACAAGGACCCAAAACTCTGAGGACCCCACTGCATTCCCCGTCATGCTTTCAGAAAAGACCGTAGGACTCGAACAGACAGGGAGTGAACCTGTCCAAGCCCCTCGTCACCCAAGAACCCACTGATTCTGCCAGACAATCAGGCTGCCTGCTCCGGCCTCTTCCGCTGTCTCCGTGCCTGTCTTTCCACAAACGGGACCGGCAGTGCAGAGCTCTCAGAGGCCCGAATTCAAATCCCAGACGCACCACTCATCACCAGGCCCTTGTGCAAGTGAGGAATCCCTCCTGGCCGCTCCAGCGTTCCCATCCGCGGAAAAGAGAGACCACCAACAACAACACTGTCACCAACCCTGGTGCCGCCTGAGTGCTTCAGCATCTAACTGCGCTTACCCCTCCGAGGACTGGTGCCCTAAGGATGTACTACCGCACCTCCCGCAGGAGGGAACCGGGCACAGGAGGGACGCGGCGGGGAGGGAGCACTGGAACGAGGGCACTACCTCTGCCGCTGCCCACATTTCCAGGAGGGGCTCATTGCCCCCCACCCCACCTCATCTGACAGGAGTGCCTCTGACGGGTCTTGCAGGATTTCATCCTCACTGTTGTAAAGTTTCCTCGTGGAAAACACGAGCATTTTCCTAGTCTCTTCTTTAACTTGATGTGTCCTAAGGAGGGTCAATCCCCCTCTGGCCCCGACGCCTCAGCTCTGAGAATCCCAGGGTCACTCCGTGTTTCCCAATTCAGGGCTCCTGTGCCCCAGGAGACAGCAAGGACTTGAGTCCCTTGTATTAGTGTCAACATTTGGAAATTTCCAATGCAAAGAGCCCTGGTTCCTAAAATGAGGCCTAAGAAGGTGCTCAAAATACTCACAGTCTCTGCTTTTGACTCCAGCCCTGTGAGGTCAGTGTGGTCTGCCCCGAGTTTATGATTATCAGAAACTTTGCCAGGAAGGTTATATCGCTGAATACCATTATGGGCAATAAGAATTAATCCTTTCCTGAACACACTGTCTGTGCTTGCTGTGTGCAGGGCACCCTAGAACGTCTCCCGACTACCCCGTAAGAGAGATAAGATCATCCCCAGTCAGCAGAGGAGGAGACTGAGGTTCCGAGAGGCTCCCAGACTCAGAATGACCAGGAGGGGTAGCAGTGAAGATGACTCTCACCTGTCTAACCCCAGAGCCTGCCCAAGCTGCCAGGCCAGCCTTCTCCCAAATGTTCCAGGTCAGAAGAATTACCTGCGGGTCTGGTGTAAGCTATGAATCCTGGGTCCCAGCCCACTTCTCGTGAGTCTGACTCTGAAACCGGGGCCTGAGAATCTGCATTTTCAGACAACCATCGCTGCCCACTCTCCATCATACAACTAGATTAATTACCTATTTCCATGCACATTCCATGGCTTGATACATCTTTCAGATGCTGGTACTGATGGGGAGGGTGGAGGACGGAAACCTAGCCTGGGCCAGGCAGGCAGGCCTCCCCTGCCCTCACCCGCCTGCACAGCGCCCCCGAGGGCCATGCGGGGCACTGCGACCCCCCAGCCTCCCAGCAGGGAACCCACCCACTGCCCCTACAGAAAGAATGGGCGGAAATGGCCGCAGGCAGGAACTCACCCCTGCCATTTCACAGCACTCTGCAGGGGAGGGCCTGCAGAGGAGCTGAAAAGGCCAGGGACAGGGAGCCAGCCTTGCGAGAGAGCCTGGCAAACAAAGCACAGCCCCCCCAGAGCAATCACCCGCCCAAATCTGCAAGCTCATCACGGTGCTTGGGAACCTCGAGGGGGGGACACAATACAGGACGCATCCTGCTCGGCAGAGATAAGAGAATTCCCAGGTTCTCACTGCCCAGCCTCCCCCTGGGGACAAAAGAGCTGGCAGGGAGCTTGGAGGAACGTGAGAAAGATGCCCGAGGCCAACACTGCGCCAAGTTCTGCACCCCGCACTCCCCACCCTGCACCTCTCACCCTTCACCCTTCGCTCATCCCTGAAGTCACTCCTCAGACTGACCTTCAAGCCCACCCTACGTCTCGCTGGCTGTGGGGCCCTGGACAAGTGGCTTTGCCTCTCTGCTCCTCAGTTTCCCCACCTGCAAAATGGGGCTGCAGGTGGGAACTACCTCCGTCCCTCCTCGGGGTTTTGCTGCAATCCATAGTATGTTTCTGGAGGACCCACTGTGCCCTCGGCACTCTCCTGTATCACCAGGTCCAGTCCTCAGCCAGTCCCAGTCCCAGGAGCTGGGCTTTGGCACGAGCCCCTTGTCCCAGCACGGAGGCCCATGTGGACGTGGGGGAGGTGACGTGGTGGGGCCCGAGGCCGTGCCCGCCCATCTTGGAGCTCACCACTGTGCTGAGAGCCTGGTCAGCACCAGCCAACAACACGAGTGGCGGCTCCAGGACTCCAATTCCCTTCTTATCCGTGGGTCATGCCTTTAGGCTCCGTTTAATCCAAATGCTGAGCATTTGTTTGCACACATCAAAAATGATAATAACCGCAAGAATGAAAGCTACTACTTACAGCTCGCTTTCCGTACGATGCCCTGGGAGGGTGGTGCTGTTATTAGCACCCCCAACAGTCAAGGCCATTGACATTCTGAGAGGTCAGGTCATCTGCGCAGCGTCACCCAGTGGTGATCAGGGGAGTACTCTGCCTGCACAGTGCAGGGACCCAGCCCTCGGGACCTCTCTCTCCCGCTCTGGGAATTCCTTTCCCCCTCAAGGGCAGGGACCTCACCTGTCTCTCTCTGTGTCCCCAAAGGATGCCAGCACAGCAACCAGTCAATGGACAGTTCGAAAGCGAAAGTCAAATTGACTCAGATTTTATTTCCTGGGTCGCTTTGAGCACATGGTCTCCAGAATGGGCAGGAGGCGGCACCACGCTGCTCGGGGCATGTGCGAGTCAGGCTCCCACCTCTAGAGGGGAATTCAACGATAAGGAGTCCGTCATGGAGACCAGCTAGGAACCCAGAACCTGTCCCGGCTCTCCAGGCAGAATGGAGGTGGTGAGGATGCCCTCAGGACCCTAGTGGGACCACTCTGTTCAAAGTGCAGTGAGTCCTTTGGTCAGGACAGAGCTGACCCCCCCACCCTGTGAAACGGAAGCCCAGGGCACGGAGAGAGGGGGAGACACACCTCCCTCTGCCTCAATGATGCCAGAGAGGACCTGCCACTCAGACCTGCCCACACGTGCCCCTGGGGCACTCGAGCTCTGAGCGTTGCCAGGAGCCCCATGTGGTGCACATCCTCTCTTGTTCCCAAGTCAAGGAGGTTCTGGAACCCAGGAAAGCCAACTCCAAAGCCCAGAGCCTCCCCCACAATTCCAGAGGGGGAGATTTTAAGTCTCTTTTTAAAGCTCCCAGAGTTCCTGTCAACCACATCCCACTAGAAAGCTTTAAAGCCATGCCCTGAAAGCCACCACTTCCTCCCTCCTGGTGCCCTCCCTGGGAAGATCTGCTGAAATAAACTCAGGAGCGTGGGAAGGGGGCTGTGGCAGACACTGCAAGTGTGCTTCCCAGAGTCTTTGATGCCCACCTTCTCCCGACTGTGTACCTTACCAGCCTCTCTTGCAGCCAGACGCAGCCAGTGACACAGTTCTGACCCATTAGATGCCAAAAAGAGTCCGGGACACTTCTGGGAAAGCTTTTGCTTTCCTGATAAAAAGGGGCAGAGACCCAGCTGGTGCAGTCCTGGAAACCTGCTCCTTCCCTCCCCCCTTGAATACAGACATGATATCTGGAGATGCAGCAGCCATCTTGAGACCATAACAGGACAGGTAATGGAAATGTGGCAGACAGAATGACACCCACCTCCCAGAAGTGCCCACATCCTAATCCCCAGAACCTGTCAAAATGTTAAGTAATATGGCAAAGGGGAATTGAGGTTGTTAATCAGCTGACCTTGAAATGGGGAGAGCATCCTGGATTCCCCAGGTGAGCCCAATGTAATCACAGGGTCCTTAAAGGTGGAAGATGGAGGTAGAAGAGGGGATCAGAGAAGAGCTGTGATGAAGAAAGAAGGGCAGAGATGCAGCATTGCTGGCTTGGAAGATGCAGGAAAAGGCCAGGAAGTGGGTTTTCCCCTTGAGTTCACCTGGAGGAACACAGCCCTGTGACACCTTGACTTTAGCTCCGTGAGACCCGTGTCGGACTTCTGACTTCCAGAACTGTGAGAGAATACATCTGCATTGTTTTAGGTGGCCAAGTTTGTGGTCATCTGTCACAGCACCTCCAGGGCACTGACACAAGCCATACGAGATGCCGGCTTGCCCTTGCCGAGCAAACAAACTGAGGCCAGCAGCTGCCTTTCTCCAGACATCCTTGTCGTGTGAGAAGAATGACCCCATGCTGGTTTAAGCCACTTCAAGATGGACTATTTGTGACTTGAAGCTTAACACGTTTCTAACTGCCATCTGTGTCAGCTGGAGCAGCTTTCATTTCAAAATTCCTTTTGTGAGAGAGAAAAAGCATCACCAGCTAAAAATGTAAATTGAACCCTAGGACAGTACCCCCAAGGTCTGACGATGAACTTTGGGCAGCCCTGGGACCTTTCTGGGGAAAGGAAGGTAGAGTGAGATCAGAGTCCCTTGAGCAATTCTCTTCATAAAACTTTCTCTCCATATAATGTCCTAAAGCCCTCAACATTCTAAAAAGGAAAACAGATTGTTAAGTAAGTGTTTATTGAACCATAAAGTGGACCTATGACAAAAAAAGTTAATTGCAATAAACAGAAGGGTTACCTTCTCTGGGCACTGTGGCCACTACATGGCAGGGTCCCTGAGGTAACAGATGTGTTTGCAGTTGCCCACCTGATAGGACTGGCCGCGACTTCTCCAGTTTAATGGCCACTCAGGACTGGGTTCCTTGTGTCTTACTTTTTATGGCAGTCTGTTTACCATTGATATGACCTCTCTCTGACAGCCCTTTTTCAGAAACACAGCTTTACTGTAATGTCATTTCTGAGCTGAATTTTCCCAACCTATCTGATTGCTCACTTTACAACTGGGTTTCTAGGAGTGGGTTGTGGGAAGATGCCTTTGCTTACTCACGACGCGCAAGGAGACTGTGATCTGGGAAGGGACGTTTGTCGGGGACCTGCCTTGAGGGTCACTCGGCACCGGAGTGGGCAGCCGTTTGACTCTCGCTGCTCCCGGTGCGGTCTGACCAGGTTACGGATGAAAGAGATAGTCCAGCGCAAGGGCTAGCAGAGGCCCGGCAGGTGACCAGTGCTCAGCAAACGTTAACTATTGAAATGCCCTTCTCTCCAGCACTCCCAGCAGCCCACAGGGTAAGTCTGGGGAGCGTTCCCACACTCCAGGCCAGGAATCCGAGGCCGAGCAGGACTCCACGACAGCAGGACAGCAGCCCATCTTCCCGCTCTCCCTGAGACGCCTCCCCGCGGCGCCCACGGCCATGCCTGAATGTGAGCGGCCGGGGTAGCCCCAGGTCCCGCGTTCTTTCCAAGGCCAGCACCGTGCCCCGCCTTCCTCGTTGTCCTCACGAGAGCCCTGTGAGGGCCCTTGTGCTGCTCACACGCAGGACGAGGAAGCCACAACCTCAGGGGGCCCTAGTGTCTTGCCCACCATTCTGAGACACTTGGAGACAGGTGCGAACGCAGGCGGCCCGACGGCATGTTCTGGGCTCTCATCTGTGACCCCACAGCCCCGCTGGCCGCAGCACAGCCTTCTCTGGCCCCACAGAGTGCAGCGAGGTCAAGCAGGCTTTCAGCCAAAAGCAGAGAGGGTCCCCTCCCAGGGCCAGGCTCTGAGCTCAGAGAACCGATTCGCAGAAAATCCCAGACTGACTGGGAGCCCAAGAGAGGTGTGGGGCCAGAGAAGGGAAGCCGTGGGCACCCCAAGGCCCACCACGCAGGGCCTCCCGGGACTGTGACCACAAAGGCCAGGCCCCCCGCCCTCCTCCCGGGCTCGCCCACAGGTCACCTGCGCCCACCTGGAGAGACCTTCCCGCAGCCTGCCACAGCAGCCTCTGGGCTGGGATCCCGGCGCCAGGCGAGAGTTTTGCCACTTGAACCCTCTCCGGTTCTGACACCTTGTGACTCTGGGCAAACCCCCATCCTCTCTGTGCCTTGATTTCCTTCTCTGTGAAATGACAGTCATAAAAGAAGGCTCCTGCTTTTAAGGGAAGTTTTGGCCCAAAACACCGACCCTTTATTTTCCCGACTGGTAGGAACACATTAATTCATTTTATTTTTAAAGAGGCCATGAGTGAGATATCCAGAATGTGAAGAGATAAACATCCCATCAGGAGGGTTTTTGTAAAGTAAAGTGTCTCTTTCTGCTTTGAATCAAGAGAGCATCACGTAATCGTCAGATGTGACCCACGCCGCCTTGGCCCTCTGCTGGTCACCCAACCACATCTGTTCCCCACCCCATTCCTCCCTGTTGACAGGATTCGGGTTTTGTTTGGTTTGGCAATGGACCCGACTAAAAATATGCAGTTTCCCAGACTCCTTTGCAGTGAGAGTGGTCAGGTGACATGGTCCCAGCCAAGGCAATGGAGGTGAGCTGCCCAGAGGGGCCCTTCCAGAGGGACAAGACGGTACAGCATCTCCCTGGCCCTTTATCCTTCCTGGAATGCCACGAGTCCCAAAGATGTGGCATTCACCTCAGGACCTGAGCCCACAGGCCCAGAGCCCAAAAGATGGAGAGAACCAGGCTCCCTGCCCAGTCTGCCCACCCCCACCTTCCCTGCCTAGGACAACACCCCTGTTATCTGCAGCTGACCCACATGCACCTGAATACTAGGAGCTGCAACCCTGAACTCATCTTTGAGGAGTAAACACAGAAGACGTTAGACCGGCCATCTCCCTGGAAATAACTCCCACCCAGGCCAGGGGGCCCCACCTCCCTCTTGCCTATCAGAGATGATTGACATCAATAGCGTCCAATCACAGTGTTCTCTGTCTTCTTTGGGCACTGAAAGGCAGACACCTCTGTTCACTAATGTAAATATTGTATTTACTGGGGCTTATTTATTTATGCATTTCCTTAGTGGAAGCAGCCTTCAGGTTCCCTGAGGCGTAACATGACATGCAGGCTGCGGCGCCCTGGAGCTGCTGTCTCCTCCTGAAGTGGTGACTGATGGAGATGGCACTCAGGCAGAGGGCCTCGGCGTCTCCATCTGTGCAGTGGGGATGCCCAGACCGTGCCTGCCCGGTCCCGGGACTGCCCCCATCTCGGTGATAAGACCAAGGCTGTGGTCTCTGAGCACGTCCCCCCTCCTCCACTCTCCCTGTTCCGGCCCACTGGGAGGTCCCCACGCTCCCCTTGCTGGCCCCTAACCCAGGCCAGTGCCTGGAACACAGCTGCCCCAGCTCCCCTCCAGGCTGAGCCTTCACATCTCCATTCAGAGGCCCTTCTTAGGGCTTCCCCAAAACCCCCTACATGTCCAGTGCCCCATCCAACGCTCCCCCAAAGCCTGCAGCCGCCCAGCACAGTCCGGCCTCCCCGTGGACTGTGGGCTGAGATAGAAATGACCTTGCTTGTTGTTCACGGCTGTAAACCCAGAGCCGCCCAAGTGCTAAGCACGGAGTCAGGCTCCACAGACACTTGCTGCCCATGGAATGACCGGCGCTGACCTAGTGGGAGATGCTGTCATTTCACAGCGGTGGCTATGGAGGGCTGGGAGGTACAGCAAGGCCTCATTTTGCCACATCTGTGTTTTCTCTCCCACACACCACGTCCTTACACCTCCTTTCCTTGGGGAAAGGAGGAGAGTGTCTCATCGCATTGGCCCCGGTGCCGCGACAGGAGAGATGGCTAACCCCAAGTGACCGAGAGTTAAAGGAAGGACAGCCTAAAAGGACAGGAGGGAGAAGTGAAATACTCAGAATTCCCTTCAGTTCCCCACTGCACTGAAGCCTTGAGGCAAGGAGGTGAGTCACTAGTTGGAGAAGAGGGAACCGCACTTGGGGAGAAGGAACAGCAGGTGCAAAGGCCTTTGAAGAATGGCGGGTTGTGGGTGTGTCAGGGAACAGAGTGAGGAAGGCCGAGGCTAGACTGTGGTGGTTGTTGGTTTTTATAACACGGTATTACCATTAACTCTGCTTATAATAATGATAATGTCTGTCCAGCACCAACTATGTTCCAGGTACTTTACCTATACCATCTCAGTCCCTACACACCGCAGGAGGTAGGCCCTACTATTATCCCATTCTATAGAGGACAAACCTGAGGGCCAGAGAATCAAACTGACTTTTCCCAATACACCCGACAAGAAGGGGCAGAGCTGGGATCTCAATCCAGGCTCCTGGCTCCTCAAACGTTGTTCTCAAATGCCATTTTATACCGCGGTCCTTGCCCTTGGGCAACGTGAAAAGAGCTGTTTGTCACCCGGCGATGATGGATCACTCAGCTCTCAGCACATCCTGCTACGTAACGAAAGCACAAATCCTGTGGCACGTGAGGGTAGCATTTATACACTGTGTCATAACTGGTCAGGTAGGCGTCGCTGCTGACGCTGGCTGGGCTACTTACATGTCTGTAGTTCTGCTGGGATGAATGGGCGTCTCCCATCCTTCCTCAGCCAAGCAGCTCAGGCCCTGCTCACACAGACAGCAGAGGCACACGAGGACTAGTGGACATGGGTAAGAGCTCCTCCAAGCTTCTGCCTGAGTGACGTCTGCTAACATCCTATTGGCCAAAGGAAGTCACATAGTGAAACCCAGACTCCAGGGACAAGGAAATCTACCCGCCTCTTAATAGAAGGTGCTAAAAGCACTCAGCAAAGGGCTTGGACCCAGGGAGGGCTGAGGCCCTGAGGCCACTTATGCATTCCACCTGTCGTAGGTGAGGAAGGCCCAGGCCAGGGCCAGAAGAGATGCTGGGTGGGGAGACAAGGGGGCCTCTCTGAGCCCGGGTCCTCCCCTGGGCAAAGGAAGAGTGACTTGTCCAGGGTCCAGCACGAGGCAGTAGGAGAGCTGGAGCCCTTGTCCAAACCGTCGAGTCAGACCCCTTCCCCTTGAGGTGTGAGCCTGGGTGGATCACTAGATCCAACCAAGAAAAACAGAAACTCCGCTGAGTATTTAAAACAGAGAATTCAATACGTGGAACTGGTTGCTCTGATGATGGAAAACGGAGAAGCCAACCGTGGAGCCCGGGAGGTATGCACCGGCAGGAAGCTGCTGGCACCCTGGGGCCAGAGGGACAGAGAGGGGCCGGGGCTGGCAGAGCCTGCCCCTGCAGCAGCACAGCTGCTGAGCTGCTGAGATCGGAGCTGGTGGGGGAGGACTGAGGGGGGAGGAGGAGGGGAGGGGAGAGGGGGAGGGGAGCAGGAGAGGGGAGAGTGCCCAGCTTCTCCCTCCTCCGGCCCTCCCTCCCAGCTCTCACCAGCGCCTCTCACCAGCCAGACCCAGCCAGAAGCCAGGGGAGCCTGCGAAATGCAGCCTCTCAGCCCCTGCAGCACAGAGCCGGCCAGGGAGGGTTGAGGGATGGGGCTGAGGGCACAGAGAGGGAGCCTCCCTAGGGACAAGTGGCCCCTGTCTCCCGTGTGCTCCAGCCCAGTGCACACATGCAAAGCCCTGGTTCTGACCCCGGAGAGCTGGGTGGGGCCTGAGACTCTGCATGCCTAACAGGCGCCCAGTGATGCCCAGGTTGCTGGTCTGGGGGCCACACTTCCCGAGGCAGCACCAGCAGGGAGCGGAATGCCTACAGGGAGACGCCCAGAGAACATTCGTTTAGTATTCACTGCAGCTGGGCTTTCCCTCCTCCTTCCAGCCTCTGAGGCAGGAACTGCAACGGGAGAGAAAATCAACACCACCAACTCAAGAGACTCACCGGGGTCACCCCTCTCGTAGGTGGCCGAGATGTGATGCCAGGTGGCCCCTCGGCCCGTTTGTTCCTGGGCTCCGGGAAGTGGCCCACAGATGGCCACGACCCAATCGTCCATCTCGCATACACTAGGGGCCCAGCCTTCTCATTCACAATCTCAAATCCTCACGACCTGAAAAAGAAAGATCACCAGCTCCATTTTAAGCCGGAGGAAACCTAGGCTCAGGAAGTTTGAAAACTTCACCACGGGTCCCCAGTGAATGCAGGCAGAGCCCTATTTGAACCCAAACCTGCCTAAACCCTCTGCTCAGGCATCACCCCTGCCTCTCAGGCTCACCGTCCATCACTCAGCAGTACTGAATTCGCAGCGCCTACAAGGCCCTGTTGAAGAACGTGGGGCCTGTGATCCCCCACCTGGATTCAGACTCCAGTCCTCCCAGCCCTCCCAGCCCTGCGCACGAGCTGTGCCGCCTGGGAATCTCACTCAGGTGCCTCAATCGCCAAGTGGGGACAATGACGTTCCCAACTCCATCAACGCGTTGGGAGGCACCATCCAGTTATCCCGTGCGACCCTTGGCACGTCCACACTCTGGATAAATATCAAGCTTGTTGTAAGTACGCAACATTCATGACGCTTAGATTCTGGTGGAGAGACACAACGCACAAATCATCAAAACTAGGCATTCGTCGTGTGACTGAGTGTCCAAGATTAGAGTTCCAAGAGAGTGTGCGCGATGGAACAGCAGCACGGCACTCTCCGAGCCCTCGCCCAGGCCCTGTGGGACTGGGTGCCCGCGAGGCGGCCCGCTCTGTGGATTGCTCACAGCTCTCCCAGATGGGAGCATGTCCCATCTCCTCACCAAGCCAGCCTCCACTGCTGCCTGGGCTAAGACCTGGGGAGAGCAGCCTGGAATGTTTGGGGCCCAAACATCTCCGATGCAGAGGCGGTGACACAAGGCCACTGAAAGGCGGCCTCAAACCTCACTTCTCCAAACCGCACACAAGATGCTGGGCAAGTCTGTTTCTGAGAAGACAGGCAGGGATTTGAGCTTCTGGCGCTTGTTTGCACAAAGGATTTCGGCCTTCTTTCTCCTGTCACACAGCTTAAACACGTTAGCTGACCCTTAAATGGAATCCCCACGATGCCCCCCTCTCCCTCCAAGAGAATTTGCCGGGGGGGGGGGGGGGTGGTGCGGGGGGGGGGGATAAAATGCATTGTGTCCCAAGGGCTTTATTCCTGGCACTGTAGGGTTGATGACTCCATGCTAACTGTATCTTCTGGGTTTTTGAGTGTCTTTTTCTCTTCTCCTTTACCTTTTAACTAAAACACAACATAAAATAAGCGTTTTGATTGCATTCAGCTGTGAAGAGGGACGTACATATCCACCACTGCCCCCCCCCCAGCCACCTTTGCTGGCAGAGATCAAACGTGAATTTCTCAAAAAACAAAAAGTGGAAAGTTTACAAATACAGGACTCAAAATCTGCAACAGCACACCATCACTCCAAGCCAGGGATGTGTGCAGTCTGACATGCTTGTAGGCAACCAGGCCTCCATGCTGTTTCTCTAATCCCACGTGCAAAGATGGTACCAGGGCCGCTTTCTGCCAGAAAAACGGAAAAAAGAAAGCCCAGAAGAGGCAATAGTCTCTGCATCAGCTCAGGTCCTATCAGCCTGGCTGGCAAACTGAAACAATATTTTAGGCTGAAAGTGGTCAAATAGGCTGTTGAATTCATTTTCTAAAAAGTCTCACTCGGAACAAATTTATACATTTACACGAAGTCTGAAAGTGCTTTTCCTTGTTGGGTGTCTGAAACCTGAAATATTTTCAACCAAACAAGAAAATGTTCGCTGTTGAATGGCCTATTAGAGCTGTCACAAATGTGATTTCTGGGAATAAACAAGATCATAAGAAGGCTGGCCAGAGCAGAAACGTTAAGTCAGCGTTAATAGGTGGTGTAACTAAATTATCCCTTAAGCCAAGGTGCTAAGTGACACAGCTTTTTGTGTGTGAATTATAATACAGTCGCCTCCCTGGGCCTGCACAGATCTGAACTGGACCTCTCTCCAGAATCACTAATTTTATTTTTCGGTTTCTATGTATCAAATAGCTACCTCTGTTCTGCAGGCGAACCAAAGTACTTGAGACATAAAAATTCATATTTTCTCCATATCATTTTACAGAGGTTCACTTGATACACACCTGGCTCCATAAACAATGTTTATTTTTTATGGGTTAGTATCTTGCTCAAGAAAATTAAAACTAAGTCTCAGGAAGCTTTATTTTCATTCTAACTATTGTTCGCTGGTCACTGCCACTCAGTACTTAGATGACTTTTTCCCCAAAGGGTAAAACATCTTTAAAGCGGAACACAGTCTATTTAAACAGCTGGTTTTTGCGCAATCGTTTTATCAATGCGTAGATTCGAGGTATGAGTAGTCGGTGACTTGCTCAGTTTGTAAATTCATACAGGTATAAAAGCTGGCATGCCATTCAATTAAATTTTTAGAGAGCAACGCATGATTAATTACTACCAGTATGATGGGGTTATTGGTCTCTGCTGCATTTACATATTTCTATGTCTTTAAATAGGATTTCACATTTGGAGTGAAATGAATTCCTGCCTATCTCCCGGCCAAGGACAAATGATAACATTATTTTTAGGAAAAGAAATAGATCTTTTTGTTGCTGTTGTTGAATTCCAGTTTGTTTAAAATAATTGTCAACATGCACCCTATTTCTTTTTAAATTAAAGAAAAGATACAGCAAATTATTCCGTAAAACAAATTAAGGAATCGTGTTGTCCCATGAAGAATCAAAACATTGAAATTATCCAAAAATGTTTTTAAACCATTTTAACATTAAATATGTTGAACGACGTGCTCATGGTTATTGAGACTCTCTCTAGCAAGAGGTGGGGATAGAAAAATGTTTGTTTGTTTTTGAAATCAAGTAGAAACTTTTCCCAGTTGGAGAGGAGGAGCTTCATTCCTGGGAGATGGAGGTTGAAAAGCTTTAAAAAGCCGGCCATAGCATTTAGCAGGCGCTGATATAACGAAATACAACGCCCAGGGTGGGAGGCCCACACACATTCACCACTTTCAGAAGGATAATACTTTTTTGAGAAGGTGAGCCTCTGGTATCATTATCTGTACACTCCTGATGTTAATTGGCCATTTGTACGCATATAAGATTCCATGCAATACTGTAACATGCGTATTCTTCGTGAATGTTACAAACAGAGAATCGTAAGTATATCGTTTACTTGATAAAACATAGACAGGCAACAGATACAATTTTGAAAAAGCTGCTAAGCGTTGCCTTTATAATGTCCATATAAATGTCCATATAAAATAATGTTTTATTTTGAACATTTCCAGAAAGTATTTCGTTGAACTCTAGCTGGGTGATGTCTCAGACCATTTCAGGACGGTGAGACACTTGGTAGTTAACAGTCGCCTTAAATACTTTTATACTCTTGGATGGCTTGGCACGTTTCAGGCCAGGCCTCAAAAAAGTTTTTCTTCTTGCTTTTAGAGATCACTGGATGCACTCCGGAGAGGTGAAGGGGGTAAATCTCAGTATCTATCTTCCCCACCCCCACCCGTGGGTCACTCTAGAAGTAACATCGCCATCTACTGGACAGCAGGGGAACCTCCCTAAGAAGGGGAAGGTTTCTGTTTCGGCAATCCAAACTAGAAAGCTTACAAAATATATTTAAGATGTACAATGCCATAGCTTCAGGGACAGAAGAGCAAGAACAAAACACTCTAATCAAAAGTGCAGGCAAGTGGAAATACCCTTTTTGCACAAACTGGTCTGCAGCAATTTTGAAAACTGGTTCTACCCCATCACCCCATCCCCTGCAACAACTCCCAGAGAGGAGGTGAAAAAAGTAAGACAATTGCTATTTTTAATTTCTAAGAGTTTTTATATTAGTTATGAATTTCTGGAGTGAGAGGTGGTTTTTTTTTTGGTCACTAGTCAGCTCCCACCTTTTTCTCTGCACACTTCCTGGGGGTTGGGGACACGGGGGAGACACACACACACACACACACACACACACACATTCACACACTCTCTCTCTCTCTCTCTCTCTCTCCTTTGGAGTTCTTTAACCTAACAAGGCTTTGGGAACACAAGAGCATAAAACTGGGATACCCCAAATATTATTCTAAACTCTTTTTTCAGACACTTAAGCAAAACAACTACCATTTGTGAAGTTTATATAACTTTTCCTTATAGATACGATCACATTCCAATTATACATCTGCATGATGTCGACTTCTGGATTTTCTTATGCAAGTAACAGTCCTGCTTTCCCCCCTTCTTCCTGCTCCTAACTGATCACTGGATTGGCCTTGAAATTTGAGCATTAATTGCTTTCTCTTGGTAATTAAAGTCAGGGTATTCTTTTCATGAGAGAACTACATTGTTTTACAATTTCCCATACTCCTTGGAATAGTTTCACGGAGGAAAGGAAAGAAGTCAATTATGGCCCAGAATATTAACATATGTTTTCTTTACAACCCTCCCAACACTTGACAAGATGTTCAGAAAAAAAATTTGGTAAATAGATAACATGTTAAATGAAAATTACAATTAAATTTATTAAGTATCACAATTCACCCACTTTAAAAGAGAAACATTTCTACTGAATTTTATTTTTCTTTATTACACATCATAAAAAAAATTTTAAGTGTCCTAGGAGCCTTAAAGTCAGGCTTGCTATGGTATTACAGTCACAGATTACTTCATTTCATATATATATTCATTTCATATATATATATATATACACCAAAGTATTTACATTTTGTAACTTAATTTCTCACTCAATAGAGTTTGAAAGATCTGGACATTATAAAGGCAAACTCATTTTCGGCTGGAATGAAATGAGAAAATGAAAATTTTTAAAATTCATTTTATTAGGTAAATTCAGTAGGGACTCCCTGTTAGCCCCTGAAATAAACCAGCCTGCTTCTGTTTACTTTCTCCATCTTTCGGAGCCTTAAAATGAAAATTGAAGTCACTGCAATAGGTAAGCATACTCCCCTCCCCTTCCTACCCGATGTTTGGGTAGAAATTGTAGGGTCTCTTTTCCTAAAAGTTGAGAATGGTGCTGAGGGCTGACAGAGTGAGGTCAGCCTAGGAGCCCCGCAGAAAGCTCACTGGTAGAGAAAGAAAGGGGCAGCGGGACGGGACGGGATGGGACGAGCGGGGTCAGAGCCACAGGAGAGACTGGAGTACTCACAGTTTCCAGTGTCTGCTGCTGTCTCTCTGTGTCCTGGTCCCGATTCCAGCAGGAATGTGGCTCTTTGTGCAGAACCAGAATGCACATCCAGGAAGCTGGCAAAATCACTAGCTAAACAATCAACAGAGGAAACACAACAGATTAAAGTACCAAATTTGTTTTTTTCTCCAATAAAGGAAAAGAAAGTGAGCAGAGGGGAGGGTGGGGAAAGAAGACATGTTATAATTTTCTCCTGTGACCTGAGCTGGGCCCCAGGTTAATCTCAGTTCAAATTTGGACATTTGCTCTCCTGCACCCGCATAATATAAAGGATCATTCGACCGCCTGCAATGGACGCAGGCTTATCGCAAACCCTGAGATCCACTGTGTGAAACAGTCTGAGTTCCTGCCGCAGATCTGAAATGAGTTTTCCTATGAAAATACACTTTAAAACTCAGCGACCCCCGCCCCTAACGAATGCCTTCAGTGACAGGAAATGTTAACCATTTTAAGCACTTTTTATTTGCATTTGCTCTGAAGCTGAGGGAGTGAGGGGAGAAATGTACATTTAATGATTGGTCGTGAAAATCAGATCATGGAGTGAGCATGGATCTGCATGTTTCTGAGCCGGTTGGGGGGTGGGGGTATTGAGCATCCTGGGTCCTGAATTTGCCCAGACAAGAGTGACTTCGCCCTGAATTCCCACAGAAGCTAGGAAGGGTTTGCATATATAGCAGTTGAGCTGTATTTCAAATTCTCCTGCTCTGTTGATAAGTTAAAGGCAGTCCCCTTCCACTTTACAGCTGGGGAGTCTACAGAAAAGTGCCTGTCTCGCACTGTTTGTGGCACTGAGATGTGTTTGTGCGAGTGTTTTCTCCCTGGGATCAAAAGGGGAAAAAAAAAATTTCCCCCAACTCAACTAAACACTGAAGCTCAGAAACACACGGAATGTGTATAACATTGTCCTTCAGAAATCCATCTTGATTTTTTTTAAAAAAACTCCTCTCTTTGATCAAAAGCCGACAGAGAATTACATTTTTCTCCATTCTGTTGCATTTAACGTGGACTAACACGGGGTGAGTTTAAACAAACAGATGGCCTGGGCATGAATGCTTCTTTCAGTTTGAGTAGCTCAAGGTGGGCTGGATCCATGGGGGGTGGGGGTGGGCCGCAGTCCGGAGGATTAGTTGGAGGGGAGGAAAGCTGCAAAGTTGAGGGGGGAGCTAAGACAAGAATAAACCCATGATGAAAACAATTTTTAAACTAGCTCTCTGCTCTGAGCCTGCGATCCTCCAGCAAGTGTGCAGTGTAGCTGTTGAAATTCTTCCGCCTAAAGGATAAATGGCCTACTTGATTCAAGAGTGTCAAGTAGGAAAAACAAAACAAAACAAAAACTCTTCAGAGCATATTTTCAGAAGATAATCTAATGCACAATGAACGCCCGGTAAGAGGGCTGTGCCGGGGAGAAGGCCAGCTCCTCGTGGGAAATCCTGCACGACAGTGGTACTCTAGCCGCCTTGGGGTGGAACGGGGGCCAACTGAGAAAGGCCAGTCCTGGGTTGAGGGTCTTCACAGGGTTGAACTGGACCTACCCACCCCGCCCCCCGCCCCGAAGTCCCAAACAGAACGGCTGCTCGTGGCCTCCCATGTGGGAACTCTAAGCCACTGACCCACACGCCATGAAATCCTTCAGCCCAATGGGAACATACAGGGCTGTGCAAGACTGGCGCGAAAATTCTGGGGCGTGTGGATACTTGGAGGTCCCTGCTGAGAGCTACGCAATCTGCACCGTGTCTTCCCCATGTGGGAGGACGGAGGTGCTAGCTGGTGCCAGTCTACCCGTGGGTGGGCCGGCCATGGATGCCCCCCTTGGCCTCAGAGACCTTCCAGAATCCTCTTCCTCCACAGAAAAAGTCTGCAGAAGAGGGACAGCCATCCTCGCCTCTGCCCCACAGCCTGGGAGACATCTCACATCTCCACATCTCAAGTATTAAACCCCAGCCAACTGTTTGGACAGGGTCTGTGCCCTGGCTTCAGGGCCCGGTGGGTGATAAAATGCAGAGGGCATCACAGAGAACCCTCTGAGCCAGCGTTCCCTCTCCCTTTCACTGCCTGCAGAGCAAGCATGACCTTCCCTCCGTGCTCCTTCCCTCTGGTGCTCAAGACGCCACTGAAAGGAAGGGGAGAAAAAATCAACAGGCCGTGTAGAGTCACTTGTCAGCAATGGCACACACCCCGCTGGGGTGCTTAATTAAAGGCCAGGCGATTTCTGGAGGATCAAACCAGAGAGAAGGAACCCAGACGCGGCCAGGCTGCTGTGTGGAAATTCAGGAGGCCTCTGGCCCGGGGACCCCACGACCCAGCGACCGGCCCCATGCTCGCAACCTTCACCGCGTCTCTCGGGTTCCCGGGCCCTGAGCTGTACCTCGAGCTCCTGGTGCTCAGATTCTAGCTTCCCATCCATGTTGGGGCAGACGCAGCCCAAGCCTGGAGTTGGCAGGATCCCGACAATTTGGCGAAGGCAAAAGAGCCTGCAGGGGGAGGAAAAGGAAGAATGTTCTAGAAGGAGACAGAGCCCAGGCGCTGGGCCGAGAAGGCAAGCGACACCCACTTTTCTCCCTCACCTGCCCTTTCTCTGCAACACCGAAAACAAACCAGGACAGCAGGAACGTATGTGCATAAAGAATGCAGTGACTGCACGCACACACACACGCACATGCACACGTTTTATTTTTAATTTATTTATCTTAAATGGCAGACTATTTCTTCTTACTAAAGGCCTCTTCTCACACTGTTTTATCCCCTAGTTTCACAGAGCTTCCCTCCTTCACGTAAACGAAGGCATTTCCCACAGCCCTTTGGCTGGAATGTTCTAAAATGCTAGCATCGACACATTTCTATTTCATTTTATTGCAGAAAAGTTGTTTTATGGCACAGAGTGTGTGGTGTGTGTGAAGAACGAGCACAGGAGGGGGCTCTGCTGCGGAGGGGAGCTGCCCCGTGGTGCCGTCGGCCTCATCTAAATCCTGAACAGTGACAGTTGAGCTGGCAGGAGAATCTGGGAAACCAACAGACAAAATATACAGTGCAGCCCGTAGGCCTCACCTTTACGAGGCAGAGACAGCTTCTGGATTGGGTGGGCCAGGACCTCCGAGGCCACTCATTAGGCACTTGATGAATTGGACGTGGGGCCCACTGCCCTCCTGGGGCAGTGAAACGCTCGAAAACCAAGTTTTATTAACCTAATAAAATGAAAGGGAAAAAAAGTCAGGAAAATTTCAGCTGGAAGAATAAACGCGAGGAGCGGAGCAAGTTAACCTACTTTTCATGTATTTAGAACCGTTTTGGCAGCTACGGGCAGTTCCCAAAAAGACCCCACATTCCTAACACCAGATTTCAGCCAACTGGCTATCAACTGGCCACGGCAGCCTAGGAGATCCAGGGATGCGTTTTCTCCACGGTCCTGGGAATGAATACAAGTCAGTACTTTTTCATCACGTTTAACGACAAAGCCAAGGAGGGAGAGAAGGAAAAATGGCAAAGCAAGGTCTTCAGGCGCAGACAGGGGGTTTGGAGAATGAAACGGACGCTGGCTGAGGTCTCGGGAATGCCGTCGCACCCAGAATCAGGGCTGCTGCCTCACAGGGGAGCAGTAACGAATTGGAGTAGTTCAAGCACAGGCAGACGTGCCAGGCTCTATTTCACCCACAAACGCCTCCAGGGACCCTCAGCTTGGGCATGGGGGCTGTGAGGGTCCCTTCTCAGAGACCAGCCCAAGCCCAGCCTTCTCGTGCTCCTGGAGCCGCTCGGGGCCATCTCAGTGGACCTGGAGCCTGCTCTGTCCAGGGGCCTGGCCAGGCCACCACTCACCCCCAGGACGCAAGGGAGCTCTGTTATCTGCGGGACCGAGAGGCACAGGGTGCTGGCCAGCCTGTGTTCACACAGTGCCCCCACACAGGGAGGAAACATTTCGGCAGCAGGTGCTTCAGCAGGACTGTGCAGAGGAGGCAAAGATGCCTCCCCCCGATTCCCCACTAGGTGTGCGGGCTCAGAGCCGGCCTCGCGGCACCATCACCCACGGGCAACGTGTCGGCAGCAAACGTTCCATCAGCCAGAATCAACAAGCCCCACCCCAAAACCTCACCTCCTGGTCCTACTCAGCGGGCCGGCCCACACCTCCCCATGGCCATTCCTTTTTTTTAATAACACACATACACACACTACCGCCACTATGCATGTGTACGACCACTGTCCACTCCTCGCTGGGCCCAGCTCCGGCCTCTGGGCAAGCCTCTAACACACACAACCCGGCCCTGCCTGCGTGCAGATAACAGGATCTCATCTGCACGTGCTCCTGCTATCCAGGTCCTAGGGTATTCGTGCAGCTCTGAAAGGTGGGATAGCTCTGGGTTTTTTTAAGTTGCTTTAAAATTTCAGCGCTACAGGGGATTTCTAGGGCAGTGAAACTCTTCCGGATGATACTGTGACGGTGGATGCATGACATCACGCATTTATCAA
Organism: Phocoena phocoena; assembly: GCF_963924675.1. NCBI lineage: Eukaryota > Metazoa > Chordata > Mammalia > Artiodactyla > Phocoenidae > Phocoena > Phocoena phocoena. Next base: position 57,259,918 of record NC_089238.1, read on the forward strand.
AATCCACAGAATGTACAGCACCAACTACGGACTTAACTGATATACTGATATTGCCCCATCAACTGCACCAAATGCACCACACCCACGCAAGACATTAGCAATAGGGGAAACTGAGGTGACGGGGTAGCAAGGAGATGGGGACTGGCCTTTCTACTCAGTTTTTCTGTAAACCTAAAACCACTCTAAAAAATGAAGTCCACTAATGAAAGAAACCTCGCTGCCAAAGTGATAGAAGGAATTTTCCTTCACTGCTCTCTTCCCCGTTTGGTATTTCCTGGGAAAGCAGAGAAGTTCAGAAAGTAGAAAGTTCAAAACAGAACAAAAATCCTACCAGCGCAAAGCTATTCCACCCACCCCATTCGAGGCCATCCTGTGTTGGGTCCGGTCTCGGAGGACGTTTTCCAAGACTGGTTTCTGCAGTCAGGGGTGGCCTGATGCTTCTGCAGTAGCGACGGTGATAAATCCAGGTTACTTGAACAGTATTCTCATTTATTTTTTATTTTTACACTAACGTCCCATGGTTATGAGTGCAGTGACATGATCGCTGTTAAATAAACCGAAATCCTGCTTCCATTTCACAGCTGGTTCCATCCAATTTACAGTCAAACGTCAGCCCATCAACCAGGATCACCACGGTCGCTCTGCCCCTGCCCTCTGAGGCCAAAGAGAAGGGTTCTGAGCCCACCTGTGAGCCCACAAACCTGGCACGGGCTGCTCAGGAGAAGCCACCTTGGGGTGTAGACTCCGAGGTGAAAGCTGACCTGAGGAGCCTCCTGCCCCAGTGGGAGGAAAGATGGGAAGCTCACTGCCAACCTCTAGGGAAAGATGGGCCCTGTCCCTGTGAGAGAGAGACAAAGATGGGGAGAGACAGAGATAGTGAGTCAGAGAGAGAGAGATGGGAGGAAGGAGCAGAGAGACAGGGACAGAAAGAAACAGAGACAGAGACAGAATGAGGGGTGTCTGTAAGCCAGAAACTCGGCCTCCCCGCTCATCCTCCCTGGGAGCTGGCATCTGTAGCCCCGGCCAACGTAAGCGTGGACGCAGGGCAGGCACCGCATTTACACCGTTTATACCGGGCCTGCACCCCCGCCGCTGTCAGCCCTGACACTCAGGCCTTGGCATGTCGGTTGCTCCGTCCTGCGGCCTCAGTGGCGCCACCAGGTGGTGAAAGCACAAACCCAGGTTCCCGCCCTCCAGCTCCGCTGCCGGAGCTTTTTACGAGGGTGGCCCCAGGATTTCAAACACCATGCACACACAGAGGGGGACGCCCAGAATACCCAAACCACCAGTTCCATTCTGCCTGGAGCCGACTCACACGCAGTGTGAACCCACAGCGCCGCCTAAATCCAGCCGGCGGAAACATGGGGAGCAGACCCAATGTCTGGGGCCCCCGAAGGAAGGGGGCGACGAGGAACTCCAAGCTCTGGGTTTGGGGACGTCAGCCCCAGTGATGTGATCGCAGCCTCTCTCCTGCCCTTTGTTAGCTCAGAGCCAGTTTTCAAACCTCTAAACCTGGCCCAAGCCCCTCACGCTTAAAATTCTACTATAGGGTTGGGAGGGTGGAGAGAATGGAGGAAATCTAGCAGGAAATACACACTCCAAAAAAGAAGAGCCTCCTTAATATTCAGCAAGGTTGTGGGCACTGGGGTGGGGGTTACCAGGCAAGGATGGGGAGGGGAGGAGCGCCCGGGCACACCTGATCTCCCCATCGCCATCCTTCCTCAGAGTCACTTTCTAGACCGCGCCACAGATGTTTTTACGGCACTTCTTAACTGCTGGTCGGCATTGAAAATAAACTTCAGCTAGTACTACCCATAAACAAGCAGTAATTGTCAGAGCTGACGTTTATTGGGTGTTCCCAGCAGGCTGAGCTCAGAACCTGACACATGTTGACACGCTCCACCAGGCACTTCTGGGAGGCGCCGCTGGCACACCCATTCTGCAGATCAGAAAGAAGAGTCACAGTAGCTGTGTCACCAGTAAGTTGCTGAGCTGGATCCACAGCCCACAGCCAAGCCCTGTCTCTACCCACCTGTGTCAACCCAGGTGACGTGAGGGGCTGCCTCTCACTAAGCATGGTTATGAAAACCCAAGAGAGAAGGAAAGCAGATTTCACTCCGTTTACTTCTCCATCAAAGTTGTTTTCGGAAATAGGAAGCCCAAGGAGAAATGTTGGGCCAGGGGAGACTGATGAAAACAGGCCCACTTGGGCCAAAGGCTAGACACAGGAACAGCCAGCTCCGAGGGTGGCGCGTACCTTTGGGGCCGTCTCCTGGCGTCAGCCCTCCTGAGCAGCCTGGCATTGGCTGCCCAGGAGGCTGCTGCCCTTCTGCATGGACACTTCTACCAGAGAACGGACAACTTTCCAGCACACCGACGAGAAGCTGTACAAAATAAAACAGGGGTGAGCACACAGACCTTGGGTCAGAAACACATGGTTTGGGTGTGTGAGCTCTTTCCCTTGCTTTGGGGCAAAGTGTTTGGCCTTGCAGAGCCTCAGCTCTTTCACCTGCAAAATGGGGGTCATCACACCTGGTCTGCATGTCCTCATGTATGACGTGCAATCCAGCATCAGGTGGGGAGGAGAGGCCCAGTAAGGCCATGTCACCAGGCTCAGGGTTCCCTTCATGCGGCCTCAGCAATGAGCACAGCTCTTGCCCTGGGGTCTTGGCAACACCTCCCATCCGCATGGTCCTACTGACCCCACAGGGCTTTTATCCTGACTACCCAGCAGTCTTCAATGGGAACATTCGTATAATAAAATGCTGACTGCACAAAATGCTCAGACAAAGGCTAACACACCAAAATGTCAGACTCTGGTGATGTTTAGACGATCAGATTACCGGTAACTCTTTTTCAATCCATAGTGTTTAATGTTTTAACTACCTGGATAATAAATAAAGGAAATTAGGAAAAGACAAATAAACACAGCTTAGAGGAAAATAGATGCCTTCTTCTCCTGAACGACACTCATTTCCCACGTGATCGGTGACAATCAAGGCCGCACAACCAAGCGCCTTGTGCGTGGCGCTGAGGCTCCGCAAAGCCAAGCACTTTGCCCTGAAGCAAGGGGAAGAGCTCAGACCTCGCAGGGGCCAGTGTCCGGCCCCTCAGGAAGGACCCCGTCCCTGCCCCTGCCCCTGCAGCGCCCAGGCAGGGTTCTGGGTTACGTTGAGGAACGCTCCCAGGCCTCCTGCTGGAGGCAACTGTCTGCCCCGACCGGGACCCAGTCCACCCTTCCCTCGCCATGGAACATTCACGCTTCCCTACAGCTTTTCCTTCTCCCTTTTTGCAATTACAGACAACGATGCAGCCACTCCATTCGTGCACAAAGCAGCCTAGGGCTCTGGATGAGTGCACGGGGGATAACATCCAAGCTGCACGCCGCTGTCCCCACGAGCCAGAGCCAGAGCCAGAGCCAGCTGTGGGTCTGGGATCTCTTTGTTTTAAGCTTCTCTGGTCCTGAGGATAAAGACCAGCCCACGCTGGCAGACAGTGCAGCAGGCCCAGCCTCCCGTTCCGTCCCTCACACGGTAGGGCCCCTGCTAGAGCCGCGGGACTAAAAATAACCACCACAAACAAATAAAAAGCAAAGCAAAACAAAACAAAAAGCACCCCAGCATCGAAAGCAAATTCACAGATGGAAAACCCGAGGCCCAGAAATTGAGGATGGGACCGCAATCGAATCAAATCCAAATTGCTGGGGAGCACGCTGGGAGACGCCGGTCCCTGGCTGAGCTGGGACTCTGCCTATTAAATGATGAGGCAGGTGGGCTGCCCGCATCTGCTGACACTGTCAGAGGAAGCCCGTGACCACTGTGACCCCAGAAGGTGTGAGTGGACAGAATCGACACTCCCAGGGCCTCAGCCCCAGCAGGACAAGGGGCCAGACATCAGAGAATCAAATTTTGTTTTGCCCAAAGAATGCTTTCCCCTCAGATTATCAGCCAAATGAATGTGATCAACAATAAAAGGACTCCTCCCTAGTGTCGTTGGACTATTGCATTCTTCTCCCATCCTTTTATAGGAATAAGCATTTCCTTGCCTCTCCCCTAACTTGCGGTACTTCTGTTTCTCCACTGCCCCCACCTCCAGCCCCACTCACACGAGGGAAGAAGGCTCGCCAGACAAACATTCTCGCACACATTCCTCTGACCCTTCCAACCCACCCAGGTCTTGTACTCCTTGTCTCAAACTACTCAACAGCCGGCCACCCGAGTCACTAAACAAGCCGCACGCATGCTGTACCCTCTCGGGCCGGGCTGCTCACGCTGCTTGTGTCAGGTCGATGTTTGGGATGTGCCCACCCCACCACGACCCCCCTGGTGATAAAGACCCCGTCATCCCAGCGCTGAGCCCCTGCTCAGACTCGGGTAAAACCCCTCAGAATCAGCACGCCCCCCAGTCGGGCCGCAAGGTCCAAACGCATGTGTGCTCCAACTTTCCAGAACCATCACCAGGTCTCGCGCCTTCACCAGCCTGCAGCCTCTGCATGAGCATGGCAGCCCCTGCGTGATGGTGATGTCCCCCACCCCCTGTGGTGGCCAGCGAAGGGGTTGCCACCTTCCCGACGGTGTCCATCTGAGTCAGCCCCACTTCACATCTCGGTCACGCCAGAGCTCAGAGGAAGCACGTGTTGCCCTTGCACTAGTTTTGGCTCAGTTCCCTGCCTGGTCACGTGTGGGGGGGGTCCCAGTGGCCACTACGGGGCTCCTGGATAGGACGTGACGTTGACCGGTATGCATTTAGCTGTTTTCCGCACCCCCTGTCCCATGGGGACTTGAAGGGGTTGGGCTCATCTTCTGAGGCCCTTTCATCTGCCTCCTAACCCATGAGTCCAACCATGAGTTGGCTCTGGCCACACCTGGGCCATTTGTCCTCAACAAAACAGTTGCAGGTAACAGGACTGTAAGAGGAGAACACACACACACACACACAGACACACACACACACACACACACACACACACCCACACACGGGGTACGTGACCTGTGAATAAATGTACATGTGCACATGGAGAGGAAAAATAATAAACTATGCTGTAAGTCAGCATTTCTCAAACAAGACTCCCCAAGATACGACTGTTAGGCCTTAAATAAAACATCCCACGCTTAGTTAAATTTGGGCTGTTTCTTCCAACGCTCTCGGTGCTTCACAGCGGGCCAGAGGCTCTGAGAAGTCTCGCTAAAAAGCACCTGCTCAGCTGTAGTCCGGTTAGCATCCCCGGCACGCATCTGGCTTTTGGACTCTTTGTTGGAGCACACACATCCGTTTCACTACTCCACACACCCGTGTGCAAAAGCAGACCCATCGCCTGCCCTCCTGGAACTCTGTCCAGTAACAGACAGACATCAGTGAACCATCACACAGAAGTAATGCTACTCTGTAATGAATGTTAGGAAATCAAGTGGCTGGGGTGCTGCGAGCCTGAAGGAGAAATCCAGGACGAGGCTTCCATGCTGGGAAGAGAGACGCTGGCGGAGCAAACTGGTATCAAAGTGGCAAATCGAAGGAGGTGGTAACTATTCAAACCGTAAGCCGTGTTATGGACACGGAGCCCACGTGTGCTCCAGAGGCAGGAGGGAGGGGACATGGCAGATCTGAGGACCAGCAGAGACCAGGGTGATGGAAACAAAGGAAGGCATCACAAGGACGGCTGGAGATGTGGCTGGAAAGGAGATGGGGCAGAGAACACGGGGACTCTTACCACATTAACCATTTTGCACATTATCACATTAAAGCCCCAGCCCAAGCCCACCAGACACGTGGCTGCAGGCAACCAAGTTGGGTTTATTAGCTCTCTGAGCAAGGGAGAGCCCACCGTGAGGAACCACAGCATCTCAAATTGGGAAGTGAGGAAAGGACACCAGTAGGGGGTGTAGGACAAGAGCTAGTAACAGGATGGTCTGGGCCGGGATCGTTCAGGATTTGTAAGCTAGACAGGTGACTGCAAGAGACGAAGGGTAACGGGGTATGGGCATGGGGCATGATCAGACTCAGATTTGGTGGAAGAAGAGACCAGATTACAAATATATATTTTAACTGATGAGTTGATGTTCTGATTCTGTTTCACTGTGAAACAAACCACCCCGAACTTTAGTGGTTTAAAACAACAACAACTATTTTGCTCATGAATGTGCAACTTGGGCACAGCTCAACAGGGCTCACCTCTGCTCCTCTCCCCCACCAGGTGGGCAGGCTGGAAGGCTGGGGGCCGGGCATCGTCAGGAGGCCCACACGTCTGCTGCTCAGAGCTGACTGTCAGCTAAAGGACTGGCTGGCTGCCGGGCAGACCACCCACATGTAGCCTGAGGGTCCCAGGAGAGAGAACCCAATGGAAGCGGTATTGCCTCTTCTATTTTCTGCTTAGAAGTCATCATTTCTGCCACATTCTTTTCACAGAGGCTGTCATGAAGGTCAGCCCATATTCAAAGGGAGGAAAATGACATCCCCCCGTTTGTTTTAAAACCACCACAGTAAATAAACAAATAAATAAATAAATAAAAAGAGGGAAGAAGGATGAGGGATAACGTGATGAGATTTGCATTTTGAAAAGATCACTCTGGTTACCGTCTGGAGAATGGATCTTAAGGGAGAGAAGGATGCATGTGCGGAGACCAGGGAGACGGCTGGGACCGTAAACTAAGAGAGGGCTGAGTGTGCTCTGGGCCAGGGTGGCCGAAGCCAAGGTGCAGAGTAACGAGAGTTTCAAGAGCTAATAACGATAACGTTTCATGGGAAGAGCCAAGAGTGAAGAAAAATTCCTAGGTTTCTGGCTGACTTTGTCATCACTCTCCTCTCATCTCTTCCTCCCGGCCTCTGCATGCCTCATGGTGTCATTGAAGTATTTGCTCAAACGTCACCTCGATCTGATACAGCCACTCCACTGACCCACCCATCAGTCTCTCTTACCCAGCTTTGGTTTTATTTATGGCATTTACCGGTTCCTGAAATTGTGTGCTATGTTTGTTTCTTTGCTTGATTTATGTTTGTCTCCTCCACGAGGGTATAAACTCCATGACAACAGGGACCTTGCCCATCGTTCATCTGTATAAGATCTCCAGTCTCTCACACAGAGTAAGTTCTCCACCGACATTTTTCTAAATGAATGAATGATGATGGGAGTGGTGGCAGAAGTGGCATTTCCTGAGGTAGAGACCCTTCAAAGAAGATTAGGTTAGAAAAGAAATGATGACTTTTTGTGGGGACATGCTGAGATGTGAGCTGCCTTTGAGATACCCACAGGAGAAGATCAGTTAGGCAGTTCAGAATGTGGACCAACGCTCAGAGCAGAGTTCCAACATGGATATACAGATTTGTAGTCTTCTGGGGAAAGGTAACAATTAAAGCCATGGGCACGAATGAGCTTGCTTAGGGAGAAAGTGTCAAGTACGGAGTAACATAGGCCTAGAAATGAATTCTGAGGAATCCAAACATTTTATGGTCAAATAGAGGCGATGAGCATGCAGGGAGAACAGAGCAGAAGCACCCAGAGAGTTGGGAGGACAACAGAGGGAGTGCGTGCCATGGAAGCCGAGAAACAGGGTATTTCAAGAAGGACGATGTGGCAGACGGTGGCAAAGGCTGCCCATGGTCTGAAGTTAGGTCCAAAAAATGTCTAACTGGATATAGTTATGTCACGGTCATTGGTGACTTTGGCAAAAGCTGTTTGATGAGAACAATGGAAGTGGAAGCCAGATTACAAATGAAAGAAGATTAGAGAATGAGAACAGAAAGTATAGACCACACTACTGAGACACGTAGCAGAAAGGAGAGGAGAGTGAGCAGGTGACAAGACGGAGCATCACGTGGGGCTGGCCATGTATGCTTGTTTATTTTTAATGTGAGAGAACTGGTCATGTATAGACATCTCTTTAAAAAAATTTAGTAGTTACCCCAGGGTTTGCAATAAATATCTTTATTTGATCAGAGTTTACCTTGAAGTAATATTACATGGATTTACATGTAATGTAAGAATCTTACAAACTACACTCCCAATTCCTCCCTCATACTGTTTTTGCTCTTATTATGCATGTTTCTCTTACATACGATACAAACATACAGCACATTGTGACTGTGGAGTGGAGTGGGAGATGAGAACATGCTCTCACCATAGTTTCCCTCTCTGGTTTTAGAAACATAAAGACTTAGTGGAATTGTGTTTTCACAAGTAGCTTTTGAAGCAGAAGCTACCTACCCCCATCCAATCACCAAGGTAATTTTTTCTGTCTTATAAAGGAGAAGAACTTGGCCAGGTTATACTCAGGGCAAACGGAAACTGGGAAAATCAGACAGCTGAGGATTCTGTCCAGACTTGCTTCCGACCTGCCCCAATTTGGGTCTTGCTAGAATATTCCAAGGTTGTTTCAGAACATTTTCCTTAAAGCCAAATGCACTCTGTGCTCACTCAGTCCGCTTCCTTTATGTTTCGGGGTGCCGTGGTATCCAAGAGAAATTTATGTCAGCGTTCAATTCATTTCATTTAAATTGTCAAAGTGCCTATCTCTGGGCTCTTCAAGCCCTCCCCTCTGACCCAGGAAGGATTCCACGCCAGCTTCAAGTTGAATTCCATCCCCAGCCCAAGTTCCAAAGGATGGGATTCTACTGAGAGCCCTGGAGCCTGGCCAGGTTCTATGGGTTCAGCAGTTGGAAGAGGGCATTGAGTCCACTTCCAGGTGGACTGAGCCACCTTCCTCCTCCTACCAGTGCAAATGCTTTTGGCCACTGGCTTAGTCACTCTTAACTTTAGACGAGAGAAAAATTCTGTTTTCCAGGAGACAGCAGATGGTCACGTCAAGAGCTGTGGAAGTCTGTGTAACTCAGCAATGGCTGACCTCACAGGCCCACTCTGGGATCGTGTCAAGCCAATGAGAAGTGGTTAAGCCATCACTTGTGGTCAGATATCGTGATCAGAAAGGAAGACCTTATGATGCACATAAGCTTGTGTGTAACTGTCCCAGGAAACTGCCCCTTAGCAGGCCAGCACATACAAGCCTCCAAAAGAACGTGTGTTTGCTCCCTTGGGCATGACCTGCATTTGACTTCAGAGCTCCTGATTCAGCTCAGCTATAATGAAGGCTCCTGGGGCCAACACAGAGCAAAACACGAGAGACTGCAGCCAACATGGAAGAGTCAAATTCACCTGGAGTATTTCCTCTGCCTCCCTGGACTGAGAAGGAGAGTCCCCCAGTCTTCCCCACCCACTAAAACCACCACCCAGACCCTACCCCGGGCATTAGCAAATGCCCTGCCCTCTAGCATCTGAAAGCCAGCCAAGGGATCATCTCAAAATTCACATCTCCAGATGATCATGACGAGACTCCGTTTCCCAGGACTACTGTCCTGTAAAGATGAGGAAATAGGGGTTACCACAGATCTCTAAATATGACATCAATTGACTACAGAATAAGTCAATCACAGGGTATGCCACACCCACAATTTCCTAGGCAACCAAGCTCTTAATCAGGCAGTCCTCTTGGCCCTAACTTGCTGGACAAACCCTCTGAAAGGCTGGGATTCACTCCGGGGTGACAAACTACATGTGAAATGCATTTTGAAGCAGGGAGCCATTTACCACTGTCATGTGCCTAACTAGTCCTCCGACAAGTTAACCCGGGAGAGCAACTCCTTCAGGCTCTGGAAGCAAGTTGGAATGTTATGAGAATGAAAAGTCAGTGTGCATGTGGAAAACTAGGAAGGACCAGGTGCTGCTGCTAAATAGGTGGGGTGAACGGCTCGTTAGGCAAAGACTGGCTTTGGGCAGAGTCAGCGTGAAATTGGCCTTCCCGGTTTGCACACTGATGTCTAATCCTCATGACTTTCTGAAATGAGGGAACATCCATTTCCGTTTTGCAGAGGAAGAAATCGAAACTCAGTTATGGGACTTGTTCAAAGTTTCATAGCTGGTGGTGAGTGACAGAGTAGGGATTCAAACCCAAAGAGCTTCAGGATCATGACTGCTCCCATGAAAAAGCTACAGTCATTTAGAATGAGTATATTTTTATTAAAATGCCTGATAAGCAAAATTAAGCTCAACACGTGACCAAGGTGGATTCTAAGAACATGAGAGCTTAGGGGGAAAATGAATTTAAGCCATCTCTGAATCTCACAAATCTAATACCATTTTTATGAAACCGGTTCCATTTTTACAAGATTAATTCCATTTCCCAAATTTTTCATCGTCATTTTTCATCAAGCCCTCCTCTTCTTTTAGGAATAGGTTACAGGTTAGGTGTAAATCGGTACAACACATCTATAGAGCAATACAGCAACGTGTATCAAGAACCTCAGAAAGATTCCTACCATTTGATTAGGGTGACCTTACAATTTATCATCCAAATCAGGACACTTCTGAGAGTAAAAGAGAGCACTAGTACTAACCATATCAGGAGAAAATAGGGACTAAATGGGCCAACCAGAGGCATGGAGCACCTACTTTAGACAAAATAAGTCTATATCCAAGACCTATCCTAAAGAAATCCACTCATTCATCCATCCTTCATTAATTCATGGATATTGAGTACCTACTATATGCCAAATACAACATCTATATTAAAGGACCGTCATAACAAGGTTGATTTTAAGAACAATAATTGGGAAAACACCTACAGATCCATCGTTAGTTATATTCGGGAAGATCCAGATGATGGGAGACTCCAGGAGATTATTAATGGGAGACATTAAAAATCCAGTTTTCCCATAAAGAATCAATAGAAAACATAAGCCATATATTAAATAAAAAGCATAAAACAACTGTATATTTAGCATGATCCCAATTTTAGAAGGATATATAAGCATGTGTGTGTTTATGCATCAACGTAGACAAAAATAGCAATATATCAAGGGGGTAATGGTAGATTTCGCTGGATGATAACATTATGAAAGGTTTCTATTTTATCCTATGTGGGGTTTTCTTTCTGTATTTTTATATTGGGTTGGCCAAAATGTTTGTTCTTTTTTTTCCATAAGATGGCTCTAGTAGCACTTAGTTGTCTCTAACTTCATTCCAAACAAGTTTGTTAGCTTGTATTGTGACAGCTGTCATATCAGCGTGCATTAAAAAAAAAAAAAAATCAAAAGCGGTGAACTTTTGTGTAGCCATTTTAATATTGAAGATGGAAGAAAAGAAGCAACATTTTCGGCCTATTATGCTTTATTATTTCAAAAAAAGGTAAAACCACAACTGAAACATAAAAAAAGGTTTGTGCAGTGTATGGAGAAGGCGCCATGACTGTTCGAACGTGTCAAAAGTGGTTTGAGATGTTTCATGCTGGAGATTTCTTGCTGGACGATGCTCCACGGTCAGGTAGACCAGTTTAAGTTGATAGTGGTCAAATCGAGACATTAATTGAACACAATCAACGTTATACCACGCGGGAGAGAGCCGACATACTCAAAATATCCCAATCCAGCGCTGAACATCACGTGCACCAGCTTGGTTATGTTCATCGCTTTGATGTTTGGGTTCCACGTAAGTTAAGCAAAAAAAACCCTCTTGACCATATTTCCGCATGCGATTCTCTACTGAAACGTAACGAAAACGTTCCGTGTTTGAAACAAATTGTGACGGGGGATGAAAAGTGGATACTGTACAATAATGTGGAACGGAAGAGATCGTGGGGCAAGCGAAATGAACCACCACCAACCACACCAAAGGCCAGTCTTCATTCACAGAAGGTGATATTGTATACATGGTGGGATTGGAAGGGAGTCCTCTATTATGAACTCCTTCTGGAAAAGCAAATGATTAATTTGAACAAGTACTGCTCCCAACTGGACCAACTGAAAGCAGCACTCAATGAAAAGCGTCCGGAATTAGTCAACAGAAAAACGCATAATCGTCCATGAGGATAACGCAAGACCGCATGTTTCTTTAATGACAAGGCGAACACTGTCACAGCTTGGCTGGGAAGTTCTGATTCATCTCCCGTATTCACCAGACATTGCACCTTCAGATTTCCATTTATTTCAGTCTTTACGAAATTCTCTTAATGGAAAAAATTTCGATTCCCTGGAAGACTGGGAAAGGTACCTGGAACAGCTCTTTGCTCAAAAAGATAAAAAGTTTCGGGAAGATGGAATGATGAAGTTGCCTGTAAAATGGCAGAAGGTAGTGGAACAAAACGGTGAATACGCTGTTCAATGAAGTTCTTGGTGAAAATGAAAAATGTGTCTTTTATTTTTACTTAAAAACCAAAGGAAACTTTTGGCCAACCCAATATTTTCCACATGAGCATACGTTAGTTTAGTAGGGGAAACAGGACACAAAATATCACTGGCAGAGTCGGGAGAGTTACATTTTGGGTGCAAAGGGCAGATGTTCCCACCTAACAGCGGGACCTTGGGCAAGTGATGCTGCTTCTCTGAGCCTCTGTTCCTACCCTACGGAACAGGAACAGTGACTGTGCCTTCTCTTGGATCTGTGGGGAGAATGAATGAGCAGGACTGGTCACCTCCCCTCCCCAACCTGTCCTTGTCCCACTGTCCCCATCTTGGTCTCTGGCTTTCTCAGATCCAGGCTTTTCATCTCACGGAAGAAGAGCTGGTTTCTGCAGTTCCTTAGCATGACAACTGCAAGAGTTTCTGGTAGTCCCAAAGGTGATGTCTTCTTGCCAGCGTCACTGGGCTCTGGGAGCCCCAATCCTGGACCGTGCCAAGCGCTCACTGTCCTCAAAAACAGTAACACATCAACAGATCTTTGTTGAGTGGACTTGCAGTTCAAATCCCAGCTGTGCAAATCACTGGCTCTGGGACCCAGGGAGGGCTACTTTACCTCTCCACGCCTTGGGTTCCGCAGTGTAAGATGACAATGAGATAGAACCTTCCTTCTGGGGCAGTTGTGTGGGATAAAAGAGAGAGTGTGTGTAAACACTCGCCCGCATCTGGCCTGTAGCACCTGTGTAATCAGGGCTCACTCTCTCTGCTCACTTGGGGTGCCTCCAACACTCTGCTTTTAAGTCTAAGGGATGCAAACGTCTACAGGATGCCCACGGCAAGCAAGTCCAAACCATGCATCTATGAGTGGAAAATGCTCCTTCCCGGTCCCCACTGTGATTACAACTGTTCCTTCTCAATTGTTTTTCAATTTGGTAAGATACGCCTAACATAGAATTGGCCATTAGTGTCATTGAGTACGTTCACAAAGTACTAAGTCACCAGCATCTAGTTCAGATCATTTCATTACCTAAAAGGAAACCTGCACCTGCTGGCAGTCACCCCCATGCTTCTTCCCAGCCCTTGGCAACCACTAATCTTCTTTCTGGCTCTATGGGTTTACCTACTCTGGACATTTCCTACAATAAGGGCCTTTTGTGACTGGCTCTTTTTTTAACTTAGCACAATGTTTTCGAGGTTCAGCCACATTGTACCATGCATCAGTGCTTCCTTCCTTTTCAAGACTAGATAATACTCCTGTATCAAAAGGCCATATTTGTTTATCCATTCAACTGTCAATGGATATTTGGATTGCTTCCACCTTTTACCTATTGTGAATAATGCTGCTACAAACACTTGTGTACAAGTTTTTGTTTGAACACCTGTTTTCATTTCTCTTGGGTATAAACCCAGGAGTGGAATTGCTGGCTCAGAGGGTAACTCTTATTATGTTGAGCCTACTGAACGCACAGCAGCCGCACCCTTTTACATCCCCGCCACCAATGTGTGAGGCTTCCGAGTTTTCCACATCCACGTCAGGATAGTCTCTTGACCAGCTCTCACCTCAGGCTAGGCTTTTGACAGGCACAGGGTTAAGCCAGGCTCCTTCCAAAACGTCTGCTCTCCCAGGGAGGTCCCCTGCCTTGGAATGTGGCCCGGCACCACGTAGAAGGGCCATGGAATGATGCTCGCCATCTCTGCATGAGGCTCTGTTCTGGCCTGCCTGGCACTACACGTGTAAGGAAAATGGCAAATCCCACCAGCACACAGGATGGCAAAGTCCCCAGCACCTGGGCTCCCAGGGGCAGCAGACACACAAATGACCCAGGCACTTTGGAGACAGTCCCTGAGAACACATGTGGTTCCGATCAGGCGTGTCCTGTGCAGCATCCTGTCTGTCCACAGCTTATTATTACTGACAAAGTATCCTCCCTCCCAATCTTAGGGAGCGCTCATTTTTCCTGCCTATTAAACCTGATTGGAACATTGGGTTTGATTGGACTCAGCCTGGGGCCCTGTCATAAGCCGCAGCAGCTCTGTTTTGTGGTGAAATGCTTGAGATGTGTGGAAATAGTATCTCCCTCAGGGCGCTGGATTGCCCAGTGTTAGAAGTGGGTTTTGCCAAATGAGAGTAGATGGTGGTGCCAGCAGCTGGGGGTGCAAGAGATGGGGAGATATTGGTCAAAGGGCACAAACTTCCATTAAGAAGATGGGCAAGTTCTGGGAGCTAATGCACAGCATGGTGACCAGTTAACAACACTGCACCGTATGCTCTAAAGCTGCTGAGAGAGTAGACCTTAAATGTTCTCTCCACACACGCAAAAGAACGGTAACTATGCGAAGTGACGGAGTGAACTAACCTTGCTGTGGTGATCATTTCATAATATACACACGTGTCAGATCATCACGTGGTACACCTTAAATGGACGTAGTGTTATGTGTCGATTACATCTCAGTAAAGCTAGGCAAAATAGAAGAAATGGGTTTTACAACTCGCTGGCTCCCTGGCCTCCCAAGCTTCATTTTATGCACCTAGTAAAGGGCATCCAAAAGCATTCAATTATTTTGATAAGCTTCTGCTTTAGAATCATCTCATGGCATGTGTCTTAGCTCTTACTGCTGCAAAACAAATTACCCCCAAATTTAGCAGCCTGCAGTGGTAAACTGTCTTGTGTCCTGCGGGATTTTCAAATGTACCCTGGATGGTCATGAATTTTAAAATCCTATTCATAATTATCTGAGTCCATCTGACTCTAAACATAAAAACAATGTTTCAGTATGTATTAAATGTCTCAGGAATGTAACCAATTGTTCAGAATTCTCACATACCACAAGAGGAAGGCAGGCAAGTTCAAGTCTACAGAAGTTGACTCCCTTAAAACTATCCATATTCAAGCAACTCCTAGAAAGTCTCCATGTATCCAGGGGAACAAGAGCTGTCCTATAACAGCCCATTATGGGGGTGTGATATTTCATCGTATAACCTCCCCCTGTTCCATGGGACACAGTGGGCCAGGCCACCAGTTCAGTTCAACCCCCTAGTTTACAGAGGCCAAAGAGAGCAGGCAGCTTGTATAAAGGCACGGAGCAAGTGGCTAAGCCGGTCCTAGAAAAACCCCAAGCCCATTTTCCTTGGGAAACTCAACTGAGAAACAGAAGCCATCCTCCTGGATGCAGACCCCTCCGATCCTAGCATCCCCCACATTTGTCAGATACAGCAGGGAAGCAGGTGCAGGGCATGCCCTTGCCCCAAATACAGTGGAAGCTGACTTCCCAAGCAGCCCCCACACCTGGCTACTCAGCAAGCCTCTCCACCGAAGAAGGGCTGGGGGCTGGGGTCCAAGGTCGACGAAGGAAGAGCAGAGGTTGGTGCAACTGAGAGAGGGATTCTGATGTGGATCCCAGCCCTCCCAGGTCTGTATCCCTCGTAACCAGGACCTCTTGCTAAGGCATCTCCAAATATGTGGCAGGTCCTGGGAGCCACATGCAACCTGGTGGCGTGCCCTGGGGTGGGCTGGTCTCACTGCCGGACTGGGGAGCAGAGAAGACCATCACTTGTGGGTGCTCACTGCCGAGGATATTGTGCTTGGGCTGCGTCCCGGGGCCCACAGCACACTTTTTGTCTGCTCTGGGGCTGCCCGGCTGTCTCAGGTTGCACACTGTGGCCAGGCTCTCTGCCTTTCACCAGGAACCCCTTGGAAACTAAACAGATGTCTCGGGGTGGGGGGGCGGGGGGGGGTGCTGTTCATTCTGCTGGAGAAATAACAATTAGGCAGCCAGCAGGACAGTGAGCACCTGGAGAGGCTCTGACTGCAAGACAGCAAGGGCCGAACAGAACTCACGAGTAACCTCGCCAGAGACCGCGGGGTGGGGAAAAGAATTGGGTCAGAGTGATTTTTAAGTTGCAAGAGCATTTGGTGAAGGAGGAAGTCAAGATGTGTTTCCATGCACTCTATTTACGAGAGGAACCTGCATGTTTATAGGCCCCTGTATGATACTTGCTGCATCTCACGGTTTGTTTTCCAGCTAAATTATAAATGTGCTTTATTTGGTGGAATATATGGGTACAGTTTATTTGCTGGTGTGCACAGCACCCTTGGACGTGAAAGCCGGGGACTCCTAAGAGGTCTGTTCATTCCTTTTCCCCCAAACCTCAGCCTGAGGAATGCTGTAACCACCTCACACCTGCGTGTCACACCTTCACTAATTACCAGCTATTTTTTCTTTTTTAAAAGATTTGATTTTGGGGGCTTCCCTGGTGGCGCAGTGGTCGAGAGTCCGCCTGCCGATGCAGGGGACGTGGGTTCGTGCCCCGGTCCGGGAAGATCCCACATGCCGCGGAGCGGCTGGGCCCGTGAGCCATGGCCGCTGAGCCTGCGCGTCCGGAGCCTGTTCTCCGCAACGGGAGAGGCCACGACAGTGGGGCCCGCGTACCGCAAAAAAAAAAAAAGATTTCATTTTGAAAAATGTCAAACCTACAGAAAAATTGCTAGTGAAGTGAACAACTGTCTGGCTTTCCCCTAGACTCACCCCTCCTCAGTCACACACACACACACTCACAGTCACGGACATTACTGTCATTGTTGCAGAACCTTTTGAGAGTGGACACACTCGAATGTGTCTCTCCTAAAAACCACACCGTTCTCTCACAGAACCATGACACAACGATGCAGCTCAGGAAGGCCATCACTAGGCCCCTGCTGTCATCAGATACACAGCTCGAGGTCAAACTTCCCCACTAGTCCCAATTACGCAGCATTAGTTGCCCCATCACTTCAGTCTCCTTAAATCTGGGACATCCCTCAGTCTTTTCTCCCGACACTGGCATTTTGGGAGGGCACAGGCCAGTTGTCTTGTAGAATTTCCCTCAATTTGGGTTAGCCTGATGGTACCTCACTGTTAGATTCAGATTATGTGTTTTGCGCAGGAATACCCCAGCAGCGACGTTGAGTCCTCAGGGCGTCATATCAGGGGCCCATGATGTCATTTGTGTCCCATTAATGATGCTGTAAATTTTGATGGCTTGGTAAAGGTGGGGTCCCCCAGGGTTCCCCACTGTAAATGCACCTTTCCTTTCCTCTGTAATTAAAGTAATCTGCAGGGACAAGGGCTGAGCAGTGCTGATGCCTTGTTCCCAACAAACTCACTTGTGGCTTTCGCATCCATCAGTGATTCTTGCCTGAGTCAACTTGATTGTTTCTCTAAACAGACTCACACTTTGCTTAATTGATTATTTAAGAGGAAAATAAAACCCCTGCCGTAAATGAAACACTAGTATCATTTTTTTCTTAAAAAATAAGGAAATACAAATACAATGAAAAATGTTAGCTACAATTGCCCTCTTATGACTCTGAGCTGAGGCTTGCTCTGTGTTACAAAGGAGAAGTTATCATGTGTTTGACAGCTGTTAAGGACCCATTAGCACCCAGCAAAGACTTTCTCAGTGTTTCCTCCAAGAACTAACCTTGTAAATGGATACTTTATAGCACCAAGAAGCAAATGTGAGGGCTCTCTGTCCTACGGAAACCCCCAAAACACCATATGTGCCTGTCAGTGAAGAGTGACCCCCAAACCACTAGGTGATAAGAGATGATTCCTGGGCTGGAACACCCAGAAACGATTTTATAAGGATGCATTTGTCCCAGAATTCTTGCATTTTTGCCTTAAGTTCCATCAATTTCAAACTCCCTTTTTCTTCCAAATGGAGCAATCCTGAGGAATAGTTTCATAATCCAATCCACGTCTTACAATATAATGGAGTTCAGAAGTATTTAATTCCAGTGGATCCTGGCTACAAAGTCCAAGCTCACACACAGCGAATTTCTGTAGCCCCTGTCAGCTCTAGGCTGGGTGAAAACTGGACTCGATTTCCACTTTCCCTGCCCTATTTCACCCCCTACAGTAACCTTAGCCCCTGTAACTTGTTTATTTTTGAACTTCCATGACTTGGTGCTCATAAAACCTGTTAACCCTGCAGCCTCAGTCCATAACCCAGGAGTGAGTCACTTTCTTCCAATAATTATCTCTCCCAGGGTATGAAACAGATCTTTAAAACAGAGCTGCTCTATCAGGGGCAAGAAACCTTCAGCCTGCTTGCCCATTCCCCCATCCCCTCTGGGACGACCCCTCGCCACCACTGCAGAACGCCAAGCACTGTGCAGGAAGACCCCTGATGGAGAACCACCGTTCTAGAGCCCAATGACTGCATTCTAGAGGACCAGGAAGGTGCATTCCAGCATGCAGAGAGAGTGTGTTCTAGAACACAACAAGAGGAACCCCTGTGGTGTGGGGCCCAGTGTGTTCCAGAGCACAGAGGGGCCAGTGCACTCTCCCAAGTTCATTTCGTATTTATTCTTGCAGATTTATTAACCACTTGGAAGAAAAGGCATTAAGCGGACATCTGCCACACACCAACCTCTTGGAGCACCGTGGATTTCACTTAAATGCCCACAACGGCTGTCACGTGGCGACGAGATGGCAGTCAGTCCCACATCACAGCCGAGGATGCTGAGGTCCGCAGACACAAGAAGGTTTGCCAGGCTACTCAGCCATTCGGTGGCTCAGCCGGGCATCTCTCACCCCACAGGGCCACACTTGCAGGCAGGGCAAACGGAGAGGAGGGAGCCCAGCCAAGTGGTACCAACCTCTTCCCACTCTAACGAACCCCTGGGAAAGCTGTCAGGATGAGCTTCTCCTGAGTTTAACTCACAGGAAGGAAAACCGGGAACAAGATACAGACTGCACCGTATGTGTTTGGAGCTTGGTTCTTGCTTTCTGTCTTGTCTTACTACACCTCCCTGTGGGGTCTCTGGGGAAGCTTACAGGACGCCTGTCCCAGGAGAGCCCAAGACGTCACCCTTCAGGCTGCTCCAGACCTTTGCCAGCAGCCAGGGGCCCACCTTGGTGTCACTTTCACCTTCGCAGTCAGAACAGACAGCAGGGACCCTGCTGACCCAGGCCAGCACTTCACATGTGACCACAGGTGGGAAGGGGTGGGGGTGACGGGTCCATGTCCCACAGATGTGGCTGATGCAGCCAGTACTTTCCCTTCCCCTGGGGCTCAAGCAGAGAGCAAAGCACACAGTGACAGCCATGCACCCCTTGCAGCTAGCGCCAAGAGCTGGCCTGTCAGACAGACCTGGTTCAAGTCTCAGCTCTGCCAATAATGGACTGGGTGACCTTGGACAAGTTACTATCCTCTCTGAGTCTTCGAGTGCTACGAGAGCAACTACAAAGCTTTCTTGGAAAGGTTAAATGGGATAACATATGTAAAAAGCTTGGAAGAGCAGCTAACGCATAGTCAGCCCTCAATCCACGTAAACTACTACTAAAACAATCAAATTCAGGACAGGGTGGCAGAACTTGCACTGGAAAGGAACTGATATGCTTTAGTTATATTTACATCGTATATACATATATATTGTATGGGTATGTTCAGATACACACTGCATCACTGAACCCCTCAGCTATCTAGGGAGTGGTTTCACACACATACATTGCATACATAGGTTCAGTTATATATTGTATCACCGAACCCCCAGCTATCCTTTGACATAAGAAATAGTTTACATACACGTACACTGAATACAGATGGTTAGATACAAATTGTATTACTGAAGACCCATTATCCTATGTAGGAAGAAGCGTGTGTGTGTGTGTGTGTGTGTGTGTGTGTAAAATTTCTACATGTTCAGATATTATATTGTATCACTGATTCCTCCCCAAGCTATCCTCTGATCTAAGAAGTAGTTTTCATACATATTCATTGTATACATATGGTCAGATACGTACTATATCACTAAATACCCCTCACGTTATCCTATGATCTAGGAAGCATTTTTCACACATGTACCTTATTTCTAAATGTTCAGGATACGGACACAGGATGTCCTTCCATTTATTTAGGTCTCCTTTAATATATTCCAATAATGTTTTATGGTTTTCATCATATAAGTTTTGCACTTCCTTAACTTTATTCCTGAGTATTTTATTCCTTTTGATGCTACTGTCCGTAGAACTGTTCTCCTAATTTCATTTTCAGATTTTTTCATTGCTGGTGTATAAACACACAATTGATTTTTGAAGATTGATCTTCTATTCTGCAACCCTGCTGAACTCTTCTATTATTATTACAGCTGAGCCCAAGATCAAAGGAGCCTGAGTTCCTGAATCACCACATGGAAATGCCTACCAAACCCATAATCAAGTGTTGCATGAGCAACAAACAGACTCCTATTGTGTTAGGCACTGAGACTGGGGTTTATCTGCAGGGCAGCTGCCACCACCTTAGCTAATACAACTTTCAGCTTAAACGCCACTTCCTTTCTTGATTACTCCCTCCTAACTTAGGAGCCTTCCCTTGATTCTCTCTCTTATTTGTTTCCATCCTAGCTTTATTAAAAATTGTAATTCTTGGGCTTCCCTGGTGGCGCAGTGGTTAAGAATCTGCCTGCCAATGCAGGGGACATGGGTTTGAGCCCTGGTACGGGAAGATCCCACGTGCCGCGGAGCAACTAAGCCGGTGCGCCACAACTACTGAGCCTGCGCTCTAGAGCCCGTGAGCCACAACTACTGAGCCCACGAGCCACAACTACTGAAGCCCGCGCCCGTGCTCCGCAACGAGAGAAGCCACCACAATGACAAGCCCGCTCACCGCAACGAAGAGTAGCCCCCACTTGCCGCAACTAGAGAAAGCGCGCACACGGCAACGAAGATCCGATGCAGCCAAAAATTAATTAACTCATTTTAAAAATTGTAATTCTTTAACTATTTGTGTCATTGATATAATGTCTTGCTTCCCCTAAAGGCAGAGACTGTATGACCTCATGCATCACTCCATTGCCTGCTCGATATAGCACAGACCACACTAAGCAGGTGCTCAGTGCATATTTGTTGAGTGCGTGAACACATATTCTCTTCTTCTCTGGCTTCTTGCTGCCATGCTCTGCGCACTTACTTTGCGCCAGGCGATGGCTGAGGGCATTATGTGCACTACATCTCACTGAGCCCTCCCACCAGCCTTCCGAGAGCTCTACAATGACTCCCGTTCCACAGTGCAGGAAAAGCAGCATCAGAGAAGCATCAGTGGGGAGAAGTCACCTCCCCACTGGTACTTAGCTAACAAGGGACAGAATCGGGATTTGAACCCAAGTTTGAACACATTCTTCTACAAGGTGTCTGTTCCGTCATTCTGCAAATTAGACTTCTTGACCATTTTTACAAGATCTAGTTCTGTGGGCAGCCCTTAGCTATGCCAACTCCTTCCAGGCAAAGTGCAGATCTGAGGGTTTGGGGGTCCCCGTAGCTGTTGAGGTCCCAATCAGGCACCACCTGGTGAGAAATATGGTGGCCGAGGTGTAGAGGGGGTGCCTGAGGACTTTGGGGGACTCCTGGCCTGCCTCCCCTTCATTTAGCTTACACACGAGGAAACTGCGGCTCAGACCGGCTGAACAATATAGCCAAGGTCACAGAGCTAGTAGGTGGCAGAGCTTGGACTGGAACCAGGTCCGATCTGACTTTTCTCTCTTCTACCGGCAGTCCACCATAAAGAGGTGTGCCTGGCTGTAACGCATCTCCTAGAGATAGAGGAACAACCCCACGCAGAACGTCCTCAGGGTTTACTGGCTGCCAGTCTGGAAAAGTCTCTTGCAATATATATATTTAAAGTTTTGCACAAGAGCAGAATATAAAACACCCATATATAAATATCTCCCTCTCTCCTCCCAGTCTCCAATGCCACATTCACTCTGATTTATGGAAGCATTTCCTTGCAACAGGATATGCTGGAAAGTTTGAGCCTGGCTCAAGAAAGACTAGGGTATGTTAATTTCAAGGCAAATTAATTAAAATGCAATCCAAGCTCTTTGGAAATAACATAGAAACAGTATTCAATGCTTGGTGTCCCTCCAGACAGAAACAGGGCCTCCTGCCTTTGGCCAGTGTAGAGACAACCTTATTATGCCTCATTTTCATCTTAAGACTTTCAATTTCATTATTCAAGGAGCTCAGCTTTGGGTATCACCTAGCACTTTTGTCATTAGTATTCCAATCTTTTCATCTTCTCAATAAATATTAAGTATAGAAACTGCTGAGTCAGTTGGTGTTTGATTCAGGGTCCCAGCTTGAATCGGATGGTACGTTAAAGGGAGGTAATTTGAGCAAAGTTTAACAAAGGGACTGCCAAGACGTAGGCAGAATTTAAGAAAACCAACAAGGGGTGGTGCAGAAGCCCCAGGTAGTAAGAGCAAGGGTGGTACCTCTGCAGGGCTGCAAAGGGAAGGGAAGGGAACGGGTACCAGAACCCAGAGAACGTACCATCAGGGTGAGGGTCACCTGACCAGAGCCGTGGCCTTGGTGCTTGGCAGGAAGAAAACTGAGGGAACAAACACTCCCCCCGTCTCTCCTCCCTCCCCCTGGTCCCAGCCAGGCCTCCCACTGGCCAAACCCAAGCAAGAGGTGGACAGTAAGGAAGCCACTGGTGCAGCCCATGCACATCAGGCTCCCGGGGCACAGACCAGGGTGGGAAGGTGGAGGTGGGATCCTGACAGCAGATGGAAGACACCCAGCACAGGTGATCTCATCTTTGCCTCTTTCTCGACGTGTGCCCTCGACACAGGACTTACCCTCTCTGTGCCTCGGTCTCCTCTTCCGGTAAACGGAGATAAGAACGGTCCTGGCACTGGTAACTTTGTTGTGAGGACTCACAGCGAGCCCTCAGCTAATCACGGCTACTGTCGATACCTGTCCTGGTCACCCCAGGACCCCATGCGTTGGGGGCAGACAAGACTTGGCTATTGAAGCGGAGCTCGTGTCTTGGCCCTACCTCCCCACGCTCCCCAAACACACTCTGAGACCTCGGAGCCACATACCCCATATTCCAGGGGGAGAATAGTAACAACAACATCAGTAACAGAACGACCTGAGAGGATCACTGCAAGCATTAAGCATGTATTAGGCAATTAATTCACTTTGGTCCACAGCACGTGGACCAAGGCAAACGTGGTTGACTGAAAAAAAAAAAGGTCACAAGTTTTCACAGCCTCAGAAATGAGATGTCGCTCTCCCATCATGACGTGAAGTCCATTTCCCTGCCCCTTAAGTCTGGGCTGCTCTGTGACTTGCTTTGGCCAACAGTACATAAATGGTTGCACAACAATTTGGAATCCAGGCCTCAAGGGGTCTTGCCCCCTCCCTCGAGAGCCCTGCATGCACGTGTGCGCAAGCCCAGCTAGCCTCTGAGGGATGGGAGACCAAACAGGCAGTGATGAGTCACCCCCACTAAACCGTCCCCCATCCAGACCAGCTAGCCCAGCACTGGCCCAGCCAACAACCACAGATGCCTGAATGAGTTCATCCAGGACAAGAAGAACCTCCCCACTGAGCCCAGCCCAAATTCTATACAGAATCACGAGTTAAATAAATGGTGGGGTTTTAAGCTGCTATGTTTCAGAATCATTTGCGATACCGTAAGAGCTAATTGATACAGTAACTATTCAATAATCGGTAGCAGTCATTATTATTGCTGATATTTTAGTAGCAGTAATAATCTGGCTAATAGTAGTATTAATCGTCTCTTCCCCACAAATATTTGCACAGCTCTCAGAGCCATGAACTTTCCATGTATCAATATTATCATTCAATCTTCATGACGACCCTTCTAGGTCACGCTGTGGTCTCCATTTCACAGCTGAAGAAACAGCTTTGGCAAGGCGATCTGACCCTCGTCCAGGAAGTGAACAGCCAGACCTGGGGTCAGAGTCTAGTGCTGCTGTCCCACTGCCACTACCGGGCCTCTTGGGATGGTCACTGTACATTGCCTGGATTTTCCCTAGGGCATGGCGTTATCTGAACACTTTCAATTTTAATAACCTAGTTATTACAGGGTGATGGTGTCAGAACATTCTGTACAGCGTTCTTTCTACTTTGGTCCAGCTATCCAAGTCAAACCCTGCCTGGACTCTTTCAGTGACAGAGGCTCAAAGCATGTCATCAAGACTCTGCATTGACGACATTCCCAACAACTCCAACAAAAGTGCCATAGCCAGCTCTGACTGATGACCCTGGGTCATCTGCCCACCCCTGAGCTGTCCCATGTGTTCAAGGGAATGAACAGCAGTTATCAATAGGTCTTAAGAAAGTGTTCAAACCTGGATCTGGGAGGGCGAGGCCAGCCCAACCCAACTGCAAGGGAGGAAATTGGGGAAGAGGATCTCCCGCAGGAAAATCAGGATGCCATTACGAAACAAGAAGGAAGGGCAATGGAGCCCAAACAGAGAGACCTACCTAATCCCGGCTCTGAGCTTTGACTTGCCGCAGTCCAAGGAGGGTCCTGAAACCCCCAGAAGAGGAACGAGGCTCGTACTCTGACCACATGTAATCCTGGTACCTTCTACACACCAAAAGATCTGCTTTCTAGACTCACTCAAGTAAGAGAATCTTCGGCCATGTTTTGGCACCTTCCCACCACACCACCCTAAAACAGCTGCAGGTCCTCCAGTAAGTCACATAACTTCTTTGAGTTCAGTTTCCTCATTCATAAACTGAAGATATTTATGTTGATACTCAAGACAGACTATAAATATAGTCCTAGACAAATATCTTAGCTAAATTTTTCATTTTTCTTTTACTTATTTTTTATATAGCATTTCACAAAATAGACTGAAAAGAGATGACATTATTCTTATTTGCTTATATTATTAAATGGGAACCCCACCCATGCCTAAGTCTGTATGGAGTCAGCATCCACTTACTGCCACTTCTCAACACTCTTCCTGTCTCTGGAAGTTGGTGTTTCTTGGAGGACAGTCTGACCGATGGGAAAGAGTCATAAGCAGGTGGCTTTGGTTCCCTTCTACAGGTAGAAAGTAGTCCCAAGAATCAAACAGAAAAACGTTGAGTCAAATGTCAGCCTCATTATTAGCCACGGAACTCCACGATAAAGGACTAATCTGCTCAGAATGAAGCAAATCGTTATAGTGTATAATTTGAAAAGGTTCCCTTAAAGAAGAAGGGACAAAAAGGAGTCCATCTTTTCTGAAGTGAAGCTGCACCAGTAATGACAACAACAAGTGGCATTTCTGGAACACTAAGACCTTTATACACCAACTCGCCAGACCCTTCAGCAAGCCGATGTGATGATGGTACCACCCCTTTCTAAGGATGAGGAAACTGAGACCTAGGGGACCGAGGAGGGAACTGAGTGAGAAAGGAACGGGCAGGGAAAGCAAAAGAAAAGAGAAAAACAAGGAGGAAGAGAGGAAAGGGAGAAAATAAATGACTTCTAAGGTTTTGACCAAGCTTCTTATTTTCTTTTTTCTCTTTTAAAGGATGAGGGCGTAGTCACTGAGAAAGAAAAATGGGCACTTCTGCAGTCAAAAGGGAATCTTTTCATGTATTTTACTATCTTTAGCTCTATAATTAAAGAACCTTGGTTTCTTACATAGCAAACTTTTCTTCCGCTTTAAAAACATTGTCACTAGAATAATCTTGGCCGGGGGTTGGGGGGCTGCCACCTAAAAACTGTCACTGTTTCCATAAGGTGGCAGCTTCAAGTCTCCTTCTTTCATTTCTGCACAGCAATGCAGTACAAAGAATGCTGGCTGCCCCCTCGCAGCAAATGACCACATTAAAATTCATTCTCTCCTTTCGTCTTTTTACTGTTTATTTTACAAACAGAGACACAGTGTCTGAACACTCCAGTGGCTCAAAGACATACTTTTCTAGTGAAACCTAACTACTTTCCACTTTCATATCTGAAAATGAAGCAAAGTCTTCCTTCAAAAGAATTTTCATCCAAATGCATCTACTTTCCAGCGGAGGTGGGAATCACACCCACTCATCCAAAATCCATAAACCCACACCTCTTTCCCAAAGCCCCATGTGATGCAGATCTCCCTCTGAGAAAGAAAGTTAAAACTGAGAATTCACGAATGAGTGCTAAGGTCAGGGAATAAGCAAGCTATTCTATTCTTCATGAATGCGAATTGAACTCACACCCTCAAGGAAAACATGGAGGCATTTGGGGACCATTTCTTTAAAGATCAAAGGACAGGCAAGGATCTCCTAAACAGGACACAAAAAAGCACTAACCAAAAAGGCAGATGGATAAATTGGACTTTATCAACATTAAATACTTGTGTTCATCAAAAGATAACGATTTAGTAGATCAAAACTACAATGAGGTACCACCTCACACCAGTCAGAATGGCCATCATCATTAAAAAGTCTACAAATAACAAATGCTGGAGAGGGTGTGGAGAAAAGGGAACCCCCCTACACTGTCGGTGGGAATGTTAAGTTGGTGCAGCCACTATGAAGAACAGTATGGAGGTTCCTCAGAAAACTAAAAATAGAGCTACCATATGATCCAGCAATCGCACTCCTGGGCATATGTCCAGACAAAACTATAATGCAAAAAGATACATGCACCCCTATGTTCATAGCAGCACTATTCACAATAGCTAAAACGTTGATACAATCTAAATGTCCATCAACAGATGAATGGATAAAGAAGGTGTGGTACATATACGCAATGGAATACTACTCAGCCATAAAAAAGAACGAAATAATGCCATTTGCAGCAACGTGGATGCAACTAGAGATTATCATACTAAGTGAAGTAAGTCAGAAAGAGAAAGACAAATATCATATGATATCACTTATATGTGGAATCTAAAATATGGCACAAATGAACCAATCTACAAAACAGAAACAGACTCACAGACATAGAGATCAGACTTGTGGTTGCCAAGAGGGAGGGGGGTGGGGGAGGGATGGGTTGGGAGTTTGGAACTAACAGATGCAAACTATTATACATATTGGGTTGGCCAAAAAGTTCGCTCGGGGTTTTCCGTAAGACATGCGTACAGGAACACTCGAACGAACTTCTTGGCCAACCCAATAGAATGTATAAACAACAAGGTCCTGCTGTAACAGCACAGGGAACAATATCCAATCTCCTGGAATAAACCATAATGGAAAAGAATATTGAAAAAAAGAATGTACATATGTGTAAAACTCAGTCACTTTGCTGTATAGCAGAGATTGGCACAGCACTGTAAATCAACCATACTTCAATAAAAAAAAAGGTTTAAAAAAAGATAATTTAAAAAGTCAAGGAGTAAGTAAGCTACAAATGGGAGGAGATATTTGCAATACACATACTTGAGAAAGTACTTATATCTAGAATGTATAAAGAAATTCAATAAGTCAATAAGAAAAAGAGTATTCAATTAAAAGTAAGCAAAAGCCTTGCAGAGGCAACTCACAAAAGATCTAAATGATCCTATAAGCTATGAAAAAGCACTAAACTTCACTTTTTATTGCGAAAGTGCAAACACTGAGATAACAGTGACACCCCATCAGAATGGCTGAAATCCTAAAAGACTGACGACGTCAACTGGGGCCACCGGACTCTCACATACTGCCAGTGCACACAGTGCCACCGTGTTGGTTAAGTGCTTGTCATTTTCTATAAAACTAAATATATAGCTGCCTTGTGACCCAATGATTCTCTTCCTAGGCATGTATGCATGAGAGACGAAGGTCTCCAAATCCTGTCTCAGGGTCTGCTCCTGTGGGGACCCAAAGGAAGGCCCCTTATTTCAGCATAGACTAGCAGTTCGGGGAAAGGGTTCTGGAGTCAGAAGGACCTAAAACTAAATTCAGTCTCTTCCAATACCAGCTGTGTGGTCTCAAACAAAGGATTTAGACTTGAGTTTCTTCATCTGTAAAATGGCGATAATATTGGAGCCAACTCACAAGGGTTCTGAGGCTGCAACGAGTTAATGCACACAGGGCACTTTTCACAGCGCTTGGCCTGTTGTCAGCACTTCAAAGTGCTCAATGTTACCGTCATCAGCATCATCAAAGTTTGGAATCATATGTTATGTTCATTCTGCAACTCAGAAAAGTCAACTATTTCTAACATTTTATGTACATAGCTCTTTTGTTTTTGGAGAATGTTTAAAGAAGTTCATCAGTGGCTCTACTTGGAACCATGGATGTTGGGGAAGGTAGATCTTGGGACATCTGATTGTAGCAATAACAGAAAATAAATGCTGAAACACTGGTTGAAAAGATTCCATTTCACTTATCTGTTTCTCCACAGAGACCACACACTGTGAGATACTTGTAAGATTAGGTTATTTTCTGGAAGAGCAAATTTACCTCATCTCTCTCAAGAAGACTGATTTATTCCACAAGTTTATCCCAGGCCAACCAAGTTTAAGCAGACTAATTTAAAGCTACATTTGGGCAGAACTAAATTCCTTTCATGAACACTTTTCAGCTTTTCTGATGAGCACACTTTATGTTGGAGGTTGCTCACCTTGTGTTTACTATTACATTCTTGCCTCCTTTGTTTATTGGCATAAGGGAAAGATTATAAGCCGGCTGAACATTTTTTCTTTTTTATGTCTTTCATGTGTTCTTTTCAGATCAAGAATGTGATATGTCCGTTTAGAAGCTGCCTACCTGCAGGAAAGAAAAATTTACAATAGCCGACATTTTTTGTGCAGCCCCAAATAAACAGTAGGTAGCCTTCCTGGGAGTGGATGTGGACAGCAGGCATGTCATTTGAGAAACAGCACATTAGGTCTCTTCTCTCTGTCTCTCTGTCTCTCTCTGTCTCTCTGACTCTCTCTGTCTCTCTCTAACTTCCGTTGGAATCACCTGGAGAGGATCTATGCTGGGAGTATATGATGGCCGCATTACAAACCAAAGACACACAGGAAGCTCAGGTCACAGAAGGATGAGCAGTCAGCTGCTAAGCTCCGGGCTCAGACTTGGGCCCCTACAACTCAAAACTGTACTCTTCTGAGTGACCCTGGACACATGACTTCACCCCTCCAAGCCATGGTTTTCTCCTCTGTAATGTAGAAGCAGTAACAGTGCCTGCCTCACAGAGTGGTCAGGATGCTTAAATGAGATATTGCTGGTCAAATGCCACCAGACCTGGTTTCAAGAAGCTGTCACTGCTACAACTATTCAATCCAGATTGGTTGACGCTTTGGGAAGGTGAGACCACCACTTTCTAATTTAGTGGTAGCATTCATTTATACTACATATTTTTGTTGTGGCATGAGTTCTTTTCCTTTGTGATAATGTGGAGTACATATCAGTTAGACGGCATTCTGGGGCAAGGAACCAAATGCTCGGCCAAGGATGGCTTAAATGATAAAAATATATAGTTGTATCACATTTTTAGAAGTCCCTAAGTAGGTGGTCCTGGGTTTGTTGGCAACACAATCAAGTCATCTTTGCCCAGGCGCTTTCCATCGTTCTGCTCTGCCATCCTTAACTTCTCTCCCTTAGGTAATCACCTCACGGTCCCAAGATGGCTGCTGCGATGCCAGCCACTTCAACCATATTCAATGGCAGGAAGCACAGCAGGGCCAGGGCAATAAAGAAGAATCTCTTCATGTGACCCTTTACACAACTTCCTTTCCTTCATCAAGGAAGAAAATTCTTCCCTGAAAGCTCTGCTGACCTCCCTCTGACTTATTGACCAGAACAGGTCACGCCTGGCTTCAAGGGAGGCTGGGAAAGCACATATCTGGATCATCCAGGCCTTTGTAGCAAGAGAAAAGCATTGGCAAGGGCTTTGGTGTAGCTAACCAATAGTTTCTGCTATAGGGTGTTGGACTGTGGTGCAAAATTGGGGATATCCAGCCCTATGCAGCTGAATGAACCAGGAATTGAGAAGAAATGTGGCACAACCAGACTTCCCAGTTCCCCCAGCCTTCCTGCTAACTTCCAGTACAAGCCTGAGCAAGCACCTCACCCTTCTGAGCATCCCCTGAAGAAGGAGAGGCTTCGAGCAACCTCCCAAAGAAACAACAAGAAGTCATGCCATTGGTACTTTCAACCACATAAAAAAGAGAATAAAGATTATTGGGCAGTGAAGTACTGATTTATCCCATTAATTACTGAGAGAGTGAGCCCGTTAAGACTTTCAGAAGGAGGGATTCTCTGTAAAGCTGGGCGGGGGATGCAGGGCAAAGAATGCTTTTGACACAGAAGAGGTCTGAGCTATGTGTTAAAGGGTGGGCTGGTCTGGAACAGTCAAGAGAAGAGGGAATTCCCAGCAGAACGGGGTCAACAGAAGGGTGGAGGTGGGAAGCCCAATGTTTACCTGGAGGTCAGTAAAGAGGCAAACTTAACCTAAAGCCATGTTTTCAGCAGCCTGTTCTACCCCAAACTAGTCACTCAAGATGTTACAGGAAGGACAGGGTTCTGGGGTATGTTACATTAGGAGACATCTGATACTCTAGCCCAACGCATCCAATGAAAATACAATGCGAGCCACCTAAGCAGTTTAAAATTCTGGAGCAGACACGTTACAGAGGTAAAAAGAAACAACTCACTGTGCCCCAGATATTGTCATTTCCTTATGTAATCAATATAAATAATGAGAGATTTGGCATTCTTCTTTTTCATACTAAGTCTTTGAAAGCCAGTGAGTATCTACACCTACAGGACACTGCAATTCAGACCAGCCGTATTTCTAGTCAATGGCCACACGTGGCTGGTGGTTCCCGCATCAGAGGGAGCGGCTCTAAGTCCATGCGGAGACTGACGTGCCACAGCCTCTCCCTTTGTCTTCTTTCTTTTTTTTCTTAGCACTTCTTGCTGAGAAGCAGCGTTGTAGGGAGCTCATAGCAGGAACTGCCAGCTAGCACGCTGCTTCTGGTGCTTTCCCCCGAAACACCCCCATGGCAGGAAGAGCAAGCTAGGACCTCGGAGGGGGTGGAAGGAAAGTATCTGCACTCTTCGCTCAAGCCAGTCTGCTGCCAGTAGGGAATTTTCTTTGAAGTCTTCTGTTTCACCGTAAAAATTTATGGAGATTTTACACTCTACTCCAAAATACAGACGTGTTTGCTTGAATACTGAAAATGTTTTGGATTACTTGGCGTCTAGGAAAACTCGAAGCTTACCATGTTTACGTTGTAACTCTCTCTGCCCACTCCATCGACCCTTGGGGTTACGGGCCCCCCAGTTTAAGATGCACAGGATTACCTGGTCTCCAAGTTTCTTTCCAGCTCTGGAAGCCCAAGACTTCTTAAAAAATTAAGTTGGAGAGTCTGCTCCCTTACATTTAGGCAATCCATGAGCCTGTGTAAAGTTTTTCTTTTTTTTTTCCTTAACCATTCTGATCTAGGATAACTCACTAGCTGGGAGGCTTTAGGTATCAGATCTTCCAATTGTTCCCTTTTCTCTGCTAGTGACTCTTCCCATTCATGCTGAAAATAATCCCTAGGTCTCCCAGAACTATCCCCTAAATACCCCCGAGAACTGTCCCCTGAAAGTACCCCCAGAAGATGCTTCCTCCTGGAAGAGAAGTGGTTCTTCCTGAAACTACTTGTGAAAAATCAACATTTAGACAGACATTCCAATATCATTATAATTTCTAGTCTTTATGAGAGGTGCTATGTTGCCACTAACTAAAGTGGTAAATTTTTTAATTATTACAAAAATTTTATATATAAATATATTATACATTTATAAATATTATTATATTTATTATATATAAAATATTAAAATGTTAATGTTCCTCCCATCCGTGGTGGGGTGTGTGTTCCCTCCTCTTGAACCTGGGGGGAGGTTTGTGACCGTCTCAACCTGTAAAGCACTGGTGGAAGTGACCACCAAGACTAGACCAAGAACTCTTCCTCCTTGCTGTGAGGAAGCCCAAGCAGCCACAGGGAAGACCAAGCACAGAGATTCTGGCTGAGGGAGCCTAATGGGGTCCAGTTAACAGCCAGCCTCACACACCAGACAGGTGAGTGAACCAGCCTTCAGGTATTTCCAGATCCCAGCCATCAGGTATCCCCCAGCTGTCAAGCCTCCCCAGCTGACACCACACAGAGCAGAGCAGAGCTGTCCCCACAGAGTCCTGCCCAAATCGCAGATTCATGAGCAAAAAATGAATAAATGCTGTGGTTTTAATCCACTACGCTTGGGTGGTTTGTTACGAACAGCCTTCAGAGTCAGGCAGACCCGACTCTGGGTCAGGTCTGCCCCTTGCTCTGCAATCTCCCCACCACACACACACACACCAGTCACACCCGCATCATACCACACACACACACACACACACACACACACACACTTGCAAACAGTGCTGAGGGCATGCAGTTGAACTTACAGAGGACGGGGCATTTTTGGTGAGGCCCCCAGCTCACATCTAAGTGAGACCCAGTAAGTCATCAGCGGCACCAGAGTTAGTAATAGTAAAACTGTGATCGTGAAGGGAGCTTCCCCTGTGTTCGCCCCGAGCTGGCTCTGCTCTGAGCACTTCTCCTAGACAAACTCATCCAACCCACAGCGGCCTGAAGCCCGGAGGACTCTATCTCTCCATTTCCCAGGAAGGCGTGTTGACCAAGGCCACGCGGGAGAGGAGCAAAGGGACCCTGGCCTCTCATCACCAGTTTCCTCCCGAGGTTTGTCAGCAAAGCCGTCCCAGAATGGAGCTGTGAGGGGTGTGGCTGTGCACCCATACGGTTTGCTGCAGAAATTCATGACCCAGAGTGTCCAAGATCCCATGAGGCTGTTAATGATATACAATATAAGCACTGATTAAGTTCTGAAATCTAACAAATTCTGAATTCTGAAACAGATCTGGCTCCCAGGGTCTGAGATAAGGGACACAGATAAGAAAGCTGTGGGACAGACTGTTTGGATCATGAGTCCCAATTGTGCACAATTAAAGAACAATAAGCCCGCTCACATTCATGGGGGCTTATTCATGGGGGCTTATGCATTTCGCACAGATTATCTCATTACTGCTCACATCCACCCGGGGGTCAGCAAACCGGGCCCACACGGCCGCAGAAACGCTGTCCAGCCTCCAACCACGCTCTGCTGGGGGGTCAGCAGGCTGACCGCCTGTGAGGGTGGGATGCACGTTCGCAGCCTTGGCACCTATCGGGTTTCCCAGAGCCAGCGCCCTCCCTCGGTTAAGCACCGGATTAGAGCTGTTTGTCACGGGATTGCAGGGCTTTCCCCAGCAGGCGAGAGAGCCAGCATTTCCCCAGGACGCTAATACAGCTGGCTGTCGGGGGCTCCCTCAGGCAGGGAGCGCATGGCTAGGCTTGGGGATGGGGACAGACAGGATGGGGGAGGGGAACAGTCGAGGGGCCCTTCTGCCAAAGAGGAGGACGGGGACCCTTGCCCCTGACAAATGCCCTGTGCTTCCAACCCTGGGGTTCTCTGCCACTTTGCTCCTGAAATGCCGTGCCTCTTGCTAAGAGCTTGGTTCTCAAGCGCACGGATCTGGCTGGAATCCCAACCCTGCTCTTTACTCTGGGACTTTGGGCTAGGCACTAAAAGTTGTTGTGCCTCAGTTTCCCCATCGATGAGGTGAGGATGTTAACAACTGCAAGTACAGACATGATAACAAGTGAAGGAAGCCAACAGGCCATGTGATTCACAGATACGCAAGTTCCACAAAACTCATGGCGATACAAGTTGGGATGGTGACAAGCTGGGGAGATGGGGGTCTACCAGGAAGGAGGACGAGGGGACCCTGAGGGCGCTGTGAATGCTCTGTGTCTTGACCTGGGTAGTTGCCGCACAGGGTGGGGGGGTCGGAACGCCTGAGTTAATAAATCACCGAGCTGTGCACTCAGGTGCGCTGAATTGCATTGAAGCCATGCCTCAATGAAAAAGAAAAAAGAACGTGCCAGCACATCGTAAGGGCTCGAAAGATAGCGGCTCAAAAAGCATGTGTGTGTGGCCTGGGCACACACACCACCTCGCTTCAACCAGCAAGCAGACCAGCGCCTGGGAAGGTCCTGGCGATTTCCCACCATTAAGGCTTTACCATTTTTCTTAAGTAGGGTTCTTTCTGTTCAGTTTGGATGCGCCTGCAGCCTTCTCTCTGATTACGGTATTTTTTTTCTTTTGAGGGAAAAGAGAAATTGGGGAGTAGAGGGCAGGACAGAGGGTAGAGCGAGACAGTTGGGACAGGGCCCGTGGAACCTTCCAAGACATGGTGTCAGCGCACGCACCCTGGGGTTTCCTCTGTGTGCTCCTGGGCTCGATTTTTCCGTGAAGCCCCACATTCCAGGAGGGGACCTTCAGCCTACCCAAATGCAGCTCCAAGGTCAAGGCTGCCCCCCATTGCAAGACCATGGCAGGTCCGAGACGTGGCACCGAGATACAGCAGATAATGGTTGTAATTTGTCCCAGAACAGAGTCTGCTCAGAGTGAGGCCCGGAACCTTCCCTCCCTCCAGGCCAAAACACCTCCTGAGGATTCTTTAAACACGGCTATGTTTGTCTAGAAGGGTGGCTGAGGCTCTGCTGAGGCTGATGGTTTTGAGTGGACTTACTTCTCACCTCCCAAGAGGAGGTCTCTGTCTCCTCTCTGCAGGTGGCCCTGGCAAGGAGAAAGCAGGGGCGTGGGAGACACTGGACCTGCCGCCCCCTGCCTGAACTCACTGGCCATCCGGGAGGGGTATGGCCATCTAGACATGGCTGGCCATCTCGAGGTCCTTAACTGGGTCATATAGGCAAAGTCCCTTTCGCTCTGTAGGGTAACATGGTCATGGGTTCTTGGTATCAGTGGACGTCTTTGGGGGAGTGAGATATCTTGCTCACCACACTGAATGTGTGTAGACTCAATCTGTCCAAGGAGAAAGAACTAGCTTGAGCCTCAAAAGGCTTGCACCAGTTTACGTTCCAGCCGGCAGAGCACGAGGGTCCCTATTTTCCCACACTCCACCTTCCTTCCTTTCAACCCCTCCGCCTTCTCCCAGAGAGGCCTGCTCAGTCACATGACTCTACACCCTGAATACTAAAGTGAACGCAAATATATTATTGCTCCCCCCCAAAAAAATAACATCAAAAGTAAAACAGCCCAATTAACAAGATCTCTTCTGAAAGCACCACTTTGTGAAAAACCAAACTACTGAGAAATAACTATTCTGCAGTCATGAAATGAATCTTCCAGAGTCCCACTTTTAAAACTAAAATCTCAGGTTCCACTTCAGAGGCATTGGAATGAATCTCCTCCCGTGGTTGGAGTGAATTCCAGAAGTGACAGATGTCTTAAGGATAAAACTTAAAAGAATACAGCAGTGTTTTTAAAAGGCTATTTGTCCACCCTGAATCTAACCCTGAACTATATGTAGAATAACAGACATAAATGAGATCAGCACAATCAGCAGGGAAAGTTAACAGATGATCATGAAAAATTCGATACTGTGTGCAGTGATATTTCAGGGGCATGTGCCTGTTAAAATCTACCAGATTTTAATGTCCCTTCCACAGGTAATCCAAAATAAATACAATGACATTCTGTATCTGTCAACAGAAAGAGAGCCCTGCTTAACTTGACATCACCTCTGTGTCCAAGACCCAGGAGAGTCCACTCTATTCATCTCGGAGGATAATCACCTGTGAGATAAACGGCTGTCTTATAAAACACAATAAAATACAATACCCAGTGCTGGCAAGGATGCAGTAAGACAGCGGCCTCGTGCCCTACCCCGTGGGAAAAGAAAGCAAATTGGCAGCCAGTCCCAAGAGCCTTGACAACACTTGGACACTTTGATTCTTTCGTTTGTTCTGGCCAACTGTCCCACGGAAATAATTCTAAATACTTCACATGGGAAGTGCTGAAGAAATAGCCACTGGGTTGAACTGAGCTGGACCTCAAGGCAACCAGGGGGCTGGAAGAGGAGGAGGAGAGTCCGAGGTGAGCTTTGGGTATGACTCACACACCCTTGAGGGAAATAACCAAATGTGAGAGCCCACAGGAGGGAGAGCAGGTCCAGGGCTGAGGAGGGACATTCCTTCCTGCCTGGTGGGTGGCCGCCCTGTTGTCACCCCTCTTCCCTCCATTGGAGCCCCTCCCAAGGTCTCCTCTTCCCACCATGTGGAAGGGTCACCGCCACTACTTTCCCGCAGAGCAAATCATAAACACCAGAGAGAGAGGGAGGAGGCGAGGGAGAGAAGAGCCTGGGTCAGAGAAAGGGGGAGGGGGGAGGTTGCAGGGGAGTGTGGGAATGAGGTGGGGGGGGGCTCCACAGCATTTAGAAGCAGGAGGCCGGAGCCACGAGCAGGAGCTCAGGCTCTGCTGGAGAAAGCTGCTAACACGTGTATTCTGATGCAGTGGCCACACCAGACTCTGGTCCTCACTTGATGGACCTGATCGGGGTTAACTGCCCATTTAATCAGAAACAATGCAGCGTGTGCCGCTGGCAGAGGGACACAAGAGCATGTTCCTGCACCCTGCTGCCTGGAACACAAACACAATGGCCACCCCCCCTTGTTCCTCGGGACACACCTTTAGGTGGCAGAGTGGTGAGCAGGAAGGAGCCTTGACCCCTGAAGACTCCGTGGAGCAGAGGCACCCACCGCCCCAAATGGCCACCCCAGGACTCCCATTACATGAGAATGAAATCAACATCCGTCATATTTAAGCTGTTTTCTTTTCCAACTTCCACCATACATAGCTGAGTCTAATCCTAAGTAGCACAGTGACCAGTAGATAACAAAGATTTTACTTAATGTCAAAACATCAGCATTCTAATTATAATTATTATAATTTTTAATGATGTACAATTATAACACGGTATCACTCTTAGACCTGGGCCCCCACCCTGGAACCCACACCTCAGGGGGTCCCACATTTTGGAGCACAGCCCTTAAAATTTTCTAAACTCCCTCCAGTGGCTGGAACCAGACAGGAAGGCAGTGCCATCCAGGTAGGACACCCCAATCCAGGATGGGACCCATCTGAGCCTTGGTCCTCATTCCCGCCCACTCTCCCACCCTCTACCCAATAGGAGAGGTCGACCAAATGCCCTGAGTCTTGGTACTTGTGCCTATGTGTCATCTGGAGTTCTGTGGCCACTGGTACCAGTCTGGTGTCACCAACTGATGCAGTATATTTTATGCAGGATCACAGGAGACTGGGCCACTAGAATGGACTCTGATTTAGAGTCATTCAAACTGTTTATTAAGACAAGAGCCCTGCAAAAAGTATCTGCCACGGACTTCCCTTGTGGCGCAGTGGTTGAGAATCTGCCTGCCAACGCAGGGGACATGGGTTCAATCCCTGGTCCCGGAAGATCCCACATGCCACAGAGCAACTAAGCCTGTGAGCCACAACTACTGAGCCTGTGCTCTAGAGCCCGTGAGACACCATTACTGTAGCCCACGCACCTAGAGCCTAGGCTCCGCAACAAGAGAAACCACCGCGATGAGAAGCCCGCGCACCTCAACGAAGAGTAGCCCCCGCTCGCCGCAACTAGAGAGAGCCTGCGCGCAGCAACGAAGACCCAACACAGCCAAAAATAAATAAATAATTTTTTAAAAATATGCCTGGAGCCCCACACATCCTAGGGGCAGCCCTGTCATTATTATTGAGTGCTAATAATTACTGCTAATAACAAACAGTCTCTGTCAATCCAAACTCCACAGCAGTAAAGCTAACCCCTCCTGCAAAAGCTGAGGGACTTTAGGACCAACTTCCTATAGCCAAGCAGGGGCCAGCCCATCAGTGTCCCACAGGATTCCACTCCTGGGGGAGTGGAAACCCACCCACCACCTTCCCTCCCAACCTGCCATCCTGAAGGCTTCTCAAAAACGCAAGCAGCTGCTGCCCTCCCTCTCTCTCTCCCCCCATCTCTATTTTAAATGCCTGCCTAGAGTCCAGCAAACACCGAGGAAGTATGGGCACTTCCAGGAGCAGCAAGGCTGACAAGGTGTCCGGGGCCCTGCCAGGCACCGAGAGCTCCACACGCTGACCATTTCGTCACAGAGCCACCCTGTGAGTTAGGTTGCTGAGTGTGCCCAGTTTACAGCTGAAGGGACCGAGGCAGAGGGCCCACGCAGCATTAGGACGAGAAGAAGCCCTGACTCAATTCGAGGCTGTGCCTGGATGCAGAGCCCCACGTGGAGATCAAGGAGGGAGGGAAGAAGAAGGTAAAGCAGATGGTGCAGGGAGTGAACAGAATCACATTACATTGTTCGGAACATTTTGTCTAAGGAGTAAAAGGCTGTAATGGTGCCCTCAAACTCGCTTTGCATTAGAGTTCCCGGGGTAGGCTATTAGCCTTCCATCCTCAGACCCCAGCCCGGGAGACTGCCTGAGCAGGTCGGGGGCGCCTGGAAACGGGTATTTTCACTCCTGGGTGATTGTGCCCTGCCACCAGGGTGAGGAGCCACCAGATGCGATGGTCTCTAAATGCACCCCCTCCAGCATTCGGGTCCTTCCACCACCTCTGGGGAGACAGGCCCCTCCCTGCCTCCCTAACCCAACACAGGCAGGCTTCCTGTGCCTTGTTTTTATATTACAGATAAGGAACCTGAGACCCAGAGCGGCAGAGGGCCCAGGCCACCGTCATCCCGCGGGTTACTGATGAAGCTCACTGCTCTCGGTTCCCTTGCTCTGGACTTTCCGCTCCAGTCCAAACGCCCTCAGGGCTGTTTCTCTCTGCCATAGAGAGCAGCCTCCGCTATGAGCATGAACGCCAAAACATAAAAACAGACAAGGAAAAGTGCCCCACAAGGGTGCCCGCCGTGTCCTCCTAGGGGAGTCCAACCTGACGAGCAGCCTCATCATTAAACCACCACAGTCCTCGCCAGCCCGGCAGCTGGGGATGTGTTCTCAAGCAGGCACCTCCCAGGGAAGGTGATGGCAGTGGTGCCCATGGGGGCAGGGGCTGCCTGGGACACATGGGCCCATCCAGCAATCTGTTTCCAATTCCCTGACGCAGGGGTGATTTATCCTCCTCACTCGGCTGCCGCAGGCTCCGCATGCCTCAAGGATTACACGCTGAGTGAACTCTGTCGGGTGCAGGACAACGCGTTCCATTGTTCCCCCCGCCTTTCCAACGCCCTGATTGGCAAGAAAATGTCTCCGAGAGATGGATGGAAAAAAAACATTCCCCAGGCCGAGGTCTCCCCATCAGACTGATTAGCTACCAGCACTGAGGTGGCTCTTTGCAAGACTGGCAGACTGGGGTCTTTTCTGTTGCCAGAAAGGCTCTCTTCTCCCTCATCAGGAAATTAACTTCAAAATGAAGTGGGGCCCAGGGGACTGCCCACCTCGACTTCCCAGGGCAGGTCAAACTGCAAATACTCCACGTACCACTGTTTGTTAGTATAACTGTTACTATTACAGTTTATTGAGCATTTACTACGTGTCAAACCTTGTGCTAAGCTATGTAATTATCCTGATGGCAGAGAATAACGTATAAGGCACTCACTATATGTCTGGCCCTGTGACTAGCGCCTTCCTCCTCGTTCAACCCTAACCACACAACACTGGCCCCGTTTTACAGCTGCCCTGGCTCTTCCTTGGCCAGCAGCTCAGTGAGGA
Organism: Phocoena phocoena; assembly: GCF_963924675.1. NCBI lineage: Eukaryota > Metazoa > Chordata > Mammalia > Artiodactyla > Phocoenidae > Phocoena > Phocoena phocoena. The sequence goes on from NC_089238.1 coordinate 57,299,404, forward strand.
GTCTGAGAAGGGATCTGCCCACTTATTATCACCGAGTACTGGTCATCACAGTCGCATGTGTACCACTGCGCTGGATAAATGATGTCACCGGCACAACAGGTCCATGAGGGTGAGCACCAGGGCCATGCAGAAGGCTTTCCCTTGTGTGAAGGGCCTGGGCCAGTCACTGAGCAAAGGGGACCAGTGGAGGTGTCAGGGATGAAGCAGAACCGAAACTGACAGAGGAGATGGGATACAAGAAATGGAAGTGTCGAAAGGGGAAGATGTGTCAGGCCCAGGAAGAGCAGAGGCAGAAAGGGAGAGGCAAGAGGTAGCCAAAGCAAGAGGTTGGGGAGAAAACTGTTCCCTGTCTCCTGTTTTCCGCATTCGGAACTCTCCTTGTGAAACGCCCCAGCCTGCCTTTTCCAGCCTCAGAAAATGTTGCCAAAAGTTCACTGCAGGAGAGGCACTCATACAAATGAGTAAACGCCTTTTAAGGATGGCAATCACTTGTCACCCATTCTTCTCACTCTGTCCTGCTCAGACATCACTAGTCAACCATGGGCCCCCCCCTAGAAAGTCTCTACCAATCGATCAGAGTTTGTGCATGAAACAAAACCCATTTGCTATAACTGCTTGGCTCTGGTGATTTTCCTCCTTAATCCCCTCTTATGCTATTTTTTTTGTACTTTTTTTAAAATTTTACTTTATTTACTTTTGGCTGCGTCGGGTCTTCATTGCTGCACGCGGTCTTTCTCTAGTTGCGGTGAGCGGGGGCTACTCTTCATTGTGGTGCACCAGCTTCTCGTTGCAGTGGCTTCTCTCATTGCGGAGAATGGGCTCTAGATGCGTGGGCTTCAGTAGTTGTGGCACGTGGGCTCAGTAGTTGTGGCTCGCGGGCTGTAGAGTACAGGCTCAGTAGTTGTGGTGCATGGCCTTAGTTGCTCCGCAGCATGTGGGCTCTTCCCAGACCAAGGATCAAATCCACGTCCCCTGCATTGGCAGGCGGATTCTTCACCACTGCACCACCAGGGAAGCCCGACCTCTTATGTTATTTATGGTCATAGCTTTCTGTCCTTTGGACCACCGAGCATGGTCCCATGGCCTCATGCAACAGCCTCCAGGCCGATCTCCAGGCTCTGTAGGAGCACTGTCCCAGAGTGCAGGTTGTCTTCTCTGAATTACACAGTTGGCACCTCGAAGCACAGTTGTGTTTGAAGGCTTTCGGACCAAATGCTGCCTTCCCTGTGACCCATCTCTCTCCATTAGAAAGGTATGTGTATGTCACAAAATAACAAAAACCAAGACAGGACTGTCTAGAGGCTGGAGAGACCCAATACCAGGCCCAGCAGACCCTCAGGCCAAACAGAGCTACTCAGGTGGGTCCACCGACATGAAGTCTCTGGAATTGGACCTTCCTAAGTTTCCACCATCGGAGTCCCTTTGCTGTTATCTTCCAAGCAGCTCCACTGAAGTGGAAAACTGCTGCCCAGGAAACAACCTATGAACCTATTCATACCTGCCACCTCAAAGCTTTCTCAGTCTCCGTAACAAAAACACATGCAAGCTTCAGCTAGGAATACAGAATAAAAGAATAATAATGAACAAAAAAGCAGAATGATTATAAGAAAAGATGAAGGGGAGCTCAGTGCATCCTGGGCAGTGGCCCGGGGCCCTGTGCTCAGAAGGGCCCTGGGCTTGGTTCAATGTTCTGATATCGCCATCTTGAAATTCTTAACAATCTTATTTTTTACCAGCTCAGTCCTGCTGGAGACCTTGAGGAGATGGTGTAGGACATGCCTCGGCACAGCCCCCTCTGACAGGTGAGGAGTCTGGGGTATTCATCCTCCACCTCCGTCCATCACTGACTGAGGACCCCCAGCATCTCTGGTCTGCCCAGGTGTGGGCTGAGAGGAGCTATCAGGGGAAGTCTGGGGTACCTGCAGAAGGTCATCAGCATGCACTGGGAAGGTGGGCACCAAGGGCATGAGGGCAGGGCAGTGGCAACCTCAGGCACTGTGAATTACAGAACTAGAGTATGGGTAACTAGGAGGGTTTACCTATAATAACACCAGGGAGAAAACTGTACCTAGCTGCAGCCTTCTAATTCTACACAGAGCTTAGTGCTGGTGTGAGCTAAGAATCCCAGAGGCCCAGGGGTCCACCCTTTCATTCCACAGATTCATGAACACACAGAGCACAGCATCCCTCTCCACAGCTCTCTGTCTTGGATTATGACACAGCCCTTCTTAAAATTTAGAATGAGACGCAAACTTGCCCCCATGGCCTACAAGGCCAAGCGCTCCATGACCTGTGCCCCTCACTCACTGTGCTCCAGCTGTGCTGGCCTCTCCTCACACCAAGTCCCTTCTCACCTGTGGGCCCTTTTAGAAGCTTTGCCCTTTGCCTGCAAATGTTCATCCATCTTTCTCCCCTTCATGTCTGGATTCTCGTCATTCTTCAGGGGACAGCTCAGATGTCACCTGCATATAGAGGCCTTCCCAGACCAGTTGGTCCCCTTCTCTTAATTTCTAGCATGGCTCCCTGTCTGTATCCTCTAGAGCAGTCATCAAAATTGGTTGTGAAGTTTTTATTTGTTTCCTCTCCAATCACCTGTCTCCACACTAACTGTACTCCATGAGGCAGGTACCATGTCTGTTTTGCTCACTGATGCGGTCCTAGAGCCTGGCACCGTGCCCTGAGGCTCAATATTTGGCAAATGAATGAATGATTGTGACTTCCTGAAGTTCTCTGCCTTCAAGGGGAACATCCGCTGGTCACCACTAACATGGGAAATATTTTAGGCATAACTGCTGTCACATGTAGCAGCTGGACCCCAAGGACATCACAGGTTTGGGGGTTTGATGGCCCCCCAGAGACATCCACTACTAATCCCTGGAACCCGTGAATCTATTACCTCACAAGGCAAAGGGGAATTAAAGTTGCAGACGGAAGTAAGTGTACTAAATCAGCAGACCTTCAAATGGTGAGAGCATCCTGGATTCCACAGGTGGGCCCAGTGTAACCACAGGGTCCTTAAATGTGGGAGGTAAGGCAGAATAAAGAGTCAGAGAAAGCCTTGTGATGACAGATGCAGGACCAGAGAGATGCAACATTGTTGACTTTGAGGCTGAAGGAGGGGGCCACGAACCAAGGGATGCAGGCAACTCTAGATGCTGGAAAAGGCCAGGAAACAGATTCTCCTCTGGAGCCCCCAGAGGGAACCAGCCTTGCGACACCTTGACTTTAGCCCAGTGAAACCCACATCAGACTTCAGACTTCCAGAACAGTAAGAGAATTGACATGTGTTGTTCTCAGACGCGAAGTTGATGGTACGTTGTTACAGCAGCCATAGGACACTCATACAGTGTGGCAATGCTTTCTCTAAGAATCTCATTTGATTCTTGCAGCAGCCCTGCAAAGCGGGAATATCAGTGCCCCCATTTTATGGATGAGGAAACTGAGACACAGAGAGACTAAGTTGCTGCCCGGTTCCAGAGCAAAAAGGTGGCAGAGCGGGCCTGTGCACGGGAGGTAGTCCCCGGAGTCCACCTGGTGCCCACAGTGGCTGCCTCCACAGACGGCTTTGGTGATAGAATGAGATAATAGGTGTGAACACTTAGCACGGCCCTGGCACATGGGAAACCCTCACCACGTGGGCCTGGCTGTGGTCAATAGCATGGGTCTGATTCCTGCTTAGAGGGCCAATGGCTGTCATCTTCTGAAATGATCCTTCATGGCTTTCCATAGTTCCCTTGACCCCTGGGCTGGGCACTGGTAAGCAGACCTGCTGATGTACTGCACATCTACAGTTATGCTGTAATAAAAAAGCTGTGAGCTTGGGCCAGTGGCAGAAGCCCTGGGTTAGAATTTCCACCGGCACCAATGAGCACGTGCCCTATGTGAGGGTGTCATGGAGATCACCCAGGAAGGCGCCCTGTCCCTCCCAGCACACGGCGGGTGTGCGCAACAGTGCTGTGTCTCTTCCTCCATGCCTCTCTGACCCCCACCGCCCTGTAAACTTGAGGAGCCCCCAAGGCTTCCTGCTCACCCCGACCAGCTGCACAGAAGTGGTCAAATCTCGCCCTGAACGTGGGGGAGCCTGGGTTTCCCTTGTCCTGTCCGTCTGTGAGCGGCTGCTTGTACGCTCCATCTAGCCCCTGCTCCAGGGCAACAGGACATGTGGACATGCAGATGGATCGTCTCCTGAAATGATCCCTCTGGGAGGGCAGGCCCAGCACTGTGAAACCAGCTGTGTGTTCATCTAAGAAAAGGGCAGGCGGCCACGGAAAACAGCCCTGCCCAGCTCCCTCAGCGGCACAGGCATTCTCAAACCTTTGCTTCCTGCTGCCTCTCTCCCCCAGACCCTGGCGCCAGGTTTGCACTTAGCCCTGAAAAATGAGAAAGGGCTCGGCTGGGAAGCCAGAAGCAATGGAGCTCTGTAAAGGGGCCCTGAATTTTTAAAAAGTTAAAAATTAAATGTAAATCATCAGTGACTTGGGAAAAAACATTTCTCTCCAATCCAGAGGTTCTTAACCTTTGGAGGAACTCGGACCCCCTTGAAAGTCTTATGAAACTAAAGAACCCCTTCTTGGAATGTTTATGAACATATAAAATTTGCAGGATTACCAAGGAAACAATTATACTGAAATACAGTTATCAAACAATTTTTAATTGTAAATGTATAGTCAATATATGTGCTTTTTTTAGAAACACGGATCTCACAGAGAGTCTAACAGCTTCTTTAACTCAAAGTAGCACTGAACTCAAATTATATTTCAAAATAGTAGCTGTGACTGTACTATGACAGGAAGTATCTATGATTTCATTGGTGACAAAGTCACAGATTCTGCTAGTGCTACTGGCTTATTGCCTTTGACCATAACGAAAGGAAATGCTACATTTTGGTTAGACAAAATAAAGATGTAATATTTTTTCCTCTAGGTTTGCCGATCCCCTGAATTCTCTCCACGGACAGCTTGGTTATGCATTAGGAACCCCGGTGACAATGATGACAGTCACTCCTGGCTGCCACTTGGATCTCACCCAGAGAGTGAGCAAAAAGAAGGCACTCGGGATAAGCCTTCAGTACCTTCAAGCTAGTACATGAAGTGTAAGATAGTCTAAATTTCATGTTGGAAAAAAAAAGAACACCCTCAAATGTGCGGGAGGGGTGGATTTTGAAATAGCTTTGGTGGTTATGTCTAGATACAGAATTTAGAGTAATTTTTTCCCTGTGTTCATCTGTCTTCTACATAAATATTATTTTTTTATTATTAAACATATAGTAAAAGTAGGCATTCACTGGGTAGAAATGACTGCAAACAGAGAGCTTTCATATTAAATTCTGCACTAAAGTACTGTTCACATTTTCCACAATGGACGCACATTACATCTTAAATTAAAAGCTACCAAAAATCATTAAGTTGTACACTTTAAATGGGTGACTCATATGGTATGTGAATTATATCTCAAAGCAGCTAAAATTTTTTAATTCACTGGTTTTTGGAGACTCCACTTGGATACACATGATTGATTGACTTGAATAACTAGTTAATTAAAGCAAATCAATCAAACTTTAAAAAGAAAAAAATATAAGCCATTTGGGAAATGTAAAAATTGTTTGGATATTGGATGATATTAAGTAATGATTGTTAAATATTTTGGTGTGATAATATTATGACTGCGTTTAAGAGAAATGACTTGCATAGTAAGAATCATTTCTTTGTGTTATTTCCTGCAATGTGAGTAAATCTACAGTTCTCTCAATATAAAATTTTTAATTAAAAAAAATGAGTGAGATCCTATTTTTCAGAGATACATACTGAAATAGTTACAGATGAAAAGATACAGTATCAGGAATTTGCTTCAAAATAATCCTGGCTTGGGGAGAGTGGGTGGAAGCAGAGAAAATAAAATTGGTGAGTTCATAACCGTTAACGATGGGTGACGGGCACGTGGGGCTTTGTTCTACTTTTGTATACATCTGAAATTTTCCATAAAACATTTGTAAAAGCTAACCTTAAAAAAAATTGGGCTTCCCTGGTGGCGCAGTGGTTGAGAGTCCGCCTGCCAATGCAGGGGACACGGGTTCGTGCCCCAGTCCGGGAGGATCCCACATGCCGCGGAGCGGCTGGGCCCGTGAGCCGTGGCCGAACCTGCGTGTCCGAAGCCTGTGCTCCGCAACAGGAGAGGCCGCAGCAGTGAGAGGCTCACGTACCGCAAAAAAAAAAAAAGAAAAAAAAATTAATTGGATGGGCAATAATAATGAAGGTAATTCACACACAAAGTAATAAGGTATCTAGGGAAAAAAGTTTTGTGTTTTAAAAACTCAAGAAAGAAAGAATCACTGTCACTGTTCTCCTTTTGTTTTATAAGTTGAGGGGATTGTAAGTAACAAACCTATTGTCCTTCCTCCCCTCACCAACGTAAACCACCCCGAAGGGGAAGGACGGCCTCACCCAGCATGCCATTTGCAGGCAGCAGGCTTCTGAGATGGCCCAGTGCGGGCAAAGGCGCCTTGGAATCAAGGTCCAGACCCAGGGTCCCAGGCCTACCTCAGCTGCAGCCAATCCCTTCCCCACTCCAAGCCTCAGTTTCCCCACTGTCCAAGTGAGGAATTTTGCACCAGAAGAATCTCTAGGCTTCCTTCCAGCTGGTATGCTCTGTGATCATCTGAGCCGTGTTTACTTGGGCTCTGGATGAGCAGGGATTGGGGCCCACAGGCCGCGCTCCATCACGCAGGCTCTGACATGCCCCTTGCCGAGATCCCAGGGAAGTCACAGGCCCCTGCCGCTTCCCAAAACACGGGCGTTCCACACCCTGCCGCGGGCCCAGCGTGCAAGGCTGGGCGGAGGTGTCCGCACATGTACTCATCCTGATGGCAAAGGGCCAGGCCAAGGGTGTTTACAGGGACCCTGCAGCGAGGGCAGAGGGTGTGAGCAGTCAGCCCCTCTCTGGCCTGGCCCGTGGACACCCCCTTCCTTTGGGCCTCACCCTGCCCCACCTTCTGGCACCCCCTGATTACACGATCGTCTTGCCAGCAGCTCCCTGGCTGTGACCCGGGCAATTGCAAACACATGGGACCTGGCTGTAGCCAAGAGTGACAAGTGCTGCGTGGTGTCACTGGCTGACGATGAGGCCTGGACGAGGCATGGACCCCCTGAGAGTGCCCTTGACTCTCACGTAGCCAGATTCATACCCAAGTAGGCCCCCACTTGTAAGCTAACACACGGATAGCGTGGCTCACCTTCTTAACGTACAGCCCTCCCCTGCCCTGCATTCGGGGACCCCAGCCCTCTGCCATTCAGGCTCTGGACACCCTGGCCCCAAACCACCATTTCAACCTGATCTCCAAACCTCTCCTCAAAGTGTCTTCCCTACGAATGAGTGCTCTCCAAAGTGAGTTCCATGGAAGCCCATCCTACAGGATAGTCGCAGTCGTCACGCCACTCCACGGTCAAAAAGGTTTGGCAAACACTGGGTTAAACCAATTTAAACATGTCTTCTGTGTATCCCACAGGCCTTCTCAGTGACTTTGCGATGAGCATTGTGAATTTGAACCAGGGGATGCCACGTTTTCTCTGCTGATTTGGCCCCAGAAGTTGTATGTCAATAGGCATCCTGGGGACCAATCATCCATGTACGTCAGGGAATTCTGCTCTAGACAGGCTGACCTCCACCGTCACCGGTATGATCGAGGGCTTTTGTGATGTTCCAGCATCTTGCTATTCATTCATTTGGAGTTGGCAGGTTTTTCCACAATCAAGCCCGTTCACCCTGATCTCATACTCTGGCAACTGATCTTTGTATCAGGACTTTGCATGGACTATGAATTTGCATCCATCCGCTTGGACTCTTGTTCTGGTGACCCTCTAATGGTCATAGCTGGGGCCACACTTGTCCTTAGAGCATATATTTTCTGACCTTCCAAACTATCAACCATTCGAGAAAATGTTATTGAGCACCTAGGACATGCACGACGACACTGCGGCAGAGGTACCCAGGCCCAACGGGAGAGCCACCAAAGCGCAGTGAGCCTCTAGCGCTGGCTTACACCTGCAACCATCCAGCCAGCGGAGCTACAGCAAGAGTTTTGAAAATGACCAGAAGATGTTCCAAGGAAGTCAGGAGTCCCACAAGTCCAAAACCAGGGCAAGCAAACAGAGGCAAGAGTAGGAAGCTACCAGTATTCTCAGCGGCAATGACGGCACCCTTCCCAGTATGGAGACAGAATGGTCAGAATCTGACCCCCAAGCCATTTCTGTTTAAGCCCCCAGTTTGTAGTCACTTGTTTCAGCAGCCCCAGAACACTCACGTGCACCCATGAAGCTGACCACCAGGGAGCCCCCGATCCCTTCCTGGGCCTTCAACTCGCCTTTCCGCCCCAGGGGGGCTCAGCCCCTGCCCTGTCACGTGCTCTTCAGGACAGAGTCTCAGACACACCACGAAGAGCCAACACGTGGAGACTAAGCTGCCCACTGGGAGCTGTGTCCTAATTCCTACCTCTTGCTAAGGAATGAACCCCAAAGCCATGAGAGTGGGAAAGGTCTGCGGCCTTAGAAGGCACGTAGCCCAGTGTTGCTACATGAGTGGACCAAGGACCTATGGCAGAGTGAAGAGGCTGGCAAATTCTACCTGGAAAAAGCAAGTGTAAAACTGGACAACATTATTAAAAGCAACAATGTCAGGGCTGTGGAAATTGAGCGAAGGCAGACAACAAACTAGGAGGAGCCTATTCTTGAAAAACAGCTTCGGCTTGGGGTACAATCACTGGGAATCTGTAGCCTTGTCACCTGAAGCTGCTGCCGCCCACCCCTCCCACAGGCCCATCCCCCTTGGTCAGCAAGAAATGTGGCTTTACCAGCATGGGGCTGGCTTTGGAAACCAGCAGCTGAGCTGCCGGCGGGGGCACACTCAACCTAGGGCTGGGGTCAGCTAACAGCAGTGAGCTGGAAACATGCAAGGGAACCCCCAGCTCCCACGGCTGGAGGCTGTGATCTCATGGGAAAAAGCGTCAAGGCAGCCAAAAGTTGAATGGGGATCCGGGAAAAGAGAGCAGCACAGAAGGTCAGGATAAGATCTCCCCTCATCCCTGCCTGTCTGGGAAATGAAACCAAGAAGCCCACTAGACAGCAAAAGCAAAGGAGGCTTGAGGATTGACTGAGCTGTGACCACGCTCCCCAACCACAGAGATCCACCCACATACAATGGAAGCCTTTGGGCACAAGGTTCTGTGCACAACCTTGCAACCTTGGCCAAACTCACTGGCTGAACCCTGAGCTGTGCAGACACTAGGGGACACTAGGAGGTCAGGCTGAAAAATGAAAACAAGAATCAAGTGAGTCTGAGCAGAGCCACTGGTGCACTGCAGGGGAGATGGATTTCACAGTTCAAGTCCAAGAAAGTTACTTTAAAAAAAAAAAAAAAGCAAAAACAAAACAACTCTCTAAAATACAATTCAGAATCCAGATTTGCTGCAACATAGTATCTAAAATGCCCAGCACCATGGAGGGGCCCATGTGGCGAGGAGCTGAGGCCTCTTACCTAAAGCTCAGTAAGGAGCCATCTCAGAAGTGGATCCCCCAGTCCCAGACAAGTCTTCAGGTGAAACAGCAGCCCCACCACCAACTTGATTACAGCCTCATGGGAGACCATGAACCAGACCCCCACCCAGCTAAGCTGCTCCTGAAGCCCTGACCCTCAGAAACCATGTGAGATAGTAAACGTTCACTGTTGTATTAAGTAGCTAAGTTTGGGGATAATTTGTTACACGCAATAGATTACTAATACACTTGACTTCTATAGTGGGGATGGGGGTAGGGGAGAGGAAGGGCTATACTTTCCCCTTCAGTGTAGGAGATACGGAGTCTCTGGAAGAAATTTAAATTCAGTTCCACAAGCATGCATTAGGCTCCTGGGCCCACAGAAATAATATGTAGGCGACCATAATATTCTAAACACACAAAAAAGTCACTCACTGTTATCTCAATTTGCTCTTTCAAGTCTGAAGGATTTTTTTTTCCTTTCTACACAAAGCGATAATGGCAGGACCCCTTGGAATTCTCTTCCCCCAGATGGAAACAGTGGGGTTATGGATGTAAAGCAAGCTAAGGATTTATTCCTGGTGTCCATGAGTGAAATGAACACAGCCAGCCCTGAAAGGATTCCATGTTTCAGTGGCAACAAGAAAATCAAATAAAGCTGCACATATTCCAAAGAGGGGGCTGCTATTAAAAACGTGGTGCTAATTAGCTCCCTTGTGTAATCATCCCAGGAGTGAGCAGGGAGGAAGGACAAGAGAATTTGGGTTCCACTAGGCAAATATTTAGAACGTGTACAGAAGCATAACTGTGAAGAATGGAGAGAGATTCAAATAGGGTGGCTGAGTGAGCTGATGGCTGGGGAAGGAGGGTCGTCCTGGACAAGACTGGTGTAAACGCAGCAGGAGACCAGAGTTTCAGAAGAGAACATCAAGGCCAGAGTGTTGCTTCCCACACTGCATGCCTGTCCCACTGTGAGACCCAAGGGGCATTCGATTCAGATACCAGAGAGAAATGGTACCTGCAGGGGTCTGGGAATGAGCATCTCAATGAGCCTACCTGGGGCAGTCATCATCATCATCAACCTCAGCACCCATGTACCCACTGCAGTCCTAGGCAGCTGGTATTATTATTCTTCCCATATTACTGATAAGGAAACTGAGGATCAGAAATGTTGATTCACTTGCCTCAAGTCACACGGCTAGTGAGTCTATTAGAACAAGCATTCAAGCCTGGGTCTGACTCCACAGCCCCAAGTCTTAGCTACAATGAGGCACCTTCTGCAACAGTTAATGAATAATGTACCAGTAAGAACTCCCTCTGTGAAAGTTCTAAAGTAGCAGCACCCAAAATTCTAAGGCAAAGTCTTTGGCTGCTGGGTGTCATGTTGCAGCCCATTAGAAAGTCCTTAGGCAAATAGAGTGCTGATGGAGCCTGCGCCATACGAGAGAGATGAAGAAGGGGAGTTCTGTTTTTCTTTCTTTCTTTCTTTTTCTATTTTTTAAACCTAATCCCACTTAAGGGAAAACAGTTTGACTTGAAAGGGAAAGTGGCTGATAGGGATCACAACTTGTTGAGGAGAATTGCTTTTTTATGGTTCCCCTCCAAAGCAATAGTTCATTCAAGGGTCTTTACTTGATTTTTTTCACTTTAATTAGATTTTTTTAATAGGTAAAGGTTTTATGAGACACAAAATGCAAAGGGAACAATCAAGTAACCAGTGAAAATTCCCTCCCCATCATTCCTCAATCACCCCATTTGCCCCTCTTCTGGAGACACTTTTCTGGAAAGTTCTTTTCCACCAAATTGCAGCAGATTATTCACTAATTCTACATCTTGATTTGTTCACTTGACAACATATCTTAGGTAAATAAGTTGCCACAAGTAAAGTATGTAACACCACCCCCAGCACATAGTAGGTATTTGGTGTTTGTTACTGTTGCTGCTACCATAATCATCACCAGCTCCATCTCATCTCCATCTCCATCATCATCAACTCTATCTCAATTCCATCACATCTCCATCTCCATCATAATCATCATCTCCATCTCCATCTCATCTCCATCTCCATAATAATCATCATCTCCATCTCCATCTCATCTCCATCTCCATCTCAACTCCATCTCATCTCCATCTCACTTCCATCTCCATCAACATCTCCATCGCATCTCTATCTCATCACCTTCTCCATCTCATCTCCATCTCCATCATCATCATCATCTCCATCTCAATCTCATTTCCATCTCCATCATCATCTCCATCTCCATCTCCATCTCTAGCTCCATCTCCATCATCATCACCATCTCTATCATCATCTCCATCATCATCACCATCTCCATCATCATCTCCATCTCCAACTCTAGCTCCATCTCCATCATCAACTCCATCTCCATCTCATCTCCATCTCCATCATCATCACCATCTCCATCTCCATCATCATCATCTCCATTTCATCCCCATCTCCATCTCCATCTCATCTCCCTCTCCATCTCATCACCATCTCCATCTCATCTCCATCTCTACCATTGAGTCATTCCACATCAGTACAGGAAGGATGTCCTCTTTCTTTTTCCCATCCATTATGCAGATGTATCATAATTCAACCAGTCCTTTTAATTGACATTTAGCTTGTTTCAATCTTTTAAGGTTACTGCTGCTGCTGCTTTGGTAACTCTGTGCATGTGTCATTTTGCACACGTACAAATCTAGTCCTAGGATAAAAGTCCTAAAAGTGCAATTGCTAGGAACAGGCCATGTGCATCTGTAATTCCAAAGAATATGACCAAATTTCCCCCATAGACACTGGGCTAAGTATTACTCCCATGAGAGCCATGGTCCCCACATTCAGCTGTAATCATGAGGCCTGGGCACCCTTGTAAGCATCTCATCCAGCACCCCACTTCCTCCTGGATGCCCCACACCTCACATGCCAAAGGGCCTACTCCACCCCATCACGCACCCTTCACACCAGTTCTTCTGCTCCCCTTCTGTTCTCAGCCTTGCAGGCATTGCTACCTGCAGTACTTCCTCAACAATCCTCTCTCCTTCCCCTTCACCAACTGATGGCCTGTCCCAGGCCTAGCTTACCTCCATCCCTCTTGCCTGGACCACACCAACATGCTGCAAATTCTCAGCAGTGCAGGCCCCAGGGATGTTTAAAGAGAAAAGGCACCGAAGGGTCTTTGCAGAAGCAGGTTCAGGCAGGGGGCAATCACAGCACTTGCTTGCAGGTCTGGGGTGCTGAAATGGACTTGGAGGGAGAGCTAACTGGGCCATCTAGGGTGAGGGGCTTAGGTACCCAGGTGCACAGTCCAGAGTCAGAAAAGATGCCTAACATGATTTTAATTTTCTTAAATTTACCAAAGCTTGTCTTGTGGCATAGCAGGTGATCTACGACAGAGAATGTTCCATATGCACTTGAAAAGGCACCCTGTATTCTGCTGCTTTCAGATGGAATGCTCTATATATATCAATTAGGTTCCTTTGATCTAATGTGTCATTTAAGGTCTGTGATTCTTTATTGATATTCGGTCTGGATGATCTGTCCATTGATGTAAGTGGGGTGTTAAAGTCCCCCACTATTACTGTATTCCTGTTGATTTCTCCTTTTATGTCTGTTAATATCTGCCATATATATTGAGGTGCTCCTATGTTGGGTGCATGTATATTTACAATTGTTATATCTCCTTCTTGGATTGATCCCTTGATCATTATGTAATGTCCTTCTTTGTCTCTTGTAACAGTCTTTATCTTAAAGTCTATTTTGTCAAAGTATTGCTACTCTGGCATCAACCTAAGTGCCCATCAACCGAGTGGGTAAAGATGTTTTTTATACACACACACACACACACACACAGACACACACACACACACACACACACACACACAATGGAATATGATTCAGCCATAAAAAAGAATGAAATTTTGCCATTTGCAGCAGCATGGATGGACTTGAAGGACATTATGCTCAGTGAAATAAGTCAGACAGAGAAAGACATTTATTTTTCTGCACTGTACTCTGTGACGCTGTCTGAGATCACTCACACGTGGGATCTAAAAAGTACAACAAACGTGAATATAACACAAAAGAAGCAGACTCACAGATAAGAGATAACCCCAGCGGTTACCAATGGGGGGGGCAATATAAGTGTGGGGGAGTGGGAGATACAAACTACTGGGTGTAAGATAGGCTCAAGGATGTACTGTACAACGTGGGGAATAGAGCCAATATTTCATAATAACTGGAAATGGAAAGTAACTTTCTAAATTGTATAAAAAGAAAATTTGGGGAAGCTGCTGCATAGCACAGGGAGATCAGCTCGAAGCTTTGTGATGACCTAGAGGGGCGGGATAGGGAGGGTGGGAGGGAGACTCAAGAGGTAGGAGATATGGGGATATATGTATCCATATAGCTGATTCACTTTGTTGTACAACAGAAACTAACACAACATTGTCAAGCAAGTATACTCCAGTAAAGATATTAAGGAAGAGAGTAAAAAGAGTAGAAATTTTTAAGACATTTGTGATTACATTCAGGGTCCACTAAGATAATACAGGATCATCTCCACATCTCAAGATCCTTAATCACATATGCAAAGTCCCTTTTGCCAAATAAGATCACATAAATAGGTTCAGGGGATTTGGGCATCTCTGGAGAGCCTACCATACTCTCCTTCACCACATGTTTCAGCTAGCTGTTCTGGAGAAAGGAGCCCATAAATATCATTTTCTAGGGCATTAAAGTAAAAACTTCCCAGGCTGGAGTCCATTCTATCATTAAGAGGCTCAAACTTTTGGCCCATAGAAAAGACTGAATCTGGTCAAGGTGTGGTTTGGCTGTTGTGCGATGGAGAGAGATACTGTGCCCCTCTCGGGCCATAGCAGGGAGATGACAGCTTACATTTAATTATAGGAGACACTATTCTTGCTCACTTTGTCTTTCAAAGGAAACACTTGGGGCAAACGGGAACTCAGGCCTTGCCAAAACCACACGTCCCCAGGGCCACTCTCTTTGCCTCTCCCAGAACAGCCCTCATTTTCTGAAGGCAGGAACTAAGCCTCAAAGATCCGAGACCTTTGGCCTCTTGATTTTCACCAGGGAGCCTGGTGGCAGGCAAGGGCAGAGATAAGACGTCTCCAAGGCCTTGGTTGCACCAGAGGGGCTGAGAAGACGGCAAGAGGAAAGAGCCGAAGCCCAGGTTATCTGTAGATCCAAACCATCCTCAATGCAGCCCTGCTTCCCGCGGCTCCAGGGGCAGAGAGCTGCTCTCACCAAGCCAGCTTCCAGGATAGAGGTGTGGGAGGACGAGGGCATCTTCCAGACCCCACTGGAGAGATCTGCTCTCCCTCACTGGTGTCTCAGACGGTCACACCCAGTGGGGACCCAGCACAGACGCCAACCACAGGGACATCTGAAGGCCAGTGCCCGCTGGGATTAGAGGAAGGGCCTGCCAACAATGCCAGGGGCTATCACACATGCAGGGCCCTCACTGCCAGACCTGCTGAACTGTCCCTCCCAGATCCCAGTTCTGGGCAACCACAGTCAAGAGGAAGCCTCTGAATGCCTGCCTCAGTTTGCCTTTTCAGTCAGTGGGGTCTTCATGAGCAGGCATTTCAAGCCCAAATTCTACCTGCACCTGAAACAGTCACATCACTGGGGCATAAAGCTCTTCTCCTTGGGAGACGCAGAGAGAGGCTGCTCTCTGGGAATCATTCTTGAATTACTTGGGCATTTGTCTCAAACCCTCCACTTTGCCTCGGGTACATAGATGGGGAAAGATGCCAAGGCTGGAACAGTGCAGCCAGTGGAAACTTTGGACGACATGCCAATGCTCCCCCACCTTCTGGACTCAGAGCCCACCTCTCCTTGGCAGCCACCACCTCAGCTCCTGCTGACGCTCACAACATCATGACCACACCTCTCTGGCCATGCCGCCGGGAGAGACACCAATGGAATTACCCAACGGGGCCCTTTTTCAGTTGGGAAAATTAACAAAGCATCTTAGAGAACAGTTGTATCTATGAGCCCTGGGTTCTCAATTTCCGTCTCAGAAAGGAGAGCGAGACTGCATTCATGACAGTTCAGGGTCCTGAGTGCCCAGTCCTGGTGCTTAGCGTGTTGTCACCATGTTCTCAGCTTCTTCAGAAATGACTTGTCAACTTCACTAAACAGGATACACAACTGACAGACAAACTTAAGCACTAAAGCTGGGGATTTGCTCTCTATGTCTCATGCTTGAAATACAGGCAAAAAAGACAAATATCTACAAAATCCAATTCCGGAGACTCAGCTAAGTTTTGTGAGAGAAAGTGGCTGAAGAAGGAGAAAATTTTTTTCACCACTGAGTCGTAGTTCACCAGGAATAGAACTTAAATTCAATTAAAAGAGGCACTGAAACTCTTTTATTTCTACAGCTTCAGTAATGAGACATCTTAAGACTGGGAAGAAAATATTTCTCTGGATTTTTACATTAGGGGAATAAGCCTCTTTGGGGATGTTTGGCATATAGGATGCTCAGGAAACAAAATAATAAAACCAAAAGCAGGCTCTTCAAAAAGACTGATAAAACGGACAAGAGCTCTTAGCAAGTATAATCAATGAAATGAGAAGGGAAAGTACAAATAGAAAGCATTGAGAACCAAAAAAGGTAAATCATATCCACAGAGGGGAGATTTTAAAAGTCATAAGAGACTCCTACGTACAACTTTTTTTTTTGCGGTACGCGGGCCTCTCACTGTTGCGGGCTCTCCCGTTGCGGAGCACAGGCTCCGGACGCGCAGGCTCAGCGGCCGTGGCTCACGGGCCCAGCCGCTCCGCGGCACGTGGGATCTTCCCGGACCGGGGCACGAACCCACGTCCCCTGCATCGGCAGGCGGGCTCTCAACCACTGCGCCACCAGGGAAGCCCCTACATACAACTTTTTAACACAAGTCGGAAAGTGTAGATGAAATGGTGGTATATTTGGAAAATGTAAATCACCAGCACTGGCTGAATAAGACGTGAGGATGCACAGACCCACGGTGTGTCATGTTTGCCTCCATCACATGGCCATCGACCCGCCAAGCCCCAGGGCTGTTGTGAAGGAGAAGGGAGGCCATGTGCGGTCATGCTGGCAATGGCAGAGCCTCACACCACGCGAAGGCTCCCACCCTGGAGTCCCCTTGTAGAGATCAGGAAACGTTCAGGAAGGCCTGAAAGGTATGGTGCAAATTTAAGAGTGTGTTCATTTCCTATGGCTGCTGTAACAAATGACCAAAAACTCAGTGGCTTCTCTGAGGGCCCCAGAGGAGTCAGATTCATAGAGATAGAAAGTAGAACAGTGGGTGCCAGGGCTGGATGGAGGGGGATGGGGAGCTGTTGTCTAATGGGGACAGCTTCAGTTTTACAAGATGAAAAGAAGTACGAAGATGTGTGGTGGTGATGGCTGCACAGTGCTGTGAATGTACTTAGTGCCGCTGAAATGTACGTTTTAAAATGATTATAGTGGTAAACGTTATGTATATTTTACCACAATTTTTGAAAAAAGAATTTTTGGAGCAGAGCAATGTGCAGGCCCTTTCCGGCCTATACCTCCTCTGGACCTTCAAGTGCATGAGAACTTGACCAGGAAGAGGAATCAGCTTCCAATGAGCCCTGACAAGAGTGAGGTAGTCAGATGCTGGGTTGTAGGGTCAACAAGCTGAGCTCACAGCTCACCTCTGCTACCAGCCAGCTGTGTGACCTCAGGCAGTTTACTTAACCTCTCTGAGTCTCAGCTCTCCCTGTGTAAAAAGAAGATAAAACCACCAACTTTGTAGGATCATCATACCTGGTGCCCAGCGGTGCAGTTATTATTCATCAGCTAAACTGGTTGCTCTGTGTTTATAAATTGCCGTCCCACAGGGCAGCAGACAGGAGGCCCGGATGCCCATCTCCATTCCACTTTCTTAATCACCTCCCTCTCCTTTCTTGACCTTGGGTTTGCCATTCCTATATTCGCTACTGTCCCTGGCAGCATATCGACACCATCTCAGAGCTTCTCTTTTGCTGAAGCAGCTAAAAGGGCCACATTTTCCTTGACTCCCAAGATGCGCAAACAAACCCAGCCTGACCCTTGGGAGCCCACTTGAAGCCTGTAATGAGCGGGGTGATGATTCCAGAAACAGCCTGCCTGGCCACCCCCGCTGCTGAGCACAGCAAGCCCCGCTGGCGACATGGGTCACAGTGGCGACATGGGTCACTCTAATTCCCGCTCAGCACAGACTCCAGGAACACACAGATCCTGTGCGAGGGCCAGCACCCCTCTGGGATGCCGCCTGCCAATGCCAAAGGCACCTCAAGGTCCAGGGGCTGGGTAAGACCACCCCGCCAGGCCCCATGCTCTGGGATTGCTTCTCCCTGACAGACAGGCACTAATATCTCCTCGGGGTTGGAGGAATGGTTTTCTCCCTCTTCCCAATGCGCCCCGCAACTTCTGCTGCTCAGGCAGTCAGAATTCAAAGGAAAACAGAGCTCCTGTCTCCTGGCCCATGTCACAAAGCAATGCCACTTGGGATTTGTCCAGCAGGGCAATAACGCTGGACCTCAGAGACAGACTTCCTGGAGGAGAAGAGGGCTGTGACATCTGTTTTTATTGCTTCTGAACCCACTAGGTTACTCCCCCTCTTTGAGGGAATAACAACTTTAATTGCGCTGAGGCTGCCCTGGTGGTCTGGCCCTGGGGGGCCTGAGCCGCGCCCCTCTCTGGGCTGAGCCTAAATTGCAGGTTGGGTAAGTGACTGTCGTGGGGCCTGTCTGAGAAAGCAGGAGCAGTTCAGTTCTTTGCCATCCATGTTGCCCTCAGTTGAAGCCACCGATCCACTAGGAGGGAGGATGGGGAAGTGTTTTCCCAGAAAGACAGAGCTGTTGACCCAAGTCAAGAAGTGGAAACAGCCCAGATGTTCATCAACTGACAAATGGATGAAGAAAACGTAGATTAGCTACACAACAGAATATTAGTCATCCATAAAAAGGAATGAAGTATTGATCATGCTACAGCATGAATGGACCTTGGAAACAGCATGTGGAGCGACAGAAGCCAGACCAAAGGGCCACTTATGCATATGATTCCATTTATATGCAATGTCCAGAATAGGCAAACCCACAGAGACAGAAAGTTGATGAGTCTTGCTTAAGGCTGGAGGTGGGGGAAGGGAGGAAGGCAAAATAGGGGGTGACAGCTAAAGGGTTCAAAGTTTCCTTTTGGGGGTGATGAAAGTATTCTAAAATTGACTGTAGTGGTGGTTGCACTTAACTATGAATATACTAAAAACCACTGAATTGTACACTTTAAATGAGTGTTATGGTATATGAATTATATCTCAATAAAGCTGTTTTGGTTTTTTTTCCTAAAGAAAGGAAAGAAGGAAGGAAGGGAGAAAGAAAGAAAAACAGAACTAGGGCAAACCCAGCTTCACTACTCATCAGCTGTGTGACCTAGGGCAGGTGCCTAACCTCTCTGTGCCTTAGTTTTTTCACCCTAAAAGAATGGCCATAATTATATCAAATGCTCTGTCATTGTAATTATTAGATAAGGTGTGTGAACACTTAGCATGGTGTCTAGGTGTCAATACACGATCCCAATCATGGACCATAGAGAGACTGTCACAGAGACCAGGCAAATGGAGATGAATGTACCACTTTTATTATTTATAAAGCTCATCGGAGAACACAGTTCTGGCCCAGCCAGTTTATGTATGGGCTAATTGCACAGAACCTCCTTGGGGCAGGGGAGGGGGTGCTGTCCCAGTAGGACTTAGGGCACAGAAGGTGAGGAGGGGTGCCTCCTGTTCCTTCAGTCCCTCCAGGTGGGAGGGGACATGTTTAAGCTGATCACAAGGAAGAGCTAGTGAAAGATCCCCCCATCAACAGTGGGTCAGTATATTTATGATCATTACAAACAGTGAAGAGCAAAGGCAGTGCCTGGCAGGCATCAGGTGCTCAGTAACTTCTTAAGACGTTAATATAATTACACATTTTTATATGTTTGAGTATTGGAAAACAATTGAACCACCGAAGTATTAGCAGTACATAACTCTGGGAGGTGGAATTATGGGAGATTTGTATTTTCTTCTTTGTGCTTTTCTGTTATTTTCCAGTTTTTTTCTGATGAGCATATATTTTTATCTTATTTTTAGGAAACATTCTTTGTGGGTTCTAAGGATTTGAGGACACACTCCCTGCCCTCAAGAAGCTAAAAACTCTATTTAGGAAGAAGATACTTTATACAGCAAACCATTAGAAAAGGGCTTGCAGGCGGGTAATAGGGACTCAGAGGAGGAAGAGGCCCTGTGGCGGGTGCTTTCCAGACTGGGGGAGTCAGCCTGGTAATTCGAGCACCAAATGACAAAGGTTCTCTTTCAGCCAGACAATCCCAGTTCCCACACTTTACAGGTCACATAATTGGTCTCAAAGCCAGATTTCCAACATCTTTGGCTGTAGTGACAATTTCTGACTGCCAGCAGCCCTCTTCAGAGGATGTCCTAGCCTCTGAAGTACATTCCCAGCCATTTTGAGTCTTTACCTTGGTCCCATTTGTGCGGTTATTTATTTTCAAATGCCAGTGGTCAAGCCCATCACTCAGTACCGGAAACAGTGGTCACTCAGCACCTATCCCTCCTCATACTGCAGGGGCTGGAAGACTGGAAACTTCATTTGCCAGGATCCTTTGCCATCACGATGGTTCTAGACTAGACTCCAACGATGAGCCAGCCACACAAGATTTGAGAAGCGGGAGAAAGCCGGACAACATTGTTCCCCTGGCACCAGTGGGCAGACATGTGGAATTCGGCAGCTCTAAGGTTCGCAGCGACTTCCTACGATCCCCGGCAAATGCTGTGATTGTCAGCAGCAGTGTCCTGCAGTTCCTGAGGTTCCTGGTTCACCAAACTTTAGTGGCAAACCCAAGCACAAGTGACAATATTCCCTGACCTTCTTCCTCTAGCTCTTCAACAGTTTTGAAAGCGTCTGAATGAAATCTATTCTTTTCTGAGGGATGCAAGAACTCTTCTGTCTAATCCACAGATCACAGAAGCATACGTGGATCAAACACCTCCGCCTTGCAAGCACAGTGTGAAGCATTTTACCTCAATTATGCCACAATACGAGTTACCTATGAGATTACTATTGTCCCTATTTTCGCTGTCTCCAAGCTCACAGAGAAAACAAGAGGCAGTGCTGAGACCTTCATCCAGGTCTGCCTTACTCCCCAGCTAGGACCCGTCTGAATGCCTTACTGAAGCCTCTACCCAAGTTCAACACACACTGGACCTTCTTTATCTACCAGCCCAGAAAATGTAGATTATGCAAGGAACCCTCTGGAGACACATCACTAGAAGTAAGAGTCCAGGAGAACCTGGGAGAAGACCGCATCCTTAGCTTGTTTCATTGGCACCTCCTTCCCTCCCTTGAGACCCAGTGATAGGTCTGTTGACAAAGTGCAATGTCCAGTCTCACATGGGTGTAAAATAATCCCCAGTGGGGCAGACATCGCTGTCAATGTAGGCATGTAATTCCAAAAGAGCCACTTCCTAGATCCCTTGAAACTCTTACAATTTGTGCCATCTCTAGAAGGATAAAGCACTGGCAGGTTTGTAGATTTCAAGAGGATGTTGGTAACTTTATGCACTTATTATTTTTTTAATATATATTTATTTATTTATTTAGGCTGCGTTGGGTCTTTGTTGCTCTGCCCGGGCTATCTCTAGTGGCGGCGAGCAGGGACTACTCTTCATTGCGGTGCACGGGCTTCTCATTGTGGTGGCTTCTCTTGTTGCAGAGTACAGGCTCTAGGCGCACGGGCTTCAGTAGTTGTGGCTCGCGGGCTCAGTAGTTTTGGCTCATGGGCTGGGCTCTAGAGCGCAGGCTCAGTAGTTGTGGCGTACGGGCTTAGTTGCTCCGCGGCATGTGGGATCTTCCCAGACAAGGGCTAAAACCCGTGTCCCCTGCCTTGGCAGGCAGATTCTTCACCACTGCGCCACCAGGGAAGCCCCTTTATGCACTTTTAAATGCAGCAAAACCTTTGTTTTGAATCCAACTCAAATGAAAGGTCAAAGCCTCCTAGAGCAAGTTGGGGTGGAGTAGGGGAGTTCTCTGTCCTTCTCTGCTCTGATTCTTTCAACCTACTTGGCTTCGGGAAGGAAGCAAACCAATTCAAGAAATGAGACTAAAGGAGTTTCTGGTTTAGGATTATTATTTTTGAAATTGTTGGAAAATATGTATATATTTAATTTAGGTCCATTAGAGCTTTCAAACTTTAATATCTAAATTGCCAGGATTATATGAATTCCCTTTCAAAATCACTGTTGTAAAAAAAAAATCTGTGACGTGGTTTGGAACTGTCTCCTCACCCTGTAAAGTGATATCGCCGTTTGGTGCTTGATCCTTTCCCTTTTAATCAAAGCAGATGTGCCCTTTCAGTTACTCTGACTTTGAAAAGTCCCAGGGAAGACCTTCTCCCCTTCCCACCATGGGAGCCGGGTGCTTCTGCCAACAATGAGCCCTGATCCAGAGACCAGCTCAGGATCCCCTTTTCATGGAAATGGTTCAGGGAATGCTGCAACCACATGATTTATTATGCTAAAAATTTCCCCTCAGTAAAAAAATAAATTGTGGTAGAGTAAGGTTTGGAGCACCAAGCAGGTGGTTCTGAGCAGGGAGCAGGCATATCCAGGGCTGGCCATGGAGGGAGGCCAAGTGGCCTTGGTTTCAAATGTCTTCAATTTTTCCAAAGTGAGGACACAGCAAAGGTTTGAAAGTTCCCTAAAGAGTCCAGAGCTTGGCTACATCACGTCATAACTGGAGGTTCTCTAGGCCAACAAGAGCCTGCACACGTGAGCCCCAGAAGGTCCAGGGTTGGGCCACAGGGGCAAGCGGTGGGGATGAGCACACGGGGCTATGGGCCCCCCACCTGTGCCCCACATCTGCAGCTGTCTGTTTTGTTTTGATATTGGGTTCTGCAATGGATTTCAGCTGAAGAAAGTTACCTGAGACAAAGAAAAGTTTAAAAACCTTGCACCTTCTTCAACATTTTTCAGATGAAGAAAATGAAGTCCAGAGAGGAGCAATGACTCTCCTAAGGCCAAAGCACTAGACCCACAGACCCCCACCTGGAATAACAACGTTACTCGTTCTATGTTGTGTTACCTATGCAGACCCCGGCAAGCTGGTCACCAGATTTTTACCTTTTCCTCCCGAACACGCCGACTATTTATTTCCCAGCTGTGGTTAGGTGTGCCCAC
Source organism: Phocoena phocoena (assembly GCF_963924675.1). NCBI lineage: Eukaryota > Metazoa > Chordata > Mammalia > Artiodactyla > Phocoenidae > Phocoena > Phocoena phocoena. Next base: position 57,322,182 of record NC_089238.1, read on the forward strand.
ATGACTGACCCATAAGTGTACTCCTTCCTTTGTCTGCTGGCCAGATCCAGAGGACGCAGTGAAAGATGTGGAGCCTGAGTCCCTGAGTGGCTGTGTTGAGCAGACACCAGGAGTGCCACGCCACCAAGAAGGAAGAACACTGGAGGGTAGAGTGTGAGTGAGAAATAAACTTCCATTTATGAAGCCATTGAAATGTTGGTTATTTATTACAGCACTTAGCCTGCCGAGACTAATTCAATACTACAAAAGAAGAGCCACTACTTTACTTCATTTTGGTTTTATGCACACCCAGAGTCCATCTCTCCTTTTGGTTACCGCTTTTCTCTTTCCCTCCTCCCTCATTAGTTAACCCTACTGCCAATCATTTGCCCCACCCTCCCCACGCCTGGGGTGTGGGCACAAGACCCAACATCAGCCAATCAGAGTCTCTGGCCTGGGGCTTTGGCTCCTGAGCAGAGTAAATGAGGGAGAGAAACGGGTTGCAGCTGATGCTCTAGTTCCAGTCTTTTCCAAACCTAACTGTTAAGCTTTTCCTCCGTGCTCCCACCATATCCCTCCAATTAAATTTTTTCTTTTTTTTTTCCTTAAGTTTGTCAAGTCCATTTCTATTCCTCACAACCACAACAAAAAGAATAACAACAAAAAGAAAAGAAATTGATACATTATAAAGATGAAATAATAATAGGATTGCCTAACATGGGGTAGTGTCATATCTCACCTAATGGTTTCAGAAAATATCACCTTATTTAAACCTCACACCTGCCCCAATAAGTAGATAATAACACCCTAAGATCAGTGAGACTGAGAGCCCAAGAAATGTCATTTGCCCAAAATCACACAGCTAGTGAGTGAGGCAGATTTAGAAGGCTTGTGGGTTCAACTCCAATATTCTACCTGACAGTCACCTTCACAGGATATGAACGCATTTTTGTTATGTTTTTAATTGAAAAAAGTAATGCACGGATATTATTTTTTTAAGACCTTCAGTTTCTCTTGTCACCAGAACCACTTTTAACAGTTACTTGTGCATCATTCCAGAATTTTTCTATGCATATACCAGCATAAATATTCTTTTTTTAAATCTAGATGAATGGGCACACACACTCTTCTGATCTTACTTTTCAACCTTGCACCTTGGAGATGGTGCCACAGTTGCACACAGACACCCTTGATAGTTTAGTAGTTATCTAGTCCTGCTTATAGGCAGGTACCATTATTTATTTATAATCATCTACACCAACAGACATTTCAGTGGTTTTCAGCATTTCAATATTCAATATTGACTTCGTATATTTATGTGAATATTTCAAAAGAAATACAGTTGACCCTTGAATAACATGGGGGTTAGGGACACCAACCCTCCGACAGTCCAAAAGCTGCGTATAACTTACAGTCAGTCCTCAGTATATGCTGTTCCTCCACATCCACAGTTCCATTTCCTGGGATTCAACCACCACAGATCGTGCACCACTGTCGTATTTACTACTGGAAAAACTCCGCATGTAAGTGGACCGGCGCAGTTCAAACCCGTGTTGTTCAAGGGTCAACTGAATATTAATTTCAATATTCATGGGCCTTTGGGCAGATGCATGAGTTCAGCTGCAGGTTGGATTCCTAGATGTGAAATTGCTAGACTGAGAGGCACAAGAATTTTAAATTTTGATGCATGTGATTGACTTGTTCTCTCAAGAAGCACCCCTAATTCATGTTCTATGCAAACACATCTTGAGAAAGTTGATAAGTGGCCTTGAAATGTGAGATAGCATTACAGACAACTGAAGGGACATGGTTGGTCCAGAGTTGCTGGGTTCTATGGCCCAAGCATAGAATTGCTGCCTTTTGCCCATGGAATGCTAAGATTGAAGCTTTTGACCTTTGGTTAATGGCCAGAAGACATTTGCTCTGAATCAATAAAACACACAAACCCAAACAAACAAGTTTCCCTCCACCCTCAACAGAAGAGGGGGCGTTTAATGCATTCCCCACCCCTCCCCAAGCCAGGTCTTCACGTCCTGAAGCTTCAGCTGAACACACAAGAGCTTCAGAAAAAGTTCCTGGTTTGGATTAACCAGAAAAATAATGTGGGACAGTAAATAGGCCTTATGACTTTTTATGAGGAAGCTATGTGATGCTTTTACTGCTTCACAGCAATAAATGTGGACATCAATTTAATTATTTGCTACTTCCCTGCCTGCCCCCTTTCCACAGAGGAAAAAATATCACAGAGTGTTTTCACCTGGTCTACAGCCTCATCAAGGACTACTGAATGAGGGCGTGAGATGCTATCTTCCGACAAAGTCTGAACCATGGAATTTCCACCTGGAGCAAGGATTCAAGGGGTGACTCGCTGACCCCGTGGTTCCCAGGGTCCACCCTCTGGACACGATAGTCACTGCACACTACCATAAACTAAAACTGCTATTCTCAACACACACAACAACCACTTTCTCATTTCAGTTTTATAATGATTCTGGGAAACGGGAATCCTTAACCTCTCTGAGCCCCGCTTTCCTCATCTAGCAAAGAACCTGATGCCAGAGCTCTATGTGGACCCAGGAGGTAGAACAGGGCGTCCTGGGTTCAAATGCAGCAAGCGCCTGACTCTCGGTGGTCTAAACAGTCTACAGCTTCTCAGAAGTCTGCCCTCTGACAGCTCTCTGATCTCATCTCCTACTACCCCCTCCCCTCCCTCCCACACCTCCAGCCACTCTCAGCCACACTGACATCCTTGCTGTTCGGTGAACATTCAAGGTATGCTCCTACCTCAGGGCCTTTGCACTGGCTGTTTGCCCCAGCTGAGATTCTCTTACCCCAGGTTTCCACATGGCTCCCTGTCAAACCTCTTCCAAGACTTCTCTCAAATGCCACCTTCTCCGAGGGGGTTCCAAACTCACCATCCTATTAAAGTTGTTCCAGCACCCCCACCTCCAAGGCTCTCTCTCCCACTTCCATGTGTCCTTTTTGCTCCACAGCATGTCACTAGCAGACATACATTATATTAACTTATTTACTTGTTATATCTATCTGTCCCCTAGAATGTAACCTTTATGAAAACAGGGTTTGTTTCTGTAGTTTTGTTTTAATTTGTTTTTGCTCTTCTCTATTCTATCTCCAGAGACTAGAACAGTGCCTGGCATAAAGTGCAAGTGAATTATTGAAAGGTGAGTGAATCAGGTGAGATGATGTGACCAAGACCTGCAATGTGTTCTTCAAATTGTGTTCCCCTTCCCGGCCACACAAGAATACTACATTTCCCAGCCTCCCTTGCAGTAGGTGGGGGTCAGGTGACTGATTTCTGACCAATGGGATATGGGCAGAAGTGCTTCAAGAAATGTCCTCCAGGTTCCTCCAGCTCTCTTGTCCACTTTGTCAGTGGCGATGGAGGCCACATAATGAGACAGCAGAGCCACATAAAGCAGCCTGGGTCCCCGAGTCACAGCATGGAGGCAGCCACCCAAGAGAGTCACCAACCTGAACTGGACTTTATGTGAGAGAGAAGCGAACCTTTATGGTATAAAGCTGCTAAGATTTCAGGGTTTATTTGTTACTGCAGCAAAGCCTAGCCAATCCTAACTAATACAGGTGGGAAAATACTGGACTAGCACTCAGGAGGCCTGTGTTATAAATACAGTCAGTTCTTCTATCACGTGACATACATATTCCTTAAAATCACTACACCATGCAAAAGTACACAATTAAAACCATAGGGCTTATGAGAAGAAACAGATTTAGGAGCACAGCACTCAAAAACTTCACCAGTGACACATTAAAAAACAAATGATAGGAAGCCAACAAAATGGCAGGTACCTCAGTTTCACACATGTTAAATTGTTAATACATAAATATTACAGTAACTATGACACTTGACCTTGAAAAAGACCTGAAGTTTACTGGAGAAGGGAGCTTCAGACGGCTTGCAGCTTATGAGATATTATGAGCGGTGGAAGGAAGGTTATCTGAATTTCTCATCTAGCAAGTTCTACTAGATATGGGATCAAGAAACTATAGCCCTCCAGCCAAATTTGATCCACTTAAATAAAGTTTTATTAGAACACAGGCACACCTGTTCATTTGCATATTACCTCTGGCTGCTTTCACACCACAACAGCAGAATCAGAGTGGCTACAACCAAGGCCAGCAAAAGCTCAAATATTTACTACCTGGTCCTTTACAGAAAATGCTTGCTAACCCCTGTATGAGACGGTCTCTGGAATCCCATGGGTGTGCCATTTTCCTTACCTCAATTTGCCAAAAGAGTGGTGATTAAACCCGTACTTCTGATCCCCTCCTATTCTAACAAGGAAGGAGGCGTGGACACACACACATGCACACACACACACGTGCACACACACACGCTATGGCCAGACCTCATCTGCATAAGCCATCCAATCCTGCTTTCAGCTCTGGCACACCCCAGGCACTGTGCCCATACCTGGGGGCAGCTGTCCTCCTCACCCACCCGCAAGTGCTCTCTGGTCAGCCCACACCCAGCACAGGCTGGGAGCTGGGGTGAAACCTTCCATTTCCCCTCCCTCTCGGGGGTCGCCTCGGAAAGCCTGTCTGTCTGGGCCACTGATGGGCTGGAGGGAAGGCCATAAGCTTGACCTAATGGGTCAAGTGCAGCATGCCCAGACTAAACATCCTTAATTAAGCTCCCACAAAGGTTAAATGGGCAATTAGACTGCCCGAGGGAGGGCCAAATTAGACAGATGGGCCGTTTACCCCCACAGGACCAGCTAGAACTTCCCTCTGGAAGGGACACCCTCCATCCCAAGACAGGAGGGCCCCCACCCCAGGCATAAACTCTGGTTTGCCATAGTCCATCCAATGCATGGTTTCTCAACAAAGGGTGGAGTCCCTGGCCTGTGGGAGTGTCATGAGTAAAAGTCTTCATAGTGACATCTGCTAACCTTCCAGGCCAAGAGCCTCACAAGTCTGAGAATGAAATGGGACAACTGTTCCAGAGGGGTCTTTGCACACATACGGGAGCCCTGGCACTCCCTGTCTAGCACCCTCCAAAGTCCATCTCACTTAGGACAAGTCCGAGAGCCAAAGAGAGGCTGACCAGGCTCTCCAAGCCTCCTGCTGACCAGCGTGCATCACACCACAGCCTCGGGGGCTGGTCCTGCCCAGCCCCACTGGCCTCCAGGCCTTTCCGTCACTTTTCCTCTGTCTGGGATGCTCTTCTCCAAGATATCAGCCTGGCTCGGTCTCTCACTTCTGGGTCGTAAGCCATCGTATCACAAAAGGCCCTCCCTGGTCCCCTTCCACCCCACCCCACCCCACCCCACGCCCTCCCTGGCCCTCCTTGAATGTCCCCCACCGCACAGACACCACCTGAGGTATGTGACGTGCCGTTCACTCTCGGCCGCTCGTGCTGGGATGCCCACTCTGTTCACAATGCACCCTCAGCACCTAGACTAGGTGTCCAACAAGGTGGCCGGATTAAGAAGTCAGTCCATGAGCCATGTGCCTCCTGGTGCCAGGCAGAGAGCCAACCTGCCTCCTCACCCAAACCCCCCCAGTAACTAACTAAACCCAATTTACAGAAGGGGAAATCGAGCCTCAGGGTCACTAAATGACTTGCCCAAGGAAACACAGCAGGTTAAGCAGCAGGATTCAAACCCAGGCCTGCCCGGCTCCCACACGCAGGCTCTTAATCACCATGCACTGCAGGGAGTGCATATCAAGGCCGAGGACAGGCCCCGTGCGTGCTTCCATGCCCACTTACATGTGAGTCAGAGGCAGCTCTGGATAACTGGGATGGTGGCAGCATTCCCACTCACTCGCCTTCTGGAGGGCTAACCTGAAAGGAAGAGACAGGGTCTCTCCCTCAACCAGGCACGATCATCAGCTCTCTTATCTGTGGCGAGCAGTGTCTCATTAAGAGGCAAGGTGAGAATTCCTGGGTTACTAGATGGATGAACAGAGAGGGGCTGTCTTTCACTCCTTTGTGGGTGCATTGAGGACTGCCCTGGGGGGGACAAGCTTAGGATCCTCTTGTCTCCCAGCTTCAAACAGAAAACAAGGGTAGGGTCCCCTGCGATCCCTCCGCACAGACACCAGGCAGCTTCCCCCCACCCCCTGGCCCTCCCTGCCCAAAGTAGGGCTTTCCACCCACCTCTTTCTCGTCATGCACACAGAATATGGTAACACTTGTGCAGCCCACAGGGATGATCTAGAAGGGGTTGGAGGCATCTATTTGGAATCTGGTGGAAAAAGCATCAAATTTTTCTTTGTATGTTTTAAGTATGCTATGAAAAAAATAAAATTCAAAGTTGGGGAAAATGTTTAGATATTGAAAGAGTATTAAACCTCCAAATAAAGGCAATTTGGGGTTTTTTTAAATAACCTCTTGATTCTGCTTTCATGAACATAATTTTACAGAAATTTGGCTTACGCTTGAAATGGCTACACGTCAGCCCACCTTCTCCTAGTTTTTGTTCCTCCCAAAGCAGACCTGATGTGAGGACTTGAGAGGAAGTAGTTTATGAGGGAGGCGACCCCAGGAAGCACAACTGAGAAAATAAGAGAGTGAGACAGAGACAGAAGACAAACCAATAAGGGGTGCATTAAACATGGGGGGAGCACTGCGGGCACATGGAACTCAGTCCCACTGGGGACCTCTGAGAAACCACATGGAACATGTTCAGAATTGCCCCACTGCCACCGCAAGAAAACTGCAAACCAATGTCCCTATAAATATTGATGCAAAAGTCCTCAACAGAATACTAGCAAGTAGAGTCTAACAGCTTATTAGAAAGATTATACAACCATTACCAAGTGAGATTTATCTTCAGGAATGCAAGGATGGTTCAACATATGAAACTCAATCAACATAATACCCTACATACCTAGACCATTGGAAGGGGAACTACGTGATCATCTCAACTGACAGAGAAAAGGCATTTGACAAAATCCAACAACCTTTCATGATTAAAAAAAAAAAAAAAAAAAACACTCAGAGAACTAGGAACAGAAGGGAACTTCCTCAACAAGACAAAGGATATTTACAAAAAACCCGCAGCTAATATTATGCTCAATGGTGAAAGACTGAAAACCTTCCCTCTATAACTGAGGACAAACAAAGATGCCCACTTTCACCACTGCTGTTCAACATCGCACTGCAAGTCCTAGCCAGAGCAATTAGACAAGAAAAAGAAATAAAAGCATCTAAGCTGGAAAGAAAGAAGTAAAATGATCTCTATTTGCAGATAACACGATCTTCTATACAGAATTCTCCCCTCCCCCGGAGGGCAGGGAGTCAGGGGTATTTATCTACCAATGCTCACCACTCTACCACCACCACCCCGACCCCTCTGCATAGGAGAATGACCCATCTCCTCAATTCCAGGTTGCAAAGTGAAGTGAAAGTGAAGCAAGCTCTCAGGAGCCAAAGACAATTCTCAATCAGAACAGAAGAGGAACTCAGGTGCTTGAGGTGGGGGGCTACCAGCTGCCTGTAACTCATCTACCAGAGCTGCAGGTGAACTGAGGGGCTAAGAGGATATGGGACAAGGCATCTGCAACATCCACCACTGGTAAGGACATTTTAGTGATGACCTTCAAGCTCTTAATAATCACTGTCAAGGAGACATTTTGTTTGCACAAGAAGGTGATTTTTAAAAAAACCTTTAACCAATTCTAACAACTATTTCAAAATGTAAAATAATTGAAACTGTCTTAAAGATTCTCACTGTAGATCATTTTCTATTATGGACAAATGCAAAAAAAAAAAAGTTCTTGAACTAAAAAGAATATCTCAAATCCAATTGAATTTTGCCATATCAGATATTTCAAAATAAGGATGTAATCTTTTCTAGAAATTTCATATAAATGGAATCATTGCATATGTGCACTTTTGCATCTGGCTTCTTTCACTCAGCATGTTTTTTGAGCTGTAGCTGGGTCGTTGCATGTAGGGATAATTCAATCTTTTTCATCGCTGAGTTGAATTCCGTTGTACATCTAAAATGGGTGACGTTCAAGGTGTGTCAATTACACCTCAACAGAGCTGTTTAAAAATCAGTAAGTATGAAGCTCTAACTTCCAGAGTGTGCAAGCATCCTTGATCCAGCCACCTTGGCCCATCACAACCTCAAGCGGAACTTAACGTCTGTTCTGGTGATTCCCACCCTAACCACCTTGGATGCATGCCATGCTCCCTGTGCTGGACGGAACACAAACTCCTAAAGCAGCTCTGGGGCCCTTTGTCCGTGACGGACAGTGGCCCCCTCTGCAGCTGGACACTCACCTGGCTGCCCAGGTGGAGAGAACCTCCTGGGGTGCTGATGGGAGCATCACGTGCTGAAAGCCACTCACAGTAAGGGACGCACTGCCAGACACCAGGCTGCTGGCAGCCAAGGCAGACTGGCACCTCGGGCCTCCCCCTGGAGTGAAGGGTGATACTGCTATGAGCCATAAGGTTGGGCCACTCTGGCCTGGAAAGACCACCACCTCACTGTGGGGCCTGCAAGCCCCCCAGCCAATCTCCCTTGATGTTCTAAACAGAAAACTAAACAGTGTTTCACTGTTTACTCTAACCCCAAGAGCTTGTCTCATTCCCATGAGCACGGTAAGCTGTTTCACCCCAGGGCCTTTGCACGTGCTGTTCCCGCTGCTTGTGCTGCTTCTGTTGCTTCTTAACCCCTCTTTATTCAGAAAAATCTCACTGCAAAGGCCATGTGCTTGGGGAAGTCCTGGCTCTCCCCCAAGCCAGGTCAGACAAGCTCACAGCACTGTGTCATGTGATTTGAGTTCCCTGTGTGATGCTGTGGAACATCTGCCCCTGCTGGACTGAAAGTGCTCGGGGGTAGAGAGCACACCTGCCCTGCTCACCGCAGCATCTTGGTGTCCAGCATAGTGCCCAGTACACAGGATCACTCATGAAATGCTGGGTGAAAGCACGAATGAATAAACAAGCTCGTGATGGTAGAGTCGGCCAAGTCACTCAAGCACTTTGAACCTGATTCCTTAATTCCATAAGGGGATAATGTATTGTCCACACTGGGGGTATTATGACAATTCCAGGGCCTAACGTGCATGGACACAGCCAGCCCCAGGCCTAGCACACACACCACAGTGACTATTCACTGAGCACTCTCTATGGGCCTAGACCAGTCGTGTGTTATAGCCCCCTGAGTCCTCCCATCAACCCTGTGGGGCTTCAGCACTGCCACTATCCCCATTTAAGAGATGAAGAAACTGAGGCTTAGCAGTGCTTAGTGACTTGCCCAGGTCTGGCCACTAAGCACCATGCTCTTAGTCATAAAACTCTGTTGCCAAGTGAGAAAAGCAGGGATGAAATTAGTCAGATAAATCTCCGGCTGGTCTGTATCTGATGCTAACAGTGGTCTCCCCAACGAGGTGGGATTATGGGGTTTCACTCTACAGTTGGCATGCCTGTGTTTTCCCACAAGGAACATGAACGACTTGTGTAAAAAGAAGTATGGAAAACAAATGAAAGGGGGAATTGCTCACAGACTCCACCCTCCGTGGCTGGGCAGCCCAGGGTCCCTAGGGACCCGAGGCCCTCACACAGGAACACCCAGTTAGATGCCCTCAGAGACCCTGGACCCTCCTCCAACAGCCACGACCTTTCACCCAGCTGACCAAAGGGAAGACCACCAGGGAGGGAGAGGTCAGCCAGCGAGGGATGGTGGCGGGAGGGTGAGGGCACTTTCAGGAGGGGAGCTTCTGGGGGGTCTCTGGGCGAGAGGGGTGGGCTGAGGGACTGGGGAGGGGAGGAAGGCAGGCGGGAGGGGCTCCAGCAAGCAGGGAGGTCACAGGAAGGGGCGGGGTCCGCAGGGGACGCCCAGGGCCTTATGCTTCCTTCTTTCCCAGGAATCCTTTCATTCGAGGGAAAACCGAGGGGGCGGGAGAAGGCAAGAAAAACAAAGAAATGGAGAGGAAGAAGAGAGAGGTGTGGAAAGAGAGCGAAAGATAGAGACAGAGCGGGAAAGAGCGGCCGAGATGGAAGAAAGGGGCAGAGAGAGGCCCAGGAGACCAAGATGACACAGCACACCGGCCACAGACTTGGGGAAACACAAACAGAGACAGAGCCCGGAGGGCAGGGAGGAGAGACGGCAGGGTCTTAGCAGGCCTCTTGAGCTGGAAGGGACCACAGGGGTCAGCCCCCTTCTTCTATAGCCAGATTTTCATAGAAAACCTCCACACAGACTCCAAAGAGTACAAGATCCTAGCAAAGTTCAGAGCCAGCAAGGTATCCAGAGAATTCAAGTTGGGTCAGAAACAAAACAAAACCAAATAACGCGCAAGAACCCCTCCCCTCTCCTCCCTCCCCTCCCCTCTTCCTCCCTCTGGTCCTCACTCTCTCCCTCCCCCATTGACCTGAGGATGCGGGACCTGAGGAGTTGGGGGAGGGCAGGCAGCAGGTTTGGCTGCAGAGGCCTGCTCCTCATTAAGGCTGCTCAGCCTCTCGACACAGCACTAATTACAGTTGAGTATGTCATGTTATTTTGATTCATATTTCCTGCCTGGAAAACAGACTGGAGTGTTGGGCCCTGGGCCAGGCCGCAGGCCAGAGGGCAGGGGCAGGGACCTCCTCTTGCTGACCAGATCCCCCTGCAGGAAGCAGGAGCTTTCCAGGAGGCTGAGCTCCTCCATCCCACTGCCTGCCCCCCAGTGTTCACCAGGGGCGGGGAGGGGGGGGACAGTATGGACCTCTGGTCTGTGCCCAGTGCAAATCCTGCCTTGGCCACTCCTCCCAGCCCAGCCTCACGTGTCCCAGCTGTGAAATGGGAACACCAGCACCATGGATCTGCAGCGAAGCCCTCTACACCACGCTGGACACACGGCAGCCTTGTGTTTGCCGTCATCCTTATTCTTGTTAAAACTCAGAGGGCAGTGGCCCAGGGACAGAAGCCCCCTGGAGACTTCGCAGCAGGCGGATAGGAGGGAGGGCTCTGGGCTCTGCTGAGATCCCGTTTCCCTCCCTGTAAAATGGGTTCACACTACACCTTCCTCACAGGTCAGGGGCAGGGGACACGGGTCAGTTCCTGCACAGCGCTTTGGCGGATGCCTGGCACAAAGTCTGCTCACAGACAGAGCTACTGTCACTGTCCTCAGCACCACTATGGCTATGACCAGGCCTAAGACCGCCAGACAAGGGGCTGCCTCTGCTCCATTCCCCATAAAGTTTCTAGCTCCTCCCAGGACTGATCCTGACCTCAAACAGCGGAAACCCACAGCATTGCAAAGTCGGCTCCAGGGACGTCTGCCCACCCCAAGTCCATTCTCAGGGAATCACCCGAGTCTGCAGCACAGCCAGGCTGCGAGGCTGGAAGCAGGGTTGGGGGCTGCTGTTGGAAGCAAGACTCCCACCTCCTTCACTTGCCAAGGAAGCCAAGAGCCAGCACCAAGGAAAGCTCTCAGGGACACACTGCGGGGGTAGGGGTCATTTTTCCTTCAATCCATAATAGACAAGCCCCCGAGCTCTTCCACGTGCCAGACAGGGTCCTGAGTTCTGCCCTCCAGGGCTCACCATCTGCTTGGGGTAGACAAGACTACCCAGGCGTTATACCCACGACCAGTGAGATACTGCGTGCCCAGCCCAGGAATCAGAACGGAGGACAGCTCACCAGGGGCCGAGCCCACAGCTGGGGAACGTTGACCAATGATTTAAAGTAGTATCTCGTGTGTATTGTTAAGTGAAGCAAGCAAGGGGCAAGACTATAGATACACACGTGTATACAAGCACACATATATACATGCACACATATATCAATACACGCGTGGATATATATGCACACAGATACACACACGTGTGTGTAGTCACTTACATGCTCATATATAAATACAAAAATAATGCTATCTTTTGTATGAGAAAGATAAGGAAATAAAAATCTGTTGCATGAAACAACACAAGCGTCCATCAACAGATAAATGGATAAACAAAATGCGGTCCAGTCCTACAATGGACTATTATTCAGTCTCACAAGGGAATGAGGCACTGATACGAGCTGCAACAGGGATGATCCTCCAAAACATTGTAAGTAAAACATCCAGACAAAAAAGACCACATATTATATGATTCCATTTATATGAAATGTCCAGAATGGGAAAATGGGTAGAAAGTGCATTACTGGTTGCCAGGGGCTGGGAGGTTAAGTGTAAATGGGCATGAGGGAGTTTATTGCGGGGTGAAAGTGTTCTAAAGCTGATTTCAGACAACGTAAACTTACTAAAAAGCATTGAGCTGTGCACCTGAAATGGCTGAACTCTGGGATGTGGAGAATACGCCTCGATAAAGCTGTTTTTGAAAAGTTTCTGTTTTTTGGTTGTCTGCAGGAGCAGCGGGGGGACAGAGGAGAAATGAACACACGCCATCCTGGGGAGAAGAGAGGGGTCAGCTGAGGGACAGGATGGGAGTGAGGCTGCTCAGCAACTCCTTTCAGCTTGATTTTTGAACCAGGGGAGTATCTGCCCCCTCAAATGTAATATTTTAATAGAATATCCAGTTGAGGGGTGTCATTGTGTAAGGCTGAGCATCTCCAGATGCCACCAGACTCCCGCAGAATACCCCAGAAGTGGACCCCAGTCTCCTGACCCCAGTTCTAAGCCCTTCCAGCGTTATGGCTGAGTGACCAGAAGGTGAAAAAATGACAGGGACCAAATGGCGTCCTTTGTTCCAGGAGACAGACAACCATCGCTGCTCCTGCCACTGCTTTCTGATTCCCTGAGAGTCGTATCGTCCCAGCTGCCAGGGCCAAACGGCCCCACTGGAAGGGCTGGACGCAGTGCCCCGGGGCAGCAGCAGCAGCATCAACATCCCCTCTTGAAAGTAGAGGAAACTGAGGCCCAAGCACCTATGGAACAGAGCAGAGAGATCTGAACCAGACTGGCATCTCGTCTCACTAGTTACATTCTCAGCTGCTTCTGAAGGAAGCCCAGGGAGTCATGGACCTGCTTCTGCAGAGGTCAAAGGCACCGGTAACTCTCGATTAGACTCCCCCCCCACCCACGCTCTGCTCCCCACCACGAAAACAGCCTGCAGACTCCTTTACTTAGTCCTCCTGGAGAAACCAGCGAGAAACTGGGGCGTCCCCAGGTTGTCCCCTGCCCTCCACCGGGTGGGGAGACTATGGACAGGGCCCCTGCAGCCAGAGGCAGCCCTGCACCAGCTCCTGCCTCCGTAAAATCTCCGTCCCCCTTCGTTATGTTTGCATTGCTTTCCCAGGGGGACCTCAGACTTACAGTATTATGTTTTAACCTCTTTGGCAAGTCTTGAGAAAACACTTCGGGCATATTTCACTAGCAAAAACAAAAGGCTTACAGTCCAAACAGTGCCCAGCAAAGACCAGAGGAAGAGGGGTGGGGGGTGGGGCGGGAATCAGACTGAAATTTCTTTAATGGATTCTTTTTTTTAATTGAGATAAAACTCACCATAAAAAGTGTTTAAAGTATGCAATTCAGTGATTTTCAGGAGAGTCACAAAAATGTGCGACCATCACCACTATCTGATTACGGGACATTTTCATCATCCCAAAGAGAAACCCGTCCCCATCAGGCAGCCACTCCCTATTCTCCCCTCCCTCCAGCCCTTGGTAGCCACCAAGCTACTTTCCATCTCTGTGGATTTGCCTACTCTGGACATTTCATATAAATGAAATTCATACACTATGTAACCTTTTATGTCTGGCTTCCTCCATTTTGCATGATGTTTTGGAGGGATATCCATGTTGTGACTCAGAACTTCATTCCTTTTCGGAGCTGAATAATATTCCATTGTATGGATAAATGACAGTTTGTTTATCCATTTATCAGTCCATGCATGTCTGAGTTCCCTCTGTTTTTTAGCTACTATGAATAATGCTGCTAAGAACATCTGTGTAGTTTTTTGTGTGGACACGTGTTTCATTTCTCTCGGTTCTACACCTAGGAGTGAAATTGCTGGCAGAAATGAAGTCTGGTCCAAAGGCTGGTGTTCTCTTTGGAAAAAGATACGTTTCCACTGGCCCCTCAACCACAGGAAGGGAGTGGGAACTTGCCCACCGCAGACATGGGCAAGAGGCACTCAGGAAGTAGTGGTGGGCGGCGGGGCCGCGGGGGCGGCTCTAGGAGGTGAGAATCTGGGCAGTGCTCTGGAGTGGAGGGCTTTGGCTGAGCCTTGCCGGGTGGGGTGCACAGAAATAGCAGAATTTGAGAAGTCCAGGGGGCTTTCCAGGAAGGAGGCACAGCATAAGCCAAAACCTCACGGTGGGTATGCACACAGTCCCCAGACCACTGGTCAGTTTGTGTGGAGGAAGAGGCTCTCGCGGGTACTGAGCTGCGAGCATCGCTATGTTGTAAACCCTTCCCAGCTGTACTGCCTGATGTCCACGGGGTCTGCCCGGCAGAGTCCTGTGGCAGAGCCAGGTAAACTCGCTATAGGTGAGAGGTAAGCGCCAACATGTGTGGTTGAGAGGACCCCCAAAACATGCAAGAGCTTTGTTTCTTGAGGATCCATGAGGATATTCTGGGCAGTAAAAATCCAATCCAAATACCAGCCCAATACAGAAGGGCAGCCCCCGCAAATGTCGATTCATTCACTCATTCAACGAACATGTCTGAGTCACGTGCCAGGTGTTGCGGATGCACCAGTGGCTGAGAGACAAGAGTCCTTGCCTTTGCCGGGCTCACAGTCTGATGGGGGAGCCAGACATCAGGTAAGTTAAAAATCATGATGCAAACCAATAAAGAAGAACTTCCATGCCGCTCTTTAAAAACAGGCTTCCTGATAAATAATTATATTTCAAAGCGATAAGATGTCATCCATCCTCTCTTTGTCATAGAAATGTGAAATTTTGTCTTCCTAAAACTGAGGATACTGATCTACGTTGACTACATGGCTGTGTATTTATTTATTATTACATCACTATATTGTATCATATTATTTGCTTTGCTTATAACTGTGATAAATATTTGTATAAGTGAAAATAAATCAATAACAATTAATTTTTAAAAGTCATGATGCAAAGCATGATGGGTGCTAACAAGGAACTGAGCAGGAGGTGAAGCAGAGGGAAGCACCGAGAAGGGGGAGGACCTGCCCGGACAGGCGGTCAGGAAAGGCGACCTTGAAGCCCAAGCATGAGGACATCCAGCGTCCCAGGCACAGAGGATGGGGCATGGAGGGCCCCGCGTGGGAAGGGGTGTACTGAAGAGGCTGGTGGGCAAGGTGGGAATAACGGGTGATCTCAGGGAGACCCCTGGGACTTGGACTCTCTTGTAGGGCAAGAAGAAGCTGTGGGAAGATTCTGACCAGGGAGTGACTATTCTGGTGTCATACCCCTCACTCAGCTGCTCTGCTGACTGATGGGTAGATGGACTGGACACAGCCCACATCACAAACGCTGGTGGCTGGGCCCACGTGGTCATAATGCAGCGAAGACACTGTCACGGAGCCGAGGCCCACTGTGGAGCTGGAATGTCGGGATCGTCTGGGGAGGGCCAAGGAGGCTGACAGGGTAACTGACAGGTGCCTCAAAATGTCACCCAAAGCCCCTGCATGGAAAAGCATGTCACGCTGTGGAAGAAGCAGAGAGACCACTGGGAGGGAGGTGGGAGCCGGCCCCCAGGACCCTGAGCCAGCCAAGGGATGAGGTGGTCCCTGCTGGCGAGCATCTGGTCCCTGACCCTGGCAGCCAGAGGGCACAGCCAGCACAGAGTCCTTACCCTCTGCCCACTCCCACATGGAGAATTCTGTTTCCCCCTGGAACCTTCCTCATGAATATTTTGCACAGAAATGAGAAGGCAAATTCCGGGCTCCGGACAGAGGGTCACAGATTTCAGAAAGTCATCTTTAGAAAACACTGGTTTCTATTTTCACCAAATCCCTGGGAGATGAGTTACGAAAGCCTGAGGCCTGGGAAAAGCTGAAGAACAAAACTAGTGGGGGGCGTGGGAGGAGGTAGGGGGAACTGGGGGCCGGGAGGCATGGAGGGCCTGGGGATGTGGGGGGTGCTTTCATTGAATGCAGGAAGCGGGTGTCTAGAGTGGGTAAGCTAAGGGTCTTGCGGGGACACCAGAGCTAGAGTTGGACAAGTGCTTTTTTTTTTTAAATTACCTACTCGAAACATAAAACTTGATGTATCCTTCTGTACCAAAAAACTTACTCTGAGCCAATGCCGGGAAGAAAACACTATACAATGAGGGCTGGAGAGTCATGCGGCTTGGATAATAATATTACTACTAAATAACAATGTTAATCATTACAATCGTTAGTAACATAAATAATAATCATTACTAAACCTTGATAATTCACATCATTAATTAATGAGTAACTAGTAATTAAAGTGACAGCCGCTCCACGTGCTCCACAGTCAGTCCTCGCAACCCTATGAGGTAGGTACGATTTTTCTCTCCTGAGTTGGGTGTAGAGATGCCCCCCATGAACCCTTGCTTACATTCGCCTGTCTGTCCATCCATTCATTTGTCCTATGAAGCCACAGTGACAGATTCACAAGCAAATACAGCACTTACATAACCAAATGTTAGGCCTGCCCAAACAAGCCATGGAGTTGAGGAGCGAGCAGATACCACAGCCGGATGAATTTCAGGATCAGGCGACCTGGGCTCAAAGCCCAAGCTCATGTGCCACCTGTGCGACCTTGAGCAAGCTGCGTGGTTTTACTGGACTCCCGTCAACCATACCCCACATGGCCATTCCCAGCATAAGGAGCCGTGACACCAGGCAAGTAGCACAAGCCCTGGCGCGCAGAGAGCAGGCCGTTGTGGCAGCTGTCGTCACTGCAGACTAGGGGCATCTGTCGCAACAAGAATGAAAGCGAGCAGAGCAGAGTATTAAAGAGTGTAGCCTTAAGTGTTGGGGTCACACATAACTTTTATTTTCTTAGAGATGATGTCCAGAACCACCTGGATTTTCTACTAAAATAGAGTTTCTACCGGAGAAAACGAAGTGAGTTATTATTTTTTTAAAACAGAAGTTCATCATGTCTGACAATCCTTACCTCTGCTGGTTGGGCCAGAGAGGGTCCAGTCAAGGACTGTGTGAGTCGGCGGATAGCCCTTCCAGGCCCCCAGAGAAAACCAACACATGCATGTTGCCAGCAACTCAAGTGAAAAATCTCTCTTTTCATGACTCCCTGAAACCTGCCCTAGTAAACCCTGTGGGGTCTGCTGGGGAAGCTTGAAGGTCAAGGCCAAAAACCCATGTAAAGAGAGAGCCTGGCTTTGACTGGCACCTGGTGGGCCTACCTAAGACAGGCAGCTGACTGGAGGCCACGCAGGAGCGGATGGCTGGTCAGTGAGGACAGCTCTGCCGGCCAGCCTACGATAGTACCCAGCCCAGGAGGTGCGGGCACCCCAACTTCTGACCACCTGGCTCCTCCTTAAAAATGTCCCAAAGCACCCAGTGAACACACAGGTCAAGCTTACTGCCCTGATTATGAAAACAGCAGAATGCTCAAATCACTTTGTCTCTATATCTTTTATGAGCCTCGAATCGTCTCCTCCCCGTTAGTGCAAAGATCCTTATTACAGCTATAAATTGAATTAAAAACTCACATTTAATATTTAGTTATGGTGCGGTTAACAGCTTTATGGGCCAGGCCGCTGCCTTCCTATTTGCTTACAATGTTGTCCTTTATGTTTGCCAAAACCAGGCTGCTTGAATGACGGGGTGGATGCCAAGTTATTAACAATTATTACCTTTTACAGTCATTTTTGGCCCCAGCATGCTTTTTTGGTGGTCTCATAATTTCAAAACAGGGACCTTTGAAATCGTACCCTGAGACCAAACAGGCCTGCGGAGGGCACTTCCTCCCTCCTGGCTGAGTCCAGCCCATTTCCCACTGTGAAATGTTTTTCCACCCCACATGTGCCCAGCATGAGCCCAAGCTCTGGGCCTGTGGTACAAACCATACTCCCAGTGAAAAGGAGCCCTCTGTGAGGCGGGGGCCCATCCAAGGGTGCCCGCAGCGCAGCACACATCACGCGGCTCGCTGGGACAGAGGGCGGCATCAGGGCCGAGAGGGACAGACTCCAGCAGTGACGTGGGCGGCCTTCACTGTTGTCACCCAGGCCATGAGCTGAGGGTATGCAGAGGCCCCACACAAAACCACCAGCCCCGTGACCCCACTGCCAGTAGGCCCCTCTCAGAGCTTCTCTGAGGCTTTCAAGTCTGGCCCGGATCGTTAACTGCATAATTATATCCCACGCATGCATGATCTGGACATGGGGTAGGGTGTGTGTGTGCGCAGGTGTGTGTGTGTGTATGTGACTGTATGTGAGCGTGTGTGTGTGTGTGTGTGTGTGTGTGTGAAAGAGAGAGAGAGAGAGAGAGACAGAGACAGACAGAGGACACTGAGATATCTTATGACCTCCTGGTTCTCAAAATAATTTTTATGAAATATATCTTCCTTAATGTCCTGCTTGCTTTTTAAAAAAGTATGTGTGTGTGTATTTTTTTTTCTGGAATTCGACCGTGGTCATGGTTGTACAACACTATGAATCTATTAAAAAAGCACTAAATTATACACTTTAGACAGGTAAATTTTATGGTAGATGAATTTTATCTCAATAAAGCTGTTTAAAAAATAAAACATCTCCTACTGCACCCCACACATCTCCAGCCCCTGCCAGAGCCTCCCCTGTTCCAATGCCTGGGTGGCCGTCACCCTCCCTCACACACATCTGATTCCCAAGAGATGACCCAAAGTGTGGCAGGTTTCTGCAGAGTGATGTGAGCTGGGTACTCATTCTATCTCAACCTGGCTGGGTCCCCCGTGCAGCTGCCACTCTGCAACAAGATTTGCTTTCATTGGGTACCAGACTCAATGAGCCTGTGGAACAAAGGCCAATGCCACCAGACTCCAACACAGCAGCATGAATGCAGGCAGTAGGGCTGTGTTTGGAAAGTAGGCATGTGGGTGGCTTTCAACTCTGATGTAAAGGACTAGCCAGTCTCTTTCATCTGTGGTGACCCAGACTCTAAATGGCCATACTGAGAAACGTCAACCACGTGCTAGAGACGAAATCCTAAAAGAAAGGGCTGTGGCCGATTGAAGATGGACAGGTTTTGCTCCTCCCACCACTATGAGGCCGTCTAATTCCCCTCCTCCTGAATCAAGGCCAGCCCTAGGGACTTGGTTGGCCAATGGGATGCGTCAGGGTGACAGGTTAGGATGCCCAAGGCTAGAGCCTAAGAAGCCTTCTGCTTCTATGTTGTCTCTTGGAGCACCCACTCCAGAAGCCCCGAGCTGATGTGACTGCACAGACACTGCCATTCAGGAAAGGCCATCTGGAGGTGACAGTTCTAACTGAGCCAGCTTCCAGCCACCCCCGCCAAGGTGCCTGCCATGTGAGCACAGCCACCTTGCACCACAGAACAGCCCATCCACTAGCTGAATATCAGCGAGTGACAAGCTGAGCCCTGCCCAATTCCTGACCTTTATTTTGGCAAGATAAAATAAAATGTTCTCATCTTAATTTCTGCTACCCAAATTTCTGGCACTGTGTAATACTGAACTGGACGCTCTCCATGAGGGTGATGCTGCTGCCTAGAGGGTGTGTGGAAACTAGGGGCATATTTGATTGAAACACTGACGGGGTGATACTGGCATTTATAGGAGGAGGGGTGCAGTCAAGGGATGGCTGGCATCCTGCAATGGACAAGAGAGCTTCGCTCAACCACGAATTACCCACATCCTGCGTGACTTCTGACACTGACAGAGATGAAGGTTCATTTTATAATTATCGGAGCCTGGAACATGACTCTTTTCTATATACAGATATAAAGCATTTTGAAATAATTTTAACATACCCTGAATTTTCCAACTACCATGTAAATCAAAGGAAGACTACAATTTGCTTGGCTCGAAACCTCATGAAAAATTGTTCAGCAAACACAGTGAACGCTGGCAAGCATTCATGGTGTCCGAGCCATCCACACAGCTCTCAAGAGCGCTCCTTCCGAGGCTGCCGCCCTCCCGGCGAGTTTGAGTCTATAAGCAAAGATACTTAGTCTTTATTTCAAAATCTCAAATATGAAAAGAAGCGCTTGACAACATGCCATGGAGAAGTATCTCCTTTAAAACCCAGATTCATTTATAAGGGTAGAGAAACATTTCACTACATGGTCAAGACTGCTAGTACAGGCGAGCCTGAGCACTCGCACATTGAAACATATTTTAAATAAATAACTTCCCTATATTGCTCCTTTATGTAAGAATAACGGCACTGTTTTTGAAATTGTGTTTGTAAGTAGGCTATATCACGTGAATTCCATCAGGATAAGACAGGAGGCATTGTGAAATCGTTGTTATAAAAATGAGGCGCTAGGTGTGACAAGGTTGAAAACCATTGTGCCACGTGAACTCGGGTTCCTGGTGCCATCCAGGAAGGGTGGGAGTTTCCTGAAAGATTCCAAAGACCCTGTCGACGCTGTGATCCTTTTTGCTTGCTCCCCCTAGCAAAGGATTGTAATATCGTCCTAGCAGGACGATATTAAGAGATCATTAGGAGAGAGAGAATAGTACTTAGCTGGATATTGAGAACAAGCAAAATGAACAAAGATCTTTATGCACAGGTCAATATTAGTTGGCAAAACGTGTCTTTGACTCTCAAGAGCAGACCCGGGCTGTAATCCCTGTTGCGTAACTCCTATGTGACCCAAGGCAAGTCAGGCCCCCTCTCTGAGCTTCTTTCTTGTCTGTAAAATGAAGGAATTGAGTACGGCGATTGAAAAGAGTCCCTCTGCTTGGGGAGTCCCTGGAAGATGGCCTGTCTGCTATGACCTTCTCCAGTCAACAACTGGTCCTTCCATCCAGGGACCAGGAGGGGAAAGAATCCTCAGAATCATAAAGCACCATTTCAAACTGACCAATATTAAAGACAGAAAAGAAAAAATCCCACAACATATTAATGGTTCAGAGCACGCATAGCAAGATCATTTCTGGAGAGGAAAAGAAAGAAAAAAAAAATAGGGGCTTTTCAGCCTGTGAATAAAAAGTGTCCTTTAACAGGCGATAATTATATACAGGAAGGCAATTAAAGTTTTAATAATTTAATTACCTTCCTGCAAACCCATCAAGGTAAAATATGGAGTGAAAACATTTTTGAGGGCCAGCAGCCATGAGGAGCGGATCAAAGGCCCCTGAGATAGCTCAGCTCTGAGGCAGTTGACACATTAATTTTTACGGGCTGACCGCCGTTATTAATAGAAGAAACTAGATGGAAGTATTTTTCCACGGTGGGGGGGACCACATCATCATTTGATGCCTGATGTTACAGCAAACATAGTTTTGGCTTCTCCCTGGAAATAAATCTTGTTTTCTTTGACCTTCGTTTGCTTGAGGCAGGGCCAACTTTCAAGACTGGACTTCATAGAGAGGGCTCCCCGCTCAGGGCTGCCATGTCGGAACATCAACAAGAAACCGTGAAAGGAGATCAAAGGGGGTCCGGTCAGAAACCACAGAACAGGGCTGGCACAGCCAGGCACAGTGGGGCGAGCGCATCTCAAAGCCGGCCTGAGAGCCCCCCCCAGCCTCAGAGTTCTCACCTACCAAGGGCCAGCTGCACTGCTCCTTACAAACATCTTTAAACCCACCCCCTACTTTGTTGTTGCTGCTGTTTTTATTGTTGTAAAATACACATGACATAAAATTCACCATTTTAACCATGTGAAAGTGTAGAGTTCAGATGATTTAAGTACATTCATGATGTTACACAACCATCACCTCTATCTAGTTCCCAAGCTTTTTCCCTCCCCACAAGGAAACCCATCCCCATCAGCAGTGCTCCCCACTGCCCTGCCCCAGTCCGGACAACCACGAATCTGCTTTCGGTCTCTGTGGATTTGCCTGTCCTGGACACATCCTATAAATGGAATCCTACGCTATGTGGCCCTTTGTGACTGGCTTCTTTCACCCATTATTTTTTATGCTTATTTTTATTTTTTTAACATCTTTATTGGGGTATAATTGCTTTACAATGATGTGTTAGTTTCTGCTGTATAACAAAGAGAATCAGATATACATATATCCCTATATCTCCTCCCTCTTGTGTCTCCCTCCCACCCTCCCTACCCCACCCCTCTAGGTGGTCACAAAGCACTGAGCTGATCTCCCTGTGCTATGTGGCTGCTTCCCACTAGCTAGCTATTTTACATTTGGTAGTATATATAAGTCCATGCCACTCTCTCACTTCACCCCAGCTCACCCATTACTTTTTAAAGGAAGCTTTGTATTATTATCTGTAATAGAAGACCTGTATCACTTGCCATAAATGAAAAATGACCATAAAAATTAATACACTGAAAACTAGCTCATGTCACCAAGTTGCTGTAGGACACGGCACAACCCCTCAGAGGGTCCACAACAAGGAATCATTTTACATCAGTATGTACACTTCTGCTCCATTCTACTTCAAAGCCACATAACAGTCTTTGTAGGACTAAACTGTATACTAATACACTTTCTATTGATAGATATTCATGATGTTTCCATTTTGTATCACAACAATGCTGAAACTGATATCTTTGTAATCATTCCGTGTGGGAATAATCTTGATATAAATTTCTGGAATGCCTGGATCAAAGGATATGTGCATTTTACATTTCAGTTTGTGTCTCCAAGTGTTTTCTTTAGAGGTGGTCTCAATTCCTCCTCTCAGCATCAATGTATGAATACGCCCGTTTCTGCACCTAACCACCAATATGATGAGCTCCAGTCTCTAGATCTTGGCCAATCTGATAGGTGAAAAATGCATACACCTCATTGTGGTTTTAATTTGCATTGAGATGAGTATTCCTACCTCCATTTTATAGATGAGAAAATAGACTCACAGAGGTTAAGGAACTCGCCCAAGGTTACACAGCGAGTAAGTGCAAAACCAGGATTTGGACCCTGGTCCACCAGAATCCAATTCCTGGGCTTGTCCCCCTACTTTCCTGCTGCTTCTCATGGCACGTGATGGATTCTGCCACTTGTGGGTGTGGCTTCTTCCACAAATGGAGGGGAAGCTCCTGGTTGGCAGGTTCTATATTCTTTCCACAAGCCCCACTGCGCCTGACTCGACACGTAGGATATGAGCACCCCATAGACACTGCTGGTGGAACCACTGCATTGGATTACCACACCTGCATACCTACAGTGCAGCCTAGCACTGAGGAGACCACAAAAGGAAAGGACAAACTATGGGGACAAACAGCCAGAGTCGTCATCACGGGAACCTCTGTGACCTTATAGTTTCTGCCATTTCCCCAAGCTGTGGTCACAGGGAGGTCACACCTGGGCTGAAGGGTGATTTATGCCAATGCTCACAGGCACTTCCAGGGAAAGGACAGCTGGGGATGAAGGTGTTAATGCCTAAATACATAGAATCGGGAAAAATAACCAGGACCATCTTCCACCAACTCACATGCTTGGGGCTGGTGGGTTTCATGGGTTCTGGCAAAAATGAGAGTGAATTTTTTTCAGGGTGTCAGGTGTTTATTAGAACTTATTGTAAGTACTAATAGAGCCCCAATGATCAGAGAGCCCAAAAGACCAACTGAGTGGACTTCCCACAGTCCTAAGGAAATAAACTAGGGCAGCGGGAGCCAGTCTCATGCATTTGAAGGGCTCCTCACAGCCTTCTTCAGTTCAAACCCGTTTCCATTTTGTGCTTCACAGCAACTTTCTGAGGCTGGTGCTGTGGTTCCATTTCACAGATAAGAAAATGGAGTTTCAGAGTGACAACATAGCTTGCTTGAGATCCTACAGCTGGCACTGCCAGATCCAGAAGTGGCTTTGATTGCATTCAATACCAAACAAGTATTCCCAAAAGGCCCCCTTCCCAACACCCTCTCTGGGAGCCAGGGGTCCCCCAGGCCTTGTTCTTTCGGGGACAGCCCCAGGTCCTGACCTTGCCGCTTCTGCTAAAGAGAACATCTCCCACGTCCTGGAATGCAGCTTGGCGGCAGGGGGGTGGGAGGCTGCCAGGACCTCTCTCAGCACCCCTGCTCCCCTCCCAGCACTGAGGTCTGACCTAATCACGGGCCGGGCAGCTGCGGGTGGCTGGGTGGGAGGGACTGCACACCTCACCCTCCCCTCCTGGGCTCAGCAGGTACCGGGTGTGGGCCTGACAGCACGGATTCCGAGAGAAGCTCCATCAGCCCCAGCCCTGACCCGAAGCCCAGCTGGGCGGGTCTGGGATGAGGGACTACAGCACCACGCCTGGGCCCCACATGGTCATGGATGTCTGGGCCGGGCTCTAACCATCCCCTTTACAGCTTGCAAGGGCAAGCTGGGGTCTGAGTCTACATCTACAAGGCAGGGATGGGATGAGGTGACCAGGGAGAGCACCACCCTTCCTCTGGGCCCCTCCGACAAGATGGAGGGTCCACGAGAGCCACCAGTAGGAGGCGGGCCCATGAGCTAAGCAAAATACACCAAGTCCGGGGTGCCCTTAGCGGCCAAGCGCCTCTTCTCCCCTTTCTTCCAACCCACAACCCTTCCTCAGGGAATGGCCCCTCCCAGACAGGTGATGGCGTTGCCAATTACAGGACTCTGCCCACCAGCCATCGTGATGGATGAGGGACGGGCACATGATGAAGCAATCATGTATCCCCTGGGGTTTCTCCATGGGGTCTGCCCAAGAGTGTTCTGTGGTAACAAGGCTGCAGTCACACATTGTCCTGGGAGAATAAACCCCAGAAGCAGAAATGGGAGTGGGAGACAGTCCTGAAGCAGCTGGCATCTCCCACCTGCCCCTCCCAGGACCCAACAAATTCCCCTTGTTTTGCCTTTGCTGTCTCAGAACGAATTCTTACAGCTCATGTATCCTGAGCACGTGCAGTGGGGGGGGGGGGGGGGGGGGGGGGGGGTGCACTGTTCTGAGTGCCATGCTTGGATTAACTCATTCCGTCCCACCGGAGCCCTCCAGTGAGGAAAGGAGACATGCAGGTCAACAGCTCACACGGCACAAAATCAACAGCGTGGGAGAGTCTGGATCTGAACCCAGGCCTGTGAGCTACCCTGGCATTCAGCAGAGCTTCACAGGTGGGCATCACTACCGCCAACCAATAACCAGAACTGCCTTAAGGTCAAGTGTGGCCACAGGACCTGTGTCGGCCAAGAAAAGGGGAGTGAAAGTGGCACTGCCCCTCCCGGGCAGAGGCGTTCCACCCTTGCAACTCTTCTGCCCTCCCTCACCCAGCCTTGACATCATCATGGACACACGTACTGATCTGGAGGTGCCTCTAGATCCAGGCAGCAAATTCACAGAGGGCAGGTGTCCTGGGAGCCACCTACACCCACAGTCAACTCTGTACCAGCAAGAAATCTACACTTGTCATCCTCAGTCACTGGCTGTTCAGGGCTGTTTCTCACTGCAGCAGAGTGTGGCCTATTCTGACCGCAGAGCGTTTGTCCAACTTGCAAACAAGAGGCCGCCCAAACTCTCAGGCCAGCACTAACTCCTGTATCTTCCCAACAAACTGACACGCCCCATTCTGTTCGTTTTTTGTTGATTAAATTGGTCTTGTAAAGGGAGGCTTCCTCCCCACCTCTCGGGTTAAAGCCCCCTCAGAGCTTGACAGCATCCCTGTGCTGTAGACCCCCTTCAGACCCAAATGAGAGATCCACTGGTTTGTGACCCCTCCAAGACCATTCGCAACAGATGTGACTGAGGGTGATGCACTGGCTTAGGATGAAGCCCAATTACACAGGCTCAACTACTACAGAGAATGGAGCCTTTGGAAGCCAAAGGGCCTTCAATTAGTGCATTTCTGCAGAAAATTACTTCTCAAAACCTTGAGGTGAAAATGACCAAAGGGGACAATAAGAAGGGGGGCTTGAAAATGATGAGATAGGGTTAAAATGCAGGTGCATTGACCGTGGGGGACTCACAAACACCATAGAGCACCCGATTTCAGCAAAGGGGGGTCCAGCCAGAAAAAGACGCACACACATCTCTGAGCACACAGAGTGGTTCCTGGGAACCCTGAGCCTCATCCGTGGATCCATATTACTAAAAGTTCATTCTCAGGATCATTCTCAGCAATAACCCTCTCAGAGCCCCAGAGCAGCCCATCCAGCCCTCACAACATTAGAACTCATCTCTCTAAACCACTTTGTCCGTCAGTACAGGCTCACCTCAGAGATGCTGCAGGTTCAGGTCCAGGCAACCACAGTATAGAGCATATCACAATAAAGCGAGTCACACAAATTCTTTGGTTTCCCATGCATGTAAAAGATATGTATACACTATACTGTAGTCTATTAAGCGTGCAATAGCATTATGCCTTAAAAAATGTGGAAACCTTAATTAAAAAATACTTTATTGCTAAACAATGCTAAACATCCTCTGAGCCTTCAGCAAGACATAATTTTTTGCAATGGTAACATCAAAGGTCATTGATCACTGTAACAAAATATGATAGCAGTGAGAAAGTTTGAAACATCGCAAGATTTACCAAAATGTGACACAGAGACACGAAGCGAACAAATGCTGTTGGAAAAATGGTGCCCACAGGCTTGCATGATGCAGAGCTGCCACAAATCTTCAATTTGTAAAAATGCATTATCCGCAAAGTACAATAAAGCGAAGCACAGCGAAATGAGGTCTGCCTCATTATTAAGCACGCACTGTGTGCCAGGCACTGCACTAAGCCCCAGGGACACAACAGCAAATGGAGACCCAGCCCTCAAAGAACCCACCATTTCATGGGGGAAGGGAGACAAAGGCAGGTCCACAAATAAGTAGGACGGGTCAATCAGCACTGTGGACATAACTGAAATGGCCCCCCACCACCTTCCGCATGCCTGGTGGTCCTTGAGCTGGAATAATCAGGGGGCTTCTCGGAGAAGGGGACTTTTGAGTTGCACATTGAATGAGAGAAGCACGCAGGATGATAACCAGAACCGAGATGGAGAGGAAGATCCTGATAGGAGCTACAGCCATGCATGGCTGAGGCTCTGCATCACCTGCCTTCCCTCAGGCCGGATCTGGGCTAAGACAGGCATGGGGAAGATGATGAGTGGCCACTAAGGGTTCAGCTGCCCAATCGGAGCCCCAGACACCAGTCTGACCTGTCACCTATTCACTGAGTGCTCTTGGTCAGGTCATCTCCCCTAACCTTGGCTCCCTCACCTGTAATGTAGAAAGAATGATAATATTTGCCACTTAGGTCTGTGCACTTTTGGACATTTATCCCAGAGAAATTCGAATAGGTTCAAGTACAAGTCTTTCCACTCATGTTCACAGCAGCTTTATTTGCAACAGCCAAAAGGTAGAACCAGCCCAGGCATCCTCAGACACGTGTATGGACAAACTGTGGTACGCCCTCACCATGGAATACCACTCAGCAAGAGAAAGGAATGAACAACACCTGGATGGACCTCCAGGGAATTTTTCTGGGTGAAAAAGAGCCAGTCCCAAGGTTATATCCTGAATGAGTACATATATATGACATTTTTGAAATGACAGAATTTTAGAAATAGAGAAAGGTTAGTGGTTGCCAGCGGGTAGAGAAGGGGTGGAGGATGGGGCAGGAAGGAGGTCGGCATGGTTATAAAAGGTCAACAGGAGGGGTCCTTGTGGTGATGAAGCTATTCAGTATCTTGTCCAGCTACAAAATTTGGACAGAACGTGCAGGGCAGCCATGCAAGGCCCGTGGATAGTAAAGAGCAGGCAGATTAAGAGAAAATCTCGGGGCTTCCCTGTTGGCGCAGCAGTTGAGAGTCCGCCTGCCAAGGCAGAGGACACGGGTTCGTGCCCCAGTCCGGGAAGATCCCACATGCCGCGGAGCGGCTGCGCCCGTGAGCCATGGCCGCTGAGCCTGCGCGTCCGGAGCCTATGGTCCGCGACGGGAGAGGCCACAGCGGTGAGAGGCCCGCGTACCGCAACAAAAAAAGAAAAAAAAAAAAAAAAAAAAAAGAGAAAATCTCAAAATATCACCAAACTAGCAGAAAGTCTCCCATTTTTTTCTCCAATATCCCCTGTATGGGCTCACAGTGGCCTCAAACCTGGACACAGGTACCAGGCTCAGGGAGAGACAGAGAGACCAAGAGACAGGTCTGGGGGGGAAAACATAAGCCCTCCAGAAGGGGGAAGAGACACAGCAGGGAAATCTTGTTTCAATTTTTATTTTCTTCTGTTCTCTTGCACTCAGTCCTCAGACATTCCCGGGGCATAGGTAATGACAGCAGCCACAGCAGTGACCCATGGCCCCTACTTGAGAGGGAGCAGAACCTTCCTCACTGATCAGAAAAGCTGTGGTCCCATCTCTGTCTCCCAATCTGGATGCAGGCACAGCTATCAACTGTGCGCAGTCAAGTCCCAGCTCTCTGAAGGGAGGACCCACAGCGAGTCCAGGGAACCAGAAATCACTAAGGAGCCCACAGAGTGGGAGGAGGCAAGGAAAGGGACCCTTTAAAGCTGTGCATGAGCTCCTGGGCTCACCCCTAAGCTGCATGCGCGTGCACGTGCCTGACCCTGAACAGCATACCTAAGACTTAGAACTGAACACAGAGCAAACCATCATCCAGATCCAAGACTGGCCACTGGGTGGTGCACACGCAGGGCAGCTCTGACCAGCATGGCAGAGCTTTTGGAAACTGACCTGCCGTCAGGACCACAGCTGGCAGGAGGCTGGTGGGAACTTGCTGAACAGGTCAAATGCCCGATCAAACAAAACTAAAGTCCTCTGTGGCATTTAAACAAGACCTAGAGCCTCATAATATAATATTCAAAATGTCTGTAATACAAATGAAAGTGACTTAGCGTTTGAAAAAACAGAAAAATCTCAACTTTTACCATCAAAGACAAGGACCAGACCCCCATACCTTGATGACGCAGATGTTAGAACAATCAGAAAGACTTAGAACTAGCTATTATAAAAATGCTCCAGGAAGTAAGGGCAAACGCTCTTAAACTGAACGCAAGGATAGGAAGTCTCAGCAAAGAAAGGGATTATAAAGAAGAAGCAAATTGAAATTTTAGAACTCAAAAGTACAATAACCAAAATGTTAAAGCTCACCAGATGGGCTCAATAACAATATCGAGACAGCAGAGGAATGAATCATTGAGTATGAGGACAGATTATCAGAAATTATCCAATCTGAAAGACAAAAAAAAAAAAAAAAAAAAAAAGGAAAGGAAAAGAATTCTAAGAACAGAAAAAAACAAATGAACAGGAACTCATGGACCTGAACCAGAAGGTCTAACATTCATGTCCTAGGAATCCCAGAAGGAAAGGAGAAAGAAAAAATGCAGTGCAGAAAAATATCTAAGAAAATAATAGCTGAAAACTTCTCAAATTTATCAAAAAGTGAAACCTACAGATTCAAGAAGCTCAGTGAATCCCCAAAAGGAGACACTCAAAGAAACCCATGCCTAGATACATTATCATCAAAATAATCAAAGCAGAAGACAAAGAAAAATATCTTGAATGCAGCCAGAGAAAAACAACACATTACTTATAGGAAAACAATGAAGCAAAACCCAACAGAACTAAAAGGAGAAGCAAATCCACAACTACAGCTAGAGAGTTCAACACTCATCTCTTTGTTCAAGGAAACAAACAGACGAAATCAGCAAGGATATGGATGAACTGACAACACCATCAAGCAATTGGATCTAATTTATAAAACACCACCAATAGCAAAATGCACTTTTTTTTCAAGTGCACACAGAACACAAAGATCAACAACCACTTCCTGGGTCATAAAACAAACCTTAACAAATTTACAAGAACTGAAACCATACAAAGTATGTTTTCTGATAATAATGAAATTAAACTAGAAATCGATTACAGAATGATAACAGGATATCCAAAAACTTGAAAACTAAAACATATCTAAATAATTGGTAAGTCAAAGAGTTCTCAAGGAAAATTAGAAAATATTTTTAATTGAATGAGAATGAAACTACGATGTAACAAAACTTGCAGAATCCAGCTAAAGCAGTGCTGAGAGAGAAATTTTTATCATTAAATGCTTATTTTAAGAAAGAAGAAAGGGCTTAACCCAATGATCTAAGTTTCCATCATTAGAAACTAGAAGAGCAAAATAAACCAAAGTAAGCAGAAAAAATGTGTAATAAAGAATAGAAATAAGTGAAATTGAAAAGAGAAAAGTAATAGGGAAAAATCAGTGAAATGAAAAACTGGTTTTTCAAAATAATAAAATTGATAAAACTCTAGCAAGAATGACAAATAAAAAAAAGAAGACACAAACTATTAATACCAGGAACACAAGAAAGCATATCATTACAGACCCTCAAACATCAACGGTGCAATAAAGGATTACCATAAACAACTCTATGCCACTACATCTGACAATTCAGATTAAATGGGAAAATTCCACAAAAACTAGAAACTAACAAAATTCACCCAAGATGAAATAGATAATATGAATAGTTTGATAACCATTTTTAAAAATTGAATTCATAGTTTAAGATCTTTTAAAAACGAAGTTTCCAGGTCCAGGTAGTTAAACTGATGAATTCTACCAAACATTTAAAGAAGAAATAACACCATTCTGTACAATTTCTTCCAGAAAAGAGGAAAGGAGGAAATGCTTACCAGTTAATTTTATGAGGCTGGTACCTGATACCAAAACCAAAACCCTGATACCAAAACCAAAGATAGTACAAGCTAAAATATTTTAAAAGCTACAGACCAATATCTTTCATGAACATAAGCACAAAAATCCTTAACAAAATACTAGAAAATTGAATCTATCAATATATAGAAGGAATAATACACCACAACCTAGTATAGTTTACCCCAGGAATGCAAGGCTAGTTCACTATCCAAAACTTAATCAGTGTAATCTACCTTATTAACAGTCTGAAGAAAATCCATATGATCATGTGAATTGATACAGACAAATCATTTGACAAAATTCAATATCCACCAATGATTTTTTTAAAACTCTCTAAAAACTAGAAATACAAGAGAACTTCCTCAATCTAATAAAGGGAATCTACCAAAAAAGAAAAAAATTCCTACAGTCAGTATCATACTTATGATGATGAAAGACTTTTCTCCTAAGATTGGGAATTAGGCAAGAATATCTATTCTCAACACTCATGTTGAACATCATCCTGGAAGTCTCAGCCAGTGCAATAAGACAAGACAAAGTAATAAAAGATACACAAATCGGGTGGAGAAAAAGGAACCCTCCTACACTGTTGGTGGGAATGTAAATTGGTACAGCCACTATGGAGAACAGTATGGAGGTTCCTTAAAAAACTAAAAATAGAGTTACTGTATGATCCAGTAATCCCACTCCTGGGCATATATCCAAAGAAAACTATAATTCTAAAAGATACATGCACCCCAGTATTCATTGCAGTGCTATCTGCAATAGCCAAGACATGGAAGCAACCTAAATGTCCACAGACAGATGAATGGATAAAGAATATGTTTTATATATACACAATGGAATACTACTCAGCCATAAAAAAGAATGAAATAATGCCATTTGCAGCAACATGGAGGGACCTAGAGATTATCATACTAGTGAAGTAAGTCAGACAGGGAAAGACAAATACCATATGGTACCACTTATATGTGGAATCTAACAAAATGATACAAGTGAACTTATTTACAAAACAGAAACAGACCCAAAGACATAGAAAACAAACTTATGGTTACCAAAGGGGAAAAGGGGGGTAATAAATTAGGAATTTGGGATTAACACACTACTATATATAAGACAGATAACCAACAAGCACCTACCGTATAGCACAGGGAACTATACTCAATATTTTGTAATAACCTATAGGGGAAAATAATCTGAAAAATAATATATATATATATATATATATATATATATATATAAAACTGAATCACTTTTCTGTACACCTTAAACTAACACAACATAAATCAACTTCAATTTTAAAAAAGGCATACAGGGACTTCCCTGGTGGCACCATGGCTAAGACTCCACGCTCCCAATGCAGGGGGCCCAGGTTCGATCCCTGGTCAGGGAACTAAATCCCACATGCATGCCACAACTCAGAGCTCACATGCCACAACTAAGGAGCCCTCCTGGCACAACTAAGACCCAGTGTAACCAAATTAATTAGTTAATTAATTAAAATTTTTTTTAAATGGCATACAAATAAGAAAGAAAGAAAACTCTCCCTATTCACAGGATGGCTAAAATAAAAAGTCTAACCACACCAAGTATTGGCAAGAATATGGAGAAACTGGAACTCTCCTACACTGCTGGTGGGAATGTAAAATGATGCAACCACTCTGGAAAACAATCTGGCAGTTTCTCAAAAATGTAAACATTCATCTACGATATGATCCAACAATACCGCTCCTAGGTATTTTCCTGAGAGAAAGGAAAACACGTGTCCACACAAAGACATATACACAAATGTTAACAGGAGCTTTATTTGTAATAGCCCCCAGCTGGAAACAACATAAATATTCATCAGTAGATGAAAGGAAAAACTATGATAAATTCATACATTGGAATATTAATCAATGATAAAAAGAAAGAATTACTGATGCATGCTACAACATGCACCAATCTTGAAATAATCATGCTGAGTGAAGCAAGCCAGTCAAAAAACAAACACATTAATATAAATCTAGGAAATTCATATTGCCATTGACAGAAAGTGGATCAGGAGTTGCCTGAGAATGAGGTAAGGGGAGGGTGAGAGGAATCACAAAGGACACTAGGAAACTTTGGGGGAGAGGGAGTACCGACGACATTTTCATTATTTTGATTTTGGTAAAGGTTTCATAGTTGGATATGTATGTCAAAACATCAGATTCTATTATTTAAATGTATACAGTTCCCTGTATGTCAATTATACTCAAAGATTTTTTTTTTTAACTCAACAGGCAGAAAACAAACAACCCAATTAAAAATGAACAAAAGGCTGTAACTGATACTTAGCCAAAGAGGGTACAGGGATAACAAATAAACACATGACAAGAAGTCTAACATCATTAGCCATCAGGGAAATGCAAATCAAGATCACGATGAGATACCACTACACACTCACTAAAACAGTTAAAACTAAAAATACTCACAATGCCGAGTGCTGGTGAAGATGCACAGAGGTGGGAACTCTCATCCTTTGCTGGTGGAAATGTACAGTGATGGAGCCACTCTGGAAAACAGTTTGGCAGTTACTTAAAAACGTAAACATTCACCTACCATATGACCCAGCAATCTCACTCCTGGTATTTACCCAAGAGAAATAAAGACATGTTTACACAAAAACCTGTACACAAATGTTAACAGCAGCTTCGTTCATAATCGCCAAAATCTGGAAACAATCCAGAGGTCCTTCAACTGGCGAACGATAAACAAATCACGGTCCATCCAAACCATGGAATACCACTCAGAAAGAAAAAAGAGGAGCCGTTGATACATGCAACGGCTTGGCTGGATCTCAAAGGCATTGTGCTGAGTGAAAGAAGCCAGGCTCTAAGATTCCATTCTCTATGAGTCCACTGATATGACACTCTGGAGAGGACAAAACTATCGTGATGGGGACTGACCAGGAGTTTCCAGGGGCTGGTGATGAGGGGAGGGTGTGACTGCGCAGGGGTACGTGAAGGAGATTTTTGGAGTGGTGCAGCTGCCCTGTATCTTGATTGCGATGATGATGACACAAACCTATACATGCGTTACTACTCATAGGACCATACAACAAAGAGAAAGTCAATTTTAGCGTATGTTCACTTAAAAAAATAAAAAGGTAGGAAGGAGTGATGGGTGTTAGAGCTCTGTGGTCCCCCACCCTAGACCCTGTGTTAA
Source organism: Phocoena phocoena (assembly GCF_963924675.1). Taxonomy (NCBI): domain Eukaryota; kingdom Metazoa; phylum Chordata; class Mammalia; order Artiodactyla; family Phocoenidae; genus Phocoena; species Phocoena phocoena. Next base: position 57,355,919 of record NC_089238.1, read on the forward strand.
TGAAGAAAAACATCTCCCAAACCATGTGACTCCAATCAGAGCAGTAGGACCCTGGCTCTGCATCGGTTGGTATCCAGGGAAGGGGGACAGATCCTCCCCGTGCGAAATGGAGAAAATTCACATTTGTTGGAAATCGCATAACCATGATTCTCCCACTCAGCCCATTTAGTCCTGAACCTAGAATGAGGTAATTATGCAGCCCAAGGAATCTTAACAGCATGGAGGAGAAACCCAAGCAAAGCCAGTGAGGGGGAAGTTCTACCAGAAACAGGAAATTTGAGCCTGACCAGAGGTCTCAGGGCTTCGCTCCCTCCCGCGGTTGTGAGTTCTCAGCCAGGGCACTGTTAACCCTAAGGCGGCTCCGAGACTCCAAGTCTGCAGCAAACGTGCTTCTAAGGCAGACTTCGGAGTAAATCCCCACACATCGCTTGTCCTCAGCCGCCACAGTGGTGAGATGGGTCTCGATGTACAGACTGACCACACGCACTGCAGGACATTTGTATTCCTGGCCCCTCCCCATCACTGTCAGAGCCAAAAGTTCCATCCCCGTGTTTGTCCAAACAACCCTTGGGCGGTGCCTCTGCTTGAGTGGCCGGAAAAAGAAAGGGATGTTGAGTTGGAAAAAACTGCTCTCTTCACCCTGATTGGAAGAGTGTCCCTAGGGCCCAGGGGACAACACAATTTCACGCAACGAGATGAAAAATCTTAATGTACAAACACCCTCAGTAGTTTTAGTCCCCTGTCTGTGAGAAAGGATGCCAGTTCTGACCACATAACCCCTCCCTTCCTCAGTACCCTTTGAGGAGTGGTCTGTGACCCTCAGACTGAACCGCATGAAGGTTAAAGCCTTCAGCCGGGCTACATCTGGACCACAGAACTTGTGGTTCAGACCATCAGCAAGGCAGCCTGAGGTCAAATAGAATGCCCTGGATTTGGAAACAGAAAACCTAAGTCCAAGCCTGGACCTCACTGCCTCACCTCTCTGAGCCTCAGTGTCCTCATCTCTAAAATGGGGATAACAGGACAAGCTCTTTCCCACATCACAGTGCTTCACACATTCTGTTCCCTCTTTCTGTGGATGCTCTTCCCAGGCTCTCACAGCTGTTTCCTTCCTGTCCCAGAAGTTTTCTTGCAAAATGCCACCTCCTCAGAGGCACTTTCTCATCCAAAGTAAACTCCCACCCCAGTCACGTTGTATCACAGCGTCCTGTTGAATTCTACCAGGCATTTGTCACTACTTGGATCGTCTCTGTCCTCTCTAGGCCGTCGTTCTCTTCCAGACGAGAATGCAAGCACCAGGGAAGCAGAATCCTGGTCGTCTCACCTCCCCTCTATACACCAGGACCCAATACACAGCACACGCACACTGCATTTTGGTTGGATGAGTGATGATTCCCCAATTTCCAGGGTCGCTTCAGGGTCAGGGGAGCCTGGGCAAGCAAGTACTCTGCACCTCAGAGTTGGTGGGTCTCACTAAGTAGACCTCTGAGACACCCACTCACAAGCTCCCTAGGAAACCAAGAGCAGGAGTTTGGTGTAAAAAGCCTCAAATCATAAGATTCGGAATGCTGCGTTTCACCAGCTTGCCAGAGTACAATTTTGCTAGGAAATAAAAATACATAATATTGCCACAAAATTCAGAACCAGTAAGAGTCCCAGTTTACTAGCCAGACCAGATGCATCTCTCCCTCTGTGTCAGTTATGTTCACCAAACATTCAGGAAGCGACTTACAACATTCTTTCAAAGCAGGAAGCCAGCCGAGGACTCCACACTGGAACCTAAATTACATTTGGACACTAAGCTTAGCATCTAAAATAAAACTGAACTTCTCCCTGGCGTCTCAACACCCCACCCTCCCAAGACTGACCCATCAGCTGACATTTAAGTTAGGAGAGCAGGGTCTGCACTTTGTAGCAGTCAGACCCCAGGGGCATCACCCACCCTCGCAGTGCTTCAAATTTCCTCATCAGTGAAATGGGGATAATACTCACTATATAAATAGATAAATGAACACCAATCCTTACAACAGCATTAGCCCATGGTAGGCACTCAATAAACATTCCTTGTGATCAGTATTCCTCGCTGGGAGGCTTTGAGCAAGCCATTTCACTTTTTGAGCCTCATTTTCTAGTCTGCAAAGTGGGTACAGAAATCCTTTCCTGCTTGCAAGGCTGCTGAGACAGTCAAATTAGATCACTTCCAAGAATGTGCTAGTTCCCCAGGGTTGCGTGGTCTCCCCTTGCTGACTGAGGGGAATTAGAGAGAGGCTAACGAGGTTTTAAAAGCATTTCTTCTCTAAGCAAAACCTGTGGGGATGAAAATCCTTTCCTGACCTTTTAATCAGAGCTATGAACCAAGTGCTAGGGGAAAAGGGGGAGGGAGTGGGGATATGTGCTATGATAGTCATTGGCATGGGGGTACCAGGACAGCAAGATGGAGCGGTGGCTAGAGGTGCAGGCTCCAGGCCAGCTGCTGTAGGAGGGAGGAAAAGGGCAGTGGGGCTGGAGATCTAGAGGGTCTAGCTGCACAGCACCACAGCTAGCCCCAGATGGCACCCCTGTGCAAATTTGAAAAAGATATCCCTTCCCCAAGATACTTCGCTGCCACTTTCTGCAAAACTGACACAATAAATATACAAATCTACAATGACTATTACGTGAGTGGTGCCTTGGATTGTGCAGTATACAACCTATACAACTGTACTTAACAGCCCGAGGAGCCCATGCACCCAGTAAGGCTTAAGGAAATCAGCTGAGCACAGATATGCGGATTGTAAACGGTTACAAAACAGAACATGGAAAAGAACCTCAGCAGATGTGGAGAAACAGGAACCTTTATACATTACTGGTGGGGATGTAAAATGACTCAGTCACTGTGGAAAACAGTTTGGCAGTCCCTCAGAAAGTTAAACATAGAAATACCACATAACCAGTAATTCACTCCTAGGTATATACCCAAAAAGAACTGAAACAAAAAGTTGTACACAAATGTTCATGGCAGCATTACTGACAGTAGCTAGAAGGTGGCAACAGCCCAAATGTCCATTAGCAGAATGGATACATAAAATGTGATTTATCCACACAATAGAATAGTAATCAGTCATAAAAAAGAATGACACATGCTACGATGTGGATTAGCCTCGAAAACATTATGCTGACAGAAGCCCATCACAAACAGCAGCATGATTCCATTATACGAACTGTCCAGAAGAGGTAAATCAAATCCACAGACATAGAAAGCAGACTAGTGATCGCCAGAACCTGGGGAGAGGAGCAAACAGGGAGTGACCCTTAAAGGTACTGGGTCTCGGGCTTCCCTGGTGGCGCAGTGGTTGGGAGTCGGCCTGCCGATGTGGGGGACGCGGGTTCGTGCCCCGGTCCAGGAGGATCCCGCATGCGGCTGGGCCCGAGAGCCATGGCCGCTGGGCCTGCACGTCCGGGGCCTGTGCTCCGCAACGGGAGAGGCCTCAACAGTGAGAGGCCCGCGTACCGCAAAAAAAAAAAAAAAAAAAAAAAAAAGGTACTGGGTCTCCTTTTGGGGTGACAAAAGCGTTTCAGAACTAGATAGACGTGATGACTGTACAACAGTGAATGTACAAAATTCCACTGAATTTAACACTTTAAGATGGTTAATTTTGTGTAATGTGAGCATCACCTCAATTTTCAAAATCCCTCAGCAGTTACATTTAGTAAAAGCCAACAAGGACAGAGAACGACACACGGACCAGGTGCCCACCCCTTATGCTAAAAGGACACATAATCCCTATCATGAACTTAGATCCCCTTGGGAAAGAGAAGAGAAGGGATGCAGAGGAAACGGACTCTCCAACATGAGAGTCTTAAACTCAGTGTGATCGAGTTCCTTGGAACCGGCACATTGGATCTTCCAGCACTCAGTAGAAATGGGATCTCAAGAGAGAAGTTTGATTATAGAGAAACAGGGAAAGGCACAGCTGTGCACACCAGATTCGAAAATGTGAAAGTCAAAATCTACACTCGGAGCAGAATCCTGTTATCATTCCCATCGCACGGACAAGCTCACCAAGACCTGGGGAAGCTAAACCACCTTGCCCAGGAGACACGGCTAATACCTAACAGGCGAACCCAGGCAGCCTAATCCTAGAGCCCCAGTCTGGACCCACTCCCTCTACCACCTCCCACATGAAAAGAGGTCATCAGGCTAAAAAGGCTGTCAGAGCAAAGGAGCAGAGGGTAAAAACAGAATGCATGCTTCTGGGAGTACGCAAAGCTTGATCTTGGAGATGATGATGGTGATGACGGGCGTGGGGATGGTGATGACGATGCTGATTACGAGGACGATGGTGATGATGATGACCATGCCGGGGGTGACGGTGATGACAGAGATTGGAATAGTGTGCACAGCACCGGATAGTTTTAGTGATTTACTCAGGAAAAATATTTAAAATCCTTTGTATAATTTCTGGCATACAGTAAAGCCCTCAGTGAATGCCATCTATTGTGACTGCTGTTGTTATCATTATAAACTTCTGGTTTTAAATGACTTGTAAGCCATTTTAAGTAGATTTTTAAGCACCCCTCAACCTGTGACCTGTATTCATTAAGACTTGAGGCCCATCTCAAGCTGGCTCATGCCAATCAGGGGATTACCTGCTTCTCCTAACCAGAGAGTCTGTGCGGCAGTTAATATGGACGAGGCTCACACAGTGCTCCCAGGTCCTGGTCTCCCTCCTTCCCTCTGCTGTTTTCCTCTGCTCCGGGTTTCATTTTGGGTAGGTTCTCCCACAGGGATGGCAAGGAGCTTCAGACAGCCTCACGTCCAAATCATCACAGCTTGACAATCCCAGGGCAAACGGAGCGTCTCCTTACAGTGTTCCAGCAGAACACTCCTGGAGGGCTCTCACTAGATACATTTGGGTCATACGACATCTCCGAATCAGTCACTGTGGTCAGAAAGGGTGGAAAGGGTATTCTCACTGCTGAGCCCAGGTCCTATGCTCCTGCAGTCAAGTGGACCGGGGGTGGAGGGAAGGTGATTGATCCCTTGAAGGGGAACAAAGGGGAGATGGGTGCAGAGTGGGCAAAATCAGCAGATAGCCACTGCATGCCCAGGGCATTGGGAGGTCCAGGCGTGGACAGCTTGCTCCTTAGGGGAAGCATCCATTCAGCTGGCATCTACTGAGGGCTTGCATGCACCAAGCAAGTGGACCATTTCCTGCAGATCTGGAGAAGCTGGCCTCTTACCGGGGTCCACTGCAGCTGTGGACGAGAGAAGACACTGCCTCCCTGGCCCTTCCATTACAAGAAAGGGTTAAGATCTTGGGGAGGAGCCTCCCCATTTGGGCAGCCCGATGGGAGGGAGGGAGCCCACCCACAGGCTTCCTGCAGGGGAGGGAAAGACTGGGTGGCCTGAGGCAAGGTATGCTGGGGTAGGCCTGCTTACTCAGAAAGCCCAGAGGCAGCAGATCCTGGGTCAGAGTTTAGCCCCGGAGAGCCAGGAAAGCCGCTGGGTTGAGTTCATTGTTCTTAACTGATATCATGATGCATCTTCTGGAGAAGAAGGAAATGATCTCCCAGGAATGCATGTAAAGATGGTCTACGGGGTGTTTCTGGGATTAGGCGGGCGACAGGAGCTGCAGGATTGAAAGTGGTGTGTGTGGGGGAGAGCGAATGAGTGGGTGAGCGCATGTGGTGTACAAGGAGGAGGAGGAGTGCAGGGACCTCCACTGTCTTAGCCACTAACCCCCTAAGCCAGTTAGGGTCACAGTGAACCTCCCCTGAGTGCTGGGCACAGAGCCAAGCGTCCTCTGCTGTCGGCAGCTGAGTGAGGCGAGGCGCGGACTAACTCGGCTGCCGTTTCTCAGAGACACTGACTGACAGACGTGGCCAGCGCTGTGGTCTGGGACTCACACCCAAACCTTCTGACTCCGAAACCACCACCTTCCCACTACAGCCCGTGGCCTCCCATCCCCGACAAATGGCTATCTGTGTCTCTTTGTCCAGGCTTGGGAAACTCACTGAATCTGAAGAAAACAACCCTCCAGGCCAGTGGTACAAACTAGGGACCTTTGGGCTGGATTCACCCCTCACGTGGGTTTTGTTGGCCATCACTTTGTTTGGTAAAACTTTGGACTTTATTATCTTCAGGCAGTTCATCGTAGCTCACCACGCCATATTTCCTTACATCCCCAAACGCCAATCATTTCTGTTATCTGCCCTGCTACTCGAGGCCTTTCAGGGAACGGGGAATAACCAGCTGCTGACGGTGCTGTCACACAGGTCTTTGTCAAACTGAGCTGTGACTTCAGCCCTCCAGGACACAGTTCTGCCTCGGTACCCAGGAGGTGTCTAGTCCATCCTCCCATGACGGTGAGGATGATGACAGCGATAGTGAGAAAGGTGGTGATGATGATGTTAAAGAAAAAAACCACTCATGACCCTTGTTAAAATGGTGAGGCAGCCGTTATTCAAGACTGTTGCAAGAGGTGTAGGGTCCACCGCAATGAGATTTTGCAGGAGGAAAGAGAGAGAGATTGGACTCAACTCTGAATTCAACAAGGAAAAGTGAGAATTTACAGCCAGTGTCAACAGACGGAACATTAATAGTAGGAAGCATCAGGGGTGGATGAGGGAGACTCTGGCTACCCAGACCCAGCAGGATTCTTGCTGAAGGCAGCCAAGGGGGTCAGACATCAGCAGGGAGCGTGGGGACAAGGAGGTCGGGTGGTCAGAAGTCAAAGGTGGGCGACTCCGGCTAAACCCACTGAGCAGGCTTCTGGCTAAAACTGGGCTCTCGAGGACATGCCCAAGGATGAGGCCTCGTTGAGAAAGAGCTCAGAGGCGCCTGACTAGAGTCTGGTCAAGGGAGAGCGGGGAAGTGGTGAGTGAGTGACTGGCCCCAAGCCCCACCCTCAACACGTCTGCAGTCATGCAGCTCAGCGCTGCCGGCGTCCGCTCCTCACGTCTGACCAAAAGGCAAAGACAGCTTCTGGCTGTGGTTTCGTGTCAGTTATAAAGACACATGTTCTGAATTTTGAAACCACTCACGGGCCCTTCTTTCTCACCTTCACAGAACTCCCAGGGTCCTAGGGCACAATTAGGAAGTGCTGGTCTAGAATAAAACTGTGTTCCGGTCCCCAGTGGTAGGGAGTGTGGTCAGCTAGCTGTCAGTCCGTTCAGGTCTGTCCCAGCTGCAGAGAGCTGCCCGGCCAAGCCAGCCTCCCAGCGGCGTAGGTATAAGGGCTGGGCATTTAAGCCGACAGACACTCTGACCACAGTCCTCACTCCAAGTGCCCCATCAGACTGACCCAGGCTCTACCAGGCCACATCGAAGTTCAGCTTCTTCCTCTACCCAGTCCTGTTTCCTCTGCCTTCCTTTCAAAAGTATTAATCCCCCAAAAAAGTCTTAGACCCAACCTGTCTCAGTATCTAGTTCCAGAGGCCCACCTGTGACAGATGCAGTGAAGAATTCTGGGGCTTCCCCGGTGGCGCAGTGGTTAAGAGACCGCCTGCCAATACAGGGGACACAGGTTCGAGCCCTGGTCCAGGAGGATTCCACAGGCAACTAAGCCCGTGCACCACAACTACTGAGCCTGCGCTCTGGAGCCCGCGAGCCACAACTACTGAGCCCGCGTGCCACAACCGCTGAAGCCCACACACCTAGAGCCCATGCTCTGCAACGAGAGAAGCCACTGCAGTGAGACGCCCACACACCACATCAAAGAGTGGCCCCCGCTCGCCACAACTAGAGAATGGCCTCGCAGCAACGAAGACCCAACGCAGCCAAAGGTTAAAAAAAAGAAGAAGAAGAAGAATTCTGACCTTTCTCCCCTCACACAGTCTCAATGCTGGGGGTCATGGGTGTATTTGCTTGACACCTCCAAATACACCAGAGAGCCTCAGTTCTCTGAGACAGAGCAGCCGGGCTGACGATGGAGATGGGATGAGGGAGGAAGGGGAAGGGAACCAGAGCCTCTGTGACCCTCCAGTTACCCTCTCCTGGCTGAATACACTGTGGGAAATCAGGGTTTACAGTTCCTTTCCCCAACAGAAAAAGAAGTGCCTTCAACACTAGAAAGAGACGTTAACACGGGATCTTTAACACAGTGCCTGGCAGCCAGTCGGCCTTCAGCAAGTCGCAGTTATGCCTGTCCCACCACGAGGGGTCCTCCAGATTCATTTCCGTCGCTGGAAAGAAACAGATCAGACTTTAAGTCTCACATGTGGAAAGGGGCACTGAGAAGGACTGTGCTCTTGCACAGACGGCTCTTTCTGCCGTGCGGGGGCAGGGAGGCCAGTCCTCTGTTGCAGGACTTGATTTCCAAGTCCAGGTTGCCGCTCAGTCAACAAATCCAACTTTGTTTGGCAACGAGGAGACACTCATCCCTTCTACCTTGCTAATCTGCTGCCTGGAAGCCTGGCATAAAAAGCTTCTAGATTTGATGCTCTCTGATAAAGGAGGAAAACGTCCCACTTCCCCGACAGCTGTGAGGCCCTGTGTCCCCTGCAGAGGGTGAGTGACACAGCCATTGTCAGCCCCAAAAAGGGTTCAGACAGGAAAGGTCAAGCCCCCAGGGACAAGGTGGAACGGTGGGCGTGGCCCCATCAACAAGTAAGGGTCACCTGAGAGCTGAGATGGGTCTTGCAGGCCCTGTGTTTCCTGCATTCCAAGGAGAGAAGCATACACATGGACATTCCACGAATAATCCAGAGGCTCCACAGCCTCTCCTGGGTGTCTCGTTGGGCGTGCACACACACACACACACACACACACACACAGGTCCAACTCACACCTGATCTTCCCTTTTGTGTCAGCAGGAAGAGTGGGTGGGAAGGTGACTTTCCAGGTTGGAGGGTCACTGACCCTAGAATGCAGCAAGCAAACATCCTAAAACACCACAGAGAGCCTCTGGAAACTGATTGGAACCATTTGTGTGGTCGACAAGAATGAGGGCCGCAGAGGACTGGAAGGCCAGGACAATATCTGCTCTGTTTTGAGACTGGGAACAGATGCCAGCGTTCTTTTGACTTTACAGCTTTTTCTTGGCTTATGAGGGAAAAAGAGGCTGATTAAAAATGGGGCCTGCACTGGCTGACGAGAAGCCTGCCAGAATGTGGCACAAGCCACGGTGGGCCCGGCTGGAACCCTCGTTGATTCCAGCTCCCACTGGACACATGCATCAGGCAGCCGCCGCCAGCCTCCAAGGCCAAGAGGCCCCAGGGATGCTCCTTCCCTGTCTCTCGGGCCTTCCTCCTGCCCCTGCACCAGAGGCCAGGTCCAGGCTAAGAGCAGAGCTACACCAACACCCGTCCGCCTTCCTCCAATTAATAAAACCTTTCAGAAATGGATGGAAAGATATTCAACCCCTCCAAACCCATTCTTCCTGTAGCCGTGTCGTAGGTAAAACCGAGTAAGCCCAGGGCATTGAGTTTCACTGGGCGAGTCACTGTGTGGTCTGTTCTGAGAGCCAAGACTTTCCAACCATACATTTCAACAGCGGTTACTCAAGTTTGGGTAAGAAAACACTTACCCAATTTCCGAGCAGACGGTGAACCACGGGGCCTGTAACACATAGAGAGAAGGAGCACGCGTTTCCCGGCAGCGCCCGGCTCCCAGGCCCGCGTGCACGTCCGTGGGGCTGACACAGGATGCGGCCAGGCCTGCCAATTAGCCTCTGGCCCGTTCAGCTGGAGACGGGGCAAGGTTCCCCCATGTGCAATTCAGAGAATTTCACGCGGTGCCCGCTCCCCGGCTAGAGGGTCGAGGCTCGCGGGAGGAAGCTGGAATGCAGATTGGAAAATGAAAATATTCTGCTAATGAGGAGCCAGAAAAGACTGGAAATGCCACAGCTAGAAGGGGCCTTGGAGAGGGGCGAGCTCAGGCCTTGGGGCCTCGGTGGCCTCATGCATAAAATGAGGGAGCGGGGGTGGAGGGGGGACTGAGGCCAGCGGTCCAAGGCCACCCAAGGTGTTAGTGGCTAAGCTGGACTCAGACCCCTGACCCCAATCCAAGGCTCTTCCAGACACGTCATGCTCCCCGTCCAGAATGGAGCCCAGTGAGTGCTCGGCTCAAGGCAGCACCCATGGAAGTGTTTGTCCTGCTTACACCCGAGAGGTAACTCTCCAGACCGGAGGATCGTCTTACCTTTCCTTTACACAGCCCTCTGGGACGGATCTGACCCCCTGAGCCACTTCTAACCGGGCTCCTTCATTCATCCCACAGTGTTCTGAATTGTCCCACGGGGTGTGTGTGTGATATTTACTGAGCCCCCACCAGCTCCATCCCAGCCAGCGATGTGCTGCTCCTGTTCTGGGCTCTAGGGATGCAAGTACAACCAAGGCATCACCCCCACCCCACAGAAGGTCTAAGCCAGCTGAGGAGGCAGATGCTGAACCAACAACTGGCGGTAGTGTGATGAGCAGGACAGTGGTCCTCACTTTCCCACAGACTGGCAGTTCCCTAAGGATGGGGCAATATGTTCTCTCCACCCCAAAGTTCACTGATGACCAGAGAACTGATAGCAACACACGCTGTTGGTTGGTTGGTGGCTGGTTGACTCATTACTGGTTGGTTGTCATTGTGAGTGGGTAGTTGTTCATTGGTTGGCTGGTTGGTTGGTTGGTTGGTTAGTTGGTTGGATGGATAGTTAATTGATTGACTAATTATTGGTTGGTTGTTATTGGTTGAGTAAATGGTTGTTAACAACAGGTTGGTTGGTTGGTTATATGGAGGGATGGATGGTTAGTTGATGGACTGTTTTATTAGAGTGGTTGTTATTGGTTCGGTGGTGGTTGTTCACCAATTGGTTGATTAGTCGATTGGTTGGCTGGCTAAAAACAAAAGCCAGATCTAAACTAGCATGACGTCCTAAAGGGAACATGGACTTTGGCGTCAGAGAGCATGGATCCCACTGCCAGTTCTGCCACTTCCAAACTTTACAACCTAGAGAAAGTCCCTTCTCATTGACACTTCCAAGCCACAAGACCCTCATCTGTAAAACAGAAATAATAGCACCTACTTTGCAGTTAATATACGTAAGGTGACGAGTACATCAGTGGCACTCAGCAAATGGAAGGTATTATCATTACTATTATTCATCATGGAAATGAAGAATTAGAGTCTGTAACTTGTAAGGCATCTTTCTTTCTCACACACCCCCAACGTAATGTCACTCACTTCAAGATCTGCACACGATCACACAGGCCCGTCTATGTGGTGAGTGATGGGCCCAGAAAGAAACAGGGCTCATCAAAGCCATTGCATAATAAGAACTAACCTGTAGTTTAGTGCATAGACCTCTTAAAGGAGTTTCGAATGGCATTGTCATTCAAGGCTCCCCTCCCTTGGTCATTTGGGATTAAAAGCCAGCACCAAACACAAGCATCTGACGGAGAGAAGTCCCCCCCAAAGCTCACCTACCCATGATTCACAAGCATCCAAAACACTTTACGGTTTGCAAAGCACATTTATATCTAGAGGTCATGTGACACCCAGTATACTCCTGGAAGGCAGGCAAAGCTCAATTAGTCTCACCACTCTACAAATGATGAAACTGAGGCTCAGAGAAGGAGAGTTACTCAGACAAGTCACACAGCATAGCCCAAGGGAAGTCCTATGCCTTTGTACTGGGGCACAAGTTTAATGGGTATTGAACAGGAATCCTCCATCCCAAAACATCTCTGAAGTTGATGTTCCAATGTGAAATCCAAGGCAGGTGCTTTTGTCAACATGCTCTCCAAGGACAACCCACTACTCAAACACAGAGAGGTTCTAAACCACCATTTTTTTTAATTTCCCATGAAAATCCCAAAGAGCCATAAATGAAAATAAACATCTGGATATTAACATTAAGTCAAACATCATACAATTCTAGAAAATACCAGGGTAACAAGATGCCAGCTCAAATGACACTGGCTCAGCTCCCATGACATGTGTGGCAGGGGCCAATGCTCAACCTATCTCTCCAGGATTCTGGGAAGTGGGCATGGCTTCCTTCTTTTTCCTAGTCATGTCTGGGTCCAAGTTCTTGTTTGCACTGAAGTTTTCCATTTATACATCATATCACTGTCCTACATGTGACCGTCCCTGTCCTATTGGCCTAGTACAATAGATTAGACCCAGTGAAAAAGAAAATCAGCTAATGAGAAGACAGAGCTAAAAGATCACATAGAATGCAACATACAGAAATTAAGAGGTGGAAAATATTAAGAGGAGTTAAGAGACATGGAGGACAGAATGAAAAGCTCCAACAGATATTTAATAATATTCCTTAAGAAGAAAATAGAGAATGAGAGAAAAGCACTTTTAGATGAAATAGCACCTAAAGTTTTTCCAAAATCAAACAAGGACATGAATATTCAGACTGAAGGAACATATTGACCCACAAGCAGTTTGGGATGGATGGATGGAAGGATGGATAAATGGGTGGATGGATGAATAATCTAGTGGTGGACTTAAATAATGACATACCGGTGAAAAGATTCCCTTAGCTTAAAAAGAAACAATAAAATCCTAAATCACCTTGCTGCCAAGTTCATCTCCCAGAGGATGGAAAGAGATCTAAAACTCTTAAGCTCATTCTGACCAATGAAAAAGAACTAAAGAACTTCTTCGAGATGTGGCAATATAGGAATTTCTACCCTATATTGGAATTTGGAATACCCTACCTCACCTCATAGACATAAATAAACTCCAGATGCACTAAATGCTAAAGATGAAAAGCGAACTATTAAAACATTTGGAAGAAAATATAGAATAGCTTTATGAATTTTGAGAATAATTTTTTAAACGAAAGGTAAAAATACAAAGATACATCATCATCATGATCACCATCATCAAAATCATCACCACCACCACCATCCTCATCATCACTACATCATCGTCATCACCATCATCATCAACAACTAACACATAATGAGCACTGACCATACACATTTAATCCTACACATCCCATCTGCATCTGCTCGTTTCACGCTTATGAAAACCATCAGAGGCATACGTAAAAACACTGTTCCCATTTTGTAGATGAGAAACCTAAGGTTCAGAGAGGTTATGAGACCCGCCCCTTGTCCCACAGCTGGGAAGTCATGGGTTTGATGCCAGGGCTGGCCCATGTCCATGTCTTCCTTCCTGCCTCTTTAGGTCCTGGCTCATGCCTGTCATTCTGAGCTCTCCACCAAATGTCTATGACCTGCCACCTTGAAGCCCATCCTCTTCATGCAGGGGCCAAAATATATTCATCCACACATTTCACAGAGTTTGTTAAGACCTACTAGGTCCTGGGGGTTCTGCAAGACCCCAGAGAGGTTGATTTCAATTTCACATGACTCATTCATCAGACTGATAGGAAACACGAGGGCAAACATTTTTTTAAGTTTAGTAACACAAACAAACATACTGAATATTCTCCAAGGGTTCCCATATAAGCATTGATATGAGGGCACTGAGCCTAATGGAAAGTGAAAGATCGACGCTGGGGAGGGTGGGAGTGAATAAACCCTCTCTGCACCCCCAGGTTTGCTGGAGAAAACTGTTTTTGCAGGTGGGAAAATGACTACATTTCAATCAGGATCAAATTCCGAAGGCTTTGCCAGCGCTCACAAGTGCCCACATGGCATAGAGCCCTCGCCTGGCCAAGTTCCTGCTCAATAACCTATTTCTACAGCTCTTTGGATGTTAAAAAAATGAAACACAAGATAAACTCAGCTGAAACCCAAACGAATGGATTCGTTCCCGTTTTAATGCCATTTGAGGGTGTTTTATAGCCTGCACTGTGTATCTTTTGCACGTCTATTTTTAAATACTGCAAACTTAGTGATCATGATAAAATATATAAAACTCTTTACGAAATTCCATCTACAAAATTACAGCAAGATCTAGGCGGTAAAAATATGCGGTCAATGTTGTTAGGCAGTGATGGCAGGACCTGAATTGTACTGAATCATTCCTTTGAACAAGGGGCACAAGCTAAAATATCTTGGTCTTCTTCCTGAAGGTTGTCCCAACTGTAAACCCACCCCGTCCATGAAAATGCAGCTGAGTGAAAACGGGGGTCAGCTCATATTCTCGAGACCATGCTTCTATGAGAAAGGCCTTCTGCCACTTTAATAAAACCAGCTAACACTTACTGCAGGGTACGGGCTTTTCTACATGCTTACATATATAAATTCATTTAAGACTCACCACAGCCCTGTGAGACAGGTAATGTCATTGTCACTACTTTACAGAACTGGAAACTGAGGCACATAGAGGTTAAGCAAGTTGTCCAAAGACACACAGCTAGTAGGTGGCAGGCCTAATGGCTCTGATCCCCGCTCTTAACCACCACGCTCCCTGCCTCTTGTGGATGCCTGCTAACAAGGTCATACTTGATCGTTGGTACTTTGCTGCCCGAAATAGAGATAATATAAGAATCCTGGTTTTACCTGTTAGAATATGATTCCCTCCCTCCAGAAGAAGCAGGCAGTGATGCCATCCAATAACTGTGCCACTACTAGCCCACACAGAACTCTGGTGTGAATTAGAAAAAGGTACCCTTCCCTCAATCTGTCAGAAAATAGTCATAATATACTTTTTGTTGGAACAAATCACTTTATTACCAGATTTTATTATGAAAAGTGTCATAATAAGCCCCCATATCTATGATATCTGCGATGCAAATGGGGCCCTTAGGGTTGTGCAGTGCACAACCTGAGCAACCATACATAGCAGTCTTACCCTCCGCCCTCAGCCGAGTCAAAACAAATGCAGTTTGGACAGTGTCTCTGCAAAACCAGAGTGCAGTAAAGCAGAGACACTAGGAGAGTGGTCCCTAGCGTCACACCTCATGTAGCCATTGTTAGGATTCAGCACGGTAATACAATTAAAGTGTTTCTAGAAACTGCTCGGCAGATGTCAGTTATTGCTCTCAGTAGTCCATTCAAAACACCTTCCACGTTCTCATCTTCAGTTGCAGCCCACGGACAGCATTAGAGAGACTGGAAATTTCTCCTCCAGGGAGAATCCTCAGACAATCAAGTCTTAAAAGAACTCGCTCTTCAAGGAGGTACTCAGCCACGTTTCCTTACATGTTCTGTTAAAACTTCACCACAATGTTACTTCCCTTTTTCCCCTTCGTGGAAATGCTGCGTTGCTCGTGAGCAACGTGACCTAACATCGGCTTCGACTCTTCACCCCACTAAGTACCGTGAGCGTGCACTAACCCTCAAGGCAACACTCTGAGGGAGGTATTTTATGCCCGTTTTACAGATAAGAAAACTGAGGCTCTGCCTGGGGAGCTGAGGACCAGACCTGACAATTCCAACCTGATGTATTTGGACTTCATAGCTATTGTTCTTAACAAAGTGGTAATTCAGCCAAAATAAACCCATTTTGTAAATGTAACAGATAAAGCTGACAGCAGTCAATCACAGCCCCGAAGCACACACAGCAAATGAAGATAGTGGCCCTCCTTGGACAAGAATCACTTCTACTTTCCTTGAAAGAAGTAAGGGGAAACAGAATAGGTGATCGCTGTTCATGGCATTTGGTTTCTCGTGGAAACAGAGGCTAGAACTCAAGGTGCTCTGAGATTTTTAATACCTTCTCAACTCAAAGCACCACATGGAGGGTTATCATGTGTGAAGGGAAACATGCTTTTCCACGTAATATTTCCCTTTCCAGTAGGACCCCATCACCCTTTTTAAAATAACAGCGTTATTGACCTCTAATCCACACTATGCTGGGTGCTTTTATAGCTGTCATCTCATTTAATCCAAATCATTGTTCCACTGCACAGATTTGAAAACTGAGGCTCAGAGAGGTCAGTGTTCCCAAGGCCACCCAGTTGCTCCCTGGCAGGAGTGGGATTTGAACCTGGATCTGCCTGAGTCCATCTCCAAAGATCTTCCTACTCCTCCACGTTCTCTCTGCCAGAAGAGAAGGATGAGGCTGGAGGGTACAGCGACGGCAGCTGCCCTCTCACCATTTCACTGTGGGACATTTTAGAGACAGCTACAAAACTGCACTTTTATTTGGTTTACATAAACTCAAACGCATGCAATTTATCACTTCACCCATGCGTATCCTTGGGTTGGAGATGTGCCCACATCTAGGGAACCCCTAGGAGCAAGCATTACACAAATAAACTTTTTTTCTAAATTCCCTCTGATTCCTGGAGCTACTGAAACAGCTCGCCGATATTTCTGTAATTTTTTAAATCCCACAAAAGAAAGTTAGTGTACAACAGAAGCCTCTGTGGTTCTCGGCTGCATCCTCACCATCCTCGTGCCCAGTTTCTGAGTAGACTGGCCCTAACAGTGGAGCCCGGGAGAGCACGGCCTGCCTGAAAACACCAGTTCTGACGTTTTACTCTGAAGTACGATGCCAGCCAGTGCAGAGGAGTTGAAAACAAGGGAGCAGGAGCTCTCAACAAACACCCTTCCATCGTGGACCTGAGGTGCCAACCAACGGTTTAACCATCATTAAAGCCAATGAATTAAAATCAGGAAAATACCATTATTTTACAATAAATTAATTCAATGCCTTAAAGCCAATTAATTTATTTTACAATAAATTACAGCCAATAAAATACAATTGAAACCAAAATTCATTGCCTTTGGCACAATTACAAGACAACTGGAATATGATCTAGAGAGAGTGTCCTCAAGTGACAAGATCATGGACCAGCAAGGTGAGGACCCCAGGTCCCCATCCCAGACCCACTCACTGTCTGACAGGCCCTGGCCGACTTATTCATCAGTTTTCTTGTGGTAAAATGGGGACACAGGGTGTGGTATGGTATGAGGCTGTGTAAATGGTATAGCACTCTTCAGGTGTGTGCTCCAGCTTGTCACTAGAGGACACTGTGCTGTTTAACGTGTTCCTTCACAAATGACAACGAATGTGGGATCATGGAGTCCAGAGATGGCAAAAGGATCTCCACTCAAGTCTAATGATTGGAAATGGAGAACTGTGCTAAGAAGGATTCTGAGGCCAAATGTAAAGTCGGTGGGACGGAACTCTCTGGGATCAGTCAGCAATGTCTGTCATGTTTGAGGTGGGGGGGGGACTCGGGTTAAACAAACGATGTACACTCCCCATAGAAAACAACACACGATCACCCTCCCCAAACTATGAGGTTATTTTCTTTATAAAAATATTCAAAAAGTGAAACCTTTGGTAATATATTCCAGGCATTAGCCATTCTCCACAGGAAACGCTCTCTAAACAGGTTTAATTCTTGTGAACTTTCCAAGGAAGGCGCAAATTCCATCTTCCTCTACTCCAGACTTGATACCCTAATGGAACGGGTGGTTTCCATTTTCTCAGGCCTCCTACTTTTCCAAACAGGACACAGAGATGAGCAGTCTTCAAAGAATTTTTCATGTTCATACAAAAAGGCAGATTTTCCCATCTGCCTGGAGGTTGCTTTTGGGCCACGGCCATGGGAATCACAGAGAGCACTGCGACATTCGACATTCCGATGAGCTCCCCCGACAGAGCGACTTCACCCCTGCCAGGGAGGAGGGACCCCGCTCTGCACTTGCAGAGGCCACACTGCCCCCAGACGGCTCAGCTCTGCTCTCGGCCCCAAGGCCTGCAGCCCCTGGCTGCCGGCTGCTCCCCAGGCCGCCGCGTCCTGCTGGTGGAGCTGGCGCTGCTCAGAAGGCCCACATCTGCGGCCCTGGCCACGAGCGATTCGCACTCCCCATCGCCAAGGGCTGCAGTGCCAGCCCCACATCGAGAGCCGGACTGTGGTGGTCTGTCTGTGTTTGTTGAAATTGGGCCGGGAGATATGGCCTCGCAGTCAAGATTGCCTGGAATGTGAGCCTGAGCGCTGTGCAGACGGCTCTGTCAGCAAGCTCAGGAAACGGGCTGGAAGGCTGGGACGAGGCCCAGGTGTGGACCACGCAGCTCGCCCAAGAGCACGCCATCGGGGAGGGGGAAACCGAGGGACGCCGCCAGTACAGACGTCCCTTCTGTGTTGATGCCGTCCTGCCTTCTCTCGGTTTGCAGCATGAGGCCCTGATTTCCTTGACCAAGTAGAAAACCCAGTAGGAAGCGCTGATTTTCTTATTCGACCAGTAGGGCTTTTCCAAAAGGGAAGATGAATCCTGCTGACTTTCTGGAGAATGCTAGCACTTTTATTTTCAAAGGCACAATCTCTGGGTCCCCTTCTTAAAATAAGAACAAAACAACATTCGTACTAATGAAAGAAGTGCCCGTTTACTGAGCATTACTAGAGAGAGTAGAGTGATATGCAAAATGTTTGCCCACCACTAAGCCATAGGCACCGGCTATGGAAAGCACTGGAACGGGCCTCAGAAGCCCCCCACTCTGCCAAATGCTACTCTTAGTCGCTGGGTCATGAGGAGGTGTGGAGGGCCAGCAGTTATTTATGAATGAGTATATGGCAAAACTGCAGCATTTAACCACAGCTGTGCTCTCAACGCCTTGTCCCTGAGTGTTAGCCCCGCTGAGAAGCACCTGTGCAAGGGGATCTCCAAACGGCCCCCAACAATTCTGCCCACCTCGTATGCACAGGCCCTCCTTCCCAGGACTCGGGAGGGCCTGTGACTGCTTGGCCAGCGGAAGTGATGTCTGGGTCATTCGAGCCCAGGTATCAGGAAGACCTGGCCCTTGGAGGCCTGCGTCTCCTCTTAGGAAATCCAGGCCACCCTGTTGGAAAGAACAGCTGTGCGAAGAGACCTGGAGAATGAGACACCACGTGGAGAGAGGCTGTGGAATCGTGAGGCTCCCCCGAAGGCTGTCGTCTTGAGCCCCTATGCGTGAGGACGGTTCGTTACACAGCACTAGACAACCAGAACAGCACCTAATATAAGTCTCCTTCTGTATTTATTATTGCAGTGAGGTGGGCGTTATTATACCCATTTTACAGACTCAACAGATTAACGCATTTGTCCAAAACCACACTAAATCCTGGAGACCAGCTCCGCTGGTCCTCTGACACCGTAAACCATCAGAACTTACAGAAGAACCCGAAAGCTCCTCTCAGGCCCTCACTCTCAGACCCCCACCCTTCACCGAATCATTTAATGTCTCCAGAAAACAGCTGTGTGCCCTGTGATTTCTTGTCATGACCTTATCAACCTTCCCATTCTTCCCACTAGGGGTCTTGGCCCTGGGTGAGCAACCCCGGTCCTATTAGAACCAGCAAGCCCACCGCTGTCCTGGGTGTAGCCTCCCTCCCTTTCAGAGCCCCCACCCTGCCCCCTGCCCAAGCACCGTCCTGGGAAAGCCGCCCGGCCACATGACGAGCTCTGTGGGTATATTTAGCTGCTGGGAGACTTCTCAGGATGGCATTGTTGATCCTGGACCCCAAGCCAGCCTGAGTGGAAGAGCCGTCATGCGGTTTGCTCACTGCCCAGTCTTCATGTTTTACACACTCACTCCTCAAGTTCCTCCGAGGAACGAAGATGTTGTATAACATTTATGAGCTTTATTCCTGCTGGTGCTAATGGAACTGGAAAAAAATTTCTCATTTTTTTTCCCTGCTGGAAAGTACTTTTCCGTATTTTTCTCTTTTGTTATGAAATCTCCCCAGCTATGTTAGTTAATTATTCAAAACAAAACTGCCCAGCGAGACTGGATGCATACCCCCAGAGAGTCAAGTGTTTTTATTCCTGTTGTGTGGTGCTTCCCGCCCCCACCCTGCTCTCCCCGAGGCCCTCATTAGGGTGATGGATGCCCGGTGTGTGCCACGACAGGCTGAAGAGGGGAAGAGAAGCACACCATGCCCCCCCATCCTTCATGTTCCTGCATGGCCCCATTCTCCTGCTTCCCTGTGCTCATCCTTCAAGGCTCAGTTCAACTGCCACCTCTGCCAGGAAGTCCTCAGGGAACACTCCCTCATCTTCACCTACCATATCCTCATTGGGCGCCTCTCATATAACCCTGAGTTCCTGTCTCTCATCTAATTTCTCTTTTTAAGGCTCATCTTCTCAGCCAAATCCTACGCTCCAAATTCCAACCTCAAGTTCTTGCAGACGGCATCATTGTCATCACACACCCCACATTCAGACCCTATCCCCAGCACTTCCCAGGATTACCTCATTTCATAATAAAGACACTGATGTCCCCATTCGGCAAAGGAGAAACCGGGGCTCCAAAAATGTGTCCCATAAGGCGTAGCTGGGATGTGAGCTCAGGTAGCCTGAGGTCAGGATCTCTGTTGTTAACCACGTTAGTAATTAACCCACAACCCTAACTGAGCATTACAGGACAAAAGGAGAAAAAGCGGAAGAGCACAATCTAACTTTTTCCTGCAAATGAGCAGTAGAGAAAAGGACAGCTCTCCAGTGAGGATACCCCACACTGGACAAGACGTACTGAGACAGGACCTCCATCACATTGCTTGTGAGAGTCAAAATCCATACACACGTTCTCGGATTTGTTTTGGCAGTGTAGTGCAAGAAACCTAAAAATCAGCCAAAAGGTTTACTCTATGACTCCTGCTGTCCAAATCTCTCTTAAGGATATGAGCAAAATGTGGGTCAAGATTTACACACAGTGACAGTCACTGCACATGACTTCCAACAGCAAAAACTCAGAAACAATCTAAATAAACAGCAATAGGAATGGAGTGTGGAAACATGGTGATGTTTACTTTCTTCTTTCATTTTTCTGCATTTTCCAAATTCCTTCAAAATGCATGTGTTGCCTACAGGATGAGGGAAAAAATCAGTAATGTTTTTAAGGCAAAGCAGGGACACAGGTCACGTCATCCCTGCTGGCAGAGAAGCATCTTTGTGGAGGGCATTCTGGCAGCACACGTCCCAGTCCAGCAATCCTCCTTCTAGGAATTCACTCAACATAAATCCTGACACAAATGCTCCAAGATACACGCACAAGGACATTCAGTGGAGCACGACTTGTAATGGCAGAAGACTCAAATTAACCTAAAAGTTTACCCAAAGGGAATGGTTAAATAAATTATGGTACATCCATACAAAGGAATACTGTGATTAAAAGAAAGAAATGGAGTATAACATGAAAAATTGGCCATGATACATTGTTGAGTGAAAAAAGCAGGTTGCAGACCTGTATGCATAGCATAATCCCATTTTGTAAAGGAGTATAAATATATGTGATGGTTTATACAGACGTTGGAAAGTCTAGAAGGATATACATCAAACTCTCAACCAGTTGTTACCTGGATGGGGAACAAGTTGGAAGAATGAGGAACTTTTGTGTTTTACTCAGTTTTTATATTGATTGAATGGTTTCCAAACGTGGTATTGCTTTAGGTAAGTAAATATATTCTTTCTTTACTTTCTGTTATGGAATAATAAAACATATGCAAAAATAGAAAGAACAGTACAATTAACTCAATGTACCCTACTCAAGGCTTCCTCACTTTCTGGTTGTGTGACCCAGGGCGAGTTCCTACCCTCTCTGTGCCTCAGTTTCCCTGCTGTTATATGGGGATAACAAGGTCACCCACTTTCTAGGGTGGTAGAGAGAACTAGATTAGGGAATATGTAAAAGCTGCTGAAACCATGCTGGTACATCAGACGCTAGCTTATATTCCGTGACCTGAAGCAGGTAGGGATGGAGCCCAGTGAGCCCACAAAGGATTAGCAGATCCTGGGGCATCGCAGGGCAGGTAGCACAGTGGTAACAACTGTTTTGTTACGAAGTCAGCCAATCAATGGTGGTGCTACTTCCTACCTTTTCGACCTTAGACAAGTTACTTCACCTCTCCCAGCCTCAGTTTTAGTATCTGTAAAATGGGGTGGTGATGAAACCCTAGACTCATAGGGTGCTGTAAAGATTTGATAACCTAAAGCATGTAATGCTAAGAGCCAATGCTCATGGGAGGATGACTCTGCTCCAAGCACCTAGTTCCAGGCTTTGTCTGTCTTACCGCATTTAGTGTCACCAGTGCCCTGGGAGAACTGGTCAATTTTCACCCCGTGTACGGCTTCTAGAACTCTGCCAAGGGTGCAGGACTTTAGCCGGTCCACAATCCCTTATCTAAAACCTCTGGGGCCAGGTGTGGTTCAGAGTTCAGAGTTTTGGGGATTTAAAAAGGCAATGAGGCGTTCATCCCGTATGGTCTTCACACTCCAGCAGGGTCTGGGGCAGCCTCTGGGATCAAGCATGTTGACACCCTGGCAGCAAAACATATGAACATTCCTCCACTAATTGGGATAAACAAAGACCCAAATAGACTCACATCAGTTCAGGTCAAGTTTTACCACCCAACCAGTTTGGGGCAAACTTCAGAAAAACGTTTCAGTGTTCCGATATTCTGAGATTTTGGCACTGCGGAGAGAGGCAAGTGGGCCGACAGTATAAACGTCAGAGAGACCACACATGGGGTGCAGTGGGCAGCAAGAGTGATTCATATGTCAGGACCTTGTGACAGGAACATCAGGCCAATAAGGGGCCTTGAAGACCCCCGGGCCCTTTCACAAATAAGAATCCCAAGAGCCCAAGCTTGGATAATCCTCTGGACTGTGGGGAGGGTCAGGCAGAAATGGGGTCCAGGAAGCCTGAGATGAGGGTGGGGACAAGATCTTTACCCTTGGTCTCTTTGTCCATGCCCTCATTGCCAGGGGGCACTAGGAGCCCCTGTGAGAGCCACCAGAGGTGCTGTGGGCTCCAGCCTCCCTCGAGGCCCTGGGATGCAGGTAATAGCAGGGCCACGTCAGGGGCATGCAGTAGGATCTAGTCTTGTCACTAGGTCATCCCTCCTACCTTCCGTATGACCCCTCCTCCTGATACACACACTATCGCTCCCCAACCCCTTCTTCAAGTGGGGGTGGCCATACTCTGCCATGGCTTCGTCTCTGTGGCCACAGCTGATTGGCCCAGGGGAGAACCTATGAGCCAGTCAGAGTGCTTCCTGAGATTTTTCTCAGCAACTGGGAGAAGTAGCAGAAGCATCCCCTCTCCCCTGGGGCCTTATGAGCCAGGAGACAACAGCTCAGATGCTGTCCTTCTGCCCTCATGTGGAGGAATCTGTTTTGGAGAGTGAGTGGAGAGTGACATGCTGACAGAAATGGATACGGGAGAGACAGACATTTCTCTTGCTCCCCTGGCTGGGCTGACACAGAGACCCAGGTCCACACCTGCCCTCCCCATGGCCTGGATTTCATCCTTTCAATAAATCCCCAGTTGTACCTAATTTCCATTGAGCTTGGGTGGGAACACAATGTGGGGGAAGAAAGGGTCCTAGCAGCTGGCCACGAGCAGCTATCTGGCTTGTGAGTGAGAGCTGTGTTGCGAAGAAAGTTCCTCCTTCTGTATTTGTTCAGGAGGCTGGGGTGGGGGGTGGGCACATCTTAACCCAAACCCAACCAGCACCTGTTGAGAAACACTGATCCCACTGCGGAGTCTGGATTTACACGGACTCTGTATAACACCTTATAAAGCAGGCCACTGGTGTAGAAGATTAAAGAACGCCATTAAGTTCGTTGTTTTATTTCTTCTGAGACTGAACGAAAGCTGGAAAAGCGCAAGGAAACGTTGCTGAGTTATTTACTCTCTTACCAGGGGCCGTGCATCGCCTCACAGAAGCAGCCCAGTCGGTAACGGTGGTGGTTTATAAGGTGTAAATGTAGGGGGAGCCAGTGCCATCCGAGCGAAGCTTGGCGCAGCCCCACAATGCAAAGAGAAGTCTGTGCCAATAAAAGCTCCTGGGGCCGGGCCGGCGTCCTGGCCCCGGAGGGACCAGGAAGGAGGCCTGTCCAGCTCCACGGAGTCCCTACCATTCCTGGGTGGAAGGTGTGTCAAGACTCTGCCCACCGGGGCGGCTCTGTCTCTTTGTGGATTCTGCAAATCCCTTTCTGGAGCCCAGGGCATGTGTCAGAGAGAAAGGAGCCCCTTTCATTTCTGGACCCCGTGCAGTGTGTGAGGAGGGGCAATTCACCCTAAGACCGAAGGAGGCTCGTCCCACATACCACATGCGAGGCTATCTAGGCCTCTGGCCTCCCTTTTTGCCTGCTCCCTGATTATCTTGGGAAAGCACCTGGGAGTCGCAGGGGACTGAAACTGACTTGAGTTGGCCCAAGCCAACTCAAGAGATGGATTTGCTGTAAGGTGATATGGGTGGTTCATGAGACTCAGGTCTCAGAGGGCTGGAATGGGAACAAAAGGCCTCCAGAAATTGGGGCCCCCATCATTAGGTTACTCATGTATGTGTCCCATGCTCTTGCGTGGGCATTTTCTGACTCTTCCTGACTTCACACCCACTTTCTCTGGTTCTCTGTGTGCGTGGTGGAATATGAAGCCCCCACAGCTCCCAGCAGTACACCCACACTTCCAGCCACCTCTGAGAGCAGTTTCCAAATCCCAAACTTCTACATGAAAGAACTGAACTGGCCAACCTGCATTCAAATGTCCACCCCCCTGCCCAAGTCATCGTGGCCAGGGGGCTCACAGAAAAAGTCACCACCGTGCTCTTTTTTCTCCCGGAAGCCATTCTCATGTCCAGTCAGTCAACAAATAACACATTGAGCACCTACTGTGTGCAGGCCTGGTGCTGGGGGGCAAGGGGGGTGTCATGATGGGCAAAAGAGACCTTGTCTCTGCCCTCAGGATGTCGCTATCTTGATGGGGAGTGGCGGGGCGTGCAGACAGGGATTTAATAAGCACACCAATGGACAGGAGAGGGTCAGTGTGAAAATAACTTGTCATGGCGGGGGAGGGTGGGGACTTGGCCTAGGATCTAAAGTGACACATGAGTTAAAATCTGAACTCTCTAGACGGTAACCAGGCAAATGATGGAGAAAGAGCCCCCAGGCAGAGGAAAGTGCAGGCAAGGCCCGCAGGCGGGAAGGGCGAGGCTGCCTGGCTGAGTGAGGAGGGCGACCTGGGGAGCAGGCAGGGCATGGGTGCAGCTAGGGAGGCGGGAGGGGCGCCTGCGGTGCTGCCAAGGCACGGGCAGCATCTGATTCCCCGCAGCAGCAACAGCAGCCACTGGAAGGCTTTGGACCAAGAAGCAAGTCAGGTGTGGATGGGAACTTGGAGCGCAGCTCGGTTCCAGGTGAGGCTATGAGGAGCCCACCTGAGTCCAGGTCCTGTGAGTTTAACTCCCCAGGTCTCCATTCTCAGTCTCGGCTCTTAGCTTCCATCATCTACCCAGAACTCTACTCTAGAGTGCCCAACGGTCTTCCTGACTCTCTGCGCCACCTCTGGCTTTCCCACCCTCAGCCCTGGGAAACTCAACAACATGGAGAAAAATATTTACCTTATATTTAGCCACATCTCCACCGGATGACTAACATCCCGTCCCCATGCCACAGGGAAACACAGACTCAGCACACAGACTATGAGACAGCAGGCTGCCGCAGCTGGTAGGCCTCAACCACAGAATCGGGGCAAAGGAGGGGTGCTAGGCAAACCATCACAAGACACCCATGACTCCCCGCTTTCTCTTTGCCTGTTAAGACGCAACTTCAAGCCTGAATCTTTGAGCCCGTCCAAGGAAAGCTGTGTGATAGCGGGTGGTGTGAGAACAGCTCAGACAGTGTTCACCACAGCACTGGGCAAGGTTAACTGGGTTGGCCGCACATCCCGATGCAGCAGGTACTGTTATCTCGCCCATTCTGTTGATGAGAAAGCAAAGGCACAGAGAAGTGGAGCTTCTCGTCCGTGGTCACCAGCAGGTGGTGAAGCCAGTTTTGAAGCCATGATGGGGCTCCAGGGTCCCCACTTTTCACACTACAGACTACTGCTTCCTGCAAGGGGCTCCATGACTACAGACCAGATAAGCTAGGTTGTGTTTTGTTAATTATGTTCCCCTCGAACATCCAGTCAAATTCATACTACTTGAGACTGAGGCAGGGCCTGCAGGACCAAGCCCCGCCCATCCTGCCCTCACTGGCTCCTTTCTGCCCCATGGCCAGGCATCCACACCCACCCTCTAAACCTCCTCCTAAAGCTCATGGACAAAGAACAGCCTGCTCCTCTCCCTCACAGCACCCTGTGCTCTTCCCTTAGAGCGTGGATCTCCA
This sequence comes from Phocoena phocoena, assembly GCF_963924675.1. Lineage (NCBI taxonomy): Eukaryota > Metazoa > Chordata > Mammalia > Artiodactyla > Phocoenidae > Phocoena > Phocoena phocoena. Next base: position 57,381,860 of record NC_089238.1, read on the forward strand.
TCTGGAAGGTTACACTTACACATGTGCTTAGTTCTGTGACGAGACTTGGAACTTGCAACACGCAGAGACTGTTTCTGTTCTGCCCACTGCTGAATTCTCAGCATCCATTGCACGGCTTAGAGCATAGGATTATTTATGGATAGAAGTGCGGGAGAGGGAGGGAGACAAGGAGGGAGAGAAAGGGGGAGGTGAGAACCCAGTGTCCCAGGAGCACAGAGCGTACACAAGCACCTACACAGCACGTGCCTTCCTACTGCCTCTCTCTCTGATGAGTTGGTCAATAGATATTTGATACAGTTTCAATTTTTTGAAAAGTAGGCTTTAATAACTGTCATCAAGGATGGCTTCCGGAGGAAGATCAAAGATGAACTAGACCTGCAGGATGGCCTGGGTACGTGGGTGGCACTGGCACATCAGGCAGAGGCAGGACAGTCCTCACCAGGCCCCAGGAGGCCAGCCCCACCCACACTGGTCCTTCTTTTCTACTTGGATGGTGCATCTATTTTGAATGTTACATCAGACGGAAAGACATGTTAGCAGGAATGGGTAAGATATTTTTAAGGAAAGAGACTGAGTTATTCTGGCTCCAATGAGAGAAATCATGTAGGAGGAAAGTAAACTGGATGAATCTGTAGTGGTTAAATAAATCACTGTGCATCTAGACGATAGGACAGTCTGTATCATGGGCCAGAGTGAGTAGATATGTCTGCGCTGATACAGAAAGAGATCTAAGATATATTAAACATAACCTATTCCCAATAGTATCTGGGACACATGGGTAATTGTAAAAAAAAAAAAAATAGTATTGAAAAAGTGGTATGGGTAGAATGATACCATTTATGTTTAAAACTATACGGCTATAGATGTAAAAGTAAATATGATTTTCTATATCAAGAAAATTTCTACAGAGATGATAATGAAAAATCACCCCAAACCTGGTCTCAGACAGAACCTTCTTCCATGATGTCATTACAACCTCCTTTTGGGAAGAAACTGGCATTTCTGATAAACACTAAAGCAATTTTCAAATAAACTTCAAGTTCACCCTCAGTCAGCAACCAATGATTGTCAACCAGTTATTCTTTTCTTCTTGTGTCCATGCTAAAGATTTAGGAGGTAGAGGAAGCTCTTAGTCTTTATTTGATATGGTTTTGTAATCTCTGAATCTTTTGCCATTGCCATCTATTATTTTAACAAATGTTTTTGAAGATTTAAACATATATCATGGCCAGGTTGTGGAAAAGCTTAAATGCCACATGGGAGTATCTGGAAACTATCACACTAGTGATAAGGAGCCACGGAAGGTCTTTGAGCCAAGAATTCCCTGGACTAAAGTGTCATTTTTAGAAGATTTACCTTGAACTAGTGGTGCCTTTGCTCCTTGCCTGACTGTGTTCTCCTGAGCTTCTCCTAAAATGAGGCTTGGAAATTACAGTCCTTCCATGTGAATATTCACAATAGATTTAAATAAAAAGTCGGCCTCCCTGGTGGCTCAGTGGTTAAGAATCCGCCTGCCAACGCAGGGGACATGGGTTCCAGCCCTGGTCTGGGAAGATCCCACATGCCGCAGAGCAACTAAGCCCGTGCACCACAACTACTAAGCCTGCGCTCTAGAGCCCGCGTGCCACAACCACTGAACCTGCATGTCCCAGCCACTGAAGCCTGCGTGCCCTAGAGCACGTGCTCCGCAACAAAAGAAGCCACCACAATGAGAAGCCCGCGCACCGCAACGAAGAGTAGCCTCTGCTCGCAGCAACTAGAGAAAGCCCACGTGCAGCAACAAAGACCCAACGCAGCCAAAAATAAATATGATCTCAGTTTGGAAAAAGAAGTCACCTATAAAAAATTAATTAATTAATTAATTTAAAGTGGTTGTTAAGAAAAATCGTGAAACACTTTGAAACAGACAAAGGATATCACTGGAATCAATGAAATCGACTGACTGAATTAAAATAGTAACGGATACTTCATTTGAATGCTGGGAATTGTCTTACAAAGCCTCTGGAGTTGCCCTGGTCTTCAAGTGTGTATTGTACACACTACAAGACAAGTGTGTATCACAGAACACAGAGTAATGCAAAATGACTCCTGCCCCAGAAGTGCAAATAAATTCTGTCCTGTAGAGATACAATTCATTCACCCCGTAGACAAGATGATTCCAAACACACATATTCCACCCCAGAGATAAAAACTAGGTGTGCGCCTACTAGGAGATTCACTTCCATTTGCCTGATTGCCTACAGACATGTTTGCTCTTCACACTCTCCTTTGAACCGGCTGTAACATCACACCAACTTATTAGTGACCTAAATAAAATCTCTAATCTGTCTTCATTTCACATTTGCATGAGAGACATGATTTTACCTTTTGAAAACTATATTTTAACATGACCAGGTCAGAATGGAAGAAATGAGACAGTGGCTCTGCCCCACAGTTATCATCCGAGTAGAGAGGAATGAGAGACGACCAGAATTTAGGGCCTGAGTATATTATGACTGAGCATATCAGGCGGCCAGGACTGGAAGAGATGCGATTTGGAAATAGTTCAGCAGTCAGTTGGGCATGGAGTGGCAGGGGACTGTTCCAGATGTGGCAGAATGGGGTGGGGGTTGGGGAGCAGATGGAGAAAGAGTTGGGAACAAGAGAAAATCTGATTATCAGATGTGCAAACAGCTTACAGACATATTTCTGTAATTATGTGATGCTAAACAGGACAGAAAGAATGAAGAAAAATGAAGAGCTGAGGGGACTGGATGTGGAGAAACTTGTTATTCTTGAATCTGAACAATGAGATGTTTTCTTAGATAATCAGATAAGAGAGCAAAAAAGAGACTTGTTCCAAGCTGCACCCAAGCCCACGATCAGAAAATATTTACATTGAATTTAAAAGCTAATGAAATTACAGGTCAGTGATCAGGAAAGCAGTGTTTGCCTGTTAACCCACTCTTCCTACCCAGGGACAAATGCGCAGGCAGGCTGTATTTTGAATAATAATAACCCGGATAGCACCAAGAAGGAGTGAGCTTTGGGGAGAAGATCCAGCCTCTAAGGGCTAGGTCTTCTGGGGGTGAAGGTGACCTCAACGAGGAACAGAAGGGAAGCACCCGGAGTCCTTTTCCTGGACTTCAGCAGCACTTGGGGTTTGGGCTCTGGGACACTGATTGCCCGGACTGTCACACACTGTGTCACTTGCTTGGCAGGGCAGGGAAGGGACATCCACCCAACTAGAGTGGGCTTTCTGCTCCATTCCCTCAGTACCTCTGTGAGGTTGGAAGAGATTTTCCTAGATGGACAAGGAACTGAACCTTCCACTGGTTTCACCTACTATCACCACAGACCAGAACAATGTTTCAGACTGAAACCTCCTGTTTTTTTCTTTTAAATAATGTGACTCTCTTGGTCTAAGACTCACATGGGGATCAGAGGAGTATAGCATTTTGGTCGACCCCAGAGATTTTGAAGTTAGGGCTCAAATTCTTTCAGCTTCTGCTTGTTGACCTTGGGTGGGCTCACCTTACAGACCCTCAGGTCCCTTGTCTGTAAACGGGGTTAACGTCCCCCAGAGCTGGGTCCACTGGGGGCCCGTGACTGGAGAGCACTTCGCATGGTGCTTGGCTTACACTGGACCCTTACTCAGTGGTGGCTGAACTTCATGATGTTGATGGTGAGTAGTTGCAGGAATAGTAAAGTAAAACACACAAGCTGGATACAGTCGTTGTGTTAGAATAGTGGGAGATTGCTAATAATCGTTTCTTTAAATTTGTCTTGAGTTTCGTCACATTGCAGTCTTTTCATTTGTAAAATGAAGTAAGTCTTGGATTCACCAGGATTTATCTCTAGAATACGTAAATAATAATTAGTAGCACTTACTGTGTACCCAGCACTATTCTATTTAAGCCTCACAACTAATCTACGTGGTTGGTGTTACCACCGTTCCCATTTGACAAAGGGAGAAGCCAAGGCCCAGAAGGGCTAAGAAACCTGCAAGGAGGTGGCAAGTGGAATATGTACCCAGCAGTCCAGCGCCAGGAATGCAAGGGCCCGTCTGTGGAGATGGCACCCTAGCCAGGAGAGACAGGGAAGGTGGAGGCCAGCGCAGACCGAGCCTCTTGGCCAACAGCAGGCCTTCGGCACACCAGGCCTGAATGTGCCTCTGAGCTGAGTTAGGGGGATCCCTCAAAGATGCCCTGAAGGCCCTTGCTCCCTGTACCTTCCAACTTGCATTAAGACCGAACCTGTTCTGGCGGCCAGAAGCCAACTGCCTCTTCGTGGCACAGGAGAATCCCCCAGCTGCCTTTGTCAAGAAACACGCGTGAAGGAGCGGCACCCTGGCCCAGCTGGCAGGGTGTCCGCTGTGGGAAGACTGCAAGACAGATTTCAGCTGGGACAGACAGCTTCTCCTGCCCAGGGACAGCCCACGCCAGCCACCAGGTGAGGGACCGATTAGCTCATGAAATCAACTTTCGAGACGCCCAGTGGCAAAGGCAGCATCCTATGCACACAGTTTTCCATTTGTGTGGGAAGCGGCAGCGATGAAGAGAGATGAGCCTGGAAGTAAAGTCAGGTTCAATGATTTTATTGAGGCCGGGGCTGCACTAACCAGCTTCATGGGCACCATGCCTCCCTGGAGATTTGCGAAGAGGTAAGCCAGTATCTGGAGATCAGAGCATGAAGACATCCGCAGAAGGCAGTGTTTGGGCACAAAAAATATGCTTCTGTGTAGAGCTTCAGGACGCCTGGGCTCGGCTCAGCCAAGCTAACAGAAAGACCTTTCATGGGGCTCTCAGGAGATATTTCAAAAAAAGAAAAGTAGAGCCTTTCAAAGAAGAAAGTTCAGCCCTCAGCAAAAACTGTTCTTTAAAAAAAAATTAATCAATTTTTGTGGTTTCAATAAAAGCAAAGGATTTTGTGGTTTTCCCTGAAACTTTTCACCATTTTCCATAAAAACAAAAGGCAATATTGAAACCATTTTTTCCCCAATGAAAGTGGCGATGTTTTTGCCCAGGGACGACTTCTTAGAAAAACCTCTTTGCAGTTTTTCAGCCTCGTGATAGCCCTGCTTGAGCCCGAGAAAGCCTGACACCCTTGTCTGTGCCGACGTATTTCACCTGCAGCCAAATGTGTACGCCTTGGATCACAGAAATGTGCTTCGGTTGGGAAAATTCCACATGATGAGATGAGATCTTTTCTTTCAAGAGGTTATATTAGAAGGGGGCCATTTTACTTTCTAGGGAGTCCAACATGGCAGTCTCAAAGCGATTTCTGAGATGCAAGCTTTGTGCCTTAAGCAGGTCTGATTGTGGACAACAAAAGAATAATCCCCCCATACCATTATAGTCACAGGAGCAGAACTCTCACGCGTGAGATCTCAAAGGAGTCTGGTTTAACCCTCTTATTTTACTGATGAGGAAACTGAGGCCCAGAGAGGCTGTGTGCCCTTCCCTAAAACACAGAGATTATTGGCAGAACTGCAATTCAAATCCAGGTCTCTTTACCTCCACCCAGTGGCTTGGGGGTTTGTTTTGTTTTTTTTCCATATCACACATCCTCTTTCGGTAAGATTTGCTTATTTTTATCAGTTCTTAATTCCTGAGAAAAAATATCATCTATACTTTTGCCAGCAAACTTTAACATTTTTTGAGCACCTGAAACTAAAGGTCAGTAACTTTCAGCTTCTTGGATTTGAACTTGAGCAAGAGATTCCACACTCTCACAAAATCTTCCTTTTAGACCAGGATCAAGAAAGTTCCAGGAGCTTTAAGGAGACAACTGAGGATCGTCAGCCCCTTCTGAATTTCTGCCTCCCTAACCTTTAACATTAACAACACTCTCCTAGTTTTGCTTTTTTCCTTGGCTGCTAGGAAGCTCAGAGCTAAGTTGCATGCTTAATTCCCTCGGTCTAGATTTTGTAATACAATTTCTGTCTATCTCTGCACTTTTATTCTCCTCAATCTCACCTTTTATTCTGGATTAATGATTTTTATGCTTTGTATTTTAGTTTAAGTCATCCTAAATTTCTTCTGAAATCGGTTAAGAATAAATATTAAAATAAATAAATAATTGCTCTCTCAGATCTGAAACCAAAATAAGTAATAAAATTACTCTGTGACAGAAAGAAGTGTGCAAGAGAAACACAAAAGTAAATATAAAAAGAATTTTCCCCAAAAAGCCAGCAAAAGAAAACCAATATGTTACTGGTCAACCTTTCAGAAACACAGAGTTTTCACTGTAGGTCTCTTGTCCTACTCTATTAACTGCCATGCAGAAGCAGTGAATCACATCTGTAATTCTGAATCTTAAACCTGAGGATTCATTCTTCCTCCAGTTGCCCAGGTTCTCAGAACTGGCAGGACTGCTGAGAGTATCAATTCAATTACACAATTAACAGATAAGGAGAATGAGGCCCAGAGAAGGTAAGTAACTTTTCCAAGGCCGCACAGCTTGGAAGTGGTGAAGTCAAGATCTGGGGGTTTTCTACAATATCACATCCTCCTTCACAAACCAGTCTGGTTCCACTAAACCACATGAGACAGACTTAAGAATTTCATTCACTGACATAAGGTTTTGTTGCTGCTGTTGTCGTTGTTGCTGTTTTCAGGACAAGCTAAAAGCTAAATCAGAAGAAAAAAGGCTAAGTTTCTACTCACCAAACTATGACAATCAACAAGCTGTGTGTGTCTGTGTGTGTGTGTGTGTGTGTGTGTGTGTGTGTGTATGTGTGTGTGTCCAAGTACCTTTGTTGGGGTAGGACAGATGATCTAAAATTCCAAGAATCTTTGTAGGTAAAATTTAGGAAACTATTTGTAAAACTAGTTGTCACACCTATTCAAGGAGCACTTTTTTATTCAATAAATATTATTTATTTTTGGCTGCGTTGGGTCTTCGTTGCTGCACGCAGGTTTTCTCTAGTTGCAGTGAGCGGGGGCTACTCTTCGTTGCGGTGCGCGGGCTTCTCACTGTGGTGGCTTCTCTTGTTGCGGACAATGGGCTTTAGGCTCGTGAGCTCAGTAGTTGTGACTTGCAGGCTCTAGAGCGCAGGCTCAGTAGTTGTGGCACACGGGCTTAGTTGCTCTGCAGCATGTGGGATCTTCCTGGACCAGGGCTCGAACCCGCGCTCCCTGCATTGGCAGGCGGATTCTTAACCACTGCACCACCAGGGAAGCCCTATTCAAAAAATATTTAACAAGAGCCTCTTAGGTACCCAGCGCCATGGAGGGGAGGGCAGCAGTAAACAGAACAGAAAGGTTCGAACTCTATGGACCTCCACATCCTTATTCCCAAGGAACCTATGTCTGAGAAAATACATTCTGTCCAACCCAGTACCTCGAAATAAACTCCAAATTGCTGGATGTTGAAGCGTGAGAGAAACCCACAGCCTCTCTATGAAACCAGTCTCTTTTTGAGCAGAGAGAAGGAGAGCTTTACTTTCCATAAGCAGCTGCTCCTGTAAGGTGAATTGAGACAATACGATCATTTAAACTTTCCCCACAGAATGTGTGGTATCGCAGGAATGTGTGTTTGCAGCCTGGAAAACTTAGACTCACTGCGCCCACACATTCAGCCCCTCCATCTTCACAGAATCCCTGCTTTAGTGTCTGCTGAAAACTTAATGTCGAATTAAATGGCTTTCCCGAAATCTGGGACACACAGAGACAGGCTTAGTTTTCTGTGTGTTCATGGAGAGGGATTGATTTAAGTATGTTGAGGGCGTCTTAGTGGTAAAAGCGAGTGGATTTTTTTAAGGAAAATTTTATTGGGAATATTTTTTCCCCTTAGGTGTGAAGTTTGGCAGGTAACTGCATTCTCTGATGGACTGTTGAAGACTCAGTTAATTAAAAACAAGATTTGGGTCCAAGGTAAACATCTTGAGCCTGCTAAGTCTTCTTAGGATGTCTGTCTGAAATGCTTCTGAAAATAGTATAGCTTTCTATAAAGAAATATTAACCGGTGTTCATAAATGGAGTTGACTACGTTCTAACTCAGCCCTTAATAAATTGGTATTAGACGAAGGATTAGTCTCTGATTTTATTTGAAAATCGCAAGAGGAAAAGCAACTCCAACCACTGCTTTCTTATTCGTTTTTCAGAAATAAGGCAACGAAGCCTCCTCTTTAGTTAGAGCTGTGGGAGATTAAAACAGCCCCGTTGGCTTGGTGCAGGGAACGGGCACAGCTAATTGCCCTCTGCCTATTGATACAATCAGCTGCACAGACAGGAGGACAATGGCTCATCCACGGAGTCTTAGGTCGGGACACCTAATCCTCACTCATGCACCTGTGCATCACCTTGAGATGCTCTCGTCTTCTCCATTCAACTTCCCTTAGTTCTTCTTTCAGTCCTCACACTACACTGTGCTAAGAGGAATTTCAAGGCCCCCAGAATTCCCACGAGGAACACAGAATGAGAACGGTACCCTTTGATTCAGGGGAACAACACCCCCAGGGAGCCTTCCATCCTTCTGGGCTGGACATCCGAGGCCTCCTGGATGAAAGACAGTGAGCTTCTGCTGAGCACCCTCTGGAGGCCAGGCACCAGGCAGCAACGCCCCCCCATTTCGGGGTAAGCTGATGAGCAGAAAAGTTAAGTCAATTGCCCTCCTGCTCACAACATGGTGAAAGGAGGATCTGAACACAGACATCTAGAGAAATAGGCAAGACAGTAAAGAGGACACAAGTCCCGTCCAGCAGAGAATGAGGACCCATTCCCACGCCTCAGCCATGACCCCCGATCATGAAATCATACCTTCAGAAGCCGTAAACACATAAGGCAAAAAGAGTCCGGAAAAAAAAGATGCGTGATCCACTTACAGCCAGCTCCCCTGTGGGGTGGGGCAGGGCAGGTCTCCTTCCCCGCGGCTCTGCTGGTCTGACTGCCCACGCCCCTCCTCAGCTGTTCACCAGGAGGCCCCAGCCCCTTTTCTGGCGTTCACCAAACTTTGCGTGAGGACAAGTGAGTGAGTGTAACCTAAGCAGCGTCTCAGTAGAGTCGTTATTAATCACCAGAACATCAGCCCCAGGAGGGCGGGGATCTGGGTTCATTCACTCAGTACTAATGGTAATGCCTGGCCACAGTAGGTGCTCAATAAATAAAAGTCAGACAAGTGGATTATGCAAAAAATATTAGGTCTCCTGGGTCCCAGTGCCAACTCAACGAGACTCTATCACTTCCCTGAGCACCAAAGGGATCTGACCCTGCACTCGGCCCCTCAAGCCCAGCCATACTCTGCCTTCTTCCCATCCACCTCAGGCCGTGGGAGAGAGAAGAGAAGCAGGGGCTGCTCCCTGGCTTCCCCTAAACCCTGCACGTGGCAAGAGTTTCTGGGAGAGGCCCCAAGCCTGGCAGGCGAGGACTGGAGGTCACAGCCCCTGGCAGAAGAGGACCGGGACTTTGCTCCATGTAGCTGACCATATCCAGCCCAGGCATGAGGGTCCAGCCTCCAGGGCCCAGGCTTGTCCCGCTTTCCCCCTGGTTCTGGTGTGTCCCCCGTTTTCCAGAGCACATGGGAGGAGGAAAGCTCACCCTGGCCGAAACCCTGGACATCTGTTTTCAAGGTTGAGGCTCTGTCCAGCAGGAGACACCCTGTGGGTGGGGAAGGGTCCCTCCTGCCCACAGGGAGCTCCCAGCCTGGCTGGTACCTGAGCGTCAGGTGAGCATCACTGCCTTTGTGGGTGAAAAACGAGGCGCTCCCCCTTGATCTCTGTTTGCCCAGAGATGGGGAGAGAAGGCAGGCCCTGAACATCAGCAATGAATTATCCAGTATGTGTGAGTGTCACGTGGCTGCTGTAACAAAACTGCACAAACTGGGGCACTTAAAATGCAGAAATCTATTCTCTCACAGTTCTGAAGGCCAGAGTCCAAAACCAAGGTGTTGACACTTGTGGGAAAAATCTGTCCTATGCCCCTCTCTCAGCTTCTGGTGTTGCCAGAGGTCCTTGGCATTCATTGCCTTGTAGATACATCCCTCGAATCTCTGCCTACCCCATAGTCACATGGCCTCTCCCTGTATCTCTGTGTCTCCCTCTTCTTATAAGGACACAAGTCACTGGATCAGAGCCCACCCTAATGACCTCATCTTTACTGGATCACGTGCAAAGACCCTATTTCCAAATAAGGTCACTGTCAAAGGAACCAGGGGTTAGAACTTGAACATCTTTTTTCAAAGGAAACAATTCAATCTGCAACTGTGCTTGGAGAAAATCAAGCAGAAAAAAAGAAGTGCCAAAGTCCGGGGCAACGTGTGCCTGTGTCTCCAAATGGGGACATCTTCAGAGTTCGTGGTCTTGGTGTCCAGGACACGAGTGAGACCATCCCCTTCAGACCCTCAGGATTCTGAGGTCACTGTACCCTCTTTTCTTCTCACTCGCCCCCTCTAAGCGAAAGTTGAAAGTCACCAACAGCATCATTTGGTCGCCAAGCCTCTGGTGCCAACACTCTCGACTCCTCTCCACACCCGGCCATCCGTCGGGTGTCGGGGCAGGGCTCTGTCCACCCTGCGCTTTGGGCAAGAGGCTGACACGTCTCCACTAAAGCTGCCTCATAAAAGCTGGAAATATATTGAGCAGAGGGTTCCATTTCCTGTCCATGCCAGCAGGCGTTCATACCAGGCTTTCATTCTCAGCCAAGCACTCCGGGAAGGTAACGCTGCAAACCATTTTTCTGAATAAATGTTTACACTGTATAATTTTCCTTTGGTGCAAGGCATTTCATCTACACGGGAAAACAAGCCAGAGACAAGGCCGGCGAGCTGTGTAGAGGCAGGACTCTTCAAACTGCGGTTGGGGGCGGGGGGGGGGGGGGGGGAAGAGGGCGGAGCCTTGAAGAGTCTAGTTAGAGGCAGACACAGCCACCCCACAGCCCTCTTGCTCCCCTTCCTTGCCCTGGAGCTGCAAACAGCGTGCATCCCAAGATATCTCAGGGGGTGAGGGTTCTACACATTCACTCAGTTTCTCCCGGGCCCATCTGTCCCAAATATCCTAGATAAGTTTTTCTTTTGTTAATGCCCCATTTGTTTAAGGGGCAATTTTCCTGAACAGATCAGGAAAGATTTTTTTTTTAATTAACAGACTTTAGTTTTTAGAGCAGTCTGGGATTTACGGAAAATTGAGCAGAGTTGCCACACGCCCGGGAGGCGGGCTCCTGCCTAGGCCGTGGCCGCCAGCTGATGTCCCATGTGAGGCAGGCGACCAGCTGTGACCGAGGCCACCATGGGAGTGGGGGCACCCCAATGGGCCCAGCCAAGAGGACCCACTCCCCGACACTTTGATTCTAGAGGGAGTGCAGACAAGTAGGCGAGAGGAGCTACTGCTAATGAGTGTATGACAAAGGGGCTAACCAGGACAGTACGACAGACACTGAAGGGGGAGCCTGCTCCGACTGGGTGCTCAGGAGCAAAACTTTTACACAGTGCTGTTCGTGGCTGCGTTTTATTGGTGATATTGAAAAGTTAGAAACAGCCTCAAGGTTTAAATACAGGAGTGTAGTTAATTAGCCTCAGTACCCAATGAATGAAATACTATGTAGCCACCAAAAATAATTTAAAGACTGCGTAATGCCTGGGGAAATGCCTACAATATAATTTGAAGTGAAAAAAAAGCAGAATACAAAACTGTACTCACGTGTACCAACTAGGAGCACTTAAAAATATATATACCCTGGAGGACTTCCCTGGTGGCACAGTGGTTAAGAATCCACCTGCCAATGCAGGGGACATAGGTTCAAGCCCTGGTCCGGGAAGATCCCACATGCCATGGAGCAAATAAGCCCGTGTGCCACAACTATTGAGCCTGCGCTCTAGACCCCGCGAGCCACAACTAGTGAGCCCGCATGCCACAACTATTGAAGCCCGTGCCCCTAGAGCCCATGCTGCACAACAAGAGAAGCCACCACAATGAGAAGCCTGTGCACCGCAACGAAGAGTAGCCCCCGCTCGCTGCAACTAGAGAAGGCCCACGCACAGCAACGAAGACCCAGTGCCGCCAAAAATAAATAAATAAATTTATAAAATTAAAAAAATATATATATACATACACACACACTGGAAAGAAACACATCACATTTAACAAGGGTTGTACTAGAATACAAAACTGTACACGTGTACTAACTAGGAGTAAATAAAAAAAAAATACACACTGGAAAGAAACACATCACATTTAACAGGCGTTGTATTTAGCAGCTGAAGAGATGGAGGTGCATCTCTTTAATGAGTACATACACCTTATACAGTAGGTGGGAAGAAGTTTTAAACAAAGAAATGACCCAAAAGTTCAAATCAGTTCTGGTGTCAGTCAGAGGCTAGGATTCAAAAGTCAACATTTAAACCAGTATTACTGCGTCTGACATTTAGCTATTTCTGGTCACTCACTACTAGCTAGCCTAAAACCTGTGCTAAGATAATATGCAATATTATCTTGTATATATTTATACCTACACACATATGTGTGTGTGTGTGTATGTGTGTGTGTGTGTGTGTGTGTGTATATATATCCATCAGGATTTTATTTCCCAAGGAAAAGTTACAAATCTTAATTTGTTTGGAAAAAAAAACCCTAATGGTGGGCTCCAAATGGTCTTATGAAAAGAGATGACCAGCCAGGATTCAGGAATACACGATGCAGAGAGGAATAATTTGACACATGACACGTTCCTGGCAGAGTGTCAGCCATACATTTTCAAAATTATTTTTTAATTAATTTCAATAGTAAAAAAAAGGAAAGAAACAAGTCATTGAATAATTAAATTCCCTGCCTCTAAGCATTTTCACTTAAATAGATTCATTTGGTTTTTAACTGACTCAGTAGAAATTCATAGGCCAAAAAACTGAGGTCTGAGCTAGTAACCCCAGCCTCAGACCGTAAACCTGGCTGCTCTGAGCTCTAATTCGGGCCCAGTTTAAACTCCCCCTGTGGTCTGGGCAAGGTACTTGGGCCTGGCTTGCCACTTCTTAGCAGAGAAAGTTAAAAATCACTGTGGATTCTGCAACGTTGGTTGTTGCTAGTGAGTCTGGGTCTAGCCACAGTGTGGGCTGCAAACCCCTCTGGGCTCCACAGACAGTACCCAGCTGCCACTTGCCCGCTAGGGGCTGGGAGCTAGAGAATGTTCCTCTCCGAGCCTCATTTTCCTCATCTGAAAGAATACCAAAAGCACCTCTCGCATCAATAGTGAACAAAATAAAACCGGGACTCATGTGTCAAGGGATCCCATGCGATCATTTTCACTTCCTCCTCCCAATTCTTCTTTAATAACTGATTCACCAAATGATTGAGTTGAACCTTGTATTTTTTCCCTTTGGCAAAGGCTGGTTTTGAGCCAATGATAATGGCTAGTTTTACTGAGCACTTACTGTATACCAGGTTACGACCATATTAGTACTAACCACATAACTCCACCAAGAGCCCTAGGAGTTACTAACCTCATTTCCCCATTAGACACATGGGAGGAGCTGAGGCTCAGTAAGCAGAACTAGGATTTCAACCCAGGCAATTGGACTCCAAGCCCACATGCTTCACCCCTCTCCATGCTACACGTGAGGGGGAACAGGAACACAGGTGTGGGTGACCTCGCTCCCCACATGCGAATGTTAACTAGGATCAGCGATCCATAGGAATCCAAACAGCTCCCTCCTCCTGCCCACTCCCACCAGCCCTCAACTCCAGGATTCTAAGGTTAAGGATTCCAGTCTTGACTCCACCATTTTCAAGCTGTATGATCTTGGGTGGGCTACTGGACCTCTCTGTTCCTCCTTTTCCTCAGTTTCAAGATAACAATAGAACCTACCTCATGGGCTGCTGTGAAGATTAAGTGAAATAATGTACATAAGTGTGTACAGATCAGGAACTGAGATTCAGAGAAGCTGCATACCTTGCCTGACACTCCACAGCCTAGTCCCCGAACCAGCTGTAATGGAAGCTGGGAGGTGAGCCATTGACTTAGATCTGGGTTGGCAAATTGTTTCTGTAAAGGACCAGGTAGTAGGTATCTTGGGCTTTGTGAGCCACACAGTCTCTGTCACAACTACTCGACTGTCATTGCAATGCAACAGTACTCACGGAGGAGCCGTCAATGAGTGATGTGTCTGTGTGCCAATAAAACTTTATTTACACAGACAGGCGGTGCACTTGGGTTGTAGTTTGCTGACCCCTGACATAGATGGGGCTGGGGCTCGGTGCCCTGGACTAGGTCAGAGTTCTGGTAAAAGGAATAGGCAGGGTGGATACTGGGTAGGAAAGAAACAGAATGTGCTGTCATCACTAAGCTAAATCTATGTAGCAGGGGCTACAAAGTGCAACACAAAGGAAGAGCTGGGGGCACTGCCGAACAGAAGACGAGCTCTGCCCCAAGTGCCCGGTGTTCCTTGCTCCATGCCACCCTTGGGATTCCCCAGCAGACCCCAGTCAGGTCTGCTTTCTGGGTCGGGAACTCTCACTTGGCTCCTAACAACGTGGGCAATGGTGGCCACTGTGCCTGCTGCTGGGCAGTTGGGTAGGGACAGAGCTCCTTTCACAGCCGGGGTCTCCCACAGAAGGTCTCCTCTGCCAGTTTACACCTGTGGCACAGACTAGAGTCAAAATCCCCAGGCTCCTTCTAGTCTCAGGGCCTTTGCACATGCTGTTCCCTCTGCGTGCAGCACCCTGGCCCCTGCCTGCTTTTCACCTGGCCAAGTCCTCCCCCTTCAGGTCTCAGAGCAAGCATCAATTCCCAGGGACCACCTCCATTGGCCAGATGCCACCCCCTTCCAGCTTAGGGCCCTCTGTACAAACCCCAATACACCTTCACTCCCCTTGCAATCCCAACCACACTGTGGTTCTGCAGTATTTACTTGTCTCCCCCACTGAACTCGGAGCCCCATGTGAGAAGGGACCTCATTGGTCTTATTCTCTGCGGTTTCCCCAGCTCCCAGCTCAGGATTGTCAGATCAAATATTTGTTGAACAAATTAATAAATGAACAGAAAGAAAACTAAATGTGCAAGTAGAATTCTCCCATTCCAAAGGTGATGTTACACTCCACAGCATTCCATCGTCAGAGTAAGCAGTGTGCTTTAACTTTTTTCCTCTTCTACAGTTCCCCACTTCCTTGCTTTCCAAATTTATAAACTGAGGTAAAATGAGCTCACATAAAGGACTAAGCTATCTTTGAACAAAGTTTTTCAGTGACTGATGTATTTCATTAGCATGGAAAACAATATAGCTACATTATACGTTTTATTCAAACTACTAATCCACATGTGTGCAAATCTGCCTCTGAGGACCACTTAGTATTTTTACAATATGCTTTATTTCCCCATTGTTCCAATGTAATTTTCTTTTGCTATTAAAATACATAATACCGTTCTAGAGAAGAAAAAAAGTGTCACTCTAACCAAGTAAAAGCAGAAGACTAAGGGCTTACAGATCCACTTTTCCCTTTGTTTTTGATGAGGGAAGGATCTGAAATTAACTTCACCACCTGGATTACAAAAACATATGGAAATGGTCATAGACAGGCTTGAACCCATCACACTACTTCAGCTTCCTTTCCTCAAAACCAAGAGGCTCAGCTGTTCCTTCTCTGCAGAGACACAGCGATGTGCAGGTAAATATCCAACATCGCTTCTCCATCAGGGAGCCCTGTACCGGGGCGTTTGTCGACTGCCCGCTGTACCCTCACATTGAGGAGAGAGCTCTGGCCTCTTCCTCTTCTTCTAAGGACACTGACTCCATCTTGGGGGGCCCACCTTCACGACCTCATCTAACCCTAACCCTCCCAGAGCCACCACCTCCAAGTATCACTGCACTGGATTTGGGGGGACACAAACATTCTGCCCAAACACTGACTGATATTTATAATACTGATAATATTTTTGATATATTGAGTTAAATAAGGTATATTATTAAAATTAATTTCACTTTCACTCTTTATAATGAGCCTATCAGAAAATTTAGAATTATACATGAGTTCATTTATATTTCCACTGGATGGTGCTGGTTTAGACAGACCATGAATGTGAATTCCATTTGCATAATGCACTGTGTGACCTTGAGCAACTAACTGTGCCAGGTTCCTAATCTATAAAATGGCTGTCATTCTGGCACATAAAGGTGAGCTGTTTTAATGTGCAACAGCCCTTCCAAGTGGGCCACTTTCCCAGGAGCAGGTGTGTCTGCTGGAATCCTCTCCCTCAGTGAAAAGCTCCCCACTTCTCTTTAGTCCTGGAGACCTTTGTTTGGTGAAGAACTGATTGGCAGGGAGACACTAAGCAAGAAAAATAAACGGGACCCCTCTCTATGAGGTTATTTAAGAGAAAGCTTGAAAACAAACAAATGAAGAAAGAAGCAGTCACCAGAAATCTAAGTCGTTAATGAGGCGCCCTTAGAACTCACTCCAAGCTCCAGATTGGGGGCGGGGTGGGGGGGCGGGGAGGCAGGCAGAGGAGGGCTGCAAAGGGCAGTGGAAACGGGGAGGTGGGGGGAAGATGGGGAAAGGAACACCCAGCTCAAACCAACACAAGTCTGATAGGCGGAAGCTGACAGGGAGTTCAGGTGAGGCGAGGAAGGAGGCCCCCACGTTTGAAGTAATTACTGAATCATTTTGCACCTTCCAAAAGAGCAAAGGGCAATTTCCAGCTCCAAATATCTTTGCAACATTCCCCACTGCAAAGGCACTCTTAACCCGGCTGACTGAGCAGCACTTTCATCATCGGCTCTGCCAAGCTGGGCTTGGAGAGAGGGGCATTCTGCTGGGGTCTGTGTGCTGCCCTAGGGCTGGGGCTGCAGAGCAAAAATGCAAGGATGGTTTGTCTGCCGCCACTGGGATGGAACCAGCTGGAACCCACTCACATCCTGCACCAGACGGCAGTCATGCTGTGATGGATGAGGGTCAAGAACCTGCCCCTGACCTGTGTCCTGGGGGGCTGGACTTCGCTTAGAGCTCCTGGGTCTTCTGGGGGGAGGGGGCTGAGGCTGGCTGAGCCACATGGCAACAGCTCCTGAGCCGCTGAGAGGCCACTGTCAGTGGTATTCTGTGGATATTCTGATGACCAGGTGAGAGATTCTGGTTTTGCAGAAATAAAGTCCTACATTCTGTTGGTTTCAGCAAGGACCGTGCCCTCGCACCCCATATGCCACCTGGAAATGCTGGTTCCTAAGCTGCTGAATGACCAGGTCTAATGGAATTATTCACCTGCCTGCTTTTTCATAAGATTCTCATTAAAACCCTGCCTAGGCCAAGCTAACCAAGTCCAGGCTCCTCTCCACCTCTGCTTTGCTCCCTCTCACAGCCCTCCACGCTGACCACATGCCCCAGGAGTTTCCCAAAAGGCACTGCATCATCACCTCTTCATGCCAAATGCCCCACCCTCCTCCTCCTGACCCCCTGGAGAAGCCTTCCTAACTTTCTCCTGCTTCTGAGTTCAAGGTTCCCCTCACTCCGTTGGCCACTCTGGTCCCTGCACGGCTACTGCTGCCCTCTACTCTCTGCATCATAACTATTTCTAGGTTTATTCATTTCCATGTCTGGCTGCCAACTCATGGGAGGCCTATGAGTGCTTCTCTCTAAATCACCTTGGCATTCACACAGCACAGGTGGTGAATGCAAATGAAGAAGTGTATGAATGAATGAACAAATAACTGAATGAATGAAAACTGACGAGGCAGACATTTCAGAGTCCTTCAGAGCCTCCCTCTTTAACAAGGAGCACAGGCATCAGGAGCACGGACTCCGAAGCGGCTGGTCTGGGTTTCAATCCCAACCCACACCCCCTCCTTACTATGTGACCTTGAGCAAATTACTTAACGTTTCTGGGCATAATAACAGTACCCACTTCCTCCGGTAGGAGTAACCAAGTGACTCTATTTGAAGTCCTTAGAGCAGTGCCAGACACACAGTAGAACCAGGGACACTGCAGAGTGTCAGCACAGCATACAAAACCAAATGCTTTTTATGAAATTCTGATGTTGATCCCAACAGCCCACTGTGAGCTCACTGCCTTAAAACAGAAGGCAAGGAGTTACACCCTTCAGCCTCAGGAATAGGGATTAGCAGCATTGTGTCTGTTTAGTTATTCAGCTCACTCCCTCTCCAGATGAAAATATCCTTGAAAGATTAGATTATGTAGTGAGAACTATAGCCACAGTGCCGAGAAGCGCTGCTGTCGCCTCCCAGCTAGGCTGAGGTCTCAGGCTAATTTCCCGTAGGTGGTCTGGGCCAGATTTCCTGCAGGCCCGGGACAGAACAAACAGCCTTTCCTGTCCCCCAAGGAGTATAGCGTGAAAGCACTTTTTAAACCTTAAATTAAAAAACTGAAAGGCCGTGTCCATTCTGCAAACTCCACATACTTAATTTTTAAAACAGCAACACGTCAAAGAGCTCTCACAAATGACGGGGTCCCTGCTTTGGACTATTGAAAAGTGTTCTCCTTCAAGAAAAATAATTCAAGCAGAATGACATGTACCTGAAAAAATGATTCAAAGGGCTTCTCTCTTCCTCTGGAATGGTCTTCCGTTCTCCAGGTGTCAGGGCTGTGGGAGATGTTGACAAGCGACGTTTGGGAACTGTTCATACTCTGATATTATAATGTTCCAAGGGAGTCATGGCTTAGCACCCCTGGTATAGGAAAATCTCCCTGTTCCAGGTATGAAATGGACCATCATATGCAAGAGAAAAGGCCTGGCTTTCTGTCAGAGGTTGGAGATGGCTATGGTGCTTCCTCTTCAGATTTGTGACAACTCCCAGAGACACTCACATGGGCAGAGATCAAACCTTGAGCATAGCAGCCAGACTCCAGATGGAGTTGAAGTGGAAAGTTCTTGGGTAAGCATCACAAAGTCTGAACTCAAGGCTCTGCCGCTTCTGGGACCCTGGGCCAGTTTCGTGACTTCTCTGAGCCTCAGTTTCCTCATCTGTATAATTGTAGAACTATCAGTATCTGCTTCCCAGGCTGGTAGTGAAGACTCAGCGAGAACTTGTACTCGAAGGCTCTGTTTTGAAAACTGTTATTTGCAATACTATGGTACGCAAACGGGAGGGAGTCTCCTCTGGAAGAGGCTTGGTGTGTTGTGTCTTGCTGCCCTAAGAATCTTTTTTTTATTATTATTATTTTTTGATGTGGACCATTTTTAAAGTCTTTATTGAATTTGTTACAATATTGCTTCTGTTTTACATTTTAGTTTTTTGGCCGGGGGGCATTTGGGATCTTAGCTCCCTGACCAGGGATCAAACTCACACTCCCTGCGTCGGAAAGCGAAGTCTCAACCAGTGGATTGCCGGGGACGTCCCAAAATCTTTAAATCTTATAAAACACCCAGGTGCTCAACGAGACCTTCACTGCTTCCTTTTTTATAATGGAAAGTCATTTGGAACTCAATCTGCTGTCCATCAAAATTCAGTGTTCTCTCTCAACATTGAAGAGTACAGGACAGACATATAAGGATGACCATGGAGAGAACGTGCCTAGATACTCTGTGAAATGGAAGGGAAACCAAGTCCCAGCACAACATGCCTGCAGCCTGTGAGCTGCGTGATGGCTCACTATTGAATCTGCAGCTCCCAGCTTCATACCTGGCACAGAGCAGGTGCTCAGAAATATTAGGTGAACCAATAAATATGTATAGAATTATTCTATACATTGAATATTGGCTACATTGAATGTGGTATTAAATGACAAAAGTGTTTCTATCTATACACATATATAAGTGCCTGGGAAGGAACCTGGGAGGAGGCTCTGAAACCTAGATACTCTGTTACATGGAGGGTGATTCCCTGGGGAGGGAAGGGGCAGCACCTTTTGCCCTGAACTTCAGAATCATTTGAATATTTAACCCTGAAAATATACTCTTGCATAGCTTGGATACTCTATAAAGTAATAAAGAAAAACAAAAACGAAACTCATTTATAACTAATACCTCCTACTGGATGACAAGAATTCAGGAACCATTACAGAACGAGTCTTTGGAGCCCCATAATTTGAAATTCAAATCCGTAAGCTCAGGGGAGAGAGCTGCACAGCATTGACCCCAACATCCAGGAGCAGGAACGGGGGTGGAGGGGGGGGATCAAAGTAGCGAACTATTTTACCTTAATGAGCATGATAAAGGACCAAAGCTGGAAACCAGAGAGCACCCAGCTTTTGCCTCTGTATTTTTATTAACCAAGATCACTTTGGGTTTATAATAAGACACTCAAAATACACAGGTGAGGATAGTTCTGGCATGGAGCCACTATGGGAGCAAGACTCAGGGTGGCCCAATTTCCTTTCATTCTTTCAAAGTCAGATTCAAAGAAGACTGTGGACATGAGAGAGGCCCCAGGCCAGACTATCCTCAAGGTACAGAGAGGGAACCCAGCCGGAGGTTTCAGAGGAAGATGACACGTTTTCTTCTTAGTGTTTCTTTTCTTACATACACGCACGCACACACGTGTACACACATAAGCAGCCAAGGAACTTCTAAAACAAATTAATCCCAAAATTAAGGTTAGGAAAGCAAACTCCCCCAGGACACCAATCATGTTTGAAGCTGGGTTTTGTTTATTTGTTTTAGAGCTATCACAGTCTCTCCTGAACAGTAGGTGAAACTATCTTTGGGGATCAGACAAAGATATCTCCCACTGGCTTTTAGTCAAAAGCTGAACAGATGTTCCATCAACTACAGAACCAGCCACCAAGACCCATTATTTGGTCGTGGCTTATGAACTTGCAAACCCACAGAACATGCACCCCGACACTCACGCCTGCACTTGTGGTGTCACATTGACTCAGGTGGTCAGAACTGCAAGTCTGTGTGGCACTGAGATACCCGTTAATTGCCCAGTTCTCCGGGGAACCCACTGGGTGGTGGAGGCTGTCCCGTGGGACCTAGTCCATCGCCTTGTTCGGCCTTAATCTCAGAAGCACCCCCACGACCCCTTCCCAAATTTGCCATCATGACAGCTTTCCCAGGTGTGCCTCTCCCTGTCTGCCTCCTCCCTCCCCAAACACCCACGTCGGGGCTCTGGTCCAGGCTTCCATATGCACCCAGGAGGCCTTGGCGGGGAGGAAAGGGGAGTTACTCTACATGACCCTGAAGAAGACACAGACGGAGAGCCCATGGAGGGCTGTGGTGTGACTGAGCAACATTTACTCCAAGAGACAGTGCAGACCTGGCATCCAGCCACCTGCCAAGCAACCTCCACTCCATCCCATGAGCAGTAACTGGCCTTTCACCTGAATCTTGTCTCTGTCACATACACCCAAAGAGTCCTGCCAAAATCAGCTTGTGTGTGTGTGTGTGTGTGTGTGTGTGTGTGTGTGTGTGTTAAAATACACGTAACATAAAATTTACCACTATGACAATTTTTAAAGGGTACAACCGAGTGGCATTTAGTACATTCACAGGACGCTACAACTACCACCTCTGTCTAGTTCCAAGGTGCTTTCATCACCCCAAGAGGAAACACTGTGCCCATCAGCAGTCACTCCCCATCCCCTCTCCTCCCCGGCCCTGGCAGCCCCTGGCTCTCTGCCTCCATAGGCTTATCTACTCTGGACATTCCATACAAGTGGACTCATACAACAGGGGACCTTTTGTCCGAATCTGGCTTTAGGGCAGTCCTGAAGCAGCACTCACCCTCAGCGGGAGATGGCTTCCTTCCTTCTGACAAAGCGCTCCATGGGAGGACGGTAAAAATGGCTTTCAGGCCTCTCCTCACAATGAGCGCTTGCTCACCGCAGCTGGCGTGGACGGCCTTGATCATGGGAAACCCTGTCAGAGTTTGAATCCTCCGTCTTCTCCTTCCTTCATTCCATTGTAAGCATTTATGTGGCACCAACTGTGTGCCAGGTGCTGTATGCCAGCACATGAGATGAACAAGGGGCAGCCACTGCCTTCCAAGAGCTCACACAGCCCAGGGGGGCTGGGGCAAGGCCTCTGTCCTGCTCTGCGACATGGGCCCATCCCATTACCTGGCAAAGCTGGCGTGGCATTTGTATGACAAAATGAGAGCCAGGATTCGGGCAAGGGGAGCAAGGCGCCCAGGGTGCATAATTCAAGGCGGTGGTCACTCTCAGGGAGGTGTACATGCAGGGTTGTGGGCGCCACCTTAAACTTTGCACGCTGGGCCTCACTCCCCTCACCTGGTCCAGTCCTGACAGGACATAAATCGTGCAGCCAGCGCAGTGGGCAGGCTGATGTTCCAGGGCTTCCTGGTGTTTGAGGCTGGTCAGCATACCACAGAGAGCTTTATACCTTTAAGTTAATCACAACAGCAAGCCTGAGACAGCTCAGCTCCTCCCTTCCTCTACACACCAGGCTCAGAGAGGTTAAGGAACTTACCTAAAGCTACAGAGCTTGTGTGCGGCATCACTGGGGCTTCAGCTCAATGCCAAATGGTCACAGAGCAGGAGCTTATCTTAATAATGAAAGTATCTGTCCTTACCTAGTGTCCCAAAGTGGGGAAACTTTTCTGAAAGCCTCACCTGCATCAACACATCTGTGCCTCAGAACCCTAAAGGCAGGTACTAAGTAGACACCCTTTTACACCTGTAGCCCAGAAGGGCTAATCTGCTTGCTCCACTGCCAGCCGGTGGATGAGCTGGGGTGGGCAACAGGATGGCACAATCCACCTGAATGACTTCTGCGTTTCTTTGCATGACATGATGTCACATGCCTCTACTATACCTCTTGGTATACCTCATCAATATTTATTCACCCCTTGCCCGTAAGTTCCGTGGTCCACCCCAGAAGCTCACCGCCTGCAGCACCCTCTCCCAGAACCCCTGCCCGTGGCCGTGAATTCAGCTGTGGTGGCTGGTTCCCAGTGAAGTGGGCACACCTGCCAGCAGAGCACACATACAGTGAGGCGTGTCCTACGTGTTCGCATCACTGCGCAGCCCCACCACGACACACATGCTCGCTGGAAAACAACTCGAGATTCCTAGAAGGTCCTAGACAGGCACAGAGAAGCTCGTTTCTGATTTCACAGACCCTCGGCCGGCAGCCTGGGACTGTTGTTCTCTTACATAGCTCAGCCAGTTATCAGTCAGGGCCCCCCGAGAAAGAGAACCAACAGGAGATGTGTGTATATGATGAGACTCGTCTTAAGGAAGTGGCTCTCGTGGCTGTGGGGCAGGGCAAGCCCAGAATCCATAAGGGCAGCTGCAGACTGAAAAGTCAGGCAGGATCTGATGCTGCCGTCCTGAGGCAGAATTCTTCATCGCAGAGAAAACTCGGCTTTTGCTCCTAAGCCTTTCATGGGATTGGATGAGGCCCACCCAGATTCTCCAGGTTACTCACACAGCCTACTGATTGGCCACAGCTACCAAAAGCCTTCTCGGCAGCCCCTAGATTAGCACTTGATCAAATAATTGGGTCCTACAGCCTGACCACGTCTACACACAAAACTGACCAACCCATGGCCTATGGGTGTCTCAGCCAGGCGG
The DNA here is from genome assembly GCF_963924675.1 of Phocoena phocoena. Lineage (NCBI taxonomy): Eukaryota > Metazoa > Chordata > Mammalia > Artiodactyla > Phocoenidae > Phocoena > Phocoena phocoena. The sequence goes on from NC_089238.1 coordinate 57,405,247, forward strand.
CAGATCCTGCTCAGGTGTCAGACCCCATCGAGACCTCAGACCCGCCCATGGCTGCACACGCCAAGAAGCCATAGTTGAGACACAAGCAGGTGTCACACCTGCTCCTTCTCACTCCAAAACGCTTCACCTTAGGACAGCACGCTGCTTCTCCACATGAAACATGATTTGGGATACTCTAGTACACCACGCAAGATGCAAACAGTGGCTTTACACACACGTAGGTGTCTACCCATGTAGAAAATCCAGACAGGATGTTGCCAGAATCTTTTGGTTGTCTCACAAGAGCTGTCTTGCTCAGCAACTGCTTCTCAAAATTACTAAGCAACGAAAAGAAACTTCAAGTTTTAAATTTCAGGGGGCTACTTCTCCCACCTAGGGGAATTATTTAATAAAATGACTACTACGAAAAATCCCTATAACAGAAAAACCAATGGGCGATGTGACCCCAACCACACCCAGGAGGATAAAATGGCATGAAGCTGTTGCTACGCCATCTGACCCCTGGAAGTAAAACGTGTTCGACTCTCCCTCATGAGATGGCGGTGGGGTTGGAGGACTCAGCAAGAAGGTTACGTTAAACCAGGTCCCAGGAAGTCAGGTTCTCCTAAAGCCCCCTGGTATGTGCAATTGCAAATACATGAAAGAATCACAAATATACTTTTCACTGTGATTGGAGAAATGGTAGCAAAGTCTACTGGGCAGAAAAGGGGGGAAGCCCCCTTGTTTATGAAACAGGAGGGGGAGGGGAAGGGAAGGAAACATTTGGGATTAAATATTGTTTTGAGTGGCGCAGCTGATAAAAGCCAGGAAATTCAAGATGTGTGCACCGACAACCTGCCACTCCAATTTTACACTCCGGACCCCGAACAAAAGCTGCTCTGTGAGGTGCCAGGATGGCGGCCGGCGTGGCTGCTGAGGGAGGGACACAGGCCCCCTTTCCATTTAACGGCTGTTCAGTGCCAAGGGTGAAAACGAAAATGTTGTTCTGCGGCCCAACGCTGGGCCCCTACCCTGCCCCCAGCTCCAGCGACACGGTTCCGTGGCTGGGGCAGACGCATCTGGCCTGTTCTTCACCTCAAAACACTGAAATACAAGGGTGCTTCCACCAGTGGGATCCCCCCATCCCCATCTGGACACAGACAGGCAGCTGTGACGTCCCCAGTCTTCAGCCCAACTCCCCTGGCACTGTCCCTGCCACAGCAGATCCAACGTGGCCTCAGCCCAAGAGGCCCCCTCCACAGAAAGCCAAATGCAGCACAAAGGATCAACCAGGAGGGACTCCAGGCTGGACCGTGTGCTGGTTCCAGTGACAGAGCCCCTGAAGATGGCAGGCACTGCAGGCCTTCACACTCTGGGGAGAAATAGCAGAGGAACTAGAGTCCCTGCATTTGTTTACTGAGTTCAGCCAACAGTCTTTGAAACTTCAGATGAATGGTCCTCCAGATAAAACCCTTGGTTGGACACTCAAACATAACCTAGCCGGGTGGGAGCCCGGGAGGCTGGAAGTGAGGCATCAGGACCCAGCTCTGTGAGCTCTGCGTCCTGGAGATAAAAGGTGAAGGCAGGCACGGCAAGGCCTCTGCCCAAGTGAGCAGCTGGACAGCGAGTGCGTTGAGGCACCCAGCCTTGAGAAGGAAGGGAGCCGTCAGGTAAGGAGCAGGAGACAGGAGAAACGCAAATCCATCACTCTCCCTTTTATACAGCTTAAGGCTAAAATTTGGGCTCTGAGGAAAGCCATTGGGCAGCTCCACGGAGCACATCTCACCACGTTTCAGGAGAGCAGACGGTGATTGAAAAGTCACCTCCGAAGGCCCCACCTAGAACCTATGGGCCTGTGGGAGTGAAGTCCACACCCACGTGGGTCTACCTTGCACCCCTGGCCCGCCCTCCGCCACACCTGAAGCTTTTCCATCGCCGTGGCTTTGCCTGGACTGTGCCCTCTGCTCAAAACACCCTTCCCATATGTCCTCTCCTGAAGAAATCCCACTGTCACCTCCTCTGTGACGCCCTACGCCAACTCGCCCGGGCAGACCAGGTCCCTCGCCGTCCCTGTCCCCCGAGCACCTTGGTCAGAATCTCCAGAAAGACTATCACACACTTTCCCCTCTGAGGCCCGAGAGGCGGGGTTGGGGGTTCTCATCTGTGTCCTCCCAGCTCCCTGTGCACAGATGGTGCTCGGAAGTGCCAGCTCCACCTCCCTACAACAATAAGGAGGGCTGCATTCCCCAACAAAACCCCTCGGTCAAAGTAGCGTGTCAGAGGCGCCCACCATCTTAACTTCAGCACCAAGACCCACCAGCCCAGCCACAGTGCTGCTTTCTACACAGTGGGCACAGGGCAAGTGCTTAATAGTCACCAACTCACAACCACAACCACCCATGGACATCGGGACTTTCATCTCCACTTCTCTCTTGCAACTTGCCCAGGGACACAGAGAAAGGGGCACAGCCCAGAGCCCACCTTCTCCAGCACTTAGAAAAACAAAATTGGGTTCTCAGCCCCACCAGCCCTTCCTGCAGGATTTCTAGGCAGAGCTAAAAAAAATCTCTTCTGACTTAAGATGGGTCCTCCTGTGAGCAGAACTCAAAACTCAGACACAGAACCTGAATGGAAGCCTTAACTCATCATTTTATTTTCGGAATTTTTTTTCTTCCAGAAAACTAGTCCAAATGCCCATGATTTTCCCTTGATCTTAAAGTCTCACTTGGGGGACAAAAACGGGCATCTCTCTGCTCTCCTTCACCTCCCAACCTATAAAATGTGGGGCAGCGCCACCTGCTGGCCAGCGGGTAGAGGACAGCAGGCGTCCAGCCGAGAGGTGTCCAGCGAGCTGGCCGTCCTTGTGATCTCCTGAGCAGTTTAGCCTCTTCAGTCCCAATCAGGAGAGGAAATAAACATGGACAGGAGGTGTGGGAAGGAGGTTGGACTGGCCTCTGTGCTCTCGCTTATCTGCTGCAGGAGCTGCGATAACACAGGAGCTTCCAGGACTGCCCAGCAGCCCATTTCAAAGGTCAAGTACCAAACGGGCACATAAGCCAGAGGACACAGGGCTTCCCGGGACTGAGAGCAGCCAAAGGCAGGCTTTGGGGGAAGGCAACCGGGCCAAGTGAGCCCCGACCATGGGCCAGGTTGGGGGCCCCAGGGAACAAATCGAGGGCAGGAAGGCAAGTGCTTAGCGTCCAGTACAGGACCTGGAACAGGGGGAGCCCCAGTAAATGTGTCAGGAAGCAAAATGAACTGAGTCAACCAGCAAGCAGGCCTGCCTGCCCTGAGCCACAGCTGTGGGCATGCTGGGGGTACAGCCTGAACAAGGCAGACAGGGTCCCCGCCAGCCCAACACACACACGGTAGAAGAAAACCCTGGAAACACACAAATAAATACATAGATAACAGTCCCACATGGTTTGTTACAGTAAGTTAAAGTCTCCAGGTAAGGCCCTCCATATTGCTCCCAATAAACACTGTTACAGGAGGAGACAGGTCCGCCAGAGACAGAGGCCACTTGAAACTTTCATTCAGTCGTTCGTTCGGTAAATATGGACTGAGCATCTACACAATGCCAGGTACTGCAATAAGCACTTTGGTGCATTAGATCTTCACCACAACCCCTGTGAGGCAGGAGCACAATGTGTATTTCATAGATTCAGAAACTGTGTTCCAGAGAAGTTAATTAATTTATCCAAGATCACACAGCTTCTCAGTAGCAGATCTGAGCTCAAGTTCAAGCCCCATGTCCAAGTATTAAGTGTGCTAAGCCCCATGATGGTCCTTCATTCAGGAGATATTTACTGAGTTCCTGTTATGGGGCAGGCATTGAGCCAGTTCCTCAGGATACATCAGTGAGCAGAACAGAACAAGTGCCCTTCCCTCAAGGAGCTGAGCCTGGGAAGACAGATGATAAACAAACGAACAAGAGAATGAGATGCAGGGGGCTGTGGGGGGCAAACTGCTCAAGAGCAGAGCTGGACAGACCCACTTTCAAACTTGGCTCTGATTTCCTCTTTCTGAACCTCAGTTTCCTCATCTGTAAAATGGAAATAAGAGTAGTGCCAATGTGAAGATTTAAGAATACCTGGCACCCAGGACACACCCAAGAGAAGTGGCTGTTTGTATGAGTAGTTCAGAAAGAAAGGCTGCATAAGGCAGGGGTTCCCAACCCCCGGGGCCACGGATTAATTAAGAGGGTGTCTGCCAGGCTTCTTCACTATGAAGTTCATTCTTTACCCCTTGTGATTAGTTTCCCATGGGGAGGTTCTTTGAGACCACATAGATACTCTGTTACTCAAGAAAACTTTACATTCGCATCCAGTAATGATTCTTGCCTGAATCAATTATGGCTACGATGGCTGTCCAGTGGTGAGTTTCTAACCATTTCCTCTAACTTTATTGGTTGGCACTGCAGTATACCTTTGCCCAGAGACAGATTACCACGTAACAGTGGAAAATTAGTCTCCCTGATTCCTTCTTGCCCCCAGCTTTTCTCCACACAGTAGAGAGATCCTTTGAACAAGGAAATCAAAGCCTGTTCACATGCAAAAGAATGAAGCTGGACCCCTACCTCACACCACACACAAAAATTAACTCAAATGGATCAAGAAGCTCAATGTAAGAGCTAAGCTTTAAGCTCTTAAAAGAAAACATAGGGCTAAACCTTCATGACACTGGAATTTCCAGCGGGTCCTTAGATGTGACATCAAGAGCACAAGCAATAAAAGAAAAAAATTAGATAACTTGGACTTGATTAAAGTTTTAAAGTTTCCAAATACACTATCAAGAAGTGGAGAGACAACCCCATACCTAGGGGAGCAATAAGAGGTGGCCCTCCTCTGCACTGAAGCCCTGTAGGGTATGGAGACACCCCCAGCTCAAGGTGCCTCTCCACAGGCCCCCATGAACCTCCTGCCCTTTCCATCTGGCAGCTCCGTGGTCTGCACCAAATGCTGCTGACCACACACACCTGACGCTTCTGCTGCCCCGACTCTTCCTCACTGGTCACGCGGACGGTGCCTCTCAAACTTTAACGCGCGAACGGATCACCTGGGACTGTTAAGTGGCAGAGTCTGCTTCCGGGGGTCCGGGGTGAGGTTGTTTCTGTGTTTCTAAGAAGCGCCAGGGATGCCACCGCTCTGGTCCATGGACCACACTTTGAGTCACAAGGTAACAGATGATCTGTTCACTGTATCAAGAAGTGGACAAGAAGTCCTCCTCTCCTCTGCCACTCCCTTCCCTGCGCTGTCCAGGGCCTTGGGAAGGGCTGCCTCCCTCTGAAGGCAGTGCCAGGTAGATGAGGTTCGTCCACTTGACCTAGAACTTGGAGATTGGGCAGAGGCGGGGCCCATGGACCACTGGCAAAGTCCTTTCCCCACCCCAAGAGCTCGACTCTAAAAAGAGACTACGTTATGGAGAGGCCAAATTTTGCAATTCTTGTGTATTCCAAAGCTGATACGGTACTCTTTTCAGGATTCAGGGCAAACAGAACAACTGACTTAAAGGTTTAGCTGGGCATGGAGGAGGAGACCAAAAGCAACAGCTAGTGCCAAGTGAGGACCAGAAAAAGAATCCTTCACATCCCCCTACCTGTCCTCACTGGGTACCCTTTAAAGTTGGCTGGAGCCCCTGCCTACATCTAGTGAACTCACAGGAAGGAACAGGTGATGGGGGAGTAAAAGGTAGGAGAGAAAATGGAGGATACTTAATATCTGAGACCAATTCTATGTCTGGTTCTCACACTTATCTTCAGCCACTTATCCCTCTTTTACAGACAAGGAAACTAAGGCTCAGAAAAGGTTAAAGGGTTTGTCCAAGGTCATATGGCAACCAAGCTGGCAAGAAATGTTTGTGTTCCTGACTCCTAAATCAAGCTCCTTTCTAATAGGTCTCTTAAATTGAATGTTTATATTGAGAGAAAAATCAAAGTACAAATGGCATTTTGTGGGATGGCAACTGCACAAATCAATGTATTCCAATTAATTTGGAAAATCTTCTTGGAGAAAGCAAACATTGTATTGAATGAGGGGAGGCAGTGAAATTGGTGGTCAGGGCAAGAATCATTTTCCAGATATAGGATCTTAAGGAATGGAGTGAATGGTCTGCAGCTATTTATTTATTTATTTTAATGAGCCAGCAGAACTCAAGAAAGCACCCATTCATTCAAAAGCATTTAATAAGCATCTACTGCGTACCAGGCCTTGTGGTAAAGGGGACAGAGAGAGAGACAGGGTCATTGCACTTAGTCCCTAATACAATCATCTGTTATTCCTCTTTATACATGAGGAAACCAGGGCTCAGAGAGGCTAAGGAGTCTGGCCAACTGGGATGTAAAGCCGGGTGTGTATGATCCCAAAGTCTACAGTCAGGGTACTACCCATATATCACCCCTTAGAGATGAGGACATCAAGTCCTCATCTCTGTGACTACATGGACACAGACTATACCTGATATTATTCTCAATGTTGGCCTAGATTCAGAAAAACCACACTCTATCTGCTGATCCAAGTTAAGTAGGAAACTAGTGACATGCTGTCTACAAGAAATAAACTTTAAATATAAAGACATGGACATATCTGAAGTAAAAGGATGGTCTGGCAATGATAGAGTAATAAGCACCAGATTTATCCTACCTTATACACAAAAGAGAAGAAATATGCAAGCAATCTCAGTTCAAGAGAGTCATGCCTGGGAGAATGAAAACAGAGGTGAGTCTCGTGTGAGAACACACATGGTAACAGAGACAGAGAATGCCCTCACTGAGACCATCAGTAGATGCAATACAGCTGAGGAAAGGATTCCTGAAGCTAGGTCAATAGAAATTATCCAAACTGTAAAACAAAGAGGAAGGAAGAGAAAAAGGAGCAGGAAGAGAAGGGGGAGAAAGGGAGAAAGAAAGAGAGGGAGGAAGAGGGTGATGACAATGAGGGGCTTTAAATACACTTGGGACAAGATAAATAATCTAATATACATGTAACTGAAATCCCAGAGGGAAAAAGAGAGACGTGATGGTGTAGAAGATATATCTGAAGAAGTAATGGCTGAGAATTTTACAAAAGTAATAAAATATATCGTCACAAATCCAAAAAGATCACAGGACCCCAAGCAGGATTATTAAAAATAAATAAATAAAAACAGACACATCGTATTCAAAATACTCAAAGAGAAAATCTTAAAGGCAGGCCAGAGAAATTAAGGAATTAAGGAAATGTAAGAACGACAGCAAACTTCTCATCAGAAACTATACAACACAGAGAACAGTGAAGTGGCATCATAAAAGTGCTGAGAAAAAAAATAACTGTCAACACAGAATTCTACCCCCAGGAAAAAATACCTTTCATAATTGAAAGCAAAATTTAAAATTTTTTCAGAAAAACAAAATCTGAGATAATGAATTATCAGCAGATTTGTGCTACAAGATACTAAAGTTCAGTTTTTCAGGTGGAAGGAATATGAAACAAGACAGAATCATAGATCTACAGAGAGAAATGAAGAGCTCTGGAAACTGTATAAATGAAGGTAAATATAAAAGACCTTTTAAGTAACTTTTTAAGATTGTTTCAAGCAAAAATAGAAGCAAAGGATTGTGGACTTATAGCCTATGTAAAAGTAACAGGTGATAAGAATAGCACAAAAGATGGGAGAAATTGGGAGTAAACTGTTACAAAGTTCTCACACCAGACATGAAGTGATATATTATTTGAAAGTAGACTGTGAAAAATTAAAGATGTATACTCTAAACCCTAGGACAGCCAATAAAATATCATTAACTGTTTAACGATATAATAACAATGTATTGTAGAGTTCATAGCATCTGTAGAATAAAATGTATGAGAAAAATAACACCACGGTTGGGGTTGCAGGAAATTTTTACTCACATCTCTTTGACCAAACCAACCACATCTGTAAAATGAGGACACTGCCCACCTCACAGGGTTATGAAGAGACCTAAATGAGATCACATGTGTGCAGTATGGAGCCCAGCCCTGACATGCAGTAAGTGTTGAATGAATGCGTGAATGTTCAGTAGCATACATCCCATTCATTACACGACAGAGTTAGGATTTCTGCCAAAGCAGAGACCCCCAAAAAGCTGAATGTAGACTTCCTACTTGGGGCTCACAAGGAAGTGGGTTAACTGCCAACCAGCTCTGTGTCTTCAAGTCCTGGTCTGTAATATAATCTAAAATCAATTCCACCTCCAGAAACTCCCCACCTCCCAGGAGCTTGTAAGTGAGGCAGACAGAGTTTAGTCAGTAATGGCAGTCAGGAAAAATAAACTTACCTAGAGAAAGGGACAGAGAGAACCACAAACAGCTTATGCTGAGAAAAGGAATTCTGTAATCCCCCCAACATCTGTAACGCACATTTACCTTGTGATGGGCATCGGCACTTCTGTGTCTGACCTTGGGAAGACCCTAAGAAGTCTGGCTGGTTTGAAGATGAATGTATAAACCACACATAAACTCTACAGCAAACCAGCCAAAACATTCTCCAATCTGCCCTTGACATGTAAATATTACTATGAATCTAATATTAGATAATACTGCTGTGAATCTAATAAATCCCTAATGGAATAACAATTTGCATTAGCTTTTGTGTCCAAATCCTAGGCTAAGAGCAGCAAATAAAGCCTACAGAATGATCTCTAAATGGGATGTTGGTCAAAGGAACGACCCATTTTCCATTTTGCATGGGAGAAACGTGACTCAACTTAGAAGGGGGAACTGCTTGAGGAAAGGAGGTGACGTGAAAGCCCAGGGCATGTCTGGGTGGAGCCAGCATATCTTTGAGGCTGGCATATTGGATGTTCCATGCCCCGTAGGCTACCTTCCCAGCCCACCATTCTGCACCATTCTTCTGCAGCAGCCAGCTGTGCGCAGATGCAGTCCAGCAGTAGCGCACTTCACTGCACTGTGCGTGCCTTGCTTTCTGCCCAGCTTCTCTGCCTACTGCCTCCAGAAGCCCGTCCTGTCATGGAAGAGCCAAAGACATATCACCCTGTGGGACTGCCCTCCACCAACGAGAGATCAGAGCCAGTGGGTAAACACTCACCCTTCGGGCTCAGTGGGCAATCGCTAGGCTCATTCTCCATACTTCCTCGGAAATCCCCGACAGAATCAAGCCCAATCGCCCACTGCATGGGTTAGCAGCAGCCCTGACCGGGTTCAAAACCGCCTCACGCCTCTTCCCCCAAAGAATCGGTTTGCTCAATGACCAACTTAACTTTCAGAATTTACCAAATTTAACAATTTACCAAAATTTTGTTTATTTATTTATAACATTTAAAGTGACTTGTGTTGGGTGGAACAGTGTTAATACATTTTGAAGATTCTGCAAAGCTTTAGGTAGCTAATTCGTATTTTGTCTTCATGATAGCATTTTAAGGAACATGCAGCTGCAACTCTCCAGCAAGAGGGAGAAGGTAACCAGGAGACGAGCACACAGAACAGCCTGGGCTGATGATCCCAGGCGGGCAGTAGGAGACAGAGTGAGGTGGTGGGGAGGAGGCTGCCCCAAACCCTACATCCTGGCCCCACCATCTTCCTCAACCCTAACGATCCTTCCAGGTTGGGAGCCTGCGCTCTGGGCGGCTGCCGGGTTTAAGTATCAGCGACAATTCCTGACAGCTGTTCAGCCTTGGGCAAATAACTTCAGTTTCCATAAGCTCCTCGATAAAAGGGGGAAACTCCCCACCCCCCCACCCCGGCCAGAGGACTTCAGTGAGGGTGAGATAAGACGGCATGTGTTCAGCCCACAGTGCAGCAAGAGTATGATAAACAAGGGATGCTTTAATCATTGCTCTGGCCACAAATATTGCCTAAGGAGCTCCTGCAATTCTGAAGACGTAGCTGGAAGATAGAAGATTCCTCTTGGCTACAGATGTGGTCACTTTTTAAGAGACACTGATTCGTGTATGAACCTTCCTGCACCACCTCTTCCCCAAGCCCTGGGCCAAGCACTGAGAACATCGCACACAATACTGCCCTCCAGAGGCTTCCAGGCGGGACACAGCAGGGAGAGGGGCACAGGGAAGAGGAGCAGCATCCACAAGAAAGGGGTTCTGAAAGGGAGAAGCGCAGGTAGGGAGGGCTCTCCTGGCAGACAGAGTGAGAGGAGCAAAGTAAAGGAAGCTGGAAATAAAAACTAGGGGACCAGTCTGGCTGGGGTGGGGGCCGGAAAAGCCTGTGGCAGATGGGGTTTCACAGGTCGTAGGTCTCAGATGACTGAGGACTTTACCTACCAATAGAAAAAAAATCTATTCTTGCAATCAATGAAAGACTTCCTTTAGGAGGATAGAAATTTTTCCTTTGAAACTCCAAATTTTAATTTGCATCACTGGCACAGATATACATTACCCATTTAAGGAAACAGTTTCTGAACTCCTGAATCCTGCAGAAATTCTCCTGGGTATGTAGATCTTGGTTCTCCCTATTTGTCACCTCTGTGAAATTGCACTCAATCCTGCTCTAGCCCCAAATGCCTTTGAATAAATCTCACAGAATGCTGTGGTTGCCAGAACCCAATACAGATTACTTGATCTGGTGAACACCAACAAATTAGGAGAAGGGTGTGACGTGTGGCATGAGACAGTGAACCTCTGAGTGGACAGCACTTGGCAAGCCCCTGCCTTGCTGAAAAACAGTGACTCCTCTAAAAGGAAGCTTACAGAGACTTCCCTGGTGGTGCAGTGGTTAAGAATCTGCCTGCCAATGCAGGGGACACGGGTTCAAGCCCTGGTCCGGGAAGATCCCACATGCTGCGGAGCAATTAAGCCCGTGAGCCACAACTACTGAGCCTGCGCTCTGGGGCCCATGAGCCACAACTACTGAGCCCGCATGCCACAACTACTGAAGCCCACGCGCCTAGAGCCCGTGCTCCACAACAAGAGAAGCCACCACAATGAGAAGCCAGCGCACTGCAACAAAGAGTAGCCCCCGCTCGCCCCAACTAGAGAAAGCCCGTGTGCAGCAACAAAGACCCAACACAGTCGAAAATTAATTAATTAATTTTTTTTTTTTTTCAAAAAGGAAACTTACAGCTGCGGGAGGGAGAAAAAGTCCCTTATCTTAGTTTTGTCACCTGTAAAATGGGAATGACAACTGTGACCTACACCTCAGAGCTGTTCTAAGGAATAAGTGCAATATTCATGTGGCACAGTTAATATAGTGCCTGCGACATATGAAGCATTCAATAAATCGTACCTAGCTATGTTTACATCATCATCATCACCATCACCACTATGACCACCTTATAGTTAAGTGTGCCTAGATGGTAGCAACACCCCATTCCATAATCCAACATTCAAACACAGGTTCCCCTCCTGGACATGGGGGTAGAATGCTCAAATGTGAAACATTCTGGGACTGAAGGCAGATACTCAGCATGCATCACCCCTCTCTACTCCCATGCCTGCAACAGACATTGCTAGTTGATCACAGAACTCAGATGCAGTCTCATCCTCATTCTTGACACACCACTCAGACCCACCAACAGATCAGAATTGGCCCAGGAGATGAAATATATCTACCCACTGAGACGTCCATGCCACTAGAGGCAATGGGCTTAAATTGTAAGAAGTAATTGGGCTGCCATCTGTTAAGGGACAGGCTGAATGGATTCCTGATTAGCCAGCAGAACTTTAGCTCAGGGTCCAAGGTTTTAAAAGCAAATCCAGGTTCACTCAAAAAGTATGAGAAATGCAGTAAGATATCCGGAACTGAGCCCCAGGACATTAATGGGAAAGTTGGTGAAATTTGAATACCATCTACAGTTTACTTAAGAGCAATGTTCCTTAGTTTTGGCAAATCTAAAGTTATTACAAAATTAAAACTTTACTTAAAAATTAGTCTGACTGACACAGGAATAGCCAGGACCTGGAACCCAGCTAGCTGCTTCACCTGGAAGACAAGGTGACCAAAGCTTCAATCCCCAGAGCTAACCTGGAATAACCATGTCATGTAACCATGACAACCGTAAGTGCCCGATTTTCTAGGATCTTCCCAATTTCCAATATTCAGATATGATACCGACTAACACTGATAGGTATAAACCTTCCTGTATAATTTTTGGTTTCCCTTCATGGAATACTCTTCAAAACAAACAATTTATTTGACTATCTTTTAAGATTTTTTTCTTATAAATTCATACATCTGAGAAAAAAAATTTTGTCAGTCTGTAGGTCTCAATTTTTCTTTGTTTGATAACATGATCACAGTCTATAGAACCTCAGTGCCTTCAAGCTCTGAGGCTCTGTCCCTTCACATCTGTTCCATTCACTACTCACCCCTTTGGAAGGAGACATCCCTGGGTTGAACCCACACTCACTCAGTGACCAGCTGTGTGACCTTGGGCAAATCACTATACCTCTCTGAGTGCCTCCATTACCTCACCTGTTAAAGGAAGGCTGAATTAAGACCATGCATGTAAAAAGTCTGTGGAACAGGTAGAGGTGGGAAACAGTGAATAGTAGCTATCACCATTGTTGGCACTCAAAAAATATCAGTTCACCTCCCTTCCTCTTTCCCACCACAGAAAAGCAAAACGTTCTGATGTAATCATTAGTAATTGCAGCAAAGAAGGCTGTCTAGCTCATTTCATAGAAGCATCTTCTCACATCCTACATTCCTGAGCACATTCATGATCATCTTCCCACCTGATAGGTGGGTATTAACTGAGTGAACATCTCCAACGCTTACTAGGTCCAAGATACTTTCCTGCAGGAAGAATCAACCAAGTAGATGGCCAAGGCTGCAGTCATAAGGGCTCTACAGGAGCAGAAGGATCTTCAGCCAGGTTCACTCAAGTGGCTTTTGAGGTTGAGGTTCCTTACCATGTGGCCCCTCCACAGGGGTGCTCAGGACATGGCCGCCAGCTTCCACAAAAGAAAGGATCCAAGAGAGAAGGGGAGAGGGCAGGGAGAGAGACAGAGAGACAGATAGAAAGACAGAGAGACAAAGAGACAGAGAGATGGAGGAAGAAGGGCGGTGGGCGGCTGCGGGGGGGGGGGATTCACAAGGATGTGAATTCCAGGAGGTGGAACCACTGGGCATCATGGAGGCTGGCTGTCACGACCTGAGGTTTGTTCCCAAGGACAATGTCTGGGAGCACAGATGGGGGTGCCTATGTCATCCTCCAGGGCATGGTCAAGTGACTGCCATCAATTAGGACCGAAAGCAATCCTGAAAAGAATGAGAAGGCTGCGACTTGACAGTAAATGGGAAAGGTTGACACTGCTTCTCACTAGCTGCAACACAGCTGGCAGGCGTATACCTCAGGCATTAACACCTCCCTTGAGCGAGGGTAATTATTTCAGCACATTAGCAGGCTCGGCCTCATATGCATTTCAGAAACTCAACCAAGAATCAAAGCCAAGAGGTCACCCCTGCAGGTCATTTTCAGATGGTCTTAAATTTTATTTAAGAAGGAAGAATTTGGGATTGCATAAACAGGGGCCACCTGTGCCCAACCCACCGGGTCATAATCAGCTTCTCTCTCACCTGGGAGTACAGAAACCAGAGAGAAGCTTGAAAACCCCAAGCAAACTTCGGAGTGCTTTGAGGAGAGTGGGAAGGAAAGCAGCTATTTTAATAGGAAAATAAATGAAGTGATAATCTTTTTGTTTTTAATCTTTTCACTGTGTCCAGAGGTAGGAAAGTACAACCTGTGGCTTCCTCTCAGGCGAGCCCTTGGAACCCAGGCCCTCAGGGACACCCAGGGATCTAGAAGTCACAACAACTCAAGCAGGAAGGAGCAGCTCCAGGGGTCCAGCCTGTTGAGGCTCCTGCACATTTCACATGTGTGCTCTGAGAGGGAACAGAACCAGAGCACTCTACCTCAGTTTCCTCCTGTGTAAAGTGGGGTGAAAATTGTCTATTTCAGAGTATATTATTATTATTATTGATCATGGCTGTAACTTGGCTACATGTATTGAAGGCTTGCTTGCTCTAGGCCAGGCATTGGGCTTAACCTGTCACCAACACAGCCTCACTTGGCAAGTGAAGAAAAGGGAACTCAGAAAGGTGAAATCACTGGCCTCACCCACTGGCTGCCTGGACACACACACTGACCCCAGGACTGGTGGAATAGAGCAGGCCTCAGCCTGTGATAGGTGGGTAGATGGGTGGATGGGTGGATTGATGAACGGATTAGCAAATGGAGGAATAGGCCCACTGTACTGGTTGTGACAAGTCCAACTCCTTCCCTTAGAAGAAGTATTGGAAATTTCCATGTGTTAGCTTTCTGCAGTCTGTGAAAATGTTCCACAGGAAAACAAGGTTTGGCTGTGAAATACTTCATCTTTTCCCGAGGAAAAACAGCACCTCTTTTCTCTTTCTTGTAAGTGAGATAAAACATTTTACATGGCCCCAAACAGATCTAGCACCTTAAGGGTCAGGAGCTGGGGACTTCACCCAAACACATACATCATTAAAGTTCCCCTGAAGTTAATGTTACCACTGTTTTGTGCCCATGAATAAAGCATTAAACAAATATTGAGCCTGACACACCTCATTACCCAAGGTCGTTAAGCGGCTCAGGAACACCGCAAGCTACATTTGAAGCCAATTAAGAGGCCTCACACAAGGCACTGGAACCACACGAGTGGCTGGCACATCCCCCAGCACATAGTAGGCACCTCGTAAAACACAGAGAGCAAGTCAACAGGATCCCCCTGCCCTGATTCCACCAACATGCTCTGTCTTGGATCCCAGCCCACAGGTCCCCAAGGCTGCATGAGACACAAACCACAGCACTCAGAGTTAAGAACAGCTGTGAGCACAAAAAGCAAATGATCTACACCAATGATAAATACCAATGATTCAGGTTTTGTTTTCAATTATTTTTTTTATTGTGGTAAAATGCACAAAATTTACCACCTTTGCCACCTTTAAGTATATACTTCAGTGGTATTAAATACATGCGTAATGTGGTATTATCACCACCATCTATATCAAGAACACTTCCAACTTCACCAGCTGAAACTATTTGAGGACCCTTGAGATTCCATATGAAATTTAGGATGTGTTTTTCCATTTCTGCAAAAGACATCATTGGCATTTTGATAGGGGTTATGTTGAATCTGTAGATCACTTTGGGTAGTGTTGACATCTAAAGAATATGAAGCCTTCCAATCCATGAACATGGGATATCTTTTCAATTACTTGTGTCTTCTTTAACTTCTTTCACCAATGGCTTTAGTTTTTAGTATACATGTCTTTCACCTCCTTGGTTAGCTTTATTCCTAAATATTTTATTTTTTGATGGTACTGTAAATGGAATTGTTTTATTACTTTCCTTTGGGGATTGTTCATAGTTAGTGTACAGAAATGCAAGTGATTTTTGTGTATTGACTTTGCATCCTGCTACTTTGCTGAGATCATTTATTAATTCTAACAAGTTTGTGAAATCTTTAGGATTTCCTACATATAAGATCATATCATCTGTGAAGAGAGATCATTTTAATTCTTCCTTTCCAATTTGAATGGCTTTTGTTTCTCTTTCTTGCCTAGTTGCTCTGGCTACCACTTCCAGTACATGTTGAATAAAGTGGTGAAAGCGGGCATCCTTGCCTTGCTCCTGATCTTAGAGAAAAAGCTTTCAATCTTTCACCACTGAGTATGGTGTTAGCTGTGGGGCTTTTATATATGGATTTTAGTATGTTGAGATAGCTTCCTTCTATTCCTCATTTGTTGAGCATTTTTATCATGACAGTTGTTTTTATTTAACAAATAATTCCTTGGCACTTATCTGTCAGGAACTGTTTAAACTGCTTTATAATTATTAATTCATTTAACGGCCACAGCAACCTTATGAGGTAGAACTATTGTTATCTCCATTTTATAGATGAGGAAACCAAGGCACAGACCAAACACACAGTAAGCTGTAGAACTAGGATTCAAACCAGACCACCCAGCTCAGAGTCCATGTTTGAAATGACCAGGAACCAGAAGAGAGGTCAGCAGGTTGAATATTTATCATATTACAGACACTTTAAACTTACCACATTACCTAATCCTTCCCCAAACTGTATGATGTAGATATTTGTAAACCCATCTTACCCCTGGGAAACTGAGGTACAGACACTTAGGAAACTTGCCCAGGGCCACACTATTAGTGAGAGATAAAGGCTGGGTTTCAATTTAGTATGTTTAGACTATGGAGCCACAGAGCACCCTGACAACTCCTCAGTGGTGGGAGTGGCGAGGAGGAGGTCCTCCAAGGTTCTGCACCAGAAGATCACAGACTGTGGGATCCCGAAGCTGGCCCTCCTAGGCTGTAGAGAGCCTCTAGTACATGATCACTGATGGCAGAAAGATGACCCGGAGACAAGACTTGGGGGAGGGGGGAGGAGAAAGGTGGGTAAGAGGGAGGCAGGAGAAGGAAGGAGAGGAAATGAGGAAATGGGAGAGGAGAAGAGGGAGGAAGTAGTGGCTGGGGGGTGGGGGTGGTAATGACACTAGAACCCATTTTTATTGCTATAGCACATGTTCAATCATGTAGGAATACCTAAGTATCATTTTAGTGACCAGATCACAGTCTTTCTGCATGGTGTGTATTCTCAACTTTCTGCCATCCGAAAATCCCAGTGGTAGAGAATGTCCCGTTTGCTGGTGCCCTGGATGACCCGGAACATGCAGGTGGCAGGACCCACTGCAGCCAGCCCCCCTTCTGCTTCAGTCTCCATCCTCCCCACCCACACCCACACCCACTCCCCAGGTGACTGCATCCAGCCGCAGGGCTCCAAAACAAGCCAGCTGGTAACTCGGATGTACACCTCTAGCCCAGACCTCACCCTTCCACGCAGACTCGGTTCTAACAGCCACGCCAACACCCCCACGTGGCTCCTCTGCAGTGCCCACCACTCCCACTCCTTCCCCCTACTCTCCCAGCCCAGCCAGTCCACCAGTATCTCAGGCTCATTCCCACCATCCCAGGTCGCAAGGCCACCTCTCCTCAGCCAGTTATCAGCATGGCCACCAGAGGGAGCGAGTTAGTATCCAACCTGGGGCCACTCAGTCAAGGAGCTTCCAAAGGGTTTTCCCAAGTCAGAATAAACCCTAAGTCCCTCCCATGATGCCAAGGCCTCAGGACTGGACCTGAGCTGACCTCCAGACCTCCATTCCTGACCACAGTCCACTTCATTCTCCACTCTAGCCACACTGGGCTCCTGAACTTCTTCACACTCCCTGCATGTCCACCCTCAGAGCCTTCGCACCCGCCACCCCTCTGGCACTCTGTCCCCACACTCGCCCCATTCAATCCTCTGCCCAGGGTCTCCTCTTCAGAGAGGCCCCCAACCCAATCACCACCCATCCTTTTTCTGCTTCGCCTTTCTTGCTAGCACTGTCACCACCTGACCATCTCTTTGCTTACATATATTTTATTGTCTTTCACTTTCTGTTGAGTCAGACCTGCTTGAGAAGAAAGCAGTGTCTACAAAATGGCACATCTCGGTCCCCAATTTTGTCCACTGATGACAACTGGAGGCCCATGAGGGTTGGGGCATTGCCGTCCCAGCTCATAAATGTTAGTGACTCAGGGACCCACACAAGTCAGCATGTGCTGAGTTTTATGCCTGGCTAACTTTCCGTGCTTCACACATGCCCTTGGCCATGACCTCAGCCGCATTACTGCTGCAAGTCCAAGGACATTCCAGTTAAAGATGCCTCGCTCTTTTGTCTTGTTTTGTTTTGTTTTTAGTATGTTGACCGGCATTGTCAGCTGTCCTCAGCTGGAACCACATGGGATGACAAAGGCTATGGACAGACCACTTCCAGCAGAGGCAGTGCAAACACCAGCAAACTTGTAAGGAGCTGCTCACGCCTCAAGTAAACAATGCCAATTAAAATGACACAGCAACAGCATGCTTTACCTCTCAGGCTGGCAGAGATTCAAAAGAGGAGGAATGCCCGGTGCAGGTATGGGGAAGGGAGGCCCTTTCACTGCTGTGTGGTAGGGTCGCATCATAGAGGCACTCTGAGAAACATCAATACACCTGTGTCACAGAAATAGCAGACAGGAGTCACCGCACAACCAGCACTCATGGCACTGCCCTGCGTGCACAGGTCTCTTCAGACACATGTCTACAGTACACACTCCCAAACATATTTGACAATGGAACCCTCTAAGAGCACCAAACATAGTGAATGTTCCGTGGAATGCATTTTGGAAAGAATTGCTATCTGGAAAACTTCCAGCAATAGTGAAGCTGAGATATAGGCTAGGAAGGTATCAGCATTTAAAAGAAACAGGGTTATGGGACAGATCCTGGTTCTGTGTGGTCTTGTGTGGTCCCTTGTAGTCCCATGTGATCCCATGTGGCCATGGGTGGTCCTGTGCAGCCACAAAAGACCCTCTCTGGGACAACAGTTTCCCCTTTTTCAAAAACAGGATAACAATAATTATCTCAGCTTCCAAGAATTAAATGTGAGAATTGTAAGAATTAAATGAGGTCCCAGGAGTAAAAGTACATAATTTAGTACTTTTAAAATCTGTATATCACATGTTTCTCTATTCTCAAAATTTTCCAAAGCAAACTGTACTGTTTTTTAAATTAAACTTTTGAGATATTTGTACATTTACATGAAAGAGAGATGCCATGTCACCCTTTCCAGTTTGCCCCAACTATAGTCTTGCAAAACTATAATACAATCTCAAAGCAGAACATTGATAAAGTCAAGATAGAGGATATTTCTTTCACCTCGAAGATGCTTCATGTTGCTCTTGTATAGTCACACCCACATCCCTCCCACCTCACCCTCTCCTGAATCCCTGGTAACCACTACTTTGTTCTCTATTTCTATAATTTTATCACTTCAGGAATGTTATACGGGACAACTGGATATCCACATGCAAAAGAATGAACCCCGACCCCTACCCTCACACCATATACAAAAATTAACTCAAAATACGTCAAAGACCTAAATGTCAGAGCTAAACTATAAATCTTTAGGGAGAAAACATGAGTAAATCTTTGTGACCTTGGATTAGGCAATGATTTCTTAGATATGACCATATATCCTAAAGCACAAGCAACCTAAGAAATAATTGAAAATTGGATTTCACCAAAATTAAAACCTTTTGGACTTCAAAGGATCATCAAGCAAGTGAAAAGGCAACCAGCAGAAGAGGAGAAAATATTTGCAGAAGATCTATCTGATAAAGATCTAATATCCAGAATATATACAGAACACAAACTCAACAGTGACACAAAGAAAGAGATAACCAATCAAAATATACGCAATTGGTTTGAACAGACATTTCTCCAAAGAAGCTATACAAATGGCCAATAAGCACATGAAAATATGTTCAGTGTCATTAGCCATTAGGGAAATGCAAATCAAAATCACAATGAAAGGGCTTCCCTGGTGGCGCAGTGGTTGAGAGTCCACCTGCCGATGCAGGGGACGCGGGTTCGTGTCCCGGTCCGGGAGGATCCCTGGGCCCGTGAGCCATGGCCGCTGAGCCTGCGCGTCCGGAGCCTGTGCTCCGCAACGGGAGAGGCCACAGCAATGAGAGGCCCGCATACCGCAAAAAAAAAAAAAAAAAAAAATCACAATGAGATACCATTTCACACCCACAAGGATGGCTAAAATCAAAACAACGTATAATAACAAGTGTTGGCAAGGACACAGAGAAACCAGAAAGTTTATACCTTGCTGGTGGGAATATGAAATACAAAATGGTGTACAGTTTTCCACCGTGGAAAATTGAGGCAGCTCTTCAAAACATTAAAGAGAGTTACCTATGGCTCAGCACTCCTAGGTACATACCCGAGAGGAATGAAAACATGTTGACACAAAAATCTGTAAACAAATGTTCACAGCAGCATTATTCATAATAGCCAAAAAAGTAGAAACAAAACAATGTCCACCAACTGATGAATGGATAAACAAAATGTGGCATGTCCCTAAAATACAATATTATTCAGCCATAAAAAGGAATGAAGCAGACTTCCTGGGTGGTCCAGTGGTTAAAACTCTGCGCTTCCACTGCAGGGGGCGTTGGTTCAATCCCTGGTCGGGAAACTAAGATCCCACATGTCGCAACACAGCCAAAAACAAAAAGGAATGATGAAGCACTGACACATGCTACAATGTGGGTGAGCCTTGAAAACATTATGCCAAACAAAAGAAAGCCAGACACAAAGGACACATATTATATGATTCCATTTATATGAAATGTCCAGAGTCGGAAAAGTGAGAAAGTAGGTTACTGGTTTCCAGGGGTGGGGAGAGAAGGGAAGGGGGAGTGAGTGCTTAATAGGTATAGGGTTTCTTTTGGGGGCAAAAAAGGTCTGGAATTAGATAGTAGTGATGATTGCACAACCTTGTAAATATAGCAAAACCCACTAAATCATACACAGTAAAAAGGTGCATCTTATGGTATGTGAATGATATTTCAGTTTTTAAAAATTCAAATTACATGCAATTTTATGTTACTTAAAGTGAGACCCACATGAAACAGGTGCTAAAACCATTTCAGGATCCTCGTCCAGAGGATCTGCTGTCCTTGCAAAGGGAAGAGAGACTCAGTGATGGGCCCCCTCCCACAGGGGCACAAAGGTGAAGAACAAGTCCCACCTTCACAAAGGAAAATCACAGGTTATCATTTTTTTTTTTTTTTTTTGCGGTACGCGGGCCTCTCACTGCTGTGGCCTCTCCGGCCGTGGAGCACAGGCTCCGGACGCGCAGGCCCAGCGGCCATGGCTCACGGGCCCAGCCACTCCGCAGCATGTGGGATCTTCCCAGACCGGGGCACAAACCTGTGTCCCCTGCATCAGCAGGCGGACTCTCAACCACTGTGCCACCAGGAAAGCCCAAGGTTGTCATTTTTAAAGTAGCCATTTTAAGAGTTTCACAAATAACATTTATTGACTGTATTCCTAATGGAATCCCACCCGCATTCACACAACTCCACTACAACTAAGAATCACCTGATGATAAATAATCTGGATTGACTCTTGGATGTGAATTATATGATCTGAGAAAACAGTGGCTATTACAGACTCTTCCTGATGTGATGGCTTTCGTTAAAGACCTTGAGTATGACTAACATTTGTGTTGATGTTCTTGACAGCAGCTGTTGATTCCAACTTCAAACCTAAAACAACTGGCTAGAAAGCAAAGAGAAAGGCAATTACTAGGAACTGCCCCCCAAACTGAAACCACATTGCCCTTGCAGGGCCTGTTTGGGGAACCTCCGAGGGGTGGAGGGTGAAGGAAACCCCACCACAGAGCGGGATGTACGCTTGGTCCCTGAGAAGCCCAGGCAGAAAACAGGGTGCAGCCTTGGCTGGCTCACTTTCCAGCTGTGGGACCTGAGGCGACGCGCTCAACCCCAGAGCCCACTCTCCCTTCTGGAACTCCGAGGAGAATCCCAGCTTTGCAGAACTGTGGAAGGAATCAAATAAAATGAAGGCTACGGCAAGTCCAGCCACAAAGGCAAGTGCTTGACTCATCACTACTCTTCAGGGCTCCCTGTCGGGCAGTTCAGAGCTCACCTGATCTCCTGAGGTCTCTGAAGTTCTAGCAAGTCTCTGCCAGGCCAGCAGATGGGCCAGCAGCCTCTCCTGAGATAGGCTGGGCGTGTGCTTTGGGGGATCTCACAGGGCACCCCACATACACCTCAGGCAGGTAAGATATTTCTCCTAAACAGGTGATTGGTGCCTGACCTCTGCCCTAAGATCCTGGCTCTGGATCTCTTATAAAAGCATTAGCAATTAGCTCTGGATCCTCTTATAAAAGCATTAGCAATTTTCCTTTGGCCCACCTGGACCAACTACTTAACACAGACCATCTACAGACAAGTTTCTTTCTTTGCTCTTCCCAGACTGGGAACCAGGGAGTCCAACTAAATTTGACATCGAGATGGCAAACACAGACAGAAAGATGAAACTTAAGAAAAAAAAAAAAGAAGGAAATCTCACAATGCTGCCCCACTAAGGTTCACAGATCACGCAAAGCTGGCGGACCCCCGCCCGGCCCCTTCCTGGGGGCGCTCGCCCTAGAGAAGTTGCAACCCAGGTCCATATAGGCACTTCTATGCAGATGTGCATCACAACATCGTATGTGACCGCAGGGAGTGCCCAATACTAGGAGAGTGGACAAGCAGGATGCTGGCAGAGGAATTTCCACTTCCAGACAAGATGGTGGGACAAAGACAGAGCTACCTTCCCGTCTGAACAACCAGAAAACTAGTAAGAAGACATCTGAAACTGTTTTCAGATACTGGACACTTTCTAGAACATTCCCCTTACAACTGTGTGGAGACAGACAAAAAGCAAACAAGTCAATATATGTAAATTCTAATTGTGCACATTTACATGCTGATATGTATTTGCATATTTACATACCTGTGTGTGTGTGTGTTTGCACGTATTTACATATAGGTGTGATAAAAGAAACAGAAAGAAGGGGGTGGATGGGGGTAATGGTTGGGGAGATGGGTAAACTGGGGCAGCGGAGTTTAGAGATGGAGGAGGAGAGCTTTTTCCAAGAAAACTAAAGCAAACAACCACGTAAGGGGACACCCTGTCTTGAAACTGAAGTCGCCCTGGAGGCTTCCTGGGTGGTGGTGGGGGACTGAGTGGGGTTCCCGGTGAGAAACACAGGCCTGGGCAAGGACAGTGGGTCCGAGGCCAGAGAAAGGGCTTTTCAATATGGAGCCTTGATGGTTGGGGCTGGGCTGGGGGAGAGGGGAGAGGCAGCAGGTCCCCTGAGGGTGCGATGCGCTCAGACCTCAGAAGGCTGGCTAGTCGAGCTGGCTTAAAATCCACTTCCAACCCCAACACAACAGAAATCTGCAGAAACTGGAACCAATGGTCTTTTGGGGGCAGGGGAATTTGGGAACTTGGGAACAGGGAAGAGGGGAGGAAAGAAAAGTGGGTGGTCCCAAGACGCCCCACCTCCCCACCATCAGCCCTGGCCCTGGCGTATCTGGATTGCTCTTCCCTTGCATTTTCTGGAAGAAGATACCTGTGTCAGGTGTGAGCAAGAGTCCAGACAATGGTAACAACATAACAGGAATCATGGCCGTGCTCATCTCTCACCCTCTGCTGAGCAAAAACCAAGTTGTCCCACATCCTCAACTCAACTAAACCCTGGGAGTGAGATGAGCCCAAGGCCACCACTGCCCCACCCGCACCTGCTCACCGGAGGGCCACGATGACACTCAGTAGGGCCTGGAGGACGATCAGGAGGCTGAGGCTGAGGGGCAGGAGGGAGGCCGGGAGGCTTGCTGGCTGCCCCAGGGACACCGGCGCAGCCTGGTGAAGGGCCTGGAGCTGCTGCCACTTGAGGAGACGGCGCCCTTCACCATCACAGATTCTCCAGCGGTTGTACCCAGAGCGCACGTCCAGGGGGACTCCTAGGCAGAGAAAGAGAGTCAGGCCTCAGCGGGGTGTGGGGACAGGATGCTCTCAAGTCTGCACCCATGAGAGAGCCCTCTGGAACCCAGGGCAAGGAAACCAGGTGTCCCAACAAGGCAGGTCACAGCCCAGGGGTGTGCCCACTGAGATGAAGAGAGCACTGCTGTTTGTTTGTTTCTAGGGTGATTGCGGGGCCTCGTGGCTGTGTTTTCGGAGTCTTTATCTTTTAGAGCTGCCTACTGAAATATTTATGAATGAAATGATATGGTAGTTAGCTGGGATATGCTCCACATTAATCTTTTTTTCATTTTTTTTTTTTTTTTGGAGGTGGGGATGGAGTGGGTGAAGCACATATGAAACCACATCTACCAGGAGCTGATCATGGCTATAGATGAGAGATGGGAACTTGGGCTTTAGTGGAGTATTTGAAATTTCCCATAATAAGAAGTTAACAACAACCACATCCACAAACAGAATTCAAACATCTCCATCTCCTTGACTGATGCTCTTTAGCTTTTTCAAGACCTGCTTTTGTCACATGTGACCCTCTTGATGTTATATCTCTTATTTACTTTATTACACTATTAATATGTTACTACTATAAAAGGTACCCTCTAATTATACTAATATAAAATGCGCTCAATATAAAGTATATTTTCCTTATAAAAAATTCTACCACAAAAGCATAAAGAAGAAAAGCACATGAGCCCTCTATTTACAAGGAAAATACAAGATCAGAAACACAGATTTTCTCTTTAAAATGGAAATCAGCTGGATTTGAGGCCAAGGGAACCGTCCCATATTTTTAATCACTCTGTACAAAGCTCAGCTCAAGGAGAGAAGGATCCCTATCTTCCTGGCAGCAGTGAGACTCGCACTCTCACTCCTGTCCTATGAACACCTTCTGGCTTGAATGGGTTTGAGGCTTGAAACATTAACATAAATCACCTGAACTATAAAACAATGGCTGGAGTAAAAATTAATACTGGCTTTTAACAACGTATCAGTGGATGCGTTATTCAACAATAAACTGACTGAACTTTTAGACTTTCTTAAAGATGCAGAGTGTTCAAAGCCAAAAACAACCAATAAAAATAAGCCCATAAATCGGTGCTTACAGGGTGAGAAGAGTACTTTCTCCGGTGGTTCTCGTTCTCCCGCCTGTTTTCTGTTCTTGATAAGGTGATTTCTGGCTCTTCCACCTGAAGCTTGAGGCAACGTATTGCTACCTGTTTTGCTCATCATGCACCCCACCAAGAGCCTCTCTTTGCTGGGCCTGACCTGCCCCCTTCCCCACCCACAGGGGTTACCTGTGACTGTCAGCTGAGACAAATGATACCAGTCTTCACCTACGCACAAACAGAGCTTTCATTTTTAAAACTGACATTAATGGAGTCCTATTGCCCGGGCTACAATGACTTCTTTTCCTACACTGCAATGTGTGTTGGAGTCCATTTCATCATCCCTAACGGTTGCGAACTCTAGGCAGCTGGTGCCACATTTCAAATGCATCCCCATTCATGTCCATCCTCCAACTGAGAGACACTTAGGTTGCTTCCAGTTTTTTGCCAAGGAAATCACTGCCGCAGACAGACGTGCGTGGAGTGTCTACGTGTATTACCCAGATGTGGGCTTGTTGGATTAAAGATGGTGCACGTTATAAAATTTGATAGATACCTCCAAACCTCCCGCCAAAGGCCGTGACAATTCGTGCTCCTCCTAACTGTGCTACTTTTAAAATCAAGAAAAAACTAGGTATCTTCTGCATGAAGAGGTAGGCGTGTGGGATAGTGGCTGCTCGTTTCCCAAGCACTCTCCCCCTTAGCTGAGTGCCCCTGGGCGGGCCTCTCAAATCACCTGCACATCACAGGAACCCCATGTCAGACATCCAACCTCTCGGTACCCGTCCAGTCCCTCCTTCACAGAGTCCATCAAGGGGACTCACTATGCCCTCTGGCCCCAGCACGAAAAGGGGAGGGTGTGATCTGAGCCAACAAACTGTCCACTCCTTTGCTCACATGCAATGCAGAGAAAGCACACGTGTCGGCTATCTGCAAGGGAAAGCACCTCCGCTCATTTTAGAGACAAAGAAAGCAAAGGTGCGGGTGGAGACACCTCCTCCTGGTGCACCGTGACCATGCACGTGAATACATGCACACCTCAGGCCGCCGATAGACGGATATGCGAACACACCTTTGCATGACTACACACTGCACTGTGAACATACGAACATGCGGGTATGTGCTATGCCTGTCATGAACATATGAACGTATGAATATACTGAACATATAATGTGTCATGAATATATGAAAGTAGGAATACATCAGCATACAAACATATATACTACGTCATAAATACATATTTATACACAACACATACATACACATACCATATCATGAATTATAGAAGAGTAGAGCTTAAAAAACACTTCAGATACCACCTAACCCCAGGTTGCAAATTGGTTTCTTCCTGAGAGCCAATGTTGATAACTGGTAGAGTCTGAGTCTTCTCTGGGTTCACTGGGAAAACATGGGGGATGATTAGTGATGCCTGGTGAGGGTAGGGGTGGGAGAAGTGGTGTGTGCGCCAGTCTGTGGTCTTCTTTGTCTTACACCCATCTGGGGATGACAGAAGTCTCCCCCACCCCATCATGAGGTCCATGAGACCCCCGCCTTCCTTGGGGACAGGGAAGGGATGAGACACGTGAGCAATGAGTTACCTGGGATGCCTTTAAAACTCTGCTGCCTTTTCACCACCTAAGATAAAAGATAAGGATGTGGGCAAGCGTTGTCAGCCCCAGTGATCCACCAAGAAGGGGTCCCAGTGATTTGGCCTGGAAACCCCCTGGAAGGAGTCCACGGCCAGCTCAGAATGCAAGTTGTGTTCTCCTTTTAAAAAGCCTCTGGGTCTTAATTCTGGGGGCAGTATGCTACTTGATGACAGAAAACCAGCAGCTGGAATGTGGGTGAAGGCAGAAGGAAGCCTCTAACTCCAGAAAAGCTTGCTCAGAAAGCAAGGGAGAGAAGTGGCCCTGGAGCTGAGTTGGGCTGGACCTGGCTGACCATCTCCCACCACAGTTGCTGGCCTGGAACCCAGAGCTGTGGAGGTACCAGACAGAGCCAAAGAGCAAGGGCAGACACTCGAGCAGTGGTCCTTCCCCAGCACCCTCCCTCCAGGCCTGCCAGGCTGGGGTTACAAGTGCAGAATGCTCAGACAGGTGGAGAGAGCTGAGGGGGAGAGGAGGCAAGGGGAGGGAGGAGGGGTGGGAAGGAAGAGGGAGGGAGGTGAGGGAGGTGGAGAAGAAGAGGGAAGAGGGAGGAGAAGGCAGGAGAGGAGAAGGGGACAGAAGACATGGCCGGAAAGGTGACAGCGGCAGTGGGCGCCCTCATCAGAAAGCAGTGCACCCCACCCTTCCCAACACCACCAGGACACCTGGCCTGGGCCTGCCCTGAGTACCACTTGCCTCCTGCATTCTGCTGCCCTAGGCCACGGCTTCCAGAGGGCCCCCAGACATCAACGGAGACCACTGTGGGGAAAGAACCCAGCACCCTTTCCCTCACCTCTGGCTCCCTCCTTAGCCCGCCTCTCACTCTCAGGCCTCGCTGCCATGCGAGCCTCCCTCTTACCTTCTTGTGAGACCTCAGGACCTGGGGCACCCAGTAGGGCATCACAGCCTCATCCCTAGGCATCGGGAGGCGGCCCCCAAAGTGGTGGCATGGGCAGGGGCATGCCTTGGTGGTTTGGGGGACATAAAACCAGACCGTCTTTTGGATCTAACAGAGGAAGGGAAGAGAAGGTCCAAAGCGGGGTAGAGCCACGCCCCGGACAACCTCAGCCTCGCGGACAGGGCCCTGGAGAGCGCCTCTCCTATGCCCCGCCCACAGCACACCCCGACAGCCCAGCTGAGGGAGCAGGCCCCCATTCCATGATATTCCCAGGAGTGGCTGGCACCCTCACGACCCACCACCTGCACCTCTGCAGTGGGGCATCTGCGTGGTACTGTGGCGGGACACATGGGTGGGAGTTGGGAGGCCTGGCTCTGTCCTGAGCCTGGCAGCCTCCAGGAACAACCCTTGGGCACAACGTTTAGCCTCTCTGAGCCTCAGCATTCTCGGCTAGAGAGAGGGCTCTGCCAGAATCTTGACAACATTGGTCAGAGTCTAAAATGGATAGTCTTTGGTCCAGCAATTGCACTCCTGGGACTGTATCCCAGGAGGACACATGAGCATTTGCTCAAGAACACTCAGTACAGCACTGGCTGTAGTGACCAAATAGCCTGAATGCCTATAATAAAGGACAATAAATAATGGACGTGGGAACAGAGGGAATGGGTGGCCTTTGGAAAGAATGAGGCAGACCTGTCTGTCCTGACACAGAATGAGCATAGAGACACGATATTAAGTGGGAAATGCAGCACCGTATGCTACCACTTACATTTTTTTAAAAAGGTGGGGGGGGGGGCTTCCCTGGTGGCGCAGTGGTTGAGAATCTGCCTGCCAATGCAGGGGACATGGGTTTGAGCCCCGGTCTGGGAAGATCCCACATGCCGCAGAGCAACTAAGCCCGTGCGCCACAACTACTGAGCCTCCGCTCTAGAGCCCGTGAGCCACAACTACTGAAGCCCACGTGCCACAACTACTGAAGCCCACGTGCCACAACTACTGAAGCCGGCGCGCCTAGAGCCCGTGCTCCACAACAAGAGAAGCCACCGCAATGAGAAGCCCGTGCACCGCAAGAAAGAGTAGCCCCTGCTCGCCGCAACTAGAGAAAGCACGTGTGCAGCAACAAAGACCCAATGCAGCCAAAAATAAATGAATAAAATATAAATAAATTAAAAAGAAACCAATTTTGCTCATGGGGCAAAGCGGCCAGGCCCCAGGGATCAGCGAGTCCCACTTTGCCAGCAAAGAGTCTTGGTTGTGGGGTTGGGGGGGGAGTCAACCAGGGCTTCTGAGAATGTTTTATACCTGAGAAGAAAGAGAGAGTGGGAGAGTAAGCCTTTGGAAGACTCCGAAAGACTCACTTTCTGCCATGTGTAACACAGTGTAAAACAGACCCGTGGCCACCATCTAAAAACACTAGAAATGACAGCACAAACACTCTGAGTGGAAGGATGAAGAGAATCTGGATCCCTGAAGACATCATAAAGCCAAAAAACCAATCCTAGAAGAATCCTCTCTCTACCAAAGACTCTGGTTGAACCCACTGTGGGTCAGTTTTCTGTTTCTTGCACCTAACACTTCCCTGCTGATGGAACAGGAGCCTGAGGAGCAAGCGGAAAGGGGACTGGATATCCAGGCAGGGGCAAGGTCAAGAAGGACCCCAAGAGTTGTGTCAGGGAGTTTGGTCCATATTCTGAGGGAAATGGGTCTCCACGGGGGAGAGACAGGACCAGATATACAGTTTTAAAAGCTCACCAGCTACAGATCAGAAAATGGACAGTCACAGTTAGAAAGGATGTAGGCAAGGAGACCAGCTGGGAGGCTGGGCAGTCACCCTGGTGAGATGTGCTGGGCACCTTGACTTCTATATTCCTTCCACCCTTACCCCTGACACCCAGCAACAAAACTCAGTGGGGAGAGTGCTGGAATCCGAGCCAGAGACCTAGATTCTAATCCCTGATCTGCTATGGACTGAGTGGGTGGTCTTGGACAAGCCCCCGTCCCTCTCTGGACCTCAGTTTGCCCATCTGCTAAAGGGAGATGATAATACTTACTCTGCCCAACTTTCAAATGATACAATGACCAACAGGAGGGACTGAGGCTATCACCTCTGCCTAGAACAATATGACTTAGTCATCTTGATACACTGACCCCTTTGAGAGTCGATTAAAAAAACAAGAAACGAGAGATTCCACATTCTACAATCACTACAGAGTCTACTGATGTTAAAAGGGCAATAAGGAAATATTTTGCACAATAAATTCAACAACACTGATATGACGGACAAAGTCCTCGAAGGGTATAAACTACTAAAGCTCACTCACGAAGAAACAGATAAACTAAACAGCTCTGTATCTATGACAGAAATTACATTTGTAGTTGAAAACCTCCCCACAAAGGAAGCTATGGGCCCACGTGGCTTCACCAGCAAATTCTACCAAACACACAATGAAGAAATAATACCAATTCTACAGAAAGTCTTCCTGGAAATGAAAGAATACTTCCCAACTGATTCTACGATGCCAGGATTAATACATCATAATTAAATGGGTTTGAAAGGTTGGTTTAACTTTTGAAAACCAATCAATATAATTCATCACATTAACAAACCCTTAAAGGAAAACTATAAAATGACTTCAGTAGACACAGGCAAAATCCAACGCTCATTTCTGTAAAAGCTCTCAGCAAACTAGCAATAGAAGGGAACTTCCTCAGCCTGATAAAGGGCATCCAAACTTACAGCTAACATCATACTTAATGGTGAAAACTCAAACGTATCCTCTAAGATCAGGGGAAAAAAAGGATGTCTGTCTTCCCCACTCCACTTCAGTAGTTTACTAGAAGTTCTATCGTGTATCAGACAAGAAAAATAAATAAAAGGCATACAGATTGGAAAGGAAGAAATAAAACCATCTCAATCTGGAAATAACATAATCATCCATGCAGAAATTCTGATGGAATCTACAAAAACAGCTACCAGAATGAGTTTAACAATATTGTGGGATACAAGATCAAAATACAAAAATAAATGGTATTTCTAAATATTAGCAATGAGCAAACATAAACTGACTTTTAAGAACAATGGCATCAAAAATATGAAATACTTATAAATAAAACTGACAAAAGATGGGCAAGACCTGTACACTAAGAAATGCAGAATACTGCTGAGAAATATTAAAGAAACCTAAATAAATATAGAAATTACCATGTTCATGGATCAGAAGACTCAATATGGCTAAGAAGACAATTTCTTCAAAGTGATCTACAGACAATCCCAATCACAATCCCAGTAGGACATTTTTGTAAAAAATTGACAAACTGATTCTAAAATTCAAGTGGAAATGCCAAGAGCCTACAATAACCAACTGTGAAAAAGAAAAACAATGTTGGAGAGCTAACACTACCTGATTTCCAGACTCTTTATAATTATAAAGCCACAGTAATCAAGTTAGTGTAGTACTGGTATGAGGATAGACAATCAGATCAGCAAACAGAATACCACAACAGAAACAGACCCGCGTGTATGTGGACAATTGGTTTTTGACAAAGGTGTAAAGGCAAGTCAGTGGAGAAAGGATGAGCTTTATGATATGTGGTATTAGAACAACTGGACATCCATGTACAAAAAATGAACTTCAGTCCATACCTCATGCCATATACAAAAACTGACTTAAAATGGACCACAGACCTAAATATAAACAGTAAGCTATAAAAATTCGAGAAGGCGGCATAGAAGAAACCTTTCTGACCTTGGGTTGGCAAAGCTTTCTTAGAAATGCATAGAAAGCATGATCCATTGTTGTGCTGGGGACAGGCACGCCTAAACAAGGCTCAGGAAAGATTAAATTGATAAATTGGACTTCATCAAAATTTAAAACTTCTGCCCTTTGAAAGACAGTGATAAGAGGATTAAAAGACAAGCCAAAGACGCGGGGGCGGGGGGGAACACTTGCAAATTAAATATCTGGTAAAGAACTTGTATTCAGATATATAAAAAACTCTCAAAGCTCACTAATCTAAAAAAAGCAACCCAAGTTCTTTAAAGGGTCAAAAAAGACATATCAAGTAAGATGGCAAAAATATATGACGAGATGCTCAACATCATGAGTCATCGTGGAAATACAAGTTAAAACCTCAATGAGAGGGAATTCCCTGGTGGTCCAGTGTTGGGACTCCGCGTGTTCACTGCCAAGGGTATGGGTTCAATCCCTGCTCAGGGAACTGAGACCCCACAAGCTGTGCGGCCAAAAAAAAAAAAAAAAAACACACACACACACAATGAGATACACACCTATTAAGATGGCCAAAACTTAACACTGACCAAACCAAGTGTTAGTGAAGATGTGAAGGAACCGGAACTTTATACATTGTTGGAGAGACTGTGAAATGGTACAACCACTTTGGAAAACAGTTGACAGTTTCTTAGAAAGTTAAACAGATACCTACCATATGAGGCAGCAATGCCTTTCCTAGGTACTTGCCCAAGAAAAATGAAGGCATGTTCACACAAAGACTTGTACACAAATGTTCACAGCAGTTTTATTTGTTGGACAAAATAGAAAAAGCTGGAAATGATCCACACACCCTTCACTGGATGAATGGATAAACTGTGGTCTATCCGTATAATGATACTACTCAGCAGTAAAAAGTAATGAACTATCAATGCACACAACCACGTGGATGAATCTGAAAAATAATTATGCTGAGTAAAAGATGCCAGACAAAAAGAGTACATACTCGATGATTCCATTTGTATAGTGTGAGTTGGTGGACAGTGGTGAGCATAGCTGCCTTCCATTTATGTAACATTCAAGGAAATGCAGATGAATCTCTAGTGACAGAAACAGACCCACGGTAGCCTGAGGACCGCGGGGCAGAGAGGGTTGAGTGGAATTTCAAAAGGGCACAAGGAAACCTTCTAGGGTTGCGTACATGTACCGCACTACTCCATTCTATACAAGGGACTTGAGCACCCTGGATTTTGATATCCACAGGGGTCCTGGAACCAATCCCCTTTGAATGCCTAGAGATGACTGTACATCGTCACAATTGTAGTGGTGGTTTCACAGATGTGTGCATATGTCACCATTTATCAAACACTACATTTTACGCATGTGCCATTTATCATATGCCAATCGTATCTCCATAAATCTGAACCCCTGACTCAAGTCACCTACCTGCTTTCGGGGTCTCAAGGACAGAGGGACCCAGTAAGGCAGCACTGCCTCAGCCCTGCGCACCGGCAGGCGGCCCCCAAATTTGGCCTGGCGCTCACAGCAGATGGGCTCTCGGTGAACAGAGCAGGGGACAGGGCACATCTGAACAAGAGGCAGAAAAAAGAGAATTGAATGTGATGCTGCATTAGTGATGTGAGTCAAGGTACTCTCTGAAATAGTAAATCCACGCTCAGAGGGAGCAAGGTTAAGACAGGGCATCCAGGGGCAGGCGCAGGGACAGGAGCCTCAGCTCCCGAAGCTCACAAAGAGGCAGGCTATCTCGGCCTGCCCTGAGGCCCTCCAAAGTCACTTAGAGGGGGACCACCAGAGCCTGCAGACCAGGTATGCTGGGATGTGTGACCACTTACAGCCACATTACCATGAGCAAGTCTTGGATTTCCCCCCTAAAAACGGGGAAGTACAACCAACCCTAGCAGGGGTTGGGGGGGGGGAATGATTGCTCTTTTTGTGGTAATCCATGTCAGTCTGCACACAGTGCTTTATGTTTGCAAAGGCTTCCACAACCATCCCATGTGACCCCACCACACCCACAGGCAGGAGCAGAGGAAAAGTCATCCTCTCCAGGGGCAGATGGAGCTGATGCCCAGAGCAGATACTTTAAGGGGCAACATTGGTTCTCCCAGGCCTCCTGAATCCCTGTCATGAAGAATTGAGCAGTGGGGGAGGCAGTGGGTGACCCTACATAGAGATTTGGGGGCTTGCATGGTCCCTGAAACCACGGACTCCCCTGACACACCCTCTCGTGAGATGCTGCTTCTGGACCCACATTCTCTGCTCTCCCCACCCCACAGGGGCGTGTCAGAGTTGGGGCAAAGTAGTTGAGATTTGCTTTCCTTACCGAATGATCTATGGGACACACTTCTTCCCCCAAAGTTTGAAATGTGCTTCTTTCCCTAGAAAAGAACAGGAAGGCTTAGAAAGTTCTGGGCTTTGTGTAAATTGGGAGCAGGAGTACTAGGGTGAGGGCCTGGGCCAGCTTGGCTCATACCATTAAACCCCAAGAGTGGAAGGGGTTATCATTCTGAGCCCACGAGGGTGCAGGGGGTCACAACAGAAGCAGGTATGTACACACTCATGCTAAGGTCTGGGGGTTCCCAGATGTCAAGCTATTGTGGAATCCTGCATCCCCAAACCTATGTGCTTCCGGCACACTAGAGCTAAACCCGTGCCAGGCCCTTTGGGAAAGACAGGAACATTCCAACCCGGTGAGAATTTTCCAGGACGTGGAGCTGCCAACCACAACACATGTGATGCTTTAACAGACACCCTGAGCATACTTGGAATACTGAAGGAAAATATCGTCAAAGCTCTACATCTAAGGAAATTCCTTGCAGTATAAAAACCTGGGTGCTTTGTCTCTGGATGACAAAGCATTTGGGGCTGCAGAGACTCTGTTACTCTTCCCATTCTCCCCAAAACAAGTGGCTAGAATGTCGGCCACTGTATGGAGAGGGTCCAGTGGGCATAAAACCAACACAAAGCAAAGACCAGCTTCCCTGAGAGCGATGTATAACATGGAAATGGTAAAAGGGAGATCACCATCGTATCACCGCTACTGCTATCTCACTACAGCAATAGCTTCAGGTCACTGAGCTCAACTGCCCCAGCTGACCCCTGACCACACAGGATGTGGGATGCTGCCCTGCACAGCACCCAAGCCCCCAAACGCTCGTGACAGCATTGCTGTTTCCTTGCGGGGGCCACAACCCCAGCCAAGAGGGTGAAGCCAGCTAGTGTCAGAGGCTGGCTCAGAATTGTAGTATAACCCAAGTCAACCCAATGAAACCCATTCTGGGACTTTGTTAAAATTACTGGGAGAGGGAACGTCCTTTTCTGTTGAGGCCGTAAGCCTCCGGACGTCTTGGTGGTCATTTTGCCTCCAGGAGGGGAAGAAAGCAAAGCCGAAGATGGAGACAAACAGCCCTTGACCACCGTCCTCGAGCATCTGGACACATCCATTCCTGACGACTTACTCCTGACATCCTCAGGCGAAACACTGACTTGCCCTTCTGGGTTTACATGATGTAGGTATGGCGTCTGTCCTGCCTACCTGGTACAAGCTTCTATGGGACAGGGTGATTTGGGGGTGCTGGGGCTTCCCCGGGTGACTCGGGGCCCGGCTTCCCCGGGTGACTCGGGGTCCGGCTTCCCCGGGTGACTCGGGGTCCGGCTTCCCCGGGTGACTCGGGGTCCGGCTTCCCCGGGTGACTCGGGGCCCGGCTTCCCTCAGGTGACTCGGGGTCCGGCTTCCCTCAGGTGACTCGGGGTCCGGCTTCCCTCAGGTGACTCGGGGTCCGGCTTCCCCGGGTGACTCGGGGTCCGGCTTCCCTCAGGTGACTCGGGGTCCGGCTTCCCCGGGTGACTCGGGGTCCGGCTTCCTCGGGTGACTCGGGGCCCGGCTTCCCTCAGGTGACTCGGGGTCCGGCTTCCCTCAGGTGACTCGGGGTCCGGCTTCCCTCAGGTGACTCGGGGTCCGGCTTCCCCGGGTGACTCGGGGTCCGGCTTCCCTCAGGTGACTCGGGGCCCGGCTTCCCCGGGTGACTCGGGGTCCGGCTTCCCTCAGGTGACTCGGGGTCCGGCTTCCCTCAGGTGACTCGGGGTCCGGCTTCCCCGGGTGACTCGGGGTCCGGCTTCCCTCAGGTGACTCGGGCTCCGGGTTCCCCAGGTGACTCGGGGTCCGGCTTCCCCGGGTGACTCGGGGTCCGGCTTCCCTCAGGTGACTCGGGGCCCGGCTTCCCTCAGGTGACTCGGGGTCCGGCTTCCCCGGGTGACTCGGGGTCCGGCTTCCTCGGGTGACTCGGGGTCCGGTTTCCCTCAGGTGACTCGGGGTCCGGGTTCCCTCAGGTGACTCGGGTGCCTGGCCCCCAGGTGTGGAGTGGTGGCCCAGAGTTTAGGACTGAGGGGGCACTTGCCTGTCATGACGCGCTCGGGGTGAGTGCGCGCTGACAGACCGAACGGACACCCGAGGGCTCCCGGAAGTGCCCGCCGCGACTCTAAGTCGTGGTGACGGGGGTAACGAAGCTCATGATGACGGCGGTGACGAAAGCAGGGACTGGCCCAGGCGTGTCACACCTCCCTCAAACCGTCCTCCTCTCTGCCCCCTGTCCCTCCCCGGGGCCTCCTCCGACCCCCAAGGCCCCTCCTCTTCCGCCCCCCCCGCCCCTCAGAGGCCAGGCTCTTCCGGCGACGGCCCTCTGCGCACGCCGCTGACTGGCCCTCGCTCAGCCAATCAGACGCTACCTTCTAGGCACTTACCTGGCAGCTGATTGGGCCCTGGCGCCACGGGCCTCGGGGTCAGCAGGGCGGGGTCGGCGGGGCAGGGCGGGGCTCCGCTCGGGGACTGAGCGGAGGTCTGGCCGGCGCGGTTGACCGCGTGTCGGTTGTGGCCCCGGCCTGGCCTGGATGGGCGTCGGCCCCGGAAGAACCACCCCCTCACTCCCGGGAATGCCCACTCACCATTTCCGAAGGACGGGCCTGCGGGGCCGCGGGGCACACTAGCCGGGGTCTCTGTCCCCTGGAAGGAGAGAAAGAGGTGGGACCCGCCCCCCGAGGCCGCAGGGGCGCGGTGCCGGCCCAGGGCCTATTCCGGACACCGGGGAGCATCTCGGTAGGAGTGTGTCCCACGCAGGACCCGGGACGTACTTGTAGTTGAAGTCGTTGTTTTTCTGACATTCAGATTTAACCGGGCGCCCCGCAAGTCACTGGCTGAATCGGGCTCAAATTGTGACTTTAGAGAATATGTGTTTCTTAAGCAACCTGGGGGTTCGAAGGCCGTGGAATTCAAAACAACTGACATCCAGAGATGCCGTGCGGTTCTGAACGCTCGGCCCGTTTCTCTACCCGTTGATCTCTCCTTCCTCCCCCTCGCACGTGTGCGCTCTGGGCAGTTTCCGAAATGAAGACACGATGCTTGTCTTCACATTTTAGTAAAATTGAATGTTTTCTGCCTCTCTGTGATCTTTATCACAAGATCAGATTTGTATTTCTTGGAAGCATGGGAGTTCCCTGCTGACCTAGTGGTTAGGATTCCGAGCTTTCAATGCCTTGGCCCGGCTTCAATTCCTGATCGGGGAACTGAGATCCAGCGAGCCACACCGTGGGGCAAAAAAAAAAAAAAGTATTTCTTGGAAACAGACTTCTCAGTGTTTGTTTTGCTTTTTTTCTTTTTTTTGGGGGGGGGGCACATCTCCACGTGCTGCGTTCTAGCCATGGACAAACAGGAGTTCCCAGGCACTGCTCAGGATTCTTGGCTCCTTTATTAAACTGGTAAGTTCATGAAGTGTAAACAGGGCTGAGCTTCCAGCCAGTACCCCCACGCAGGCTCTCCGGGCCAACACCGATGCTGACAGAGCAGCACCCCACCATATTAGCTGCTAATTATTTCAGACACCACCCCCCCCCACCGCATGTGTGTCTATAAATAATGTCACCACTGGTCTCTTAATAGCTAATGACAAAATTATCCAGGAATCTCACCATTAGCCTAGCATTTTATTTATGGCTGTCTTGTCTCTGCCAGCCTTGGAGGGCCCTTGGCTTCCTTGCATTCTCCTGAGCCCACTGGAACATTGTGGTAGTGTAGAAGACAGGTTTGTGCCCCCCCAGGAACTCTGGCCCTCACCCCTGGGACTTGCCATCTCATGTCAAGAGTGACTCATCACCGTCCCCATCCCCACCAAAAATAGTTAAAAGGACTTACGGTACCAAGTTTGTAGAGGATGTGGCAGCTGGAACCCTCATACCTTACTCACAATATGGATACAACCATATAGGCAAACTGTTGGGCAGTATTTACAAAGCCTAAACGTGTGACTACCCTATGGCCAAGCAGTTCCCCGCGCCCCCCACCCCGGGTATACACCCAAGAGAGTGAGAGCTTATGTCCACTAGAGGACACAGACAAAAACACACACACACAGTGCTGGCTCGTCCAGCAGCTGGAGGACAGCCACTTCCCACTCTCACGCGTGTCTATATCTGTGTCTTCGAGAACGTATGTATTGGGGCTTCCCTGGTGGCGCAGTGGTTGAGAGTCCGCCTGCCGATGCAGGGGACACGGGTTTGTGCCCCGGTCCCGGGAGGATCCCACATGCCACGGAGCGGCTGGGCCCGTGAGCCATGACCGCTGAGCCTGCGCGTCCGGAGCCTGTGCTCTGCAACGGGAGAGGCCACGACAGTGAGAGGCCCGCAAACCGCAAAAAAAAAAAAGTACGTATTACTGGTAACCCAGAAAAGAACCAAAAAGTTGTGCTTTTGTTTTGAGGTTGGCTTATTTCAAGATAGCCTTGCCTAACTGACCTGTGACAGGCATAGGAGTTCCACAAACCTAAATCCTACGGATTAACTGAAATCATGATTTTCAAATAAAATCTAAATAGGAACTGTGATTCTTAAGTTCTCACGTCTCATGACTTTTTGGGTCTCTCTGACGTTGAACACTCAAGTGTCTTCCCAGCCCAAGCCGCACAGCGGTTTTGGTCAAGATCACACCAGGTGCCACTGTCGTCATGGCCCTGGACACAGGACTCACTTTTTACCCGGATGGGGGCCCTGCATGATGTGACAGGTTCCCACCGGTGGACAGCATGATGTCAACTCTAATGCCCCAAACCTTACCCTTTCCTCGTAGGACCATAGGCTTCATCGTCACCCTCACTGACCGAGACACCTAGACTTCTCTCTTCGGTGGCTGTGACATCAGCGTCTCGGCTTCCCTTCCCTTCTTCACTGCAAGCTCCTGCAATCTGCTGGGGGACACAGGACCACTGTCATCCTACTCCTCACTGTTGTCAGAGCGCTCTGAAACGGCACAGCCGAGCCAGGCCACCAGGCTAGGAGAGTCTGTTCGTTTTCAAGTGCCTCTGTCACGGTCTCACCCCCACCTCCGAGGTACCAAGGGCCCCGTCCTAGTGCCTTCCCCGAGATCACTGAAGTGTCCTCTAGGAGAGGCCTTGGCGCCATGCTTCCTGCACCCATGGCGCCCCGACAGAACTGTGGAACGCTGGGAACAGGAGAGACATTCTGTGGCAGTGGGGCCATCCACCTGGGCTCACACACGCACACAGACCCACACAAATGCATGCGGTATAACCACGAATGCATACAGCATACCCACACAAATGCATAAACTGTATCTGTGGCGTTAAATTGCCATGGGGAGTATTAGGGGGAAAATGTCTAACAAGGCTCCTTGGAGGGAGATGATAATGAATAAAAGGCCGAGAAACTGCTGATGAAAGAAACCAGACTGAAAAAGCTACATACCGCGCAGTTGAGTTTGACATTCTAAAAAAGGCAAGTCTAGGGATGCAGAAGAGATGAGTGGCTTCGGAGTGGGGCACTGGCTATGAAAGGGCGGCACCAGGGATTCTGAGGAAGATGGAACATTCTGGATCGCGCCTGTGGTGCCTGTTCACAGCTCTATGTGTTGGTCAACTTAAAGAAATTTACTTACGCTAAAAATTGACATAATTTATATCTTAAAAAACCTAACCACGAAATAAAAAAGGACAGTCCAGTGATTCCCACTACAGTGCCAAGAACAGCTATGTGTTTAAAATCATGTTCCTTGAGGTATTTTCTCTGGAATCCTCTTCCCAAAAGATTTTGGAAAAGGAGATATTTGTGCAACATCAGAATCCTTTGGGGGGTTTGCAAAACTCGACTGCTCAACCCCTCTCCCCAGAGATCACAGTTCAGCATGCCAGGGCTGGGCAGGCATCTCCCTCCTGCTGAGGACCTGGTGGCGCTGAGCTTCACACCTACCCACCCTTCGGGAAGCCAAGCCACCAGCTCGAGTGGCAGGCAGTGTTGCTATTGACACAACAGCCGTTGCCCACTCCTGCCCACCAGGAGCCGGGGAAATGTGCTGAGGACGGGGCCGGTACCAGGGAGGAGCCCACGGCGCTGGAGCTTTGCAGACACCCCGTTCCTGGGCCCCTGCTGAGGTTCTGGGAGTGACATCCTCCTGGGTAGAGAGGGAGATAGGTGAGGACACAGCACCTCGCCCACCATCTGGGCCCTGCAGGCCAGGTACCACATGACCACCTGCACCAGCTTCCATCTCAGCCTTGACCCCTCATTGCACTGGAGACAGATCATCACCTGATACAGCACCCAAGAGTCAAGGGGAGGCTACCTGAGCCCATTTGGGGGATGTTCTGTTCTGTGACCTGTGCAGGACTGAGACCCTGCCACCCGTTCACTGCTGTGTCCCCAACACTTGGCACCCTGTTTGGGGCATGGAGGTGCAGGTACATACCCAGTGGTTCTCCACCAGGTGACAGTCCCCCGGGGACTATGGCCGCATCTGGAGACGTTTTTGGTTGTCATGATGGGGGAGGCCAGGGATGCAGCTCAGCCGCTACAGCAAGCGGGGTGGCCCGGCACAGAATCACCTGGCCCCAAACGTGGAGACCTCATGACTGGTGGAGAAGCCCCGCCCCAAGCCAGCCGCCGGGCTTGGGGACTGAGAAGCTCTAGGGGCCTAGGCAGCAGCGGGGCTGGTTTCCCCTAAAAGATCTTGTGTCTGGGGCTCGGCCTAGGCTGAGGGTGCGTGTGCGTGCCACGAGAGCAGGACCGTCGGGTGGACCTCAGGTCTGCTTCTCAGGTCCGCCTCTAGGGCGCCTCGTGGGTGTCCTGGGTGACCGGCTGCCTCCTTAAGAGTCCGCTCCCGGAGAAGCACCTGTTCATCCCAGGGCGGGTCAGAGCTGCCAGCCCTCCCCTCCCCAAGTTTCCTGAAAGGCGGCCTTCCATCACTCATGGATTTTCAAGTCAAAGTGGGGGGAAAGGTCTGAAGACTTTACCCAAGTGGCGTATCTTTGTTTTCACCTTGCTGGCTGGGGTCACACAGCGTGCAGCGACTCTACGTGCCCACAAGAGGGCGGGCTACAAAGGGACCCGGTCACAGGGACGCCGGGCCGGAGGGGAGCACACTCCCCAGGGCCATCAACGCAGCCTCCTGCCGCGGGGAAGGGCGAGCATGGTGCCTGCAGGGATGGGGGTGATGCGACGCCCCGGATGGGGGAGGGGACCTAGCCCCAACCCTTCTCAGGGCTCCAGGCCCAGCTGGATGGGAACATGAGGTACTTTTACTTCCTACATAAAACATTTGAATTTTTCACAAGAATATTACTTTTGTAAACAGGTTAAAATAATACATAAATGAGCTCCTCAGCTGTATGCCCAGCCGCTGAGCACATGCCCTGCCCTATCTATCCTGCCCTTCTGTTCTCAGAAACAGCAACTTCCTTAGACTTCAGACTAAGAAAACACACTTCGGCCCTGCCCTCAGGGCTGCCTTGCTGGGGAGGGGGGACACGTGTCCGCTGGGTCAAAGGGAGGGATCCAGGGACCCACGGTTGTCTGGGTTCCCCGGGGGTCACTCACCACTCCGTTCCATAACTGGGAAAATCAAAATTTTGTCAAAATCAAGTGTGAAAAGCGCAGGCCCCTGGGGAGGCCCCCACTCGTGCCCCAGTCCCCTCCCTCGACCCGCAGCCCCCTCCCACGATCGTCCCCTGTCCACATCCATAGGCCACGTTGCTTAGGGCTCCAGCCTCCATCTGAACCACATCCCGAAAGGAACAAATTACAAAGCACACAATAAGATCTCAGAAGCTGCTTTATGGAGAAACAACCCCCCGTGGTTGTCGTGTCCGGGTCACAAGCCAGGACCCAGGCTCGCGGCAGCTGCTTCCTCGGGTCCCGGCCCTGCCCCAGCCGCACCTGGCAAGCCCAAGCGGATGCCTGAGAGCGACCACAACTCTTTCCATCTCCACTGTTGTCTTTCTCACTCACGGGGTGGGGTTTCAAGATCACACAGGATGAAAGTTTTTCTTCTCCAGGCGGACTGTATGATCTCAAACAA
The DNA here is from genome assembly GCF_963924675.1 of Phocoena phocoena. NCBI lineage: Eukaryota > Metazoa > Chordata > Mammalia > Artiodactyla > Phocoenidae > Phocoena > Phocoena phocoena. The sequence continues at coordinate 57,446,371 of NC_089238.1, forward strand.
CAACCAAAAGTACTGAATTAAGCTAAAAAAGCAAAATGTTCTGATCCTTTCACGTGCTCTGGCTGGTCTCCCGGCGAGCACAGAAAGGACCCAGAAGAGGGGCTGCCTTTCTGTCCGAGCCTCAGGTGCCACTGCTGGTCACCTTGGCCCCATAGAAGGCTGGCCTGCAGGCCACCCAGCTGTAAACAACACCGCTCCGTATGGTTCCCATGCACAGCATCAGGCAAACTGATGGCATTGTGGCTTTCTTCTGTCTCTAAATTGTTCTGAGAACATACAAATTACACTTCAGATCTTCTCCCAAAAGTAAAGACAGAGAAGTCGGCCTACGTTAACACTGGGATGGACCACGAATTGGGTCATCTTATCCTCAAGGCAGGTGAGGGTTATATGAGAACATTCCCGTAGGCATTCTTGAAAGTGTCCAAAAGAACATGGCTAGAGTCAGTCAGGTGCTCCCAGTCTACACTCGAGACACCGTGGTCACAAGGAACTTAGGAAATTCCCCGAATGACAAAGGGCTGAGCAGGTTTCTGATCCTCTTCAGCTCAGCTCACAAGCACTGAAGTGTCCTCACAGCAGCAGCTGTGCAACCTGGGCAACCCGCACACTGCAACCGGCCCTGAAGGTGTCAGGCCGAGAGGGCAGCTGGCTAAGGGAGGGGTCTGGCCATCTGGAAACAACTCAGTTAGAAAGTCTGGCAGGACAACTGCACCCCTGCGCTTGTTCTGCAGGAAGCGGGAATGTAGCTAGTCAGACCGCTGTGCACTCTCCTGCCCTCCGCGTTGGCCAGGGACGCAGGCACCTGGCACTGAGCAGCCTGGTGTCGGGGCAGGAGGGGGCAAGGGGCAGAGCAGGGCGGCTGTGGCTGTGAGTACCAGCCACAGTGAGCTGGACTGTATTGGAGGAGGGGCCAGGCCCACGTCCCACGGCCAAAAAATAAGGTCATTTCCCACAGCCTCACACCAAAAAACGCTCAGTCCCAACAGGGAAAATCGCCAGTGACCCGTGTCTGAAATCTCCAATCACATCATTTCCGATCGACTAGCAGAGCGTGGAGCCCCCCCAGGTACACAGAGGTGCACCTGAGCTTCCTTCCCCAACCTCACGGCAGCAAAGTGGGAGTGAAGGCGGTGCCAACCATGGGAAACATCTAAAGACCCTGCCCCACGTGGACGCTGCCGGCCCCTAATCTGGGTCGAGTGCACCACTGGAACCTGCTTTTTCAAAAGCCCGGTTGCCTTTAGGCCTCGGACGACGACGTCAGCCTTTTTGAATCCTCGCCTACAACTTAACTGGTTGGAAGTTCCCCTCCTGAGCTGGTTGACCGTCTGCCAGGAAGGGGAGCGGCCAGTGCCGGCTTTGTGCACAGAACCGCCACTGTCCCTACACCTCACCTACTGACATCAAGAGCTGGCTGAGCACGGGTCAGACTGGGAGACCTCTGCACGACCGGCTGTGCGGATGACAAGCCCTCACCCTTCATTGCTGCTGACCTGCCTGGCGTCACCCCGGCCACTGCCAGCTCGACAGACCCCACCCACAGGCCCAGGGGCCCCGCCTGACACCAGACACAGAGGCCAACGTGAACGCGGCCAAGAAACCAGGGTTATTTTAGTCACTGTTAGTGGAAACCATGCGTAGGCCAGACACTAGAGGCAGAACAGCATTTGGTTTGAGACTGGTTTTTAATCAGAAGTGCTCATCTTCGATCTCTGTGCGCTTTGCGACGCTGGGGGCCTCAGAGGGAGACGGTCCCTTGGCTCTGGGTAAAATACGCATCTTCTTGATTTTATTTAAACAATGACGAAACCTAGAGAGGAACAGCCTAGCCCAGCTGTCCTCCGTTTCCACGGTCCTCAAGGCTTTGCGGCCAGTCGTCACCGTTGGGGACGGCCATGCTTGGCACGAGAGAACAGCCACGTTGTGAGAGGGAGGGAGCGGCCTCAGGCCCTGAGGCTCAGTCCTTCCAGAGACGCGGGAGCTGGGACCACGTTCCCACCCAACCCCGGGTCCTGCTGGGAGGGGGGCCTACGCGCCTCGGAAGAGACGGCCGACAGTGCCCAGCATGCCCCGGGCAGCCCCACGGAGCCTCCGGGGAGGCCCAGCCTGCGTTTCAAGGCCATGCACAGAGCTTGCTGCTTCTGTGATTCTGGGAGCAAAGGAAGGTCAGAGTCGCCAAATGTGCTGAAGCGGGGGCGGTGGGGGGTTGTTATTTTAGAAAAGGGCTGGTCAGGGAGAACGCTATCACGAGACACAGGCCACGTTTCATGGGACACCTCAGGTTGGTCTCTACATGAAGGCACCACAAAGCTGCCCCTTCCCTGAGGCCCCCGCCCCCAGCGTGAGGGCTCAGCGCAGTCCAGCCGACAAGGACGAGCAACTGGGAAGGAACAGAGTCCGTCCACCCTGGGAAGCCACATGCCCTGGTAGGCAGGTGCAGCCTGGAGGGAGGGCTGAACAGAACTCCAGCAGGTCTGTGCACAGGCACGCGGGGCTCCGCTCTTCAGGAGACAGCAAGATCAGAGCAAGCTCACAGGGGTCCCCAAATGAAGGGGTCAACATGACACAGGGACAATGCCAGTGGAAGGGTCAGCGCCGAGGGTCTGCATGCTGGAGGCTCCCTGAGGGTCCTGGTCTCCAAAGTGCACTCCCTACGTGCAGCGTCCAGAAAGGCCCCCACCCCCCGCAAAGGGACGTCACGCTCACCTGGCACAACCCTTTCTGCTGCTTCGCCCCTCTCAAGAGCGGCACCTGTGTAAACCAAGCAGGAGGAACAGACGCAGGTCATCTCAGAGGGTGCCCTGTCCTGGTTCTGAGACCAGTGGCTGCAGCTCAGGGTCTGACACCAGTGAGTGCGGGGCAGGGGCAGGGCGTGAACTAAGTGAATGCCTGTCTGAACTGCTGCGGTGAAGGTCTAGGTTCTAGAGCCTGAGAGAGGCCGGGCAGGCACACCGCACCGCAGGGACCGGGGTCGGGTGATGCTTGCAGGGCCTCCGAGCTGCTGGAAGGCCTGCAGTGGCGTTCCCTAGTGACCCGTATCATTGGCCCCATTCCACTGATTTGGAAACTGAGATCAGGGTGAAATGCCTTTGTCCAAAATCCAAGCAAGTCGGTAGAGAAGTGGGTCCCAAGCCCGACTCCCTGGAGCCCTTATTCCACACACAGTGCCCCACCTGCCCAGGCTGTGTTGAAGGCACCAAGGCCCTCTGGCTCACTTCCTGCAGAGGGGATGGTGGAGCCCGCACACCTCACCCATGACCCCTTCCATCGGCTGGAGGCAACAGACTCTGTTGCGCTGCGAACCTCCCTGGAGCAGGATTTTGTTTTCCCTAGAAAATGGCCAGTGTCTCCAGTTCAGTCACCTACATGCCCTGCAGCCCGTCCTCTAAGGCGGTTTGTTCTGGTTCTGTTGTTTGTTTCAGACATGCTCAGCTTTCCCATTGCTACTGGCAGATATGTGGGCGTCCACGGAAAGCATCTGGGGAAGCCGCGCAGAGGCTCCTACGAGGAGGTGGGTGTTCCGGTCAGAGGCCGCGTCTCCTGAGCGCACATTGCTGCCCTCCCAGCCCGGGCCGCCCGCCGCGGGGCGGTGGGCCATCAGGAGGCGAGGGACTGGATGTTCTTGAGCATTTCCTCGAAGGCCTGTGGGGACGGGGCGTCCGCATTCCGGAAGGCAGCCTGGACCCTGCTGTACAGGCTGAAGGACTTCAACTCCAGCCAGATGAACCCAAAGCGATCCTCGTCGAACAGGACGAAGACCCCGGGGGTGCGCTCGGGGCTGGTGAAGCCGTGGCCGGCGATGAGGCCCGTGCCGTAGAAACTGAACAAGGACAAGAGGGAAAGCGCGGGGAGAGGGGATGAGCGGGGCCTCGAAGGCGCGTGCTGGCCCAAGCCCATCACCCGTGGTCCTGGACGTTCTGGAACATTCTCCATTCCACCTCCAGGCCACTTCCACCATCTGCCAGCAACTCTGCACAGAGGTGGGGCCCTGCGCCTTCGGGGAGGCCGGCGTTCACCCCACACAGTCGGGCTCACCCCACCGACCACTGCTCTCTCTCTACCAACTCACCCAACGAAAGGACAAGGGTCCCAGGCAGCCCCACCTCGTATTCTCTATCCCAAAGTACATGTCTTTATGATGCAGACCCAGGTAACAGAAATCTCAATCCCCGGGACAGTTAGGTCCACGTATGAACAACTCAAAATCGATAATGATTTATTGGCATGCAACTGACATTAACCAGAAGCAGAACTTTCAAATACCCATTACAGCCAAGTTTTGAGACTCAGGCTGTAATATGTTTGTTTCTTTCTTGCAAAGAACAGGTGACGAGGAGTTAGGGGCTGGCCTGAACCTCCCAATGCGTGGAATGGTGCCTGGGACGCCCACCTCTGCCCACCATGCTGAGGCTCTGCCTGGAGGGAGGGGGACAGCAGCCCTGCGCCGGAGGGCCCATGGCTCAGAGAGTTTGGGGGGGGGGGTGCACCAAGCTTAGATACACAGAGACGAGTGTCGCGCAGGCACTGTGGCAGTGCCAGAGAACGCATGCGCCCCTCCTGGCCGAGCCCCTGATGTTTCGCACCGGGTGGAGGACATCCCATGACACAGCCGGGGGCTGGGCCAGAGCTTCCAGGCCTGCGCTGCCAGAGGGCTCTGAGCTGGCCCTGAGATGCTGCAAGTCGTCAAGTTTCCCCGGGATAACAAAGCCTTTTCCTTTATGACCTTTCAAAAATTCACACATTCACTATGTGTACATCTCCCTCCAGAAAACCCAAATTCAGCCTCTTTTATCACAACTGTATTAACATGAAGAAAATGTAATGAATTTTTTCCATCAAGACCACACAGACGCCTAAATTCCCTTTGGGGAGCTCGGCGTGCGCCCGCCTACACGTGAAAAGCCTAGGAGACCACTGCGGGCACACGAGAGGCAGCAGATGGCCCAGAGGTAAAGAAAGAAACCTTCACACGTAACGTGACAAAGGCAGAGAAAAGTCGGCTGTAATAATCTGCCAGGAGACCGACAGGTTCCTCCCTCAATGAACCCCGAGGTGACTGTCCGTGAGAACTCTCTATGGCGATGGAATGTTCTAGACCTGCGCTGTCGACAGAGTGGCTGCTGAGCACCTGGAATGTGGCCAGTGGGCCCGAGGGCCTGAATTTTCATTGTATTCTCTGTAGTTAAACTAAACAGCCCTGGAGTGCAGGGGACCCGGGCAGGGCGTGCATCTCTAAGACAGGACCGTGCAAACAGCACGCCAAGTGAGCAGCGAGCAGCAGCGGGCAGGCCCTGTCCCAGACCGGGTCCCACGGCCTCTGTGGGGAGGCTGTTAGAGCCGGGGAGAAACCACACGAAGAAATGAGGAGGCAGTGAGACCCCAAGACAGGCCTTCCCTGCAAGGCCGTCCAGGACGCCGCAAGCAGGCTTTCCAGGGGAGGCGCGGGGAGGGACGCCACGGCCTGCTTTCAGTGCTGCCCGACGTCTCACCTGTCTGCCTGTCTACCTTTGACCTCAGCGGCTGTGCAGTGAGAGACGTTGGGGAGGAGGCCCCCTGCCTGGCAGCTGAGGCCCCCAGAGGGGTGAGGGGACAGGAGCCTCACAGTCTGCTCGGCCCGAGCTGGGACCCGGCCCAAGTAGGCAGAGCTTCCCCACCAGTGCAGGGCCCCCAGCACGGGGTCGGCCCCACCCCAGGCCACCTCCCTGCCGGCCGGGCAGAGCCCCCTCCGGGAAGCCCCATCTTGCCCGCCCCGCGGCATCCTTACCACATCCTGCAGGTCCGGGGATAGTCCTCGTTCCTCGAGCTCACGCCCACTGGCAGCACAAACGGCTGCCCCTGCCCCGACTGGGCGGGCGGCTCAGCCGCGGCCTCGGCCCCTCCATCCCCGGGCCCCTTGGCCTGCTCGGCGGGTGGCTCCGCGCAGGGCTGGGGGCTCTGCCGGCCGAGGCCCGCGGCGTCCTCGGGCCCACCTTCCTGCTGCTGCTCCTGGCGCACCTGCTCGCGCACCTCCAGGACGATGCGCGAGAGCTCGTTAAAGTCGCGGAGGCTCTCAATGTCGGGCAGGTGGATGCGGTGCCTGAGGTCGATCTCTACTGTCTGCTGACCGGCAGGGATGTTGGGGTCACCCTGCGGAGCCAGCGGGCGGCGGTCAGCAGGCTCAGAGACCGCGGCCTCCAGCCCCGGTCACACCTCCGGCCGAGGGCGCTCGCTCAGCCTTCCTACTGATTTGGCGGCAACCCCTTACAAGTCAGAAGATCCTAGAAGCCCTTACAAAGCAGCACCCAGCGCAGGCAGCCTTCCGTGAAGGACCTCTGAGGACAGGGAACAACAGCACCCACGAGTGACCCTGGGAGGGCCCGCAGGCACATCTGCACCCAAAGACCTCAGGTGGGAGCCAGCCTGCATGACAGCTGAACAGATGCGTGGCCTAGAGAGGTCCACGGACCCTCCCCTGTCAGACGGGGGACAGGCCGGAAACACCAGCCCAGACTGTCTGCCTGGAACACGAAAGCTCCCCAGCATGAACCTGGGAGAACGCCCAGGCCCCACGGCCTGGTCCCAGGCCCTCGTCCACAGGGAGCCCGGCCAACGGAGCTGCGAGCAGTGCCCTGTGAGGACCAGGAAGAGGCCTGCTCTGCGCCTCCACAGAGACTCCCCCCCCACACCTGCACAGCGACAGGCGAGCACGTGGATAGCAGCCCCTAGAGCGGGTGACAGAGGGCCTGTCATCCGGGACGCCCACTCAGCTCAGAAATCCTCCCACTGCGTTCCCGAGCTGCTGAGGCCAGGCTGGGCCACGGGGGCCGGAGTGCTAATGCAGAGGGTATCCACCATGGCCACACCTCAGGGTCACCCAGGGAGCTCCTGGAGCCCCTCACCGGGCCCACCCCCATTAAATCAGAATCTCTGGGATGGGGCCCCAGCATCAGTGTCTCCTCCACCTCCCCAGGGATCCAGGGTGTGGCCAGGGCTGAGAGCCATGTGGTAAGGCTGCCTTGGAAACATTCAGAATCGCCGGGGGATCCTGTGGAAGGCAGGCCCTGGATCAGCAGGTCTGGGTGGGGCCCGCGTTCCCAGCAAGCTCCCCGGGAAGCAGTGCCACGGTCCGGGGCCCACACTGAGCAGCCAGGGTGCGGCCCGAGTCACACTACACCACGCCGATGTGATGGAGTCCGCACGGTGCTGGGCCTGCCAGGGCAGCCCCTGGACTCACCGTGATCTTCGTGCCCCTGGCGTGCTTCCCGTGGAAGCTGAGCATGACGATCTCCAGGCCGTGGCTGCCGTAGGTGCCCTTGAAGAGGCCAGGCCTGATCAGGTCGTCCGGGTGGCTGGGCGGGAGGTAGATGCGGCGGTAGGTCAGGCAGTTGCTACAGGGGGAGCGGGCAGCATGAGAGCTCGGCCACAGAGCCGCACGGGAGCAGGGGCAGGAGTACGGAGCTCATGCACCTCCGGCCATGCTGCATAGGGCGGGCTGGGCATGGTGGCCCAGGGAAGCCAGGGTGAGCTCCCCACTAGGGGCACCCCTCGTTCCTGAGCTATGCCCCCCCACATGTGCACAGCACACCTCACACCTTCTCCATCACCCTGGGGCAGGGACCCCTGAGACTGCAAAGGGGCTAAACAGGGGCCATGCGACAGGGTCCGGGGGCAGAGGGCACGGCAGCAGGGAGGCTAAGAGGCCCCCCAGGTGGACATGGGAAAGCAACTCTGAGGCTCTAACACACAGGCCAGGCCCGTGATAGCACACAGCTGGTGGGTGACGATAGTCCAACAGACAGAAAACAGACACCGAGGTGGGCCAGGAGACAGGGAGTGTGCTCACAGCACCCTGAGAAAAAGACCGTGTTCACAGTACGCAGAGAGAGGGACTGTGCACACAGCACCCACCGGGAGACCGTGTTCACAGTACCCAGAGAGGGACTGTGCACACAGCACCCACCGGGAGACCGTGTTCACAGTACCCAGAGAGGGACTGTGCACACAGCACCCACTGGGAGACCATGTTCACAGTACCCAGAGAGGGACTGTGCACACAGCACCCACCGGGAGACCGTGTTCACAGTACCCAGAGAGGGACTGTGCACACAGCACCCACCGGGAGAGAGCCTGTGTTCACAGTACCTGAGACAGAGGCTGCTCACACCCAGCAAGGGGCTGCACTTACTCATACTGACTGGTGTAGATGAACTTCATCAGGATGAGCTCCTGCATGTGCTCGTGGAAAATATCCTCCAGCGTCCGCCCCCATTCTTCCCTCAGCCACGTGCGGAATTCCTTCGAGAGAACACAGGTCACGAAAACCGCCACAACACTAGGGCTCGGAGAGGCTGTGATGCTGAGTGCATGGGATGAAGACAGAGGCCGGGCAGGAGGGAGGGGGGCTGCTGTGTGTTTGGTCTCCCAGCTCCTGGCCTCCCTTCCTGTTGAGGCGTGGCGCCAGGGGCTCTGGTCCCCACTTCCCCCGCCCGACTTCAACAGGAAGGAAGCGCAGGGACCGTGGGGGTCCATTGGGGAGGATGGGGCCGCAGCCCATATCGAGAGCGCCCAGGAGGCAGCTGGGCAAGCCTCGCTTCTGTGCCACCCACACAGGTGGCGTCTACACTGAGCCTGGTTCTCAGGTTTCTGGGGGAGTGGGCACAGCAGACCCCCATGCCGGCCAAGTCAGCAGAATTGCCTTCTGCAGCCACCAATGAGGAACAGGACAGGGACAGGCGGGGCAGAGAGTGTGGGTGGATTTTCCTTTTTAAAATGTGCCTTCAGGGCTTCCCTAGTGGCGCAGTGGTTGAGAGTCCACCTGCCAATGCAGGGGACGCGGGTTCGTGCCCCGGTCCGGGAGGATCCCACATGCGGCTGGGCCGGTGAGCCATGGCCACTGAGCCTGCGCGTCCAGAGCCTGTGCTCTGCAACAGGAGAGGCCACAACAGTGAGAGGCTCGCATACCGCAAAAAAAAAAAAAAAAAAATGTGCCTTCACTGGCATTGACATATACACACTACTATATATAAAACAGATAAGTAATAAGGACCTACTTGTATAGCACAGGGAACTCTACTCAATACTCTGTAATGATCTATATGGGAAAAGAATTTTAAAAAGTGTGGATATATGCATATGTATAACCGATTCACTTTGTACAGCAGGAAATAACACCACATTGTAAATCAACTATACTTCAATAAAAATTTTTTAATAAAGTAAAATAAAATGTGCCTTCACAGTTATGTTCAGTAAGTATATTTGTAAAAAGAAAACTTTTATGAATACCTCATCCGCAAAGTCCAATAATTCATTATGGAATCGAACAATGAAGGATATTTAGTGCTTACCAGTTTCATTCTGTACACCTAACATAACTAATCCACAGCTCTGGGATCCTAACTCAACAGTGTTTCTAATGAATATCTAGAATTAGCTCTACAAACAGAAGCAAAAGCAATTTATGAAAAGAAAAAGAAAAGCTACAATCTGTCAATTGCTTTAATAGGTTACTGCCCAAACCCTGGCAAAGAAGAGAACTTACTAGTGACTGAAATAAACAACTATTAGAACTACAAGGTCAATATATAAAATTAACTCAATTTTTGTATACTAGCAGCACAAAACTGGAAAGTTTAAAAAAAACTTAAAAATCCTACTTACAACAGCCTCAAAAGACATAGGACTTAGGCATAAACATTACAAAACGTGCGATACCTCTACTCCGAAAACCACTAGATGCTGCTGGAAGGCGGGGGAAAAGGCCTACAGAGCAGAGGCACCTGCGAACCGGGAGACTTGGTATTAGGTCAGCAACTGTCTCCAAACTGATCTACAGACTCAACATCAGGCCAATCGTAATCCCACCATGCTTTCTGTAGAAACTGACAAGCTGATTCTGGAATTCGTTTGGAACATCCAGAGCAATCTTGCAAAAGAACAAGGTTGGAGGATGTACACTAGCGTGCGCTGTGACCCACTACAAGATGACAGTAACCGAGATGGTACCTGAGCAAGAGGGCAGAACTAAAGACAGAGCCTGGAGGGAGCTCCCTGGTGGCCTAGTGGTTACGATTCCGGGCTTTTGCTGCCATGGCCTGGTTGGGGAACTGAGATGCCGCAAGCTGTGCAGCCAGAAAAAAGAGAGAGAGAGAGAGAGAGAGAGCTTGGAAACACCCACGTGTGTCTCAGGAGTGGACTTTCGATCACAGCATCCAAGCCACCTCCCAGGGAAAGAAAGTCTTCTACACAAATGGTGCTTGAACAACTGCACAACCACAGGGAGCAAAGGAGCCCCGATCCCCACCTCACACCACACACACGAATCATTCAAGATGGGTCACAGACCGAAAAGTAAAGGGAAGCTACCAAACTTCTAAAAAGAAGTGAGCGAGAGAGACACTCTCTTTGCAACTGGAGGGTAAGCAAAGTTTTTTAAGACAGAAAACAATAACCACTAAGGAAAAAACTTGACAAATTAGACTTCACCCAAATCAAAATCTTCCACTTAAGTGGCTTAACTCATGAAGGGTAGGCCCTTAAAAAAAAAATCAAATAGAGAAATAACAGATAAAAATGGAAGTAAAAGAATGTAGTGATTTCAGTGTTACCACGGTGCATAGTCAGACTTGAGCTAAATACCATGCAGCTGGCCTGCGAACAGCCATGATCTTATTTACTTTGCATGAGAAGGTCAGTCATTAAGAATACCAAGCAGACCCAATTACTCAGAACAAATATGCTTACTATGAAATTATCTTACCAGGTATGTATCCACAAGGAAAAACACAGGGGCCTAGAACATATCAGACAAGACTAAGTCCACTATGGACCCAGGGCTCGTCCACCACGGCCAACACCGCCCCATCACTGCTTCACTCTGCACAGCGGCCTAGGAGCTGGGTGCTAACATCTTCCCTGTTCTACAGAGGTTTGGGGCTTGGAAAAGTCAACAGACCTTTCCAGAGCCACCCAGCTAGCAGATGGCAGAATTAAACCTGACCAAAGGCCACGTGCTAACCGGTCTCATCTCTGCCAGGGCCAATGCCAAGGCTGGCAGGAACGTGGTGAGGCAGGGGGCTCACGTGCCCTGATGGGCTGTAAACGGGGACCAGCAAACTGACAGCACGTAAAGAGAATCTGGAATATCTTCAGGGCCTTTTACCCAATTCCATTGCTGTACAATCCAAAACCACAACGTTTTTGCAGAGTTCAGGCAGTGGGTCACAGTAATAATGCCCGGCATCTCTCCTGGGAGGCTCCGACCAGCTCTGGCACTAAGTCATTCAGCGTCTTACTCAACCCTCCAGAATCACTCGGCACCGCAGGTAATCTCATGGCCCCATTTTACAGACAAGGGCTGAGGCTCCCAGAGGCTAAGTCACTGAGTCACATGGTCAGGAGGGTAACAGGGGGGAATATCTGACCACGAACCCCAAGTCCAACTGCAGGATGGTCACACACCTACAGTCATTACAGCGCAGCAGATGACAGATGGAACGCTGCATTAAAAATAAAGTTTGTAGGGACCTTCCTGGTGGTCCAGTGGTTAAGATTCCACACTTCCAACGCAGGGGGCATGGGTTCAATCCCTGGTCAGGGAACTAAGATCCTGCAGGCTGCGCAGCATGGCCAAAAAAAAAAGTTCGTAAAGAATTCTAATGAGACTGGGAAATGTTTCTGGAATAACGGTTAAGCTAAAAAAAAATAGAAAAACTATCCAAATTAGATAGTTAGACTGCAATGACATCACGAAGGCTGAAGGAAACTTGAAGGGATGATGGAGGACGGGCACGGAGGCCGCTCCTTGTGGGGCTGTGTCAGCACTCTTTTCCCTCCCGATTCTGAGGATTTCGGATCTGATGATGACGAGGTATCATTTTAGGAATGTGGCGAGAAAGTACATAAGACAAAGGAAAGCAAAATAAAAGCCACTTGTGTGCCACTGAGGGGAGTCCAGCGCCAGAGCCTTCTGCAGGGCCGAGCAACCGCAAGTAGGCCAGGCCACACGCCCTTCCCTACCTCTGCTCCCCCTCACAGCGCCGCCACCCCCCCCACCCCGATTTCCAGAAGCCTCAGGCTGCAGGGCCTGGACGGGCGCGGGCAGGGAGGGAAGAGCCAGGAAGAAGAGCAGGCAGCGTCTGCAGCGGGAGCCAGAGAGCAGACGCACTGCTGGGGTCTGGGCGGGCGAAGGCCTGAGCTGCTCTCAAAGGCCCGGGAGATGAAGCTGCAGTTTGAGCAGCACAAGGGAGGGCCCCCAGGAGGGGCACGTAAGGAGCAAGCAGGACACCCCAGTCCTGAGGGGCCAGATCCCGCCGCAGGACGTGGCCTTGGAAGGTGCACAAAGCTGGCAGAAGTCCCAGAACTGGGGACCGGGATGGGGAATGCGGTGGTTGGCAAGCCTCAGGGTGCAGCGTATGCAGAGCTGGCCTTGGGTGTTGACGAAGGGATCACAGCCAGCACGGCCTGCAGGGGCTGGGGCGGGCATCTCCACATCTCTCCACGGTACCAAGGACAGCCTTCTGCCTGGAGACAGTGATAAGCAAGGCCCGTTCACCTTCCTACCCTCCTAGGCCACCAGGAGTCCTCCATTCCCTTGGGAAGCACCCTGGTGGCCCAGAATTTTAAGTGACTATCAACCATCAGAGCACAGAGCAGCCCGGAATCCGGGGCCGAGACTTTCACCTCTTCTTCAGAGCTGTCAGGACACACGGCGGTGCCCACCTCACAGCTCCTCCTCTCTCCCTGGAGCCTGAAGCCACGCTCTGGGTCTGAAAGACTCAGCTACAGAGTGAAGATGTATCAGGCTGACACAGGAATCCATGGGAGAACCCGTCCCCCAGTCCCCCAGCTCCCCCCTTGGAGGGCAAGAGGGAGGGAGACAGGAGACGGCACAAGGAGCCAGCAAAGTGGCCCCGGGCAACTGAGACGGACAGAGTGACTGTGCCTCACACAGCAAGCCCCCCCGCCCCCATGACTCTAGGATGGATCCCTCGGCACCTCAGGCAGCCCAGCCCCTGCCCTGCCTGCAGACGTGCGGCATCTCCCCACCCCAGACCGGCAGGAGTTCCAAGTCCACTATTAAATGAGTCCGAGGCCTAGAGACAAAAGAAAGGCTCCCCAGTTCTAGAAGCCAGCAAAAGACTGCTCCTAAAGCCAAAGACAGCACAAAAAATGTTAAACCAAGCCCGTTCATCAATGCAGAAGTCCTAAATAAAACAGGATCAAAGAGCATCCAGGAGCAGAGAGAACTGTACCCCACGATCAAACAAGCTCTCTTTTCACGACTTCAAAGTGGTTAGAAATCTATTAACCTAAGTCATCACATTACTAGATTAAGGGGGAAAAAAATCACCTGATGGTTTCCACAGATGCTAAAAAAAAACGGGTAAATTCAACATCATTTCTCAATTAAAACAAAGCCCTCTTAATAAAACACGAATAAACAGCTGCATCCCTAGCATAATAATGTATATCTTGACCCCAAGGCCACCTTGCTGCCTCGTGACAGGACCATGTGAACCACACCCACCACTAGACAAGGGTGCTGTCCTCACCACAAGGGGTCAAGGAAGAAGGAAATGTCATGATTTGCAGATAATCAGTATTATCCTGGAAAACTCAAGGTAATCAACTCAAAGATGCTCATAAATGAAAGAGAGGCAGTAAGATGGGTGGGTACAAAATTAATATGCAACAGCTTTTATATATAAAATCACCAGCTGAAAGATACGAGAGCCAAGAGTCCATTTACAACAGCAACAAAAGACCAGACGCTTTACAACAAACGTGCACGATCTACCTGAAGAAAATCAAATTCAAATGGCAGCACAGGACAAAGATGGCATTTTGAATCGCAGAGAAAACCTGCATCACTCAGCACCAGTGCTGGGGTGACTGAGGGGTACCTGCACTACAGCCAAGGCGGGCTGAAGCTCACTCTACAGAATAAACCCACAGAACCAGTGATAAATGTGGGAAACAAACGCGTGAATATGAAAACACGAGCGCATCTGTAAGTATAATTTCAAAGTGGGGAAAGGATTTTAAGATGACATCAAACTAAGAAGCTATTCACAGGCTTCCCTGGTGGCACAGTGGTTGAGAGTCCGCCTGCCGATGCAGGGGACGCGGGTTCAAGCCCCGGTCCGGGAAGATCCCACATGCCGCGGAGCGGCTGGGCCCGTGAGCCATGGCCGCTGAGCCTGCGCGTCCGCAGCCTGTGCTCCGCAACGGGAGAGGCCGCAACAGTGAGAGGCCCGCGTACCGCAAAAAAAAAAAAAAACCAACTAAGAAGCTATTCAGGAAGGGGAACTCCCTGGCAGTCCGGTGGTTAGGAGTCTGCGCTTTCACTGCCCAGAGCCCGGGTTTGATCCCTGGTCGGGGAGCTAAGATCCCGCAAGCCACACAGTGTGGCCAAAAAAAAAAGGAAAAGACAGATACAACTGCAAATATAAAAATTAAAAACTAAATTCTACAAGTGAAAACATACCTCATTTCAAGACAAAAGAATGAAGGAGGAAAAAATATTTGCATCTTGTATCTTGTAAGGGTTCACTTCCTCACAGGATGAAAGCTCCTACAAATCAATTAGAAACATAACAACGGCGAACAGAACCAGGCAAAGGATAAGAACACAGATTTCACAGAAAAGGAACCACAGGACACTAATCTTAGCCTCAGACATAGGAGAAATGCAAATTAACCACCAAAGTCAGGATTCCAACAAAGCATTTTATTCTCACCTTAACTTCTAGGTGTTTTTCTAGTTTCCACAAGGAGCATGTTATTACCTTCATAATGAGAAAAAGTACCATTCCGTCTCCAAATTGGTGAGGCCACACACGGTAGTTGGCTCACAGGAACTTTCTCTGATCCCAGAGTGTGTTATTTCCAGAAATCCATTACATGGCCCTTTTAAGGTCTCAACAGCTGAGGAGGTTCTATTCTTGGAAAATATGCTGTTGACGTGTTTCACTTAAAAGTGGACTTGGAACAGCCACTGATGTGTATGTGGTTGTATGTGAGACTGTGAATGACAGTGTTATTAGGGAAGGAGGCACGTCACTACCATCGCCTTCACGTACCATGCATTCGGGAAAACAAGGGCCTCGTTTACCCTCAACAGATTCCAAGCAGCACGTGTGTACTCCCCACCTGCGCTGTCTCCCCGCAGACCCCTGGCTACCAGGGACCCAGCAGACTCAGAAACGCTAAGAGATGCACCCGACAAATAAACGCAAGCTGCGACGAGCATCCTGTATTGAAAGGTCTGAGGTTTCCCTAAGAATGTTTTGAGATGGTGGTGTAACTAACACTCCAAGGCGATGGGAGATTACTCGTGCAGAAAGGAAACCCGAAGACACTCACGCAGGCTCATCCACCACATGGCTGTGACCTGGGAACCTCCACCACAGGGTTCACACCAATAAAGGCCTCTGGTCTCCCTGCAATTCACATCCAGGAAGAGACCCCACCGCCCACGGGCCTGTTGTCAAAGGGGCGACGGAGAACCAGGTAGAGAACTATTTCTACTCGGCCCAGTCATCCTGGGGGTGGTGGGGACTCAGAACCTGGGCCCAGCACACACGCCCACAGCGCCAGCATGAAGGGAGGCGGCCCTCCCTTCAAACCACCCACCCTCTCAGCTGCCCCGCAGGACAGGAGGGTCCGGCCTCACCTCCTGCCTCCCACCAGACATCCTGTGGTGGTCCGTCTGGTTGCACTTGGTGGAGAACTCGTCCTTCTTCACGATCTTGAGTGTCCACAACAAGGAGAAAGGGTAACGAGTCAGCCCCTAACCCCCACCAGAGCAGGCGTGCACCAGTCCCTCCCGCACCCACGCATCCCACTCATCTACAGGACCCCAAGAGGCCACCAGATCGCGGCTGCTCTAAGAAGGAAGGTTGGAACCCCCCTGAGCACACGCTTCCCTCCCAGGGGGCCAGGCGTCGCTGTCCCCCGGGGCGTCCGAGAGCAGCACAGAGGGGCTGGCGCTCTCCTACTGAGATAGAGAACAGGCTTGCTCCCGGGCTGGCCACCTGCCAGGCCCACATCCGAGAGCAGAACGTCTGGTTCCAAGTTGATGCCCTTGCGAAGAGGAGAAAAAGGAACAGTGAGGAATCTCGCTTGGAAGGACAATTGGCTCTAACCAGAGGCAGAATCCGGGGAGGCTCCGGCAAGTGAATCTCTGAGGAGCGACAGCGGCATAGCGCACAGAAGGGCCAGGCCAGGGCCCGCTTCCCGGTCCTGCTGGCCGGCATGGGCGTGGTGCACAGCTGGGAAGATCCTGGCAAATAGCTGGCAGCAGGCCCGGGACGAAGTGAGGAGACCCAGCCCCTTACCTGCACACGCTGCCCCGCGTGCTCACCTGGACGTGGCCATTGTGGGGCCCCCTGTGGCCGTACATGCACTCCACCGTGGCCGACTCCCTCTCCATCAGGTGGATTCGGAACAAGGGCTTGAACCGCATCGGGTCGTCCACATGAGGGTCGTGGGGAGGCAGGTACATCCAGCCAATGATGAACAAGCCATCCACCTGTGCAGAGGTCCACACACGGCTGAGGGGGAGGCGGAGGCTCAGCATCCGCACCCCCAGATCACCACGAGGACCATTCCTGTCTTCACACTCCGGTCCCGCAGGGACCCTGGGGCCCCATCTAGCGCAGCAGGACGAGCACGGCCCCGCCCACCAGTGTGTGTTAATCGAACAGTGGTTTATGCAACATGGTGACTAAAGCTGATAACGCTGCTCTATCACTGAAATCTACTAAGAAATAGAACTCAGTGCTCTCCCCACCCCTCAAAAAAAAAATAAAAATGTGAGGTGATGGGTACGTTAATTAACTAGACGGGAGAATCCTTCCACGGTGTACTTGTACATCAAATCAGATCACCACAATGTACGTTTTATATATCTTACAGTTTTGTCAATTATACCTAAATAAAGCTGAAAAAGTAACAATGTTTTAATAGAAAATATAGTGGTTAGCCCCAAATCCGAGCAAACCTTTTAGAGAGAACTTCCAGCTATGAAGTGGGGGTGGGTAGGCGCCGGGAGCACAAGCTAAAAGACATAAGAAAGAAGCAGGAATGATCCAGAAAGTGCGACACCCAGTAGGGCAACTGACCAGAGGAAAACGGGAGTGCTGCTTTCCACAGAAGAGACTCAGGAGGCAAAACAAAGCAGGCAGCACGAGGGCCTGCTTAGATCCTCGTGTGAACAAGCCAGCTGTCGAAGGCGGTTCTGAGACCGTCAGGGAGCCTCGAGCGTGGACTGGGCCTCAGGTAATCCAGGAACTACTGCCACTGCTGTGAGGCGTGGTCAGGACCTCACATGTGTGGGAACGTGCAAAACACCCACATGGTTAGAGATCCACACTGAAGTACAGACATGAACTGACACGGGCCCGGGATCTGCTTTAAAATACGGAAAAGAAAAGGCAAAGGGGCAGAGACAGACACCGTGAACCTGGCGCACTACGGCCAACCTCTGAGTCCAGGAGGTGGGCGTCTGTGGGCGTTCACCCAGCCATTCCCACTACCCTTGTATGTGTTCAAAATGGCAAATGATAAAAGTGGTGATCAGGTCAAAGGAGGGGGCAGTCTCCAGGCACGTTCTCAGTGGAGGGGAGGGGGTGGCCTCTGTAGCCCACTGGGGATGCCCCAGCAGTCGCTCCTGCCTTCCTGGAGGAGCCTGGGTCCACAGCTTCCGGCTCTAGCGACAGAGGAGAGAACTTAATCGCTAACCATCTGAGACAAGAGCCAATTGGCGGTGTTCTGTCATAGGCTCCATTTTCCCCTAATTATCCCCTGCTTTCAGAAGCCTTTTTTTTTTTTTAACTCTATTACTCACTGCCAGTAAGACAAACAATTATCACCCTCCCCGACTAAAAGAAAGGAAAGAACCTGCCCACGCTGGGAGCTGTCTGTCTTGGCCCCTGTGAGAATGTTCTAAAAGCAAGGTTTCCCCAGTGATATTAAACAGAACAAATATAAAGCAAGTTTCTTAACAGATGTTTCCACCAAATTATAAAAAATATGAAGCAATATTTATCCCTGCCCAAACCCCACCTGGTGAGCAAAATACAGAGTGACGAAGTAACCAGTCACCCCGTGGCCTACGTGAACCAGGCTCGGGGGAGGCCACAATGAGGCTCCCCGGGGGCCCCAAAGGCCACAGCGAGGCAGACCCCTGAGCCGTGACACGAGCTGCGGCCAGTCCCCTGGACTTGGCTTCTGGCCTGCCAAGCGCATGTGCAGCGCCGGCCAAAGGGCACCTGGCTGTGTTTTCCCTGCACCATCAGCGGCGGCAACATCGAGGCCAGGCCCCTGCCCAGAGCTCAGCAAGTACAACGGCCCCACTCAGGTCCCGGCTTCTGTCCCAGAGGCACCACTCGTGCCTGGCAAGAGCACCGGCGAGGGCTGCATCCTGCTAGACGCCGACACCAGTTAAGCCCAAGAAAAGTCAGATCTGAGTTTCTCAAATGGACTCAAAAATGAGCAGCTATTATATGCTTCTAGGCAAGTGACCTAGAAGCATATAAAAATTAAAACCAGAAGACTCTTCTCCTGGCTACGACCAAGAAGCTTGTATCAAACAGCCCATCCTGCTGAGACCAGCTATAAAGCCTGAATAAAGGAAAGTTAAAATGCTGCTTGTAGACCTCAGGGGGCAAGCCTGAAGAGAAGGGACAGACACCTGCCATGACACCAAGCCTATGCCACTTGGTCCCCGCGTGGAGCGGGCCTGGGGTGGGCTTTCTGTCTAGGGCCAGCCTCCGAGGGCCCCACATGGCCTCCTTTTCTTTTAGCCTGCAGACCCGATTTAGGGCAACGAACCAGTGCACAAACCAACACTGGAGTGCCCCGGGGGTGTGAAGGCCGATGGCCCTGAGTGTCCAAGAGGCAGGGACCGGGGAAGGCATCCCGTCACCACGAAGTTCGTGGGTGTGGCAGAAGCCAAGAGCTACTTAAAATGAATCTCTGCTCTCTAGGAAAATAAAACCTGGCCCAATGAGTCTTTGTGAACAACTGGCCTGCCCCTTGGAGGGAGGACGCAGTCCCGTCCGCAAGAACCCAGGCGCGACGCTCTGGGACTTACCACCACGTTCAGCAGTCCTCCATACGGCCCGATATCTGGCTGCCACAGTCCCAAAATGTGTCTGTATCGGTGAAGCACTACAGGGAGAGAGAGAGGACAGGACTTCATCAGAGCCAGCTGATCTTCACTTTACAGTCAATAATCAGAGGAAAGGGCGTGAGGAAGAGGAGGGACGTGTGAAGAAATCCCTCACGGAGGCTCGTAACAGAGCCTTGCAAACAAATGTGGATTCAAGCAAATATTACAAGTGTCTAAATCATTCTAAGAGTGAAAATGTAACAGACAACTGGGTCATTTTGAAACCCAGCCTCTGCGTATCAACTCCAATGACAAAGAACTGCTGCTTCGAAGGACGTGCAGTGGGCGCCCCTGTGAAGCAATGAACCGCCCCTCCCGTCAGTCTACACAGCGGAGGAGACGTGGGACTCTTTACCAGGGGCAGAGTCCAAAACATCATGGGGCTGTAGAGTAAGATTTAATTGGATCATCTGTCTTTCTTTTACACACACACACACACACACACACACACACATTCCCCCTTATTTCAAAAGCAGCGCATGTATATTCACTGAGGGCAACGGGAGAAAAGGGCACCTGATGCCGACCTGAGACCCCACTGCACGGCCATGGCCAGCACAGTAAATGCCCCGGGAAGAGTCCTTCGCTTCCATTTCCTCTGCATGTGTATTTGTTGAGTGAACAGTGAACAAGTGAAAGAATGAGCAAACTGAACAAAGAAGACAACCAGCTCATGCAGGGCCCTGCCTGCCAGCTTCAGGGTCTGGGGTCTCTCTGCAGCCAGTGTGTGGTGGTAAAGTTTATATGTCAACTGGACTTGGCCATGGGGGGGCCAGACATTCGTAGTCAAACATTATTCTGGTATGTCTGTGTTCCCGGATGAGATTAACATTTAAATCTGTGGACAGAGAAAGCAGACTGTCCCCCCTAGTGTGGTGGGCCTTGTCCAATCAGTTGAAGGCCCGAGCAGAAGAAGGCTGGTGCTCCCACCAGCAAGGAGACACTCCTGCTGCCTGGCTGCAGGCTGGGATATCAGCCTTTTCTAACTTCGAACTCTAACTAAATCATGGGCTCTTCCTGAAGAGGACAAAAAGGCTAACCCTCCCACAAACAGAGGGGAATTTTCTCCTGCCCGACTGCGTTGAGCTGGGACATTGGTCTTTTCCAGCCTCTGGATTCGAACTGAAACATGGGCTCTTCCTGGGTCTGGAGGCTGCCGGATTTCGGACTGGAACTACACCATCAGCTCCTGTGGGTCTCCAGCCTGCTGAATGGAGACCCTGGAACTTGTCAGCCTCCATAGCTGACAAGTGCGATCTAATTCCTTATAATAATCTCTTTATACATGAAGAAATTGGTTCTGTGTCTGAAGGCCCTGTAATACTCAGTGGGAGCCATGGGCGGTCTCCAGGCGCTGGAGCTGCATCATCACAACCGACTTCAGGAAGGGAGACCAAGCAGCAGAGCCCAGAGGGGCCCGAGCCCAGACCGCAGCTCTCCAGCCACCGCTTGGTCTGGGGAACAGAGAAGAAGAACATGAGGCCAGAACCATCCCAAGCCTGCAGGGCATGCCGACGGCTGGTGGGAAAATACCAACCGTTCCCTAGGTTTCAGCCTGAAGACACACTTCTCTAAACGAGCCTCGATGGTCTGCACGGCGCCTGCCACTCATGCTGTGTGCAATCCTCTGAGTCGGTTTACACGACACACATTAAAGTCAGTGGTTATTTTATGGCCATACCCTGATGGGTTTTGTGTTTGTTAAACAAGCAATAATGAGCAGGGTCAGGAGCCGTAAACAAATACTGAACTCAGACAGTGCAACACACACTCAGGTGTTTAGGGGTGAAATTGACTGACGGCTGCCAGTTATCTTGAAATGCATCGCAAAGCAAGATGGATGGAGGGACGAGTGTGTGGGAGTGAAGTGGAGCAGGGTGCTATGGAATCGGGTAAATGGGTGTTCACTGCACAATTCTTTCTACTTTTCTGCGTGTTTTTAAAATTTCACGATAAAATAGTGGATAAAAAATTAAATAGGCCCATATTGCATGGTCTTCTCTTGTCTCCCCTCCCCTCATCTCCCAACTTGACTGCTGACAACGCCTGGTTCTTTCCAGGATCAATCAATCTGATCTCGAAGCTCCTGGAAAGACTGTTCAAAGAATATGCCCCAGACTCAGCAATTCCCAAAGGGGAGTTCCTTGCTTTGCTTTAAAAGCAACATCTCTTTGAAATAAAAGTTCAGCCTCCCATGTGTGCTTAGAGCAGCAATTGTCTCTGGATTTTAAGCTCTGTGCCCATTAGAAGACTCAGGTGTGCCCCTCGCCCCCGCTGACACGACACTGGCTCGCCCAGCCTGGGCCCACCCAGGACAATCCGAGGGGAGGTCAGAGACCAACGTCGTCATGTGGACCGTGAGGCACGGGGTTTCCTCAGGCCACGTGACACCTGTGTTCTATAACCTGTTCTTTAAGAAGTCTCGGAGTTAGTCTGGCAGAAGTGACCTGAAAGACTCAGCAAGTCCAGGCAGCACTCAGACAGAAGGAGTCCACTTGAGTCACATGAGACTCTAGGTGTCAGGAGTGGGAGGGCAGCCTGTCCCCACGGCGACCTTGTGTGCCCAGGGCCTGCTGGGCAGGGCAGCTCTAAGGCGTCACCACCACAGGAGGTACGGAGCACGATGAGCTCAGGCACCGGCCCCTGTGCTCTCCTCTGACCCGCACCCGGACCCTGCCTAGGGCACACAAGGGTCCTGCGGGCTTAAGACAGAATCCACAGCACCTCCTGGCCCAGGCGCTGACCACACCCCAGGGCTCCTCGCCTGGAAGAAGATTCCAGCTCAACAAGTCCTCCCGACGCTGTTTCCAAACAACCACTAACCATGCAGGAGAGTAAACAGGATTAAGTCCCAATGATACCGGCTCAGGTGCAGATGGCGGGCTTGGGACCTAGGACAGCAAGTGGACTGGGTCAGACCCTTCGGGTGCTTTCCTATCAGAAACAGGTGTGCTGAAAGGGCCCAGCTCTTAGGAGACCACAGAAGACAGGCATTCGTGGGCAAGGGGACCCAAACACCAGAGAACCACACTTAAACTCAGTCAGAATAACAACAACACTCCGGCTCTCAGCCCCACGAAGCAGGACTTGGGCCTTCCAGAATGAACACCAGCTCAGAGACTCTTCCAACCACTGATCCCCGAGGTCAGCATAGTTGTGTTCAGAAAACCATCCCTGGCTCTAACACAACCCTCCTATTCCCCAAAATAGGAACAACAGCCCAAGATGGCTAAGGGGCGGCTCAGCTCAGGAGCTAACAGGAAAAGAGTCCTAGGCAGGGTTCTCATCTGCCAACAGGAAGGGTCACTTAACAAGCCAAGTGGGAAACTCCGATACACTGGAAAACACCCAACCCAAAAGATCCAGCTCTCCTTGCACAGCATGCTGATACCGAGCAGTCGCTTCCCTGCTGTCCTACCAGCAGCTGTCATTGCCCAGCACACTCGGGACAGCGGCCCACCACCCAGCAAGGCCATAACATCATTCTTGAATCACCACATCTGTCGCTGCAGAACTGAGGTTTCTTGCCCAAAGGCAAATCATACGTGCAACTAATGGTATCTCCCGCCACTTGCTAGAAGCTTTTGGTAATTAGAATTAAATCAGAGGAGGGAACACTTCCAAACTCATTCTACGAGGCCAGCATTACCCTGATACTAAAACCAGACACAGACAGCACGATAAAACAAAATTACAGGCCAATATTCCTGATGAACATAGATGCAAAAATCCTCAACAAAATATCGGCAAACCAAAATGGATCATAAACCATGACCAAGTGGGATTTATCCCAGGGATGCAAGGATGGTGCAACATCCACTAATCAATCAATCAATGTACTACACCACATTTACAAAATGAAGGCTAAAAAAATCACATGACCATCTCAATACATGCAGAAAAGGCTTCTGACAAAATTCAACATCCATTTATGATAAATGGGTATGGAGAGAATGTACCTCAACACAGTAAAGGCCATGTATGACAAACCCACAGCCAGTATCACACTCAAAATGAAAAGCTGAAATCTTTTGAAAGACAAGGATGCCCACTCTCCCCACTTTCATTCAACGTAGGATTGGAAGTCCTAGCCAGAGCAATTAGGCAAGAAAAAGAAATAAAAGGTACTCAAATTGAAAAAGAAGAAGTAAGACAGTCACTATTTGCAGATGACATGATACTATATAGAGAAAATCCTAAGGACACCACCAAAAAGCTATTAGAGCTAATAAATGAATTCAGTAACATTGCAGGATACAAAATCAATACACAGAACAAAATCAGGAGAAACATTCCATAGACACGTAAGTAGCAGAGGGTCTCTCCTCTCTCAGACGTACATACCGTTGGTGCCCCACTGCCCTTTCCAGGAGCACCCTTCTGTTTTATTCTTACCAATGGTCTCTTCCTTCCTCAGTAACCATCCTGCAATGTGCTCTTGGCTCCAGTTGGCAGACTGGGCCTTCCCCTCCAAAGACTCTACCTTGTGTTATTTGCACCTGAGGATTAAAAGTGGTCTGTCTGTCTCCTCACCAGTGGAGGGGGGTGGTTTCCACCAAATTCCTCATATCTACTCGAGCAATCTGAAGCACTGCCAGGATGCTGGGTGTGAACCTCAAAACCCAGAGCCCTACAGGTACACGACGTTATTTTTAAGTTCAAAGTGCACTCGGACAGTCACCATCGATTAGCACATACAGACACGTGTCAGACCCATCGTAAAGGCAATATACCCCCTAGGACACTCCCGACGCCTTACAGACATGGATTATCAAGACCATCAGGCAGCTACATACACACACCAAGAGCAGCTGATCTGGGCCACAAGGCTGTGGGGAGATATCATCTCTTGGGTCCAAGGGAACGTGGCCCAGAGGACTTCAGAGGACGAGGGGACACGAGGCCCCATGGCTCTAGGAAGAGCACAAGTGGATGAGGAACAGCCCCAGGGCCTTGTTCCTTACAAGCCAGTCATCACAGCACACGTCTCTGGAGCTTTGGTGAGTGTCAGAGGATGAATTCCGAGCTGCCCTCTGTTAGGACACACTAGGACGCTGGAACACAGAACACCTGGGCGTACAGAGGTTTCAAATTCAGTTGAAACTGGTTTTTTGTTCACGCACATACGTTTTTCACTGATGTTTTAGGAGACCATCCAGGTAACAGACCAGTCCACAGAGAAAGGCAACCAATGCTGACAACTGGTTATTTTCATTATGTTTTCTAGATCTTTCAAGTTTTCTACTGTATTTTTATAACTACACTCACACCTCAATGGGACAGTAGTCCCCAATTAAAACAAGACTGCAATACAGCTACAAGCAGCTGGGGGGCATCATGGCATGTGGCTTTCGTCAGACATGGTCTCCGAGAAGCGTGGTAGGAAGTCTGGACGCAGAACTCGTCCTCATCAGCTGCAGGAAGCTTCTGCCCACCGCTTGGGGACAAAAAGAACACCCTCCAAAGCAACTCTAGGTGCTTCCTAGGTCCTGGCCACCCCCAGAGGTGGGTCAGAATTCCACACTAGCCCTATGGTATTAAGTTCCAGATGGGCTGTTGTTCCAGAAGAAGTCTGTGACAGCGGTGTGACATAATGGACCTCTAAGTGCTTGTCTGCTTGTATCGAAAATCCCGCGGCACCCAGTTCCCGTCAGCACAGCCAGTGTCATTGATCCGCTGTTCTCATCAATACCCGCGACGTCACCGTCTCTCCTGTGGGGCTGGAGAAGGCACCAGGGCTCACTGACTGCTAAGCAGGGAGAGCAGCGCAGTCCATGACAAAATGTTCTAGAGAGCCTACTGCTGAGATGGCAGGGAAAAGAACGGAACTTGTGTCCTCATAGCCAGCCGGCCCAGCCCCACACTTGTGGTGATCGCTCCCACACCCATCCCCCCAGGGCCTGGGTGACACACAAGGTGGGTTTGTTAGCCCAGACACGCCCCCAAAGCATGCTGCCCACACCCAGCCCTGTCCGGACCCCAGGATAACCCCGAGTAAAATGGGGCCACCCAAGCACATGGCAGCTAGGTGGCTGGAGTCTGATGGGGGTTAGGAGGAAATCCACAAACGACTCTATTCCCTCTACTCTGAGTAGGTTTTGTTAGAAACTGGGCACTTCTTTTTTTTTTTAAAGATCATTTTTGATGTGGACCAGTTTTAAAGTCTTTATTAACTTTGTTACAATATTGCTTCCGCTTTATGTTTCAGGTTTCTTGGCCACTAGGCATGTGGGATCTTAGCTCCCTGACCAGGGATTGAACCCAAGCCCCCTGCATTGGAAGGCGAAGTCTTAACCGCTGGACTACCAGGGAAGTCCCGAAACCGTGCACCTCTAAGACCCAGAAGTGGGTCTGCCTCACGGTGGCAACACCGACATGAGGAGCACTCGGAGGGGTAAAGAGCAGAAGGGTGTCCCTGTGCTTCTTGAAACATAAAAACAGCTTTCGGGACTTCCCTGGTGGCTCAGTGGTTAAGAATCTACCTGCCAACGCAGGGGACACAGGTTTGATCCCTGGTCTGGGAAGATCCCACATGCCCTAGAGCAACTAAGCCCACGAGCCACAACAACTGAAGCCTGTGCACCCTAGAGCCTGCAGGCTGCAACTACTGAGCCCACGTGCCGCAACTACTGAAGCCGCGCACCTAGAGCCCACGCTCCACAACAAGAGAAGCCACCGCAATGAGAAGCCTGCGCACTGCAATGAAGAGTAGCCCCCGCTTGCTGCAACTAGAGAAAGCCCGCGCGCAGCAACAAAGACCCAACGCAGCCAAAACTAAGTAAATAAAATTAATAACTTAAAGAAAAAAAAAACAGCTTTCAGTGCATCTCGGCTCAACCCAATAAAAGGCAGGGACAGCGGGCTTCCCTGGTGGCGCAGTGGTTGAGAGTCCGCCTGCCGATGCAGGGGACACGGGTCCGTGCCCCGGTCCGGGAAGGTCCCACATGCCGCGGAGCGGCTGGGCCCGTGAGCCATGGCCGCTGAGCCTGCGCGTCCGGAGCCTGTGCTCCCCAACGGGAGAGGCCACAGCAGTGAGAGGCCCGCGTACCGCAAGAAAAAAAAAAAAAGGCAGGGACAGCATTCATCACCTGTGGAATGTGGCTTAGAAAATCTCCAGAGCTCAAGTAATGCCAATCGAAGGAGGAATCAGGACCTAAGTAATCAACTGTTTCTACACACTTTTGTCGTGTGTGTGTATGTACGCTTTTGAATTGCCAAATGCTGTGCAAACGTGACTAATAAAGCCCAGATGTGAATGCTTACGTTCCATTTAGCAATAGAAAGGTTTTGAGGCTTCCACTCTGCCTTAAGAAGCGATACATTTTAAACATGGTGATCTTGCTTGGTACAGCCCAAAAACCCAAAGCTGCTGCGGACACCCAGCCCGTCTGTGCAGCTGCCCTGGAGTTGCCGCTCAAGAGTGACCCCGGTTGTGCCAAGCCACGGAGGACGCTGCAGCCAAGTGCAAACCAGCAAACGCCAAGGAGGTCAGCTCGATCTCGGGGCCGAAGCTGCCTCGTGCTGTGAGTGAGAGGCCCTATCCATGCAGCTTCTCGGTCTTGCTCACCCACAAAAGCGGAAGCCAGCAGGAGATACGTACGGCAGGTGTAAACATCTCTGTATTCCATGTGCTCGTAATCGGGAAGAATTTTCATGAAACGGCCCGACTTCACACGAGGGTTTATACCTGAACAGACACAGCAGGGAAAGGGCTGAAGATGGTTCTGCCTTCTCGACTGTAGAAACCATTTTCACAGGACTCAACACCTGTCCCTCACCGACATCACACGCCTCCCTACATCCTCGACCCCCAGAACCAAGCGGTTGCCAAGGAGGCAGGTCTGGCCAAGAAGGAATTGTGGTGACAGGTGCTCCTGTCAGTCAGTGATCCACACCAGGAACTCATGACGGCCGGCCCGCTCGGGACCCCCTCCGGGCTCTCTCCCCATCACCCACCACAATCAGCGGGGCTCACCGAGGTGGGAGGGCAGAGGTCGCAGCTCACAGATATTTGGGGTGGCTGTGTAGGGAACCCTGTGCCCCGCTGCACACCCGGCATTGTCCTTCACCTGCTGCACGTGTGTGTTTTGTTTTTGACAAAGGACCGTGTTTGCCAGCCTCCTAACTCAATCAGACCCCTTCACCCCTGGACTGAGGTAGCTGACTCTACCATCTAAGCAGGAACTAGGGACGACTGTTTCTACCACCTATTCCAGAAGCTAAGCAATTTTCTCCTGGATAAGGCCTTCAAAGCAAATTCACAAAAACACAGTTCCTGCACTGTGAAGATGAAAACTGAAGCTCGCTTTGGCCGGGGCAGATCAAACGCTCAGGGGTGCTGATAACAGATAATACGAATCAGTCTCTGGATTTGGCAACCATGTTCAAGGGGTTAAGAACCAGCAGTCGAAGAAGTCTCCAGATGTCCTCCTTTGCCTCACGGCAACCTCACCGAGGCCCTTGTCCCCTCTCCCTGGCCCACCTGGACCTCCCCCTCCCTCCTACTCACCTGCCCATCCACCTGTGTCCAGACGTCCCCTCCACAGGACAGATGCCCCCGAGGCCCGGGCAACCCCTCTGCCCACAGATGAGATGAGCTCTGTGGGGGCCTTCATTCTCACACGTGTTCTCCTCTGGGTGCTTCAGCCCCCGACACCTAGCAGGCACGAGCACCTGCCTCCCTCCAGGAGTACTTTGAGGGCTTACAACTCTCAGACAGAACTCAAGTGGCTTTGAGATGATATCATCAAATGGCCTAACAAACTCAGAAAGCAGTGAGATGATAAGGACTTCTCATATTAGAGCCTCATGGAAACAGCTGGCCGTCCCCAAAGCCGGGAACCTCTCGTTTCTGTGCGCTCACAGGGACTCCTGTGGGGAGTGTGCCTCTGACTTGGACATGACGCCCATAGCGAGGGCGGCCTCCTGGATTCTCTGCTCTGGGAGACTTAAGACACGGACGCTGGGGAGCAACACTGAAGCAGAGAGTGGAGCGGAGCCCTGGGGGCACCCCCAGGATGGAGGGCGGGACGGGAGGGAAGGGGACACAACCACCTTTCCAGCCCTGGAACTCCGGGTTCTGCAGGGTTCAAAGTGGCACTGTTCTCACCACTGAGACCACAAGACAGGAAGGAGTTACATTTTCACGAGACGTGACCACTCAGGCCCCAAGACCCACTTCCCCTGGAGACACGCATTCTCTTGGGTGGGTGGGACATGAAGCAGAGGCCAGAGAAGAAACCAAAGTGCGAAGCTGCACAGGGAAGGAGGCGCGGGAGGCCTTGCGCAGACCAGCCCTGCCCTGGGCTTCAGGACCAAGGACAGCGGCACGGGGGTGGGGTGGGGCGCTAGGTTGGGATGGCGTCTGAGGGTGGCTGAGGATGCAGCCCGAGCCCCTCGGCAAGTGGGGAGAAGGGGATACGGGGAGGTGGCAGAGGTGAGGCTGGGACACACAGGGCTCCCAGAGAAGGTGGGAGGGGGCAACAGCCTCGAAGGCACAGCCAAGCGCCAACATCGAGCACCACACACATGCCCAGGGCGGCCGGGGAAGGTCCACGAAGAACTTAGAGCCTCCAACAGGAGATCTCCCCACTCGTGAGCAAATTCTAACCCAGGAACACTGGCCAATCCAACATCCCAAATGGCCACGGGATCGAGGTGGAGAGAAGTCTGATGGGATGAAGAAATCAGCCCAGATTCAGGGACCAACTGCGCCCCCCCCGGGCTGTCTCCCCACAGAGCTGATGCTCCGCAAAAGTCCACACTCTACCTGTGCGGGGGATGCGGGACACAGGAGGAGAGGCGTCTCCCAGGGGGACTCTGAGAGCAGCAAATCCACTGAAAAGAGGGAACACAGCAAGCGACACCAACGAGCAAGCGCCTGACGCTGGAAGGAAGCCTCCAGCACACTGGCTCCCACCCAGCAGCCTGGCCCCCGGAAGTCCCTCCATCCTGAATCACAGGTTTTTCCGAGCAGGAGCCCGGTCCCCAGCCTCTCGGTGTTTAAGTAAGAAGCATCATCTGGTCTAGGTGTTCAGGGCAGAACTGGTGCAGAGTTCAAAAGAATGTGTAAGCCAGGGCTTCCCTGGTGGCGCAGTGGTTGAGAGTCCGCCTGCCGACGCAGGGGACGCGGGTTCTTGCCCCGGTCCGGGAAGATCCCACATGCCACGGAGCGGCTGGGCCCGTGAGCCATGGCCGCTGAGCCTGCGCGTCTGGAGCCTGTGCTCCGCAACAGGAGAGGCCACGACAGTGAGAGGCCCGTGTACCGGAAAAAAAATAAAGAATGTGTAAGCCAAAATCTACCAAGATGGTTTTAAGATGAACACTTAAGTTCCTTTTCAGAGAGGTCAACAGGTCAACCTCAGGCCAAAGAGGAGTGGGCCATCATGATCCTTCTTTCCCCGTCCTTTACTACCCAGCCCCGAGTGTTAACAACACACGCCACACCCCGCTGGGCAGGGACAGGCGGGCTGCTCCCCGCAGGACGGTGTGCCCACTGCCCCTGGGTGATGTCAGTGCCAACGGACACCCTCACAGCCTCACGCAAAGGGCCCTGAGGAAGGGCCAGCAGAGAGGTGCTTGGGGTCGGGGGCTCTAGGCATCACGGAGCATTGCTGGCGACTCTGGAAAGCAAAGGGGCGGGGACAAGAAATGGGGGCGCTGGGAGACTCAACGTGCCTGCAGGAAACAAGCCAAGGAAGGGCCGGGGCTGGTGCGGTCAGGGTGGCGGGGAGGGGCCCTGGCAGCTGTCACGGCTGCATGTCACAGTTGCTGCTGGTGTCCACGTCTCCATCCAGGCTGCGGGCCTGGCATCTAGAGAGACGGGCACCTCCGAGCACACCAGAGTTGTTTCCAGGGCAGCCACGTTCCCCAGAGGAAAGACACCTTCACCCACCTGCGCTGCAAAATCAGGGTCATGATTTGCTCAGAAAGGGAGAAGAGCGCCCCCGACCTTGTCAGTGCTGTTACTACCAGCGCTGTCTCTACAACGTCAAAACTGAACTTAAAGCGGATCTGAGAACAGACCTGTGAGCTGAGGGCCATGGACTTTTATTTTCCGTGGCTGATGTCTCTGAGCACCTGCTTCTGGAACAAGTTAACAGAAGATGGTGACAGATTAACTTACACTTCGCGTAGACGTCTCGACAAGACACGCCCGTGATCTCCAGCTTCCGCAAGTTTTCACAAACGCCGTACTCTGCAACAAGAAACGTTTGCTGGAAATTACAGTCATGAAGTCATAAAGCAGCAGAAATATTAATAGACAGACGTGCGGGTGGGGGTGGAGCAGGCACGCCTCAGCCTTGGCCTTGTCTTCTCAGCCTGACCCTTCTTTCACTGTGGAGATTTCATGGCCCTTCTCCACATTCAGTCAACACCCTCACTCACCAATGAAGCCACTACTCTATTTTTAGGCAACTCCACTCCGCATGAAATAGCAACCTGCCATGTCTATTCTGATAAGCTCTAGAAACCTAATCACTCAAACTCACAACCAGACACCCTGGTTTATGACCACGGTATGGCAGAAACTCAGAGTCTGGAGACGATGCGAGTTCCCGTGGAAATGAGACCATCACTGGTGTCAGCGTTCCACGAAGGCCCCCCTAACCCCCTCCTGATTCTGTGAAACGAAGACACAGCTGGGGCTGCCCAGGACGGCCTTGAAGCAAATCCCTGAAACCCACCTCCACGGCCAGCGCTCTGCCCCACCTCCGGGAGAGAAACCCAGGCGTGGAGAGGTTGGTGACTCAGCAGCCCTTCCAGAAGGGGGACTGCAGTCTGGCCAGCAAAAGGCTGTCCACCTCATCACATCACAGACCCCACCCCGGCCCCAAGGCCTGGTCTTTTCAGTGGAATGGATGATGACACTAGCCCAATGCTTCTGTGAGGATTTTGACCACATCCAAGCCAAGCTCAAGATGTAGACGGTGGAGAAACCAGTTGGGGCAAGGCGGTTAGCACCTGGCAAACCTCCCTGAGATGGGCCTGCCCGACGGTGCTGCTTCCCCTGCTTCCACTGCTGACGAGCAGACCATGGCCTTGCCCGTCACCAGACAAAAACACCCGTTCTATCCTCCTGCCAGGAAGAATGTGGACTCTGGAGTGTTATGCAAGTTACAAGAACTTGTCAGGAACTAGATAACAAAATGTGCTTGTTTGTGACCTTGGACGGGGTGACACCTGCATGTCACATGAGTCACCAGCAACTGAGAGGCCTGGTTTGTCAAAATCCTTGCAGACCATGCCAGGGACCAGCTGGAAGGGCCACTCCCGCCCTTGTTGGCGACCAAGCTGCAGCTGGTCTACCTGTGCTCTTGAGAAGAGCTCTGCTCCACAACAAGCTGTCTTCATGATTCCCCGTCTGCTCTGGGATGTCCACCACAGCCAGGTGGCCCTCCTGACGACCACAGTGGCTGTCACCACCTCGTGTGCTCTCCATAAACAGCGTCCTTCCCTCGCACCAACCAGGCACTCCAAAACCGTCACCGCACAAGACTGGTGCCTCGGTTTGTTTCCTATGTGATGCTAAAGGACAGGTCCTCTCCCGGTTCCAGCAGTGACCAGCGCACGGGATAGATGAGATGCACCTCTTGCTGCCTTGTTGACGAGACAGTCTGGGAGCCGGGGTACGGGTGGGGCGCGGGGTAGTCTTCTCTGAACTGCGTGCTTTTGTGATACATGTGGACACTCTGCCGGTGAGATGCAGGGCACAGACCCAAGGCGCATCCGAGTGTGCCCCGGCGGCCTGCAGCACACTGAAGCAGCAGTGTTGCCCCACAGCATCTGCCGACCCAGTGGGTGATTTTCGCGTCTGAGCCCAGCAATCCTCCGACCTGCTAGAGACAACGCACCACATCCCAGCACCCGCTCAGACTTCCAAGCGATTCTAAGGTTTTTAGCCAGGATGACCAAATTGTCGAGAATCTCTGCACATCGTGTCAAGAAAAGGTGCTGATAATATCACACAAGAGATGACCCTGCACGACAGACAAACCATCCACAGGAACACCACTAGCAATCAGAAGAAAAGCAAAAGCATGATGCAGTGCTCATAAATACAGCAATGCTTAGTGGGTTTTTCTTAATGTTCCCAAAAGATAATAAATTCACCGAAGCGGAACAATGTCACTCTGACCCAACTGCTCCCTCAAGAAATGTTCAGTATTTTTCACATGATGGAAAAATCTTTTTTTTTTAAACAGTGGCTCGGAACAATTCCACATACTCTGACTGTTCCATAAACCTTCCCATAAGTCATCAGGGAAAGTGCCCTTAAAATAGCATTAAGGCCAGTGTACATGCAGAACCACGGATCCTTCCCCCTAGAAAAACTCACCAGTGTTAACGTCATCCTACCCAAGACCAGCATTAACGCCGTCCTACCCAAGATGGTTAAAGTTAGCACAGCAAACCGTGCTGCCCACAGCTGCTTTCTAAGTGCCAAATTTGGGTTGCAGGCTGCCGATTCAAATACTTTCCTTGCTAATCTATGACATAAAGTAGCTTGTGAAAGTCTGTTTTCAAAGTGTCTACTCCAAAAATGGCAGCAAGTAAAAAGAAAGTTGGGAAGGGGGAGAAAAGTGGGTCAGCTGGACTTGAGGAAATTTAAATTAACCATGGAATTACCATATAATACAGCTATATCCTATTTCTGGGTACGTACCCAGAAGAGATGAAAGCAGAGACTCAGAGATGTTTGTACACCCATGTTTATAGCAGCACTACTCACGATAGCCAAGAAGGGGAAGCAACCCAAGCGCCCATCGATGGATGATGGGCAAGCAAAACAGGGTCCATCCACACGATGGAATATTTTTCAGCCTTAAAAAGGAAGGAGAGTCTGACACCTGCTATAGCCTGGCCGAACCTTGAGGACGTTGTGCTGAGTGAGATAAGCAGTCACAAAAGGACAATATTGTATGACTCCACTTATATGACGTCCCTATAGAATAGCCACATTTCACAGAGACGGAAAGTAGAATGGTGAGTGCAGGGGCTGAGAAAGGGAAAACGGGGACTCAGTGTCAGCTGGATGAGACGGAAGGTTCTGGAGACGACGGGGGTGACGGCTGCACAAGTGTGAACGTACTCAGCACCACTAAACTGTAGCTTAAAAATGGTTGAAGTGGCCACTTTTATTTTGTGTATATGTTCCCACAATAAAAAAATTAAGTTGCCACTTCAAATACTCCAATCAGAAAATTTCCAGAAAGCTATTGAACAAATGTTTTGCCAAGACGGAAAAAGAGCCCAGGAATCTGGGCCAAGTCGACACTGAAGCTCCGTCCTCTGGTGACCTGACTGCCAGGGGCGCACTTCCTGTCCAGTGAGGTCAGTACTGTGTGACAGTCGTTACCGAAAACCCCTGCACCCAGAGCATGTGTCTGAATGTGCAGGAAGTCTATTCAGTCTCTGCGGGTGGGAATGGGTGAGAAGAGTTTTCTCTCTCCCTCTTTTCCACTCTCTTGCCCCTACAGGAGAACCTAAGGAACACATGCTGCTTCCTGAGGCTCCTTCCCTCGAAGAGATGAACAGAGATTAACGGAGGCAGTACCTGTGCCAGCCGTGGCTGAGATGTGCACGCTCTCTGCATCGGAATGGAACGTGACAAAGTTAACATCATAATTCTATGCACTGCACCAGCCTTGGTACCTGCAATTAGAGGGAACTTAGCCCCATGCTCCCCATAAATGCCACTTATAAGGGTCCCGGCCACGTTGGAAGGGCACAGCACTAAGACAGTTTCTGAAGCAAGCTGGTGGGCACACAAGATAAGGCTGGAAAGGGGGTGGTCTCCTGGTCCTGCCAGAGCCGGGAGTCCACAGGAAACGCAGAAGCACTGAAGAGTCTCAGGTAGAAAAGCAGCCTGGACTGGGTAACCTGTGGGTGGAGCCAGAGGAGACACACCTGGAGACGCAGGTGGGGGGTCCCTTGAGGAGGCCACTGCACCACCAGGTAAGTCAAAGGTGGCAGGAAAGGATGGAGGAACCCAGCTGGAACCCAGCTGTGGCCCCCGGCAGGCAGGAGAGAGTGGGAGAAGGAAGAGTGGAGGAGCGCTGCGGGCTTGTTTCCCACCTGCTGTAAACTCACACAGTTTTCCAAATAAAACCAAAAGGCAGTATTGATTGCAAATTTAGCGCATTTTTGTTTGCACTACATTTGGAGATAATTATATCCCTTAATAAAATATGGTTAAAACTTTACTTCCGAGAGACTTCCCTGGTGGTCCAGCGGTAAAGAATACGCCTTCCAACGCAGGGGACTCAGGTTTGATCCCTGGTGGGGGAACTAAGATCCCACATGTCACGGGACAACTAAGCCCACGCACCACAACAACTGAGCTCGCGCACCTCGATGAGAGGGCCCGCAGGCCGCAAACTAGAGAGCCCACGCGCCCTGGAGCCTGCGCACCACACTAGAGAGAGAAAACCTGCACGCCACAACTAGAGAGAAGCCCTCACGCCGCAAGGAAGAGCCAGCACCAAAGTGAAAGATCCTGCGAGTCGCAACTAAGACCCAACGCAGCCGAAGAAATAAATAAATAAGGAAAATAAATAAATAAAACCTTTACTTCTGAGGCTGATAAAGGAGGCAGAGGCAGGGGAGGCAGCTGGTGGGGAGGGGGCTCCGCCAGGCTCAGGGGTGTCAGGCAACGGGCCCCCAGGCTTCCTGACACAACTGTTCTGAGGACACCCCTGCGACAGCACAGTGCCGCTTCCAAACCCCTGGGTGTCCCCCAGCTCGCTGCTTTCCTTAGCTGTTACTATAACTGCATGAAATGCCTTTTTTTTTTTTTGATAATGTAGCAGATCTGGAAAAACCCTGTGCAGTCAGCTCATCTTAGGATGGGAAGAATGTAAAAACCAAAACCTGGATACAGCCCATAGGCATCTCCTATTCAACACCTAGAATATTCGGGATGCTAACCAATAGTTCCCAAGAACAGCTGACAGCACCTACATACTCCACGCGACTTCTTCCCAACCAGCTCCACCCCTGCAAAGATGAACAGTCTTGGTGCCAACAGCAGCCTCGAGAAGCCTCGCCCTGCCAGCCAGAGGACGCTGACCCTGTCCAGCTCCACGACAGGTATCCCTGGCCAAGGGAGCCCCACTCCAGCTGAAGCCCACCTGTCATGCCCGGACACTTCTTCCTGGTGCACACACACCTGCTCGGTCTCGCCAGCCACTCGTGAGACCAGGAGGTAAGCAGAGTCTGACTCTGCCATCACCTCGCCCCGGACCCCTTCTCAGATTTCAGACACTTCCCGACTCCCCACTAATACTCCTCATACAGGCTTGGCTACTCTGGGTTTCGTCCCCTGTCCATCACCACTGGGCGGACAGTGAGGGTGTCACTGGCAAAGGATGCTGACTCATGAGTTAGAACCCAGGCCGCCTCCTGACCGGTCCTGGCTTTCTCACAGGACACCTGTTCCTCCAAAGTCCCAAAGACGCCCTTGTATTTGCACACTCTTTCCAGCCAGAAAGACAAACCAAGATCCTCAAATGCATTATGTAATCACTTTGTAAACACAGCGAAACAGTGAAAACGGCCCATCAGTTCTTCCTGGCAAGGCAACCATATCTGCCCAATTAAGCAAGGCCAAGGGGAACTCTTCACTCGGTGCTTTCTGGGGGCCAGGTCCACTTTCCAGCTCGCTTTTGTAAGGTTAGCAATGTCCCTCAAGAGGCACCGTTTTCCTTTACCCTTTCCTACTTCGCTAACTGGACGGATGAGGTTTCTCTGTGAAGCAGCACATGAGATTGGACTTCCAAAAATACAGAGACTATAGTCCTGACAAGAGCAAAGCGGAAGAAAAGGATAAATGTCCCCCTACGATTCTGAGATCCTGCTGTACGTCCAGGAGAAGAAAAGGATAAATGTCCCCCTACGATTCTGAGATCCTGCTGTACGTCCAGGAGGGGGCCTGCTTTCCTCTTCTCACGGCTGAGGCAGGTACGCTTCTCCTACCTCAACACCGCCCACCCCAGCCCCAAAACAGGAAGGCTCAACAAGAATCATAAAATATGCCCAAAGCCGACTTCAAAGCCGACAACTTGCCCATTTCACCTCTTCCCAAGATGACTCTTCCAATTTCAGCTATGTTTAACAAAAGCCGCATTTCTCGCATTTCACATCAGCACATCAAACAGTATAGAAAGCGTTTTCTTCTGCATGCAAATGCAAAATTAAATATTGGTTTTTAACTTCCCATTTCTGTCATAAAGCTCATACATTTTGGGAAAAGGGTATTTCTAATTATGATGGAATTTAAGCCCACTTTAGACTTACAAGCGATCAAAATATTATACAAATATTATTCCAGGTGTCATTAAAACACTTACCATCAAGGGGAGAAATGGACAAATTATATATTAGAAATTCAAAACCTCACTCTGTGTCTCAATATTTAAGAGGTTGGTGTAGAAGGGAAAATACACGTGGGAGCACTTCCTTTGCATTTCCTTTGCTTTCAAATGCTTCTTTTGTTATTATTTGAATGTTCTGATTTAGAACCATGGTCTGAATTTTCTAAACACCTTAGCCTCAGGTAGACCGGCCAGCATTTCAAAATTCACCAACTAAACAGTGAAGTGTTAACCAAAAAAAGCCTCCTCTGGGTCAAAGACAAAGAACGAACTCGGCTTCTACGCTATGCTCTGAGAAATGATGGCTTATTTATAGCCCCACATGCCAGTAACTGCAGGAGGCCTGAAGCCAAAGGAGGGATGCATCAAAACATTGCTGGGCTCCTGACGCCGCGCCCACACTGCCGGCTGGGGTTGCTCTGGTTTGGTTTCCTGTAAGAGCGCCTATTTGGTGTATCTGCCCCCAAAACAGGAACACAGATTGGGCTTCTCAGTAGCAACTTTCTTTCACCCGCCCCCAGAAATACCACCTGAAAATAGTTAATCAAATAGCTCCAACAGGCAGGAGGCTCAAAAGACCAAATTCTATAAAAACAACTGATCATTATTGTTGACTTATTATTGCTAGGACACTGAAAATTGTGAGATTCTCATCAAGCGCTATACAGCCTTCTCATTTTAAGTTTGTAGCGTCCCTACGCCCCGCCCCCCCGCCCCTGAGTCATCCTCTCATTTTATGAAGAGCCACTGACACGCTCGCCCTGCCCATGCCCTGGAAGTCCATCACAGCCCAAATGCTCTGAAACAATAAAACACAGGTGCGTGGCACCCTCCTCCCTGTGCCCCTTTCTGTGGCTTGTCTTCTCCTCTGGGAAACCCAATTATCAAAATACAGAAAGCAAACGTGTAAACACTGAGTAGTAAACGTGCAGACTCACTAACGTCTCACTCACCTTCCCAAGACACTAACACATGGAAGCACCATCGTGCCGTGTCAGGGCCGGACCTGGAGCTTCTGGGCCAGGAAGCCTGCTGGGCGAGGACCACGCACCTCCTGCTCACCAAGGCTGAGGGCACTGGTTTTTGCCTCTGTGGACATGACTTTGGCCTTAACACCCACCATAACCAAATGTCTAGTTCAGGATGGAAGAAGTCTGGGGCTCAGGGAAATAAGATCAGACTTGTCTCACACGCGACTATTCTTATACATATTCCAGTCATAACTAGACTAACCCTACGAGATGCCTATGAATTACGCACGCAACTGCCAACCATCCAATGTTGGACCCAGATGAGCTGGAAATGAAAGCTACCAGAATGAACTAGTGAAACTGAAGACCTTCATAACCTCGGGACAACAATGATTACTTAAACCCAAAGTTAAAAGTGCGTAGCTTTGATTAACGCTGTAGCTTTTGCAGAAGTCACTTTGACTAACGCAGTAACTTTTGCAAAAGTCACTGTAAATGAAGTTAAAAAGCAAAGGGTTATTGACTATGAGAAAATGTTTTGCATATATTAAACAGAAATCGACCCAGATTAAATAAATAAAACCCGCAAATCAATGAGAAAAAATAACGATAGAGAAAAAGGGCAAAGATTAAGGATACGCGAATAAGAGAAATCCAAATTGCCTATAATTTTATTTCTTAAATGTGCATCTTCATGAGTTATCAGCTGTCTGCAAATTAAAATGAGATGCTGTTTCTCACCCAGACTGACACAGATTTTTAGAAATGAATCATTCAAACCAGAAAGAATTTAGAGGACACTGGATTAAATGAGATAACTTAAAGAACCCAGACCACAAAGACAGCTACTTTGTAAATAAACACAGAGCATTCCTGTCACTTTCGGTGACTTGCCCGTGCACACCCTCGTGACAGGTGTGCAAAGAGGAAAATACAACTATGTTATATTTGGAGTGAAGAATCACTCCAAAAAAATAACTGGTCAGTATCTAGTAAAACTGCAAATCTCACAGCCCACTACCCCGGCAACACTACTTCTGGATATATTCCTTAGAGAAATTTACAAATTTATCTGCGTCTGAAGACACGTAAGAGCTTCTTTGCTGTAACACTGTGTACACGGTATGAAAAAAATTAAAATGAGCAAAGGAACAGATGTGGCCTCTTCAAATTATGAACCACCACATAGCGTTCAAGAAGACTGAACCAGACTTAAATATATTAACATGGACAGAATTTAAAAACACAAGTGGACAGGGGGAAAAGGCAGACGCACAATACTTGTGGTATGATATACGTCTTAAAATTAAAGCACCATAAAGCAATGTTACACATTGGGGATGTTACAGGAATATGTATATACAAGTAAACTCAACCCACAATAGTGGTTGCTTCTTGGGAGTGGGAAGGACAGGGGTGATCAGGAGGGACTTAAATGCTGCCTGAGAGGGTTTCTTTTAAAAAAAGGTAGAGAATTCAAAAGCAAATATGACAGAAGACTTAACTGTTATTTACTGGGGATGACTAGGAATATGCCTGTTTTACCATGTTTGTTTTTCATTTTTTTAATTTCTCAAAGTGAAAATTCTCCTAGCTGCTAAGCCACCTTGGTGAAGAAGAGACCTTGATCCTACCATCACAGTGTCTGCTGTCCCAGAAAAGCTGAACTGAGAAGCACAGACGGAAGCAAAGAAGGACTGAAGAGTTCTTCCCTGTCGGCCCCCCAAAGTCTTTCCACATCTTCGTGAGGATTTTTTATGCTTCCACTAGCAATTCTAAGAATTTGCCCTGAGCTGTACCTCCAGTTAATTTTACTATGTGGCATACCTTTGAGTTTTCTGATTATACAGAAGTCTTCCGTTACTCTCTCTTGCTACATACGTTACAGTTTCCCCAGAGACAACACCCGGAGACCACCACACAGGTTTGGCTGACTGATGGAGAAACTCCACAGAGCACAAAGGAACATCTGTGATGAACCTGGGTCTCACAGGTGTACAAAATGCAAAACAAAGCAAATGAAAAGGTGGAACTCTCTTTGCCTCTATTTTAAAATGTCAAAAGAAACTCACTTGCCAAATAGATGACAAAAGGTTAATACTGCTAATATTCAAAGAAAAGAGAATGAAAAGAAATGAAGACAGTCTAAGAGACCTCTGGGACAACATCAAACGCACCAACATTCGCATTATTCAGTCCCAAAAGGAGTACAGACAGAGAAAGACCTGAGAAAATATTTGAAGAGATTATAGTCGAAAACTTCCCTAACATGGGAAAGGAAATAGCCACCCAAGTCCAGGAAGCACAGAGAGTTCCAGGCAGGATAAATCCAAGGAGAAACACACCAAGACACATAGTAATCAAATTGACAAAAATTAAAGACAAGGAAAAATTATTAAAAGCAACAAGGGAAAAATAACATACAAGGGAACTCCCATAAGGTGAACAGCTGCTTTCTCAGCAGAAGCTCTACAAGCCAGAAGGGAGTGGCACGATATATTAAAAGTGATGAAACAGAAGAAACTACAACCAAGATTACTCTACCCAGCAAGCTTTACAGACAAGCAAAAGCTAAAAGAATTCAGCACCACCAAACCAGCTCTACAACAAATGCTAAAGGAACTTCTCTAAGTGGGAAACAAGAGAAGAAAAGTGACTTCCCTGGTGGCGCAGTGGTTAAGAATCCACCTGCCAATGCAGGGGACACGGGTTCGAGCCCTGGTCTGGGAAGATCCCACATGCCGTGGAGCAGCTAAGCCCATGCACCACAACTACTGAGCCTGTGCTCTAGAGCCCGTGAGCCATAACTACTGAGCCCACATGCTACAATTACTGAAGCCCATGTGCCTAGAGCCCATGCTCTGCAACAACAGAAGCCACCACATTGAGAAGCCCACACACCACAACTAGAGAAAGCCCGCACCCAGCAACAAAGACCCAATGCAGCCAAAAATAAATAAATAAATAAATAAAAATTTTTTAATGTAAAAAAAAGAGAGAGAGAGAAGAAAAGGACCTACAAAAACAAACCCAAGGGTTTCCCTGGTGGCGCAGTGGTAAAGAGTCCGCCTGCCAATGCAGGGGACACGGGTTCGTGCCCCGGTCTGAGCCTGTGCTGCAACAGGAGAGGTCACAACAGTGAGAGGCCCGCATACCGCAAAAAAAAAAAAAAAAAAAAAATTAAGAAAATGGTAATAGTAACATACATATCGATAATTACCTTAAATGCAAATGGATTAAATGCTCCAACCAAAAGACACAGGCTCACTGAATGGATACAAAAACAAGACCCTTATATATGCTGTCTACAAGAGACTCACTTCAGACCTAGGGACACATACAGACTGAAAGTGAGGGGATGGAAAAAGATATTCCAAGCAAATGGAAATCAAAAGAAAACTAGAGTAGCAATACTCATATAAAATAAAACAGACTTTAAAATAAAGAAAGAGACAAGGAAGGACACTACATAATGATCAAGGGATCAATCCAAGAAGAAGATATAACAATTATAAATATATATGCACCCAACAAAGGAGCACCTCAATACGTAAGGCAAATGCTAACAGCTATAAAGAGGAAATCGACAGTAATACAATAATAGTGGGGGATTTTAACACCTCACTTACACCAATGGACAGATCATCCAGACAGAAAATTAGGGCTTCCCTGGTGGCGCAGTGGTTGAGAGTCCGCCTGCCGATGCAGGGGACACGGGTTCGTGCCCCGGTCCGGGAGGATCCCACATGCCGCGCAGCGGCTGGGCCCGTGAGCCATGGCCGCTGAGCCTGCGCGTCCAGAGCCTGTGCTCCGCAACGGGAGAGGCCACAACTGTGAGAGGCCCGCGTACCGCAAAAACAAAGACAAAAACAGACAGAAAATTAATTAGGAAGCACAAGCTTTAAATGACACAATAGGCCAGACAGATTTAATTGATATTTATAGCACAAACCATCTGAAAACAGCAGATTACACTTTCTTCTTAAGTGCACATGGAACATTCTCCAGGATAGATCACATCTTGGGTCACAAATCAAGCCTCAGTGAATTTAAAAAAATGTAAATCATATCGAGCATCTTTTCTGACCACAGTGCTATGAGATTAGAAATAAATTACAGGGAAAAAAATGTAAAAAACACAAACACATGGAGGCTAAACAATACGTTACTAAATAACCAAGCGATCACTGAAGAAATCAAAGCAGAAATCAAAAAATACCTCGAGACAAATGACAATGAAAGCACAATGATCCAAAACCTATGGGATGCGGCAAAAGCAGTTCTAAGAGGGAAGTTTATAGCAATACAATCTTACCTCAAGAAACAAGAAAAATCTCAAATAAACAATCTAACCTCACACCTAAAGGAACTAGAGAAAGAAGAACAAACAAAACCCAAAGTTAGTAGAAGGAAAGAAATCATAAAGATCAGAGCAGAAATAAATGAAATAGAAACAAAGAAAACAATAGCAAAGGTCAATAAAACTAAAAGCTGGTTCTTTGAGAAGATAAACAAAATTGATAAACCTTCAGTCAGAGTCATTAAGAAAAAGAGGGAGAGGACTCAAATCAATAAAATTAGAAATGAAAAAGGAGAAGTCACAACAGACACCGCAGAAATACAAAGCATCATAAGAGACTACTACAGGCAACTCTATGCCAATAAAATGGACAACCTGGGAGAAATGGACACATTCTTAGAAAGGTATGACCTTCCAAGACTGAACCAGGAAGAAATAG
The DNA here is from genome assembly GCF_963924675.1 of Phocoena phocoena. NCBI lineage: Eukaryota > Metazoa > Chordata > Mammalia > Artiodactyla > Phocoenidae > Phocoena > Phocoena phocoena. The sequence goes on from NC_089238.1 coordinate 57,488,615, forward strand.
AAAATATGAAGAGACAAATCACAAGTAATGAAATTGAAACAGTGATTAAAAATCTTCCAACAAACAAAAGTCCAGTACCAGATGGCTTCACAGGTGAATTCTATCAAATATTTAGAGAAGAGCTAACACCCATCCTTCTCAAACTCTTCCAAACAATTGCAGAGGAAGGAACGCTCCCACACTCATTCTACGAGGCCACCTGATGCCAAAACCAGACAAAGATACTACAAAAAACAAAATTACAGACCAATATCACTGATGAGTACAGATGCAAAAATCCTCAACAAAATACTAGCAAACAGAATCCAACAACACATTAAAAGGATCATACACCATGATCAAGTGGGATTTATCCCAGAGATGCAAGAATTCTTCAATATATGCAAATCAATCAATGTGATACACCACATTAACAAATTGAAAAATAAAAACCATATGATCAGGCTTCCCGGGTGGCACAGTAGTTAAGACTCCGCCTGCCAATGCAAAGGACATAGGCTCGAGCCCTGGTCCAGGAAGATCCCACATGCCGCGGAGCAACTAGGCCCGTGCACCACAACTACTGAACCTGTGCTCTAGAGCCCGTGAGCCACAACTACTGAGCCCGCGCGCCGTAGAGACCGTGCTCCGCAACAAGAGAAGCCACCGCCATGAGAAGCCCACGCACCGCAATGAAGGGTAGCCCCCACTCACCACAACTAGAGAAAGCCCGCACACAGCACCAAAGACCCAAAGCAGCCCAAAATAAATAAACAAAATAAATAAATTAAAAAACAAACAAAAAACCCGTATGATCATCTCAATAGATGCAGCAAAATCTTTTGACAAAATTCAACACCCATTTATGATAAAAACTCTCCAGTAAGTGGGGATAGAGGGAACTTACCTCAACAGAAAAAAAAAAAAAATACTGCTAATATTCAACAAGCTCTTACTAATTTGTAAGACAAAATAAACTCCCTAAGAAAAAAAGAGACCAAAAAACCCAAAACAAAACACAAACATGGAATTCACAAGAGGTGAAATTAAAATGGCCAAGAAGCATCATAACCATTTAGGGGGTGAGGGCTTCATCTGCCTCATACCATTTAACCCTCAAAGTCACCCTATGGGAGCAGCACTTGCCAATAACACTTGGGAAGGTGAAGCAGCATCTCCAGGATCTCAGAGCCGATAAACAGATTACAAATCAGTCTTGACCACTGAGTCTTATAGCAGAAAGAAGATGACTGACTGATCCCCTGCTGGGAAGGATATCTGGAAAGCGGCCTTCTCATGCAGTCTTCCTGGGGGTGCAAATGCCAACAGCTGGGCAATAAGTATCTAAGGTGTTATCAGCGTGCACACCCCACTGCCCACAACCCCACTTTGGGAAGTACACTCCAAGAAGATAATCTCAGAAGTTCTAAAAGGTACATGTAAGTCCCATGTAAGTCCCATGAACTCCTATAAAAGGCACAAAGGCACTCTTGACAGCACTGTTTACAAAAAGAAAAAAACTGCAAACTTAAAAGTCTATCAGTCAGGGACTAGTCTGTGGCATACATAGACAGTGGAACACTATGAAGCTTTTTTTATACTAAATTTTTCCAAAATTTTAAGAATGGCTTATCTTTGATTGCAGGGGTCCCGGAAGATATTTTACTTTCTTCCCTTTGTTGTCCTTCGCTGTTTGATTTTTTTTTCTTACCTATTGTTTTTACCAAAACATGAGAGCTTACTGAACATCAGAGATCTACCAACGTTCAAATGAACAGAAAGTCTTGAACTATGGATTAGGTAAAGCTTTCTTCCTGGGATTTGTTACAAAACTACTCACTATCCTCACTTCGGCCACCACCATCCCTGAGGGGGGGCATCAGCCCCCTGCAGCAATGCCCGGCTCCACCCACCGCTCCACAGACCAGGTCCTCGCCCTCAGAAGACACTCCAAACCCTCGGGCTCCCCTAACTATTCAAGTTCACCCTCATCGTTCCCGTCAGCTCCGCCCCCAAGGACTGGGGACCAAGGACAGACGTCAGCTTGCTCCCCGGCCTAAACTCAGCCCCAGCTCGCGTCACTGCCCTCGGCGTCCTGGCCCCCGCAGCTGAGGGACCCCTTACCCCTCTCTGATCACCCCATGCAGGCAGAACCCGGTCCGCCGCCCACCCGGAACTCCACCGCGCCCGGAACCCGCGGTCCCGGGTCTGTGGTAGGGCCCCCCGGGGTCACAGCACGCCCCGGAGGCCGGGACCCTCCTGGAGCACCGTTCCGAGGCAGGTGCCCTTCCAGAGCCCGTGGTGACCCCGCCCAGAGCTTCCCCCGGCCAAGCCCCCTCAACCAGGCCCCGCCCCGACGCACTTACCCTCCCGGCAGCGCCGCCTCCAGATGGTGTCGGTGTGCAGGATGCGCCGGAACTTGGTGCAGACCTGGGCCAGGCTGGGCAGGTCGGTGCCGGGCAGCGAAGCGAAGATCTCCACAAGCAGCTCGGGCGGCAGCTCCAGCAGCGAGCAGCGCGGGGGCGACGAGGGGCCCGCGCTCCGGCCGCCCCCCGCCCCGGCCAGCGCCGCCGCGCCCGCCTCGATGCGCTCTTCCTCGGGGTCCGTGTCCGGCTCGCTGTCGGCCGCTGCCGCCTCGGCCGGGCCCCGGCGCTGCTGGCGGCGCCGGCATCCCCGCGACGGGCCCACGCCGCAGAGGCGAGCGCACACCGCCATGCCGGCGACTGACGGCCGCCGCGCCGTCGCCGCCGCCGGTGCGCACGCGCCGCCAGAGAGCCGAGCCCCGCCCCACCCCGCAAGAGAGCCTATCCCCGCCCCGGTGAGAGTCTAGCCCCGCCCCCTGGAGAGCCGAGCCCCGCCCTCCGGAGGATCCGAGCCCCTGCCCCAGGAAAGCAAGACACGCCCCTGGGATTCGAGCCACACCCCTCCCGACTGTCAAGCCACGCCCCGAATGCATAGGCGACCTCGCGGTCTAGGGCTTGGCCCCGCCCACCAGGGGGAACCTGCAAAGACCTGGGCCGACCCCGAATGCCTCCCGCCTACCCCCGCTCTCCCGTGTCATTGAGACCGTCTCCCAGCGGCCCCACGACCCCACGACCCCCGGGGGGACCGGCGCCTGGGCAGCAAATGGCGCGCTGTCGGGTGTGAGGGCTGAACTTACCACCTCCCGAGTATGTGGCTGACGCGCTCTTCCCGAGATCAGCCTCGAACACCCTACGGGGCACCTCCCCCCAACCCAGAATGCCCCAGGAAGGCCCGAAGGGCCCCCGCAAAACCCCCCAGGAGGGCCCAAAGTTGCCCCCCAAGAACCCCCCCTGAGCACCCTTCCATGAAGAATCCTCCAGGAAAGCCCAGAGGACACTGCTCCGAGGACCTCCCAGAAAGGCCTGGAGGAGCCCACCAGAACTCCCCAGAGGACACCAAGAACCTCGCGCTAGGTGTGTAGTCAGTCTGATCTTGCTGTGCCCTAGTTACCTTATTTATTGGGTTCTGGAGGCTGACTGGGGCCTAGGGCGGGGGTGGAGAATGTGCAGACCTTCTCCTGACAGTGGCTTCACCCTAAGGAGCACTGATAACAAGAAACTGTCCAGAGAGGAGGGCCAAGGGTATGGATGTGATTACAAGATTACAGGATTATAGGAGCCTCTGCCTGGGTGGGCCCAAATCCTTTCTGGTCAAGACTGACTTCAACGCCCTGAAGTGCTGGAGAGCCCTTCAGGAGCCCAAAAGGAAGACTAACCAGAGCCCACAAGGAAGTTAAGAATCCACAGCCCACCTCAGTGTTTCTGGTCAGTGTTTCTATTTCTACTCAAATAGAAAATTGTGACTGCCAGTTCCCTGGGCCCAGCCTCCACAAGGTGCTGGCTATTCACTACCTCCCTAAGGAGGTCTCCAAGCAGAAGAGAGGGCTGCCTACCCCAGTCCACAGAATCCCATAAACAAGGAAGTTCATCTTCTGACAGAAGTAACCATTCTGTACTTCAAACCTTGACCACCTCAACTCCAGGCAATTGAAAAACAACATGTAGGGACTTCCCTGGTGGCGCAGTGGTTAAGAATCCGCCTGCCAACGCAGGGGACACGGGTTCGATCCCTGGTCCGGGAAGACCCCACGTGCCACGGAGCAGCTAAGCCCGTGCCCCACAACTACTGAACCTGCGCTCTAGAGCCCGCGAGCCACAACTACTGAGCCCACGTGCCACAACTACTGAAGCCCGCACGCCTAGAGCCCGTGCTCCACAACAAGAGAAGCCACCCAATGAGAAGCCCGCACACTGCAACGAAGAGTAGCCCCAGCTCACCGCAACTAGAGAAAAGTCCGCGCGCAGCAATGAAGACCCAACACAGCCAAAAATAAAAATAAATAAATTTTCCAAAAAAAAAAGATTCCGCACTCAAAAAAAAAAAAGAAAAACATGTAACTGCCCTCCCTGTATCTCAACGGTTTTTCAAACTGTCCTCCACCCTGTTATCAGAGCTCTCTTCCTGCAAATAGCAACACATAAACAAAAGCATACTCATCACTTCACTCACCTATTTAGAAATATTTAACGGCCCCATTGACTTCTTATGACATCACACAAAGTACCTCACAATCCTGTCCTAACCTCCCAGTCTGGCATCATCTCCTATGTCTCTACTGAAACTCACCGTGTCTGCCCCTTGTTCAAGCTGTCTCCTGTGCCAGGAGAACCCTCTCCCCAGTCTATGCCAGTAAACAGCCATCATATGTTTTGTTACAAACATTTGCTTCCTTTAGTAGCAGCCTTACTAGATGTATCTCTTGTCACATGATAGACCTGCTAACATACATCATGTAATCAGCAAATGTGTATTGACTAAATGTTCAATGAAAAAGGAACAAATGATAAACTGGCTAGAAGGCTAAAAAGTGAGGAACGTGAACCAGATTTAGAGAAGACTAGTGGATTTATCACCTGAACCATCCAAGCTAGCAAGTCTCCCAGCAAACAGAAATGCATTAACTAATGTAATAAATATTTACAGAATGCCTGACTAACCTACATGGTATGTTCTCTGTGGACCCATAGATTGTAAAGCATGAACTTTGCTGTTGTATATTTCAATCAGTTTGTTTTCTTAAATGTATCTACTCCCTACTAGGTCCTATTAATAAAATACAGTATTCTCCTATTAATAAAATACAGTATTCTCAGGTCCTATTAATAAAATACAGTATTAATAAAATACAGTTTAGAGTACATTAAAATGTACAAAAATTTCCATCTTTAGAAGAATGGTTAACGTATGTTCATAATTTGAATAATGCATAATTCAGTGAAAAGATACCTCTAAATCTATATATTCTTGACAGCAGGAACAACAGAGCGCTGTGTACAATAACCCACAAAGGTGTGAAAGGATGGAATTTGTGCTGACCATCAGAACAGAAAGAAAAGGATGGCCGTGAGAGCTTGGGTAATCCATATCGGTGGAGAGGAACCAGAGGCGAAGAGTTAGGCTGTAGCAGAGAACTATTCCACATTGAACCCTGAAAGCTTTGTGTCCTTGAAACTTTTACAATCCCTTATATAGAACTGTATCCCTTACAAAGAACGCTAAGGAGGATACATTCATAAATGAGAAAAACCTAGATAGAAGAGGCCCTTTTTATGGAAAATTTTAAAAATTCTATACAATTTTAAGGCTTACTTTTTATTTCCAGTTATTACAAAATTTTGGCTCTATTCCCCATGTTGTACAATACATCCTTGAGCCTGTCTGACACCCAAAAATTTGTGCCTCCCTCTCTCCCACTCCTATATTGCCCCCCCCCCCAGCGGTAACCACTAGTTTGTTCTCTGTATCTGTGAGTCTGCTTCTCTTTTGTTATGTTCACTAGTTTGTTGTATTTTTAATTTAATTATTTTTTTTCAAGAAAGCAAAGTGAGGATTTACTAAGCGAAAGTACCATCTCAGTGGGAGAGTGGGCAGACTTAGGTGAGTAGCTGCCGAGTTTGTTGTATTTTTTACTTATACCACGTATAAGTGATATCATACAGTATTTGTCTTTGTCTGGCTTATTTCACTTAGCATAATGCCCTCCAATCCATCCATGTTGCTGCAAATGGAAAAATTTTGCTCTTTTTTATGGCTGAGTAGTATTCCATTGTGTGTGTGTGTGTGTGTGTGTGTGTGTGTGTGTATACATATATATACATATATATATATCACATCTTTATCCATTCATCTCTTGATGGGCATTTAGGTTGCTTCCATATCTTGGCAATTGTAAATAATGCTTCTATGAACATTGGGGTCCATATATCTTTTCGAATTAGTGGGGTTTTTTCAGACATATATTCAGGAGTGGAACTGCTGAGTCATATGGTAGGTTTATTTTTAATTTTTTGAGAAACCTCCATACTGTCCTCCACAGCGGCTGCACCAAGAGATCATTTGTTTTAACAGTATGTCGGGAATATAAGAATGAAGTCTTTGTTAGTGAGAACTGATAACAACTAAGGAAATTAGTAGAGTACAGGACGAGGCATTTCTCAGTTGGTTGCCTCAAAAGTAGTCGTTCTTTCAGGTTGCCCCTGAAAGTAGTAGTTCTTGAACTTAAGAAAACCCTGTTAACTTTCCCCATGCTGGTTCTCAGAATCCAGATGTGAAAAAATGGCATCTTGCCCACTGCTCAGAAGAAACAGTCAAGGTGAATGGAAAGAAGGGAAAATATTCAAAGGCTAAACAAGAGGTTTGAGGTGTGAAATAAGAGTCTCAATGATTACATCCTTTAGTCCCAACATGGGCAAAAAGCTGGAAAATAGCAATCCTTCAGAATTTGTTTGGAATTAAACAAGCAAAAAACTACAACAGAGAAAAAAACCCTGTGGAATGCCTGCCAGCTCCATTAGTTGTTACACACTCACTTAAGAGACAATGTTAGGTTTTAGGAGTGATTTGAGATCACTCTCCTGCATGCACCAGTGTGCTGGTTTCTGAAGTTGTACACCAGAGCCAGAGCGTCCTGGGAGAGGAAGCACTTCCACATGGTGCCTTTCTCGCTTCGGACAATTCCTCCTGGACCTGGTGAAGACCCTCCTAAGGACTGCAAGCTGTGGAGCATCAACTGCAAAACCCTCCTGGCTGAGTCCTTTCTGAGAACAGCGGGAACACTGCTCTTGAGCAATACTTGTTTGTTTACTTTAGCTAAAGAGCAGAGATGACACAAGACTGATTGGACCACTGGCCAATAGTGGCCCAGACAGCAAGGAGGGTGGAATATCTTTCCCAATCAGAAAGAAGAGAGGCAGGACAGGCCAGGCAGGCCTGAAGAGCTGAACTAACTCTCAGTGTGACTTGCCCTCCATACTGAGTGTGGCAAAATAACCCTAACGTGTTCTGCACCGCCAGATAATGTTTCACGCTTTGTGTTTTTGTTTTTTTTTCATGCCTCGTTTAACAGATTCTTAGAAATAGCGAGACAGCATGATTTACAGCATGTTACTTCACTAATGCTGGGACATCATATTCAATTTCTAGCTGTTACCTTATAGAAAGAAATAGGGCAAGAGTTACTTAAAACTGACACTGCTTGGCTTTCTAGAATGATTATTTAATAGCTTAAGAGTACCATGAGATTTCTGGAGAAAACACTGAATAAATTCACATGACAGATGCGGTCTTTTCTACTGTATGTGGATTATTTCAAAGAAGAGTAATATTTGTTAATCGTTTAAAAATAAACCGTACTATTCTTATATTAACTAGCTTAAAATAGATCATGATATTAATTTACCACTCTGAATATCATTTACTACGTCGGACATATATTAAACTGCAATCTGGGGGGAGATTTCCCTGGTGGTCCAATGGTTAAGACTCTGCAGTTCCACTGCAGGGGGCACGGGTTCCATCCCTGGTCGGGGAACTATAAGATCCCTCATGCCACATGGCACAACCAAAACGAAACAAAAACAAAACTGCAATCTGGGGGCACATGAAATTTTTCACATACACTCAAGCACACTTGTTTTCAAATTTTACATGAAGTTATGGTACTCCTTGGTTGATATTATTTGCATATGACTAAATTAGTAAACTAAATATAATTTATATTTTATTTCAATATGTTGTTCTTACATGCTCATGAGACACCTTTACACACCAACTGCTCTGGGTGATTTTTCTGAGACACCTATAGGGAAGTGTGGTTTTAGATTCAAGTAGAAAGTGGAGATAATAGCATAGCAATCACTGTAAATGTGCACTTCAGTACTTGAAAATCACAAAGAGTAATCCTGTCCCATCTCTATCACAGCCCTTGAGGTAATCCCTGGGGCAGTGAACCCAAGGCCTGAGGTTATTTGGTAAAGCTTTATGGATGCCTAAGGGACTGGGAAAATATGAAACTCTCCTTCCCCTGCCCCCAGCTCCAGATGCCTGATATCGATTTTTTTTTTCCACTCCTCTTGCATTTGGAACAGTTGTCCAGCAAGGGAACAAAAAGTCCATTTCTGACAAACTACCAATTAAGCCAAAAAAGCACTCACCAGTCAATACTCAATATCATAAAAACCCAGAAAAGAAAGCAATACACAGTCTACGCTCTCATTTAAGACTACGCAACTGATCATTCTGTGTCTGGCAGAGGGTAGGTACACTTACTGGATTTCCCCGCGCCCCCCTAATCTTCACAGAATAAATCAAAAACAACCAAGATAGTACACTTGGAGCTTAAAACCTTCCTTTGGAATACTGGAAAGCAGACAGAATGTTTAAGTCATCTTTATTAACTGTACACTATTAGAGATTTTTTAAGGTAAAGAACTGTGACAGAAAGAGGAGAAAAAAAAAAAACCTGGGAAAGTGACATATGCACAAATGCACTTTTCTTTTGTAAATAGCGGCACAGTACAGAGCTACAACTAACATCACTGTTCTGACAGCTAATTATAGAAGATACTTGGCTACTCTGTAGAGAAAGAAATTCCAGGTGCATTGGAACCCCTTTGAGAAATATATTTTAGTAGGTTTTGTACGTTTGTATAATAACTGTATATTAGCACAATCCAATTACTTTATGAAACAGACATTTTAAGAAAGGCTTTTACAAACTTAAAAAGGGGAAAATACTTTCAAAGTATGAAATATTAAACAGCAAAAACAGCCAAAGAATCACGTGCTGTTCATTCAGATACCTGTTTATCAGATGTTTGAGTTGGGCAATAACTGATTTGATAACTAAACGTTGCGTAGTATCTATATTCTACCAGGCTCCTTTCATTTGCTCCTCAGAAAGCACTTGGAGTTCTAAAATAGTATGGCCCTCTTACACACGAGTCGGAGACTGAGAAAAATGGTTACGTATTCAAGGTAGCTCAGCTAGTTAGTGTTTTAAAGACTGAGCGGTGTGAACACGGGTAAGACTCCGTATCTGAGACCAGCAGAGATGAATGAAAGGCAGTGAACCCTGCCCAGGTGTGGGCAGGCCCGCGCCCTGTCAGCGAAGGTGATGCCCAGGGCTCATTCGACCACCTGAGTTACCTGAGTTCGGATGCTGAGCTCAGGGCACGGACTTTCTCCAGGGCCGGACTTTACCGACCATAACCTGAAATAACACAGTTGCGGTTCTTTTCCTAGTTGGGACAATGCGTGCCGGAAGTTACCAGTGGACGGTTTCCTTAAAAAAGAGGAGAAAACTGAGACGTACTTGACGTGGAAGCCAACGAAAACAAAGACACAAAAAGCCGCCGGCGGAAAAGCACCAGCAGCCCCAAAGGAGGCAGGGGCACAACACCCCTTTATTTTCAGGTGCAAACATCACCAGGCATCAGAACCGGCACCGGGAACAGGAGCGCGGCCGAGTCGCGGAAGCTCGGCCGCAGGGGCAGCACCGTGCGTGTCTCCGCGGCGCGTTTCCGCGGGTCACAGGCCGATCCAGCGCTCGCGCTCCCCACGCGGGCCGCCGACCGCCCCGACTCCCGCCAGCCCCGACCCCTCCCCGGGCGCGGCGCTCGTCCTGCTTCCGCCACGCCCGCCATGGCGACGGCGGCGGCCCGCTCCTGGCCCCGCCCCCCGGGACGCCGCGCAGGTCATCTGACGCGGCTGCGGGCTGAGAAGACACAAGAGCCGTCGCTGTCGCCACAGTCGGAACCGTCTCAGCCACCGCCTGGAGCCGCCGGGACTCTCCACCTCGCCGCCCCCGCCCAGCCTGCCGCGCCATGCCGTCGGAGAAAACCTTCAAACAGCGCCGAACCTTCGGTGGGTGCCGCGGGTCCGGCCGCTGACGGAGGGCCGGGGGCCTGAGGGGTCGAGGCGGTGGGGCCGGCCCTGGCGGAGGAGCTCCGGAGAGGGCGGACGGGCCGAGGTGCCGAGGGCTGAGGGGCTGAGCCAGGCTGAGGCGGGGGCTGCGGGAGGGCCGGGCCCGGGCGGCCGAAGGGCCGAGGCGGGGGCCTGACTGGCCGAGGGCTGCCGGGCCCAGGGGACTGCGGGCCCGAGTGGCCGGAGCGCGGGGGCCGAGGGGCCGAGGGTGCACTGGCGCGGAGCTGCTGAATCACCTTTTGGCCCCGGGAGGCCGGGCGGGTTGTGGGCTCGGGGCCCGTCAGCCCTCCAGCCCTGGGGTGTTAGGTCCCCACGACGAGACGAGCGCGAGCCGCGCAGGGGGTGCCCTCCTTGTAGGGGAGGCTGGCCCGGGCGTCGGGCTGGGACAGGTTCTCGGAAGTGGTGGCAGCGGGGGTGCAAGGCAGTCGTCTTCTGGTGCGTCGTCCGGGTCACACCTGGTCCCTTTACGCGTCAGGCCCTCCGTGGAGAGGAGTGACTCCGAGGCCGCGCCTCCTCACGCCTGCCCCTTCCCCTGCAGCCCCGCGTGGCCGGGACGTCTTGGTCCTATTTGTGGCACAAGAGCTAGGGTGGGTGGCTCTTCTAACCGGCGTGCGACAGCATTCTTTGACAGCAGCGGCGAATCCGTTCTCTCCCAGTTCAGGCTAGAATCCCCAGTTAGCTTGCTGGCATTTGGTTGAAACTGGAGGTGACACCATCTCAATATTTACTCCTCCACAAAACCCATGGGAAGGAAGTGATTGGTGCTCCCTTTAAGCAAGACGGTTCTGCAGTAACAACGTGGCCTCCTCGCATATCGCTGTGTAGGGCTTGTTTATCTCAGCCCTGGAAGGCCAGGTGGAGTAGGGCGGCACCAGCGTTCCTTCCTGCTCTAATCTTTAGGAGCTTGAGCAGTAAGTATCGCTTTCGTCTACTTTTGTCTAGTTTCCTGGAGTCTAGAAGGAGCCGAGCCTTCACTTGAGCTAGGATATGGTTTTGTGGATCTGGTTATTGATAATTGTTTCTTGTGCCTTGGAAGCTCCAGTAGATGAAATTCACGTTGACCTGTGGAGCATATCCTTTCCGCCTCTTGAAGCGGTTGGTTAGCAAAACTTAGACGTGTCTTTTTTTTTTTTTTAAAGAAATTTTCTCTTTAGTGACTTTCATGAACTCAAGTTGATACTCATGAATATTGCTTACTTTATATGCAGCCATGAGAACAGCATTTAGAGCAGATTTGCCGTTGTATCTGGCTTCTGTCCTTACAGACTGTGGCATTGAAAGCTAACTGGGGACATTTGTATGGGAAAGATGCCCATTTTCTCATGACCAATACTATAGTTACTTTCTTTTTGCTTAGAGTATTTTTAGGTTATCTAGAAAAATCGCTCAAGAAGAGTAGGTGGTAAGAGTAGGAAAGGTGAGGAATAACTAGAATAAAAGTGAGAATAAATGAGAATAAAATAGCGAATTAGAAGGAATTCCCCTGGTGCCTGTGGCCTTGAGGGTAGACCAGCAGGTATGCCTCATTTTTTTCTCCATTAGTGTATTTGTGGAGTTTCCTCTTTGTTCACCTTTACTCCCACTCCTCCTTTTTTTCTCCCTGGTCTCCTGACTCTGATTCTTTTTTTTCTACTTTTATTGAGAAATGACATTCATCACTGTATAAATTTAAGGTATTCAGCATGATGGCTTGGTTTACATATATTGTGAAATGATTACCATAATAGGTTCAGCTAACATGCATCTTCTCATAGATAAAATAAAAAAGGAAAATTTTCTCCTTGTGAAGAGAACTCCTAGGATTACCCCCGTCCCCCCACTTTTTTTTAAAAGGGCTCTTTAATAGTCATTTTGCAGGGCTTCCCTGGTGGCGCAGTGGTTAAGAATCCGCCTGCCAATGCAGGGGACACAGGTTCGAGCCCTGGTCCAGGAAGATCCCACATGTCACGGAGCAGCTAAGCCCATGCACCACAACTACTGAGGCTGCGCTCTAGAGCCTGTGACCCACAACTCCTGAGCTCACGTGCCACAACTACTGAGGCCCGCGTGCCTAGAGCCTGTGTCCGCAACAAGAAGCCACCACAGTGAGAAGCCCACACACCTCAACAAAGAGTAGCGCCTGCTCGCCGCAACTAGAGAAAGCCCACGCACGGCAATGAAGACCCAACACAGCCAAATAAATAAATAAAAATAATTTTTAAAAAAATAGTCATTTTGCAGAAAAATATCACATCATTTAATGGCTACTGCCTTTCCTTGCTACTGATTATGGTAATCAGCACTGACAATTTTCAGAGATTTGTAACACAGTAAATGAGGGAAATAAGTTGTTTGGAGATACCTTTTTTTTTTTTTGCGGTGTGTGGGCCTCTCACTGTTGTGGCCTCTCCCGTTGGGGAGCACAGGCTCCGGACGCGCAGGCTCAGCGGCCATGGCTCACAGGCCCAGCCGCTCCGCGGCATGTGGGATCTTCCTGGACCGCGGCACGAACCCGCGTCCCCTGCATCGGCAGGCGGACTCTCAACCACTGCGCCACCAGGGAAGCCCTGGAGATACCTTTTTTATAGACACTAAGACCAGCCCCAGTTAGCTTGAACAGTACTGTTCCCAAGTGAGTGAGTTTAGGTTAATTAAAAATTGAGTATATCTCTGCTGTGATATATTCTACCAGGGTTAAAAGGGTTGAGATGAATCTTAGGGCTCGCCCAAAACAACCACTTACTTTTGTGGCCAAAGAAACTGGGTGGGGCCCTGAGAGGTGGAAATCATGGTCCACCTAGTGGCAGAGTCTGGACTTGTACCCTTCTGATAGGAATTCTTCTGTCCTCCAGTAGGTAGCCATCATTTCCAGTACATGAAGTGGGCCAACACTCTGAGTCAAGAGGCAATAGTGTTTCCTTACAAATGGTTTGAAAATTTTTATCAACTTCAGAAGTTGTATTTGAGCAAACATTTTTGGATTCAGTCTTCTCAAATGTCATAATCTCACTCCATTTTCTTCTAGGGTTGCCCTAGTTTGTTTAATAACAGATCTGTCTCCTAGACATCATTCTGCTGAGATTCAATGTTAAACCTAGATCTTAAGCTTCACCATCAATAACAAAAGGTCTGCATGTTTCGGAAGTTCATGTGATGGTCTAGAATAAATAGCTCCAGCTATGTAACAGGGAGACTGGAGAAGGAGATTTATGCCAACACCTAGGTAACACTCCCTGCTCTTACGCTGTGTCACTCACTGATGGGTGGAATTTTATGTTTTTTATTTATAGGCATATTGGGGAAAATATTTATGGTTCCACTTCAGTGAACTAAATCCTGGAAAATATATGTAAGCCTTACTTTAAATGCCCTAGGGAATCTATCTCAAAGCATCTTTGCAAATAAGACACCTTAGACTCCTAGTTTCTATTTTTGTAAGGCTTATAAGCGTTCTTAGAGACAGGAAGAGGAATCTGGGGAAGTATATCATCCATGTACAAGCCTGAGCCCTGGGGAATACAGACATGACTAGAGCTGGATCCCTGACTGCCAGGGGCAGTCTGTTGAGAAAGGCAAATGATAAACAGATCATCACAGCATTAAGAAAATAATTGGGTAAAAGAAGTGCTCTCGTGTGCCTTTGATCCAGTGGCGTTGGTAATGCTTTTGTTAAATATACTGTTGGCTTCTAAAAACAGCCTTCTATTCAGAGTTAGGCGTCAGCATATACCATATTTATTTAATCACTCTGGGCTCACCACTGGATTTTCATTACAACTGGCCAGGATGCTAAAGACATTCCTGCAGGACTTTGGTACTACTCTTTTCACCTTAGGGAAGTCACTTGTCTTCCTCTGTTGTCCCACCTTTAATGAAAATAATCATTTTTACCTTCCTTTTTGGATCATATTTTGGGGATAAATCAAGATAAAGAAAACTTTTGACGCTGTAGTTGGACTTTGAAGCCCCACATTTAGAGCCCATTTTGTTTTTTCCTGCTCCACTCACCAAAATAAACCTGTTTTCCTTGCATAACAAATTCTCTCCCCCTTATGCCTGAATGATTCCTTGAACCTTTTAAATTTTTTTGGATGAGCTTTTAAATGTGAAACATTTCGGGGTGTATTAAACTTACTATTTATTGGCTACAGTGAATTAATTAAATTCTGATTTCCCCTTGCTTGTGAAATCTACTCTGACAAGATGGAGGTTTTTGTTGTGAAGATGGCTGATAGCTAAGTGTAGATGGTAGAGCGTCTTTTCTGGGGTAGGACAGACATAGGGACAGGTCTTAGGGCTGAGAGAAATGCTGAAGTATCCATGACACCCCTAGAAATAGAGCGGGGTTCTAAGGATGATAGAAAGGAAAACTCTTCCTTTGTGTCCCCTCTGCTCTGCAGTACTCCATAAACACTGCCGCTCACTTCTGACACCAGACGAGCAATTCAGCTAGTTGTCATCCAGTTTAACTCAATCCTAGCACTACCTGGTGATAGCCCCAGATCCAGCAGGTTAAGGGCTCCGTCCCACCTGACAGCCCCCCCCGCCCCCCACCAAAGGCTAATTGCAGGTACAGGTCCTTGCTCCGACTAGCTATAAATCAGTTTCCCAAGACCACCTTGTATTTGATTAAATTACTAGAGTGGCTCCCAGAGCTCAGGAAAAGCCTTTAATTACTAGATTATCAGATTATTGCAAAGGATATTAAAGCGTAGCAGGTGAACAGCTGAATGAAGAGATACATGGGGTAAGGTCCGGAAGAGTGCTGAGCACGGGAGCTTCTGTCTCCGTAGAGTTTGGTGATTGCACTCTCCTGCCACCTGGAAGCTCTCCAGACCCTTTGTAAATAAGTTCGTTTGTATTATTTTTTAGATTTTACATGTGATACCATATATGATATTTGTCTTTCTCTGTCTGACTTACTTAGTATGATAATCTCTAGGTCCATCCATGTTGTTGCAAGTGGCATTATTTCCTTTTTTTTTTTGCGGTACGCGGGCCTCTCACTGCTGTGGCCTCTGCTGCTGCGGAGCGCAGGCTCAGCGGCCATGGCTCATGGGCCCAGCCGCTCCGCGACATGTGGGATCCTCCCGGACCGGGGCACGAACCTGTGTCCCCTGCATCGGCAGGCGGACTCCCAACCACTGCGCCACCAGGGAAGCCCCTCATTTTTTATTTAATAACAGCTAGCATTTATTAAGCATTTACTATGTGCCAGATATTTGCAAGGGGCATACCAACATTCTCACTGAATCTTTTTTCTTTTCTATTATGGTTTATTACAGAATATTGAATATAGTTCCCTGTGCTATAAAATAGGACCTTGTTGTTTATCCGCTCTGTATGTAGTAGTTTGCATCTGTTAGTCCCAAATTCCCAATCCAGCACTCCCCACCCTGGTCCGCCTTGGCAACCAGAAGTCTGTTCTCTACGTCTGTTAGTCTCTTTCTGTTTCGTAGATAAATTCATTAGTGTCATATTTTAGACTCCATGTACAACTGATATCATATGGTGTTTGTCTTTCTCTTTCTGACTTATTTCGCTTTGTATGATAATCTCTAGGTCCATCCACGTAGCTGCAAATGGCATTATTTCATTCTCTTTGGCTGAGTAGTACTCCATTGTATGTATGTAACACACCTTCTTTATCCACTCCTCTGTTGATGGACATTTAGGTGGCTTCCATGCCTTGGTTATTGTGAATAGTGCTGCTGCGAACATAGGGGTGCACATATCTTTTCGAGTTAGAGTTTTCTTCGGATATATGCCCAGGGGTGGAATTGCTGGATCATATGGTAGCTCTATTTTTAGCTTTTTCAGGAACCTCCGTAGTGTTGTTCTCCATAGCAGCTGCACCAGCTAACATTCCCACCAACAGTGTAGGAGGGTTCCCTTTTCTCCACACCCTCTCCAGCATTTGTTATCTGTAGACTTTTTTTTGCGGTACACGGGCCTCTCACTGTTGTGGCCTCTCCCGTTGCGGAGCACAGGCTCTGGATGCGCAGGCTCAGCGGCCATGGCTCACGGGCCCAGCCGCTCCGTGGCATGTGGGATCTTCCCGGACCGGGGCACGAACCCGCATCCCCTGCATCGGCAGGCAGACTCTCAACCACTGTGCCACCAGGGAAGCCCTATTTGTAGACTTTTTGATGATGGCCATTCTGATGGGTGTGAGATGATACCTCATTGTAGTTTTGATTTGCATTTCCCTAATAATTAGTGATGTTGAGCATGTTTTTATGTGCCTATTGGATGTCTTCGTGGATGTCTTCTTTGGAGAAATGTCTATTTAGGTCTTCTGCCCATTTTTTGATTGGGTTCTTCGTTTTGCTGAGTTGTATGACCTGTTTGTATATTTTGGAAATTAAGCCCTTGTCGGTCGCATCATTTGCAGATATTTTCTCCCATGCTGTAGGTTGTCTTTTCGGTTCTTTTTTAATGTTTCCTTTGCTGTGCAAAAGCTTGTAAGTTTGATTAGGTCCCATTGTTTATTTTTGCTTTTATTTTTACTGTCTCGGGAGACTGACCTATGAAAACATTGCAGTGATGTGTGTCAAAGAATGTTTTACCTCTGCGCTTGTCTAGCTAGGAGTTTTATGGTTGTCCTCCCTCCCATTTAGGTCTTTAAGCCATTTTGAGTTGATTTTTGTGCATAGTGTGAAGGTGTGTTCTAGCTTCATTGATTTACGTGCAGCTGTCCCACTTTCCCAGAACCACTTGCTGAAGAGACTGTCATTTTTCCATTGTATATTCTTGCCTCCTTTGTTGAAGATTAATTGACCGTAGGTGTGTGGGTTTATTTCTGGGCTCTCTGCTCTGTTCCGTTGATCCATATGTCTGTTTCTGTGCCAGTACCACACTTTTGGTTTCTGTAGCTTTGTAGTATTGTCTGAAGTCTAGGAGGGGTATGCCTCCTGCTTTGCTCATTTTCCTCAGGATTGCTTTGGGAATTCTGGGTCTTTTATGGTTCCATATAAATTTTAGGATTATTTGTTCTAGTTCTGTGAAAAATATCATGGGTAATTTGATAGGGATCACATTAAATCTGTAGATCGCTTTGTGTAGTATGGCCACTTTAACAATATTTTTCCAGGGACTTCCCTGGCAGTCCAGTGGTTAAGACTCTGCCCTTCCAATACGGGGGGTGTACATTCAGTCCCTGGTCGGGGAACTAAGATCCCACATGCTGTGCAGCCAAAAAAACCAATATTCTTCCAATCAGAGGGCGTGGGATATCTTTCTGTTTCTTTGAATCATCTTTAATTTCTTTTATTAATGTTTTATAGTTCTCAGTGTATAACTCTTTCACCTCCTTGGTCAGCTTTATTCCTAAGGTGTGGTTTTTTTTTTTTCTTTTCTGGCTGCGTTGGGTCTTTGTTGCCGCGCACAGGCTTTCTCTAGTTGTGGCGAGCCGGGGCTACTCTTCGTTGCAGCATGTGGGCTTATTGCGGTGGCTTCTCTTGTTGCAGAGCACGGGTTCTAGGTACATGGGCTCAGTAGTTGCGGTGCACAGGCTTAGTTGCACTGCGGCACGTGGGATCTTCCCAGACCAGGGCTCGAACCATGTCTCTTGCATTGGCAGGCGGATTCTTAACCTCTGAGTCACCAGGAAAGTCCCTGGTGTGATTTTAAAAGGTAGCTTTCTTACATTCCCTTTCTGATATCTCATTGTTAATGTAAAGAAATGCAACCAATTTCTGTATGTTAATCTTGTATACCAACCTTTGCCAGGCATGAAGTGTTAGTGTTTGGTTTCTCTCAGTTCTAGGGAAGATGTCTTTACTGCTTTGCTCTGCCACAGCTAAGGATAGGTGGATTCAGATATGGAAGTCACCAGGTAAAAATGCAGGGAAGAAGCTGCATTTTTGGCCCTTAATAACGCCTGTGTTTCGTCCTTTCCTTTGCAGAACAAAGAGTAGAAGATGTCCGACTCATCCGGGAGCAGCATCCTACCAAAATCCCGGTAGGTGGTCTCCGCGTCCGTTGTTACTAAGGGACGCGGCCGGGGGCACGGCTTGAACACAGCTTCTGTACAGTGCAGCTGTGTGCGACTAACTGACGGGTTTCTTCTTTTAATTTATATTTATTTATTTTTTATTTGTTTGCTTGATTATTTATTTTTGGCTGCGTTGGGTCTTCATTGCTGCACGCAGGCTTTCTCTAGTTGCGGTGATGGGGGGCTGCTCTTCGTTGAGGTGTGCAGGCTTCTCATGCGGTGGCTTCTCTTGTTGTGGAGCACGGGCTCTGGGCGCACAGGCTCAGTAGCTGTGGCGCACGGGCTTAGTTGCTCCGTGGCACGTGGGATCTTCCTGGACCGGGGATCAAACCCGTGTCCCCTGCATTGGCAGGCAGATTCTTAACCACTGCACCACCAGGGAAGTCCCTACCTGATGGGTTTCTATAGGAATCCTCAGCTATGCAACTGGTGTGTCAGTTTCATGACCTAGAATGGAGATACCTTAATCTACAGTTTAATCTAATCACATTCTGTTTCCTCCTAAGTCTGAGTTTACTGTGTTAATGTTACACACTTCACAAATCAAGGGTATTTTACTTGTGGGGGAAGGGATAGAGGGGCTAGATCTGTTGGTATTTTATCAGTGAAAGTTGGTATCCACCCTCTTTTGAAGCAAGCAGAGACTACTGCTGTGGGAAATCGGTAGCCCTCAAGATTTAAATGTGACTGCGCATTCCAGGCTGCCTGACTTTGATGCCCCAGAGAAAGAAGGCTCTCCTTATATTTTATTTCTTTGCAGGAGACTGAGTAAAGATGCTGCTCCTGTCATGTCTAGGCCCTCAGATGCTTATTGCTGTGCCCAGCCAGCAGTGTCCTGTGTGCCCTGGATCCTTTGGTGGTGGACCTTAAATAGGTTTCTGCTGAGGCACTAGGTCTAGAGAGAAATGGTCAAGGAGCTTTTGGCTTCAGACAGTGGCTGAGTTCAGGCCTTAGGTTCAAGGTTACTAAGTGATCTTGGGCTCATTACTAAAATTCTGAGAGGAGCAGCCATATCCCCATCTGTACAATGGGAAGAGAATCCACCCATGTGGTTGGAAATTTTTGCATAATTCTGGGGACATGATTGTTACCTCTTACAGACCACTTCCAAAGCAACTCCACTGCTGAATTCTGCAGAAGCATTCATGGTTGGCTTTCTGATTGATCATCTCATACCAAAGTCGGGGAAAAGAAGATGGGAAGATCTGTGGGGCTGGGGTTGTGAGGTGCACAGAAGGGAGAATAGGATGGGTCTGCTCAGCAGTGTCATGACTGTAGGATTCTGTAGTTAGAAGATACGTTTCTTGGACTGGTTGGAAATTTCAGTCTGTCTTCACACTCAGGGCCAACATACGGCCTGGGGATGAGGCTTCTGGGTAATTTCCTTTTCAAGGATTTTCTTCACTTTTGAGTACCTGCTGTGTCTCTTTGCTAGCAGGTACTCGTCAGTCACTGGAGACAAATAGCCAGCCCAACAGTCTGCCAGTATTTGTTCCATAGCCTCCTTCTGAAATGCGAATGTCTGCGTATATCTACAGTCATCTTTTCTGCTAGTAGTTTTAGGTTTTTTACAGAAGTCACATTCATACTTGTAGATGCCATGTTCTGAACACACCTCAGAGATAAAGCTATTGATCTTACCAAGGAGGGTGACGACGGCTTGACCAGGCCTTACACAGAACCTCATGTAGGCCCCGTGCAGTGCAACAATACACATACAGGCATTTTTCCCTCTTCTGAAGATTTTCCGTTCCTATCTTACAGCTTCTCATTGTCATGGCAGGGTAAAGAATTGCTCTGTGTGGGGAAGGATGTCTCTGGTGCAGTAAACAGGTAGTATTGAGGCTCAAGGGCAGTCACCAGTTTGCTGTCAGAGCCTACGTAAAGTGGCTTAGAACTAGAAAAAATTTTTTCCTTTATGGAAAGGAGGAAGCATGGCAAGGAGCTAATGGATTTATTTCAAGTCATAATGTGGAACTACTTTTGTTCCCTGCAGAGTTCATCAAGGATATTTTATCAAAATGGCAGGATCTTCGAGACTTCTGCAAAAAAAAAACGTATCTCCAGACCAGCTAATCATGGTCTCTGCTTCTCAAATATTTACTTAGGATTTGAGTCTATTACCAGAGTTAAGATCTTACTTACGCTTTTAATAAAAGTTTTATTCAAAGACTCTCGTCATGTCGCAGGAAATGGTGATAGTAGAACTGGCATAGATTCAGATCTTTACACTTAGAGCTGGTACCCAGCGTCTCTGCTGTTATAAGGCTTGGGGTCTTTTTCTGACTAGGTAGTATATTTTCATGGTTCCAAATACCAGAATTTATAGCAAAGTTTCTTTCCCCACCTCAGGGCTACCTTGCCCCTCCCTGACGGCAGCCATGTTGTCTTGTGCACCATATTTCATAAGGAACAGAAGTGCTGTTTTAAACCCCATTTTGGCATGTGCCAGCTACAACATAGGAAGTATTTTATCGGTTTTTCTTTGTTAATGGCTATTTTTAAATCACTTTTCTGGCTTCTTTTCTAGGTAATAATAGAACGATACAAAGGTGAGAAGCAGCTTCCAGTCCTGGATAAAACAAAGTTCCTGGTGCCTGATCATGTCAACATGAGTGAGCTCATCAAGATAATTAGGTATTTAATCATCTTTTTACTTTATTTCTTTGGGTGACTTCTCATTCTTCATCAGGCTTACAGATAAATCGTCAGTCTAGCTCTGATAAAAATCTATGCAACTTAATAAAACTGTAAGACATTTCACTTCTGAGTTTTTCTATTTCTTACCTGCTGGATCTCAAGTCCCTTCCGATCCTTTCATCATAACATCTACGTAGATGTCTCTTAATCAGAAAAGTTTTATATAGGAAAATAAGTTAAGAGAATGTAGACGTGGTCCAATGGTAATAAATTGCATCAGCTTAGATCTTAGTTTGTAAATTATATTTTGAACTATTTTTATCACATTAGACACTGGTGGCTACTCAGATAGCATACTAGTTTTAAAACTGGCCTCAGGACTTCCCTGGTGGCGCAGTGGTTAAGAATCCGCCTGCCAGTGCAGGGTACAGGGGTTCAAGCCCTGGTCTGGGAAGATCCCACATGCCGTGGAGCAACTAAGCCCGTTCACCACAACTACTGAGCCCGCGCTCTGGAGCCCGCGAGCCACAACTACTGAAGCCCGCGTGCCTAGAGCCCGTGCTCTGCAACAAGAGAAGCCACCACAGTGAGAAGCCCTGCGCACCACAACAAAGACCCAGCGCAGCCAAAAACAAATAAATAATTAATTAGCAAAATAAATAAATAAAACTGGCCTCAGGAAAGTAGTAAGAATGATCTAGCAAGGATTATCATTAATACTTACCATGCATATAGTCGTAGAAAACATCCTGTGTCTTATGAGAAGAAACATTCAAGTCATCGTAAGGCATATATTTCATTTTGCCAAAAGCAGCATTTACAAAATCTTTATACCTTTTTTTTTTTTGCGGTATGCGGGCCTCTCACTGTCGTGGCCTCTCCCGTTGCGGAGCACAGGCTCAGCGGCCATGGCTCACGGGCCCAGCCGCTCCGCGGCATGTGGGATCTTCCCGGACCAGGGCACGAACCCGTGTCCCCTGCATCGGCAGGCGGACTCCCAACCACTGCACCACCAGGGAAGCCCAAAATCTTTATACTTTTATATTGATCCAGGGTGGGTGATATTTTTTACACATTCTCCCTAGGTATTGATGTATCAGCATTTCTTAACGTTTTCTTTCAACAGAAGGCGCTTACAGCTCAACGCTAATCAAGCCTTCTTCCTGTTAGTGAATGGACATAGCATGGTGAGTGTGTCCACGCCAATTTGTGAAGTGTATGAAAGCGAGAAGGATGAAGATGGATTCCTGTATATGGTATACGCCTCTCAGGAGACTTTTGGAATGAAATTGTCTGTGTAAGACTAAAAGAAAATGTGTCTGTTCTAGAATTTAAACCCTTACCAAGGAATAAAAAAGGGATGTTACCAACTGAGATTGATCAGTTCACCTAATCACAGATCATCAAAACAGTAGTGTTCCTGCCTAGGAGTTTTTAGCAAGTTGTTTTTTTGTACTTCAGGCAGAAAAGCTGAGCTCCAAATGAGCACATTCAGCTTTGGGAAACTTCATTATTTAACCTAAGCTGTCTTGTTTTCACATTTAGAAGTTTAAAAATAAAATACTTTGCATTCTAAGTTGCCAATAAAATAGACCTTCAAGTTATTTTAATGTTTTTCCCCCAAAAGGAACTTGCAATTTGAGCATTCAGAGAGACATTCACATTCAGTCTTCTCTCTAGAGAAGAGAACCTGCCAGCTTTGTATAGAAGGGTTTCTACTCGACTAGAGAAATGTCCGTAAGAGGATCTTTAAGCCTAAATTGTCAGGCACAGCCAACCCCCACCCCCAGCCCATTGGCCATAGTAGCTGGCAGAAAGCAGGGTGGACGCGGGTGTATAGGAAATAAGAAGGCTGAGCTGCTGTCCAGGGTTCCTGATTGCTAGTAAGTGTATTTCACATCAGTGCTCTTGTCACAAAGTTTTCATTTGGTTTGTTCTCTAGGCAGTAACGCAGAAAAATACCACTGCTCAACAGGAACCTTGAATAATTTATAATTTTGGTCAAGTTTCTCAAAAGACCTAGAGAAAGAGAATGACTTTTTTTTTTTGTTTTGAATATTCTCTTAAGAGCTCAAAATAGTGCCTGTTTTGGTAAATAAACAAGCAGTTACATGGGTTTCACTCTTTGGGACAAAGGTAGAAAGCTACAGGATACTGAAACAAAAAGCATTAAAATTCAGATACACCTCCTCGACCTTTTGGCTTAAAGCTGTAGATGATCCGTGTTTTATGTTACGTATGTGACTAAAATATGTTATTAAAAAGCATCTTTAAGGGTATTTCAGTTATCACAGTTAGGTCAAGCGGTCCTCAGAATTCCCCCACTCCGTGTGCATGTCGGTTTTGAAAATAGCAAAAGGAAACATGTTCTTCACAGATATTAATGTTAAACGTTAAGCATTTTCAAAGTCCTACTAGAATAAATAACCAGTGCTTCCTACTACCTGCATGGGGTTCACTATGCACTGTTTTGTGAGAGCTGTCACAGAAGGCTCACAGGCCCCCTTGAGACTGTACACGTGGCAGGTCGCCATTTATTTACCCTTGTGCATTTAGACGTGTGTGTGGAAAACTTGTATCAGTGAGTGGCAGTTATTTATCGTAACTGAGGAAGAAAAAGCAATATTACCGCATATGGGCCCTCAACCCCCATCAACTACTCTTCCCGATGCATGCATCTGTCCACGTGGCTAACTTTTAATATGTATATTTTTACATTATGTAAATTCTTAATTAGCCTGTCTTGTTTAGATTGTATACATCATTATATCTGACATTCTTGTAACTACTATGTGACCGATAAGATTCCTTTAAGAAACTATGCTTTTTAAAGACAAAAGTACCATGCTGAGAGGGGTGACTTACTTATATCCCACATTAGTGGGTGGTTACCCTATTTATAGGATCTTTAAAACAAGTACATTTTTAACGAACTAAGGTGAATAAAGGCACAACTAAAAACTGTCATCAAAGTTCAGTTTAATGGATTCGTATTTGAGACTTGGAGTCTATACCATCCACAGCCAAGTGGGTCATATCCTTTCTAATGAGGAGTGCTGAGGCTGGTTTCACTGTGCCAGGGTGGAGGGACACCCACCTCTGAAGGTCTCTGCCTTGTCATAAGCGCCTCGCTCGCATTGGTCAAGGTCCTGACTTCAAAAAACTCAATTCTCTTCAAGGTACAGACGTGCCACAAAGTATGGGGAGAAGGGATGGGGGAGCGACCTAGGTGTTTGTTTTGTGGAAACAGGCACTTGAAAACCTGATCTAAATGGACAGACGTGTAACACGGAAAGGACTGAGAGTGTGCGGGGCGTTGTGCGGCACATGGGACCTGAGGTGGCCGTGCGGGGAGCCGCGTACAGTACAAACAGCAGATGCGCACGTGCCCTCCACCCTCAGAGGCCCTGGAAGTGACCAAACAGAGGGGCTGCTAGCAGGTGCCAGGAGTGGCCAGCTGTGTCACCTGATGCTACTTACCCGACAGGGGACCCGACTAGTCCGAGAACCGTGTGCACGTTTTCCTCCGGGTAACCACGGGTCTGACGACAAGACCAAGAGAAAATGGGGACTCCTGCTGGGGAAAAAGCCCCAGAATTCTCCCTCTGGGGCCTGGCACTGCTCAGGACAGCACCGCAGTCCTGGGCGAGCACAGCACCAGCCCAAGTCCAGAGAGGACGTGGCCTTAGGTGGCAGGGCACATTCATCATGAGTTTGGAAAGGTCCAAAGGATACTTGACCTAGTAATGCTGATAATGCTAGTAATGCTAGTAATGCTGATAACCTTGATTGTTCACGGGCACCTGAGAGCTGGAGCATCTTTAATCCAACCCCAAATCAATTCACATTTCTATTCACAGCCAGGACACTTCTTAAACACCTAGGAAACTTGACAGAAAATGGATTTAAGACCGGGTGTCCCTTTTGCAATGCTGGGAAGAAGGCGGAAAGGACAGACTCCCTAGTTTGGAGGATCGTGATGCGAAAGGCTGTGTGCTTCACACTCTATCGTAGACAAAGACCTAATAAAAAAAGAGACTGCTCTTCCTTTTTTTTAATTTTTATTTTCAGTACATTAAATTGACTCATAAAAACATTCTAAAAATGTACAATTTTTCCTTTTTAACAAAGTATAATAAAACATAAAAACCCCAAAAACAGAATACTTGACATTTACAATTCAAAATCAAATTAGCAGAATATTAAATATTTACAAAACTATATCTTTTAAAAATATTTATAAAGTTACATGCAATTTTGTAGAATTGACATAAAAGAATGGCTCAAAAATGGGAGAATTTTCCTTCATTCCTAAAAAGAAAATATGTCCAATAGAAGCTGGGAAGATTCTTGAGTGTACACGAGGTCTTCAGTTTCAGTACCAAAGCCTGTCTTTGTGCATCTAAGAACTTTACGCATGTGACGGGCTTCTTAACACCGGGGTGACCTGGCAGGCGCACCCCTCCCTCCAATAACAGTGTAGTAACATTGACCTTTGGCCTCAACCAGCACAGTACGTAGTTTGCGAGTGTTGATTAAAGATAACTCACTTTGATTCAGAACCTCGGGGCTTTTCAGTAACGGAGCCTCTTCAGAACCCATGGCTTTTAAATGTCCCCTGCCTCATTCACTGGGAGTCATCTGCACTTTGGAAAGGACGGCCAACCCGCTCAGGTTCCACAGGCCCATCCACTGGGACGGGTGGTCGAGCTGAGCTGGGTCAGGGTTTCCCTTACAACCTTTAAGACTTCAACACGTAACGCCATCAGTTATCAGCGTGTAAAACTAGCAAGGCATCAAATAAGCCACCACGGAAGCAGGAGGAGTGACAACGGCAGGGAGCGAGGAGGGCGTGGCCCACTTCCTGCTCAGCACGTGCTCACTAGCAACACTGCAGTGAGTGGACAGATGCAAGCCTCGGTCAGCCTGTGCTCCAACAGGAACGCATTACAGCTGCATAATGTCAGGCAAAGTTACTACCCGCTATGCATCTCCATACGTAGTGTGCCGTGTAAACTAGCTAGGTGGACTTCTTGCGATAAAGGACCTAGAACTCTAAACAGTGAATTAAAATACTGAACCTACTCACTACTGTGTTAACAAGCTGACTCGTGTAGTTTTTTGGAGATGACAAATGATGCTGGTTTTTTAAAATACCCAGTCACGTGTCTGCTTTCAAGAAAATAGCTTTTTCTTTATTATTCTAAGTGCTAGCTCCCATTTTCTCAGTGCTCTTTAGCAATTAGAAGTTTTTAACATTTATACACTTTCCAATGTTCAATATAATCATAAAATAAAAATTAGAAAATAAGGTAGAAAATTGAGTGTTCTGCTTTAAAAAAAAAAAAAAAAGATTAGTGTTTTATCCCAACGTTGTATTCTACTTCAATCTGTACATTCCACTTTCCCCATTCTTGGAGATAAAAAATGGGGTTAGAAACCTTAAAATATGACAGACTACACAGAGCAAAGTGGCTGGTGCCACACCTACCTGGTTGCCACAGCATTTGGAAACTGAGCCCACAATTTCAGGAAAATAAGTAGTTGAAAGGGTCAGTCTGATCTGTGTTTCTAGCTGATGAGGACGTCCTCTGAGGAAATGCCAAATGCTCTTTAGGCTCACTGACTGTGGTTGCTTCTGGAGAGAAATTTCATCAGAGAATACTGCTAGCAAATATTCCCAAGTTCAAGTATGCGATTCACTTGGGAAGAGGTCTCACGGAGCGGCAGCTGAATGCTTTGTGTCCTGGTGTCTCACATTTACGTTTTACCACTCTCAACTCGGAATGGCCTCACTGGAGACGTCACTCTGCACATGCACTTTCAAAGACAGCTGGAAGTTTCCCTAAGACTCTGATGACTGGAACACAGCCACACAATGTCTGAACTTATCTCCCTCAATTTGAATGTCATACTTCAAATTGAAGTTCGTTTTAATTTTTTGTCGTATTTAACGCTAACCTCTAATATTTATCAAAACAGTTATAAGGGTAACAACAGACACACTTTCATTCCCCAATGCTGACCACTGAAACGAAAAACCTAAATATGATTTTTTTCTTTTGTCATGAGACGGTTTTCAACAGTTTCACTGTGTTGAATGAAATAGGATTTATTTAAAATAGTTCTTTGTTTAAAAAACCAAAAATTTTAAAAGTTTGGCTTTCAGCACATATCCAGGCCACTGTAACGGCCTTCAGAAATATTAAAATCGTAAACATCAATGAACACTCTAAGTCTTCCTTAAACATAATAATGACAAGTTCCAGTCTAGTACTCTTTAAGGCAAAGTTGTGTCAGTTCTCGTAATTTTGACATTTTGTAGTGTTTATAATTTAAGAGATCAATGTAACATTCCCCCAAAATGCTGTTGTAAGCATCATTACTTCAAAACTGTATGTAATACTGTGTACCAGGAAGAGAGAGAAGAATACAGAGGTCTGTCAATTCTGCATTGCATAGAAATAAAACTCTACTAAAATAAAACTCTTAAAAACTCTACTAAAAGCCTTTCATTAAAAAAATGTAACAACTTTCTGCTTTCGTTTCCGTGAAGCAGGAAACTGATCTCAAAATTTGAAGGCTTACATCACAATGCCTCAAATTCTAGGGGATTCTTTTGATTTACACCAATTTTACATGAGGCTGATTGTCCCATTTGAAGAGTGGTCTGAGTATTGTGATTTTCTTTTTTTAAATAAATATTCAACTGGAAAATCCCTGGGCAAGACCTTACCAATCAATATTTTAATATTGAAGGCTTTAGCATTTAAAACAATATTGTTTGAGCAGAAAATTCCCTTTAGCCTGGAAGCTTTAAGTCCCTAACTTTCGGACCAAAAGCTCTCATTGCAATGGGGTGAAATTGAGAGCTGTGTGGTGGACTTTATTTCCCACCTTGGTAAAACTAGACTTCTGCAGATCTTGTAGCTCTGTCCTGTCAGTGTATTCTCTTTCAGAGTCTTACCACTTTCTATTGTAGTTTTCCAGGTAATTTTTAACGGAACTAACTATTGATACACAGCCTAATACAAAAGAAGTTGACAGGAGAAAATTTCAAATCGTTTGCTCAGAGACTATAGGACTGTATTATTGTTGTTGAAATGTCTGTCTCAAGTGTGAATCCATTAGCAGTGAGCCTTGGGGTCCTTGGGAAGTCCATGGGAGATAAAAGAACTTGCAAACTTGGCTAAGGATGTGCAGCATCCATCAGTGCCGCTCACGAGGTGTGCTGCTATCGCGTCTCTGCCAGAGTTCCTTCGTGGTGGAGGACGACAGGACTCAAAGCTCGGAAGGGCTGGGAAGGAAGGTGTCCTCAAAGCTTTGACTACTAGGGATTCTCTGGGACTTGGACCCTTTTAGAAATTAAGTTGTTGCAAGTAACTATTTCTATTTAATAATGTAGTTTAAATTTATTTGTAGGAGAAAAAAAAAAAGAAAAAAGAAAAAAAAACCCTGAAACTGCTACAAGTGCTTTTAGGGAGGGAAGGAAATACTAAAATCTCTGTTGTGTACTAAATCATGTAGCCTGCTGGTGCGGACTCTAAGAACGGATTCTCTGAGCGTCTTGCACTGACCGGTCTCGGGGAGTTTGTCTCCCAGAACTGCAGAGATGGACATCAGTTTCCATTCTTCGGTAGTGCAATCCTTAAAAAGCCCAGAGATTAGTACCTAACCACTTTAAGAACGAAACAGAACAGAACAGAACAAAGGCGACGTTTTCCCTCACCAGGGGTGTCAAGAGTCCGACTGGTAGAACTCCACTTGGAGAACTCCGACCTTCAGTTCTCGATTCCAACCTCACGTAGCTGCCCTGGAATTACGTGTGAGCCTAGAAGGACCAATTACGGCAATGCTCTTCAGGAGACGGGAGGTCTCTGCATTGCAACCAAGGGTGGAGGTGGCCAACTTTCACCCACAGTGGAGATACCCACTAGGCCAGTCCTGACATCAAGCTCCCGTCTAGGATTTTGGCAATAAAACTGAGTTTGATGCACTCCTACGCTAGGTTTTCTATCCAGTCTAGGAAAGTAAAGCACCTTTGGATTAGAAAGATTGAGCTCAACAGCAACTAGACTTCTCAGTTTTGTATTTAATTCTCCTTAGGTCTCCATGGCTTAATAGTGTCCTGTTGCCAGAGAAAAATATCAATCTGTAGAGTCCAGACTTTCTGCTGGAGGGGCATATTTCAACCTAAAAGTACCTGGAGGGGAGAAAAGAGAGATCAAATTTGAATCACCATAGAATTACTGCCATGACCTGTCCAAAGTCACTTCCAGAGCCACTGGAGGGGCATATTTCAACCTAAAAGTACCTGGAGGGGAGAAAAGAGAGATCAAATTTGAATCACCATAGAATTACTGCCACGACCTGTCCAAAGTCACTTCCAGAGCCACTGGTCAAGATCTGGGTGCTGGCTATCCAGACCACCTGTTCTGACCACTCCCAGCTCCCCTGGCTCCACCCCGCAGGCTGGACATTATCTTAACAAGTTTATCAAATCAGAGAAGGGGTGAAAAAGACTGAAGAGTTCCCAGTCTGTTTCTTCATTCTTTGGGAGCTCAGACAGCACAGTATTGGCCCCCTTCCTTGGGACAGGGCAAGGGAGGCCTGGCCGCCACCACAGGCCTCTGGGCTCGCTGCGTCAGGAGACGCAGCACCACCTCTATCAACGGGGGAGGGCGGGCCCACAGTCACTCCACCTGCCACCAGACCTGATTCCAAGTTGTCTGTAAAGCTCTCCAGGTGACTAAGGGGCACAGGCAGGTCTGGAACAACCCTCAAAAGTCTCCAGAAAGCAAGTGGCTGACTATCCAAGGTCGCACAGTGAGCAGTCGCAGGCTGGGACCAGTTTTCCCAACGCCCAGCCTAATCTTTCCAAGGAAAACAGCAAGAACAAACCTGGTGTGGTAACGACAGCAGACACACACTTGACTAAAGGAGACAAGAGTGAGTAGCAAAGGGGGAAGGAAGAAGATGCAGCACAGAGAGTAAGGACACCACGTAGCCGCCACACAACGCCCACGGCCACGGCCATGGCCACGGCCACTCTAGACGGGGGAAGAGAAGCGGGGACAGCGAGTTCCACCTGTAGCGCCTGAACTCGCATGCCACGCCCTCGGTTCTCAGTTAAACACCGGCGGCGGTGGCACTAAATCACCCATGCTTCCTCCCCAGTCACGTGGCACAAAAATAACAGGCCAAGGAGCCACTGGGCCACAGCCAGCGAGCCACACTCTAAAATGAGAAGCAGGCTGAAACCACAGAGACAGTCTCAGAACCAAAGCAGACCTTCTGGGGGCTGCACAGCCCATCAAGAGTTTCGTGCTTTTTCAGAGAGCATTTGAAAAACCACTTCTTGCTTGCTTTAAAAAAAAAAAAAAGGAAGTTGACTATTACTTTCACAGAAAGGACGCTCCTGTCTGGAGCTCTCCACCTCGGGGGCCTTTACCTTGCCGGTTGAAGTCCATGGACGGCTGCTTGCAGTCCTGAGCGCGGTGACCGGTGGCCCCACAGTTGTAACATGACAGATTCCCGCTCTTTTTGTGACTGGAGCCGTTGCTACTACCCACCAAGCCCTGGGCCTGGTAGACGCCCGCCGCCCCCATGAAGTTCTGCACGGGCGGGACGGTGAAGGCCGACTGGCCGCCCAGCACGGGCTCGGGGCCCACGCCGCTGCTGTAGGGCGAGTGCACGACCGGGAAGGCGCCGCCGCCGTACTGCTGGGCGCCCACGTAGCCACTGCCGCACATGGGACTGAACGGCAGGAACGGGAAGGGGAAGACGGACGGCCCCGAGAACGGGTGCTGGAAGTAGTTGGCGTAGCTGACAGTTAGGCCGCTCGAGCCGCAGCTCCCGCTGCAGCCGCAGGACGTGCACACGACGCAGCCGGGGAGCGGGGCGGGCGCGGGCTGCTGGGGCGCCGGCTGCTGCTGATGGTGGTGGTGGTGGTGGTGGTTCTGGGCCGAGGCGGGGAGGTTTCCGGGGGAGCCGCCGCCGCCGCCGCCGCCGCCGCCGCCGCCGCCGCCACTGCTGCTATAGAAGCTGCTTTCGGGGACCGAGGAGAGCGCGGGGCTGGAGCTGGGGGCGGGGCAGCTGGGCACGGTGGCCATGTTTGCAAAGGACGTGGCAGGGTGGCTACCGGCAGAGGCAGTGTTGCTGTTTGCGCAGAAGCTGCCCTGCAGGGGGCCCACGGGCCCACTGCTCATCGCAGAGAAGGCAGCTTTGGTGTTGGCTGTGTACAGAGCAGTCCGAGGGTTTATTATGGCAGGGGGCACGCTTATTTGCACGTTGCCGGAACAGGAGGTTTGCCCAGACACGGCAGAATCTGCAGGGACAGATGAAGACACCAGAAGTTTGATGGGTGGCCGAGCCACATGGAAGACGGTGCTGGACGTCCCTGCGGCAGCAGTGCTGGTCTCCACCACCAGGGCCGGCTGCTGTGCCGGCTTCATCACCCTGTCGAGGGCGGACGCGTGGACGACTTTGGTGCGGGGACCAAAGGAGACAGTGGGCGACACAGAGCTGCTCTCGGTGAGTCCGGAAAGGACCTGCATGGGCTGATGGGGGGTGGACGCGGGTAGCATGTCCATCATGGTGCCGCCAAAGTTCTTGTCCACTTTGATGCCGCTTCTCGGTCCGGAGACTTTACTGCGCTCCTCGAGAGACAGCAGCGAGTGCACAGAGGACGAGAGGAGCTTCATGTCCGCGCCCCCCCTCTCCGCCTTGTGCACGGAGTTCAGCATCCGGATGGGCGCGATGTGCGAGGCCGCCGTCATCATCTGCGGGGGCAGCGGGTGGTGGCCCGACGGGTTGGAGCCTGCTTCGTTCTGCACGGGGAGGACCTGGGCTGTGGGCCTGGCGGAACTTGAAGTGAAATGGTTCAGCAGCATCACCGGCTTCTCCTTGTCAGAGCCCTCCAAGTGGATCTCCACACCTAGAGAGGCGGAAACAGCGTCAGCACAGCTTCCGCAGACCAGGGCGGGGCGGCACAGCGCGAGCCACACGGGGCGTGCTTACGTCTGTCGTTCTCCTCCGCGCTGTCCGAGCTCTCTTCCCGGGCCTGCACGCCCATCGGGCTGGGCGAGGAGCTGGAACACTCGGAGGAGCTGCCTTCCCGGGCCGTCTGGTGCGGAGGCTGCGCCACCTCCACCCGCAGCGCTGCGGAGAAGGCACAGGTGACAGCCCGGAGGTGGCACCTAGGTCCGCGAGCCACGGGATGCCGACGGGGGCTGTGCCAGCCGGCGCCAACCGCGCCCTCCCCTCCCACCCGCATGCATGCCTATCGGGCTCATTTTCTATCCTGTCCCTATTCATACAGGGCTGAGGCTCACAAGCCCGCCAGGCGGCAGACGCACACGTGGCCGTGCTCTCAGCCTCCCCAAGCAGACGCTGCAGGACAGGAAAAGGACCCCCAAACCACCGGGTGCTACAACAGCCGCACTCCACAGACAGACACCTCCGTTTTCTGAGGACCGGGGACATAAGACCTTTTCAGTCAAATAAGCACTGAAAAGATGCAATGACATTTTTTCTTCCTGGTTTACTGTCACTCTTGGTATTTCTAGTGCATGAGGAAAACAGCAGAACAGCTGTTACCGTGACCCTCCCCCTCCTGCCGAGGAGAGGACGGCAGGGAGAAGAGGAGGAAGGCTGGTGGCTCGGCATCAGGGACTTCAGGATGGACCTGCAGGGCGATGGCCTAAAACCGCCTCCACACCTGCCATGGTCGGGGGGGGGGGGGGGGGGGGGGAGAGGCTTTCATCTGTTTTGCATACTTCCTACTCTCTCCCTTTCACCAGAGCAGTTTCTGGGTCTAACGCTTTTGCCCAAACCACTTCAGGCGAGTCACCAGTCTCCAGCTCCTAACACAAACGTCCCTTCTATTTTCCTGTCGCAGAAACTATAAAAGCTAAAATAATGAAAAGTAACTCTTAAGTATGAGAAAATGGAAACAGAAAAGTCCCAATTTTGAGACTTCCGTGGTGGCTCAGTGGTCAAGAATCCACCTGCCAATGCAGGGGACACGGGTTCAAGCCCTGGTCAGGGAACTAAGATCCCACATACCGCGGAGCAACTAAGCCCGTGCGCCACAACTACTGAGCCCACGAGCCTAGAGCCCGTGCTCTGCAACAAGAGAAGCCACTGCAACGAGAAGTCCGCGCACCACGATGAAGAGTGGCCCCCGCTCGCCGCAACTAGAGAAAGCCCGCGCACAGCAACAAAGACCCAACGCAGCCAAAAGTTTAATTAATTAATTAATTTAAAAATAAAATAAACTAAAATAATGAAAAGTAACTCTAAGCACTAGGAAACAGAAAGGGAAAAGGGGCGTGACCTGCGGCCTGGCCCTCCTCCGAAGGGTCCCAGGTCCAGGCGCGCCCGGCCCCACCCACCTGCAGCATGGCTGCTTCGCACCGGCTGCACAGGCCCCACGTGGCTGGTGGGGGGAACGCGGGCCACTCCGCTGCTGCTGACTGGGGGAGGGGCCGAGGGGTTCAGGCACCGTTTCTCTGACTTCTCCCTGTGCGACAGGAAAGCACAGCAACAAGCGAGCGTTCAGTTCTGCTGCAGAGCCTCTCCGCGTTTCAGTCTCTACTTAATAAGGCTGATTTCCGCCAAAATAATCTCCAGGGTGGAAGATAACGCATTCTGACTTCTCAGATTCACTCTAAAGGGTCCTTCCTAGCAAACCAAAGCCACATTTGTAGAATCTTAAGAGCATTAATTAAGGTTTGATAAGCAATCAGCAGTAATAAGTCCTAGCGTCTGTTCCGCATGTTAGAAACTAAAATGAAGACACATTCCGTAAACAATCTCACACTCACTTCTCCAACTCCAGCTGAGTCTTGAGCTTCTTCTTTGCTCCCATGGTGAGGGATTCAAATTTATTTAGATCTTCTTCCGTGAGGCTCAGAAACTTCCACAGAAGAAACAAATTACAAAGTGTGAGAATTAATTAGGATTCTGAAGACAAAGAACTTGGAGTTTAATTTCATAAACGTATTCTACCTCTAGGATATGTAAACAGATCAAACTTAAGTAGATAATAAAAGACTGGGGATCGCTGTCAAACATTTACTTGCTAAATGACTTGGTGTCCAGGGTCCAAAATATAAGACGCTCATTGTGCGTCCGAGGGTCACGGGCTGTGCCCACTGAGCCTTCAGCACAGGCGTCCGAGTGACAGCTGGGTGAAGACTGGGCACCTGGAAGGTCCGTGCTATGCGGGCAGGAGACTGAAACAGTGTTCTGCGTCTCAACTGCTGCAGAGATGCAGCTGGTGGAAGTGTCTCCCCTCCCGGGGCTCTCCCTCCAGCGATAGGAGCAGTCTTCTTTAGTGGCTCTTTTTTCTTGAGATCATGGTCATTTTAGGGACAACAGCAACTTTGTTGGGTAGCCAATGATCCAGAAAAGTAGATGCCATCCAAACTGAACGGCGACCTAACTCACTGGCCTCATTCTAAGAAAAAAGATGATACTTGGTTCTCACAACGGTCCATAACATGATTTGTGATCTTAGCCTTTTCAACTCATACATTACGCTAAAACTTTTTCAACTGATCATGACCAAGGTTAGTAAAATCTGTTGTTTTTAAGACTTGTGAATCCTAAACTGAGAGTATTGAAAATTTACTTAAAATGTGTTTTTTATTAGCAGTAAAAGCTTGATTTCTAGATTCTTCAATTGCAGATTTTTGGACAAACGAAACGTTTGCAGAGATAAAAGGCACCAAGTCACTTCATCCAGCAGGGGGAGCTCAGAGTTCAAACATCACATACAGGTCCGATTTACTTTTACCATTAACACTGAAACTTAAGAAATTTCAGAATTTTTTAACAGTGAAAAAATGCTCCTTGTCAAAACTGTATTGTAAAAGATAACTGCTATGTAGGATTTCTTGAAAGACATAAAATTCATCTATTCCTTTAGCTCTAAGAGCCTACATGAAGGCAGGTCATCAGACAACCCTTTTGCACTGGGCTCTTGTAAAAGGCTACGCTGAGGGGCGTCTAAGAAAGGGGGACGCGGGGCCCACAATTCACTACCTCTACCCACTGAAGGGCTGCTGGAGACATAGCCCTCAGTCACAGACAGTGAGCGTCTCGTTTGGGAAGACCCCAAACTATCTTAAGAAAGCTGTTTGTTCACAGACAACTGTGATCCAGCGTTTGCTTCAGCTGCAGGTAGCCTCCAAATTCAAATCCACGGCCCCTCCAGCAAGCTCACGGGACTTGTGGGGACGCGCATCTGCAGGTGTTGAGGACCAGGTGGTATGACCTCCACGACACACACGCTGCAGAAACCCAACTCAGTTCCTCTAGGAATGAAGGAATGAGGTCCAAAGAATGACGGGTTACCTGAGACAACAAGCACATTCTCGCTGCCTGCTAGTAACCAACGTACCTTCTCCATCGTGAGCTGTTTAAAGACGGGGTAGTACTTGTGCAAACGCAGTTTCCGAAGCCAGTCTAAAATCCCATTTTGCTCCTGGGTCTGCGGGGCCTGCAGGCTGGAAGGCATCAAGATAGCGGGCGAGCTGTCCATCGGGGTCCGGTAGGCCAGAGCTGAGCCTGCACCCCCCGCGTGTGAGCAGTGGGGCAAGGCGGACGTGCTGGCCGAGTGCTGCCCGTGATGCTGGGTGCCGCCCTGAGACGACGGGATGCCGGCCACTCCGCACACAGGCCTGCGAGGACAGCAGACAGGTAGTTTTCAAAAGACCACGGCCTCCACCGAGGACCAGCTCCTACAGCCTGGACTGCATCTGCAGCCATGTCCACTGCTGGCGCCAGAGCTACTGCCACCACCACCCTGGGGTGAACGTCTGAAGGTGTGGACGTGTGCGTGCACGGACGTGTGTGTACCCATCTAGATGCTGCACTTGAGTACGTGTGTACATGTTACGTATATGTACGCGTCTGTGTGTCGCCACCAGACCTGTGGCTTTGCTGCCTAGTTTCTTTCTGTTGCTTCTATCACAGGATGATACTGATAATCATATATTAAAACTCCAAAATCTTGAATATTCGTTAATTTTTTTTTTTTGAAAAGTAAATTCTAGAAAGCTGAAGGACCAAAGCATCACCCTCTGTCCCTGCCCCTTCCACACTAAACTGACATATTACATGTTTACACACACCAGGCAGAGGGTGAAGGAAGTCAGCACCTTCAAAGACCTCATTACCTGACTAGAGCTCACGGAACCGTGTGTGTGTGTGCGCGCGCACGTGTGTACGCCCCGTCTGTGATGTCAGCCCATTTTAATGCTGGCTGTCAGTCCAGACGTGCAATCTGTCTGTCACCCGCGCACTGCCGCCATCACTGTCGGGCCCCGTGCTGGCAGAGGGACCTCCAGAGCAGCAACTCTGGCCCTTCGTGGGCTTAATCACTCCCCAAGAGCTTGTAAAAATGAAGATTCTCAGAAATTTTGGTTTCCTAGAATGTGCAGGGCCCAGAAACTGGCATTTGCAATAAGGGTCTTTGGGAATTCTAATTCCAGGGGCTCCGAGAACCACTTTTTTTTTTTTTTTTTAAGAAATCAAAAAGTGGATTATCTCTATCCAATTCTTCTCTCAATATTATTATTCAAGACTAAGATCAAGAGTGACTTAACTCTAGAAACAACTCTTTACACAAAATGAAAAGTAAGCTCTGTAATAAGGCTGACTGGAAATGTGTTGGTTACACGGTAGAAGTCTCACCTTCCAGACACGCCCATCACGGTACCGACTTTAGACAGGGAAGGGTTGCCAGGACCTACAAGTTAAAATAGGTATAATTTATTTACAGACCATAAAAATGGTTCTACTTTTATTCAATTATATTTTACAAACTCACTTGGACTTTGAAGCTGTTGGGTGGGAGATGAAGTGCTGAAAAATTTCTTAACGTGGTCATTTTTTAATATCTGAGAAGGTAACGCAGCCAAATACCTAGAAATGAAACAGAGTGGTTTTATCAGCATCAAAACGTGTTACCAAAAAGTAACTGGGAGAGAAATTTTAATTTTCAATTAAGAGACATATATAGCAGAGGAACACTAAACCGAAGTGCCTTAACCTATATTCTTCCTGCCTTCTTCAGTTTTATTCTTGGTGCGATTCATACTGTTTCCTGGTGCCCCTTTTCCTTACTTACACTGTGTTACGCTGTATGAATCGAGTCTCTCAGGGCCCACAACCCGGGCCATGAGCACCGCTGGGGCCGTCACAGCTGCTGGGGGGCACGCTGATGTTGGCCCCAGTCCCCGGGGCCCTCTGTGCGCATGTACAAGACCAACGCGCCAGGACGTCATCAAGGGTCCAGAGCCACTGGGCCCAGGAGACTTTTTATTAGGTCCTCCTTTTATCCTTTCAACTACAGGGCAGAGGCAGATTTTATTTCATTAAGACCGTCAAAATTACATTAAATGGTGGCATACACTTTGAAATTCCTTCACTTATATATTCTCAAAATCACGCCTAGATTATTAACATCCTTCAAATTCTCCATAACTGATGAAAACCCCTAGAGGCAAACAGGAGACCTGAACCATCCAGACCGCATGTCACCTGAGGAGCCCCTCAGATGCCTGGGCAGCTCACGTCGGGCCCCGCCCGCGCCACAGAGGGCCATCGGCGGCCGCCCGCGCCGTGGCCTTGGGTGGGGTGACGAGCATTACCTCAGGTCCGCTTCCAGATCCATGTGGTTTCGCTCTACATAGAATGCATCTGGGCCAGCTAAGCAAGGAATGAATTTCTCCAAATTTTCTTCAGGACACAGCTGAGATAACTGAAAGACGAAAAGGCATAGGAAGTATGTCACAATTCATCTTACAGAACCAGAACTCCTCACTGTGGGAAACACTTGGGCAGGTACTGGCTGCTGACACCTGCTGCTGTGATTCTGGGAGCCACCTGGGCTTCTGCGTCCACGTGGGACGCAGGGAGCAACAACCCACCACAACATCAAGAAGCAGCTCGACACTCCACACAGCCGTGCCTGCTCTTGAGCCCAGCAGAGGGCTGAGCTGCAAGGCCACCATGTGAACCGAATTCCAAGACGGACCTGCCCCTCTGAGGACACAGGGCACGTGAACTGTCTCAGCCGTGGCAGAGCCCGCGGGAGAGATGGCTGCCATACAGGCAGGCAGAAGAGATCGGCTGGGATGAGCGCCTCCCCACAGGCTGAGTGTGCGTCAGACAGCAGTCAGCCCGGAGCCCAGACGCAGGGGGCCTGTGTCCTCATTCCCGAGCTCCCTTCCACAGGCGGGGAGGCTGGGAGAGTCTGCACAGGTGGCACAGGGGTGGGGCGGCTGCCCCTGGGGCTGAGGCTGGAAAGCCCGCAGGCCTTTCCCTGGAGCCCGCTCTCAATCCAAAGCAAAAAGCCCGCAAGCCGCCGGGGGCGGGGCGAGACCGCTCGTGCTCCCAGAGCACAAGCAAAAGCCCCCGTTTCTGGGGCGGAGGCAGAAGGCCTTCAGGCCTCTGGAGGAGGAGGGGAAAGTCCTCCCGGCACCAGGTCACAGGCAGAGACACCCTGCTTCTCAGGGAAGATGAGAACACAACCCCTCTGGCCCCAAGGAAGGGGCAAGAAAGCCCTCCTGAGCCGAGTCAGCTGCTGCTGGGGAAGGAAGGGGCCGGGACGCTGAGAAAGGCCCCCCACGACCCCGTGGCTAGAGCTGGGGCTGCACCGGCAGGACAGGGAACCACTCCGACCCTCACCGAGCATCCATCACCACGCCACAAGTAACAGCAGTCTCCCCAGGGAGGGAGGAGTCAACGGAGCGGGGAGACGCCCTCTGTGCCGCAGGTGGAGCAAGACTACTCCAGGCTCCTCTCGAGGCTCAAGGGAGCAGCAGGCCTCCCTGGAGGAACCTGAGGCCTGTGGTGCAACAGCAAAACCCAAACCCAGCCCCGCTCCCGACGAGACCAACCTGAAGCCCCGCCGCTGGTGCAACAGGTGCAGCAGCAGGCCCGTCTGCAGGCTAGTTTCTAGACGTGACGTCTAACGTTCAGTCAAAAATTGTAAGATGAAAAAGAGGGGGCGATCTATCGTCAAGATAATCATCGGAGCCAGACTGGAAAATAACCCAGATGTTGGCACTATCACACAGGACTTGGAATAACTATGCTGAACATACTAAAGGACTTCGTTTAAAAACATGAACAACATGCGTGAACGAGTGGGAAATGTCATCAGAGAGACGGAAACTTTCTATTAAAAGACGTTATCAAACGGAAAAGCTACAGAAAACAAAAGAACAAAAAACCCCAAAACCATGGTACTAGAGACGAAGAATACAGCTCGTCGGCAACCTGGGTAGAGCTGAGGAGAAACGTAAGTAAACTTGAAGACGGGGTCACGTACACATGACTCAAGGCCCGGAAGAAGAGAGAGTGGGGCAGGAGAAATATCTGAAGAGATAATGGACAAGAAGTTTCCAACATTACTGACAGACAGCAAGGCAGAGACCAGGAAGGGCAGAGAACCCAAAGCCAGGTGAGTATCAGCCACTGCAAACACCCAGACAAAAGAGTGGCAAAGTCGGCCGGCATCAGCGGAGTCCAGAGAAGTGCTTTTTCACAAGACAAGAGGATAGGCACAAAGGAGAGGAAATTCAGTGTTCTAAGTGGTGCAGAGGAAACAGGGAACCCCCGGGGAGGATCACTAATCAATCCTAGAAAGCACGGCACTGTGGCGTCCTTCAGTGCATGGCAGGCCTAAATAAGAGGCACACTCAAACAACTTCTGCCCAAGCTTCTCAAACAGGATCCATCAACTCGATTCTGTCCTACAGGATTATATCCTTAATTTCATAATTAAATTGCAAGCCAACTTTGGAGACACTTCAGCTATGTTATTCCACACAACAAAGGTGACTGCTTCAGCTGAACAACTGCGGCAAAGACAGTGGTTCACTGCTCCGGCACAGGCCAGGCCAGGGGACTTTAGACACACAGGTGTCTACGTATATAACACGTGTACGTGGGGGTAAAGAAGTAATTCTTTAGTAGTGCAGCTTGTTCAAACGGTATTTTTTGAATCAATTTTAAACCAAACAGGTTGTACGTCATCTGTATTTCAACTTTAAAAAATAAAAACAAACAGGAAAATTCAATATGTAAACGGAATAAGGTGGAAAAAGGTGAAGTGTCTGCCCACTGCCGCCACGTGAGCCCCTCACTCAGCCTCGGCTGAGCTGTAACAAACCACCACCAGCCAAACACCCCTTGGGCACCTTCACACTCGCATCTTTCTGTCCCATCTCGTTCTCCGCAACCGGAAGGAATGTGGACCGTGGCCCTGAGGGCCACTCGCCCTGTTGGAGCACGAATCCCCGGCACTGCACCCGCTGAAGGCTGCAACCACGGAAATTACCTGGCAGTCCAGTGGACCGTGGGGAATGAGACCCTTTTAATTTTTGTAAGAGCCCTTAAATCACCTTACCTTTGAAATAAATTCAGTCACTTCAGAGGAAGATTTGGTTACTGATGTTACTGAAGAATCAGACCACAAGACCTTAAAAACAAATAAACAAACAAACCTTAAAAACAGACGCCACATACTTAATTCCCAACACACTTGTCCAGGGATTCGTGGCCGGTACAGGCGCGGTAGTGGGACAAGCCCTAGTGCGCCTCTCGCATGGGGCGTTTATGTACCCCTTGGCTTGTTACAGAAAGAATGTTCACGTAACTCAAGTGCATTAAAGCTTAACTTCCTGTTTTGCGCAATTATTCAAGGATCAGTGTTATCACTCAAGCTGCTCCCCAAAGCGTCAGAAAGTCCCTGCCGACCCCGACTGCGAGTATGTGTGTGAGCACATCATCCTCACGTGTTCAGGTCAGTCCACGCAACTGTGGATGTGGAATCAAGAAATTACCGGAAACGAGCTCATCCAAACAGTAAGTACTCCATACGTGTTCAGTGCTGGGGGCGTGCTGACGGGAGGAGGCCAGGTCCCAGCCCTCAGGAATCTGACAGAACTGGGGGGGTGACACAGGCCAGGGCAGTCAGTACCAGAATTGCGGGGAACATCCTCCATCGCAGGGGGCGGGGGAAGAATTCGGGGAGAAAACATCAGAAAGGTCTTTCTGGAAGTTCTACAAAGCCCGGTGTGTCTGTTTTCCCTTCCTGCACCTACGACAGCAGCAGTTTTAGTTCATGACTCCACAAATGGACTGTAAGTTCCCCGGGGCAGAGGGCTTTCCTGCACCGGGGAAAGCGTGAGCTGAACTCAGAAGGCGCGAGAAGGACAGAGGGGACAGGATGAGATGGGAGGGAAGCAGGGTCCATAACAAGAAGGGTTAAACCATGAACGAGGACGTTTACCCTAAAATCCAGAAGGAGCGTTGGAGGATTACAAGTCGGGAAATAAAATGACTGAGTGTATTTTATCACCAATAGGAAAGCGTTGTATTTACACTGATTTAGAGAAAAGAGGTTGGAGACACCAAACAACTCTCATGCTCTCCTCCCACCCCGCGCTGGCCTTCATCTTCTGAGAAGCGGCCCAGCATGTTTGCTGACGGTCTCCGGGGCCTGAAGCGCTGGCCGTCTCTCCTCTCTGTTGAAATTCACGTGAGTTCCTCTCTGCTCTGGTGGCTGTCACATCACGTAACAATTACTAAGGTATGTTTTTCAAGCCCCCACAAAATACAAGCCAATCAAGGAAAGGGACCTCTCTTCTTCGTCTCTGAATTCCCTACGCCTCCCAGAATTGATCAAGGCAAGTGCTGGCATTTCTGAATGAAGGTGCTGTGCCATCCAAAATCTACCTACACTAAAATCAAAGTACCTACGCCATTTTTTCTGTCTAAAATAATTAAATCTTTTAACAACACGAAAAGGAAGTTTGGGGGAGAGTGAGCTGCTCCCCACATAAAACACCAGTAACATCCATGATTAAAGGTGAGAACTTGCTAGCATTAGATGTGTGACCCAAAGTACAGCTGTCGTGGTTTTCTAAGTAAAACGTGCCGCATGTCACGTGGCACGAACGCACCCTAACCCAACTAAAGCGTGAAGTCCAACACCCAAATGGCGAGCACGGCACGGACACACCATTCTATGCTGAAACAGACAGTCTGCTTCCCCGACAATTATATATTTTAAATAGGCGCGACTGTTCTAGGTTGTCTGCTCCTGGTATATTTTTCTCTGACTTCCAAAAGGACTTGCTGCTCCAACCAGGGGCAAGGGCTGGAAACCAGCAGACCTCAGCAGCACTCTGCACTGCAGGTGACGCAGGCTGGCCTGACCCAGTCCCCTGGAGGGGCACGGACACGGGAGAGCAGCCTCGCACTGTGCCATGTGCTAGAGACACGTGATCTACCACGTCCAAGACAGCACCGATCCTAAGCTACCCTGCTGCTGATGTACCACCAAGAAGAAACACTGCCAATCAGCACAGTATTTTTCAACCACCCATAGTCGCTCCAAGAGCCACTGAGACCTGCTGAGATGGATTTTAATGTATCTTAAACATACACAAAAAAGCATGGGGACTTCCCTGTGGCGCAGTGGTTAAGAATCCGCCTGCCAACCCAGGGGACACGGGTTCGAACTCTGTCCTGGGAAGACCCACACGCTGTGGAGCAACTAAGCCCGCGAGCCACAACTACTGAGCCTGCGCTCTAGAGCCTGTGAGCCACAACTACCGAGCCCGCGTGCCACAACTAATGAAGCCGGCGTGCCTTGAGCCTGTGCTCTGCAACAAGAGAAGCCACCGCAATGAGAAGCCCGCGCACCACAACAAAGACCCAACGCAGCCAAAAAAAAAGAAGCACAGTATGCACAGAGTACATAAGGGTACTGAGGATTTCTTCACACTCAGGGTCTAACTCCTCTGACCCACTGTCCATCTCAGCTCTCAGCACCCTCTGGAGAAGGGGGAGCAGCGTCTTCTTCACTCACACAGGCAGCAGCTCAGGCAAAGGCCCTGCCACTGCT
This sequence comes from Phocoena phocoena, assembly GCF_963924675.1. Classification (NCBI taxonomy): domain Eukaryota; kingdom Metazoa; phylum Chordata; class Mammalia; order Artiodactyla; family Phocoenidae; genus Phocoena; species Phocoena phocoena. Next base: position 57,531,427 of record NC_089238.1, read on the forward strand.
CAGGCCACAGCCCTCACGTGAGCAAGCAGCCCAGTGCCACCAGACCTGCCACCAGACCTCTGAGGACCTCTGAAGTCGAATACAAGGACAGGCAAAGCAGTCACAAAGAACAAGGCAGCCTGGAGGTGGCACGGACCATGCACTCAAAACTCGCTTTTAAAACTAAAAACTATCAACGGTATTCTCAGCGAACTAAGAGCAGAAAGCATCGCCAAGAACAGGATGCTATGAAAAAAGAATCGCCAGGGAACAGAGGTCTCTGTTGTTAAAAACAGGACAGCAGAAGTGAAACATTCACTTCAAGAGATGGAAGATGAGGGAATCTTCCATAGGATAGATCAAAGAAGTCAAAGGGAAAGAAAATAGAGGAAAAAAAAATAAAACAGAGGACCAGTCTTGAGGTCCAACAGGCAGACAGCAGGAGTTCCAAAACAAGAAAACTGAGAGAAACAGGACAGAGGAAATCAAAGGGAATGATTCAAGAAAAGGAACTCAAATTAATGGACTTAAGTTAAAAGGGCTGACTTGCATCTCAGCACAGTGGATGATAACCTATACCCAAGCCTGGCTCTGAGAAATGTGCAAAGGCTTGGGACTAAGAGAAGATCCTAAAACCTTTAGAAATTATAAAACAGGGCCAACACTGGATCAGGAGTCAGAGCAGATCCATGCTTCTCAACAGCAACACTGCAAGACAGTAAAGAAGAAGTGCTTCCGAGTTCCTAAGGAAAAATGACGCCTGGTCTAGAACTGTATTCCCAGTCACATGTCAGGTCAGATGGATGAAGACACTGCCAAACATGAAAGCCAGAAACTGTACCTCCCCGGGACCCTTTCTAAGAAGCTAGTAGAACAACTATTAAAACCTAGAACTAACCCAAGGCAATAGATGAATTAAGAGCTGAGAACAGGGTATCAGAGCCAGGAGGGAGGAAGGGACCCCGCGGGTGATGGTACGGGGGGCCCCGCAATGAGACTGCACCAGGCCGAGTCCAGGTCGGAGCAGGGCCGTAGCTCCAGAGATGAAACCAATGGAATGCCGGATGCATTTGAACACAACCAGGGAAAACTTTAGGGGTGACTTTGTTTTCTAAGTACTTGTTCACAAGCAACAAACAAACAAAAAGAGACAATTAACTCCAGGTAGAATAAAGTATCGGAAAGGAAAGGTACTAAATAAGCATATACCACATGGCTTGGGTAGCAACAACCTTCACACAGTCAGGCTAATTATCATACAAGCAATGAGGTGTATTATCACAAGAAACAGTTCCCTGCGCCTCCGGGTGATGTAGGCACAATTACTGGACTCTCTGCACACACAGAGCTGACGAACACAACTAAAGAAAAAAAAAATAGTTGTCAAGACTCAACCTTAGCTAATAGTGATAAAATGTTCAGAGCAGTTAAGATTGTTTCAAGATGAAAAACTTCTAAAGAAAAGATACAGCACTAAAATAAAATGTAACGTCTGGGTTCTTAACGAAGACTGGCATAAAAAGAATGGGTGTTTTAATTAGCATTGCTCCACAGTTCCTTTTAAGTCAATACAACTCTCCCGTCTACAGGCGTTTCAAGTGTTCGGGTAATCTTCTGATGTTTTTTTCCCACCCTGTCCTTCATGTGTAATAAGTATACTTTAAAAAAGTTTTAGTTATTCAACAGTGAATTTGGAAAAGCTGGTAAAATTTGGACATTTCACATGTACACAGATATAAAATAATTTTTGTATTTTAAAAGATTCTGTCATTTTCTTCCTGTATTTGCTTTCCTCAGTAACTAGTAATTACAACTTCAGCAAAAACAAAACGAACTCCATGAAAAAAAAGAACAGGAAACTCAAACTCCTGCTTGCAGTCCATTTGTTACTTACGTCTTCCTATAAAATAACCACCTTTCATTTGTATCCTGGAAAACAATGACACATGAAAACTAAAAGTAGAGATAAACAAAGCCGAGAAAAAGGGGAGGGGGGGAAGTCACTGACTTCTCCTTGAATGAGTGAAAGCTTTCAGAAAAAGCCGCTTCTCGAGTCTTCCTATATTGTCAGCAACAGAGGGTACATCTCACCGTGGTTAAGGCAGAGACTCCTAATAAAGTTCTTTATTGTTCTGGCCACAAGTACGATAGCTATTTATATCCATGTTCAAAAGACAACCTATTTAAAGGACAATTTATCCTAATTATTTAGGGCTCTGTGGACAAAAATTAATCCTCAGGTAAACTTCTTTCTTTCTTTCTTTCTTTCTTTTTTTTTTGGCTGCATTGGGTCTTCGTTGCTGTGTGCGGGCTTTTCTCTAGTTGCAGCAAATGGGGGCTACTCTTCACTGTGGTGCACGGGCTTCTCATGGTGGTGGCTTCTCTTACTGTGGAGCACGGGATCCAGGCACGTGGGCTTCAGAAGTTGTGGCACGCGGGCTTCTCATGGTGGTGGCTTCTCTTATTGTGGAGCACGGGCTCCAGGCACGCGGGCTTCTCATGGTGGTGGCTTCTCTTATTGCGGAGCATGGGCTCTAGGCGCGTGGGCTTCAGTAGTTGTGGCACGCGGGCTCAGTAGTTGTGGCCCGTGGGCTCTAGAGCACAGGCTCAGTAGTTGTGGTGCATGGGCTTAGTTGCTCTGCGACATGTGGGATCTTCCCGGACCATGTGTCCCCTGCATCGGCAGGCAGATTCCTAACCACTGTGCCACCAGGGAAGCCCTGGCAGGCAGATTCTTAACCACTGCGCCACCAGGGAAGTCCCAATCCTCAGGTGATGTTTTTAAAGGTTTTACTGAGTATAACTGACAATGAAATGCACATATTTAAAGTGTACAATCTGACCAGTGTGGACATACGTATACAGCCATGACACCATCACTCCGATCTATATAATGAACATACCCACCAGTCCCTCCCCAGGAAGCTATTGATCTGCGTTCTATCACTGCAGACTGTTTTGCATTTTCTCAATTTATATAAATAAACTCATACGCTGTATGCTCCTTTTTTGTGGTTTCTTTCACACAGCACGATTATGCACTTTCCCCCATATCGCCAAGTGTATCCGTAATTCACTCTGATAATGGATATTTGGGGCGTTACAAACAAAGCTGTTATGAACATTCGTGTACAAACCTTTGTATGAACGTGTACTTTCATTTCCTTCGGTTATTGACCTAGAAGCGGGACCGATGAATCAGATTTTAGGGATATGTCCGACTTTTTAAGAACTGCCGAACTGTCTTCCAAAGTAATCTCACCATTTTACACTCCCACGGCAGTCCTTCCACACACCTGCCAGCAGCTGGTGTGGTCGTCCTGTCAACTTCAGCCACTGTGACGGGCGTGCAGTATGAGCTCACCGTGGTTTTAATCGGTGTTTTCCTAATGGCGACCGATGCTGAACATCTGTCATGAGTGCTATTTGCCATCCATACATCTTTCTTGGTAAAATGTTCACTTTTTTTATTGGGTTATTTTCTCATCATTGAGTTTTGAGAGTTCTTTTTATAGTTTGAATACAAATCCTCTATCAAACATGCAATTTACAAATGTTTTTCTCCTAGTTCTGCGGCTTGGCTTAATTTTCTCCACAGTGCCTGTCAAAGAGCAAGTTTTAAACTCTGATGAAGTTTAATTCACTTTGTCTTTTATGGCTCATGTTTTTGGTATCCTACCTAAGAAATCTTTGCCTGTTTAGGTCACAAACTTTTCTCCTATGCTTTCTTCTAGAAGTTTTATGGTTTTACGTTGTACATTTAGGTCTGTGATCAGTTTTGAGTTAATTTCTACATAAAGGGTGAGGTTTGATGAAGGTTCCTTTTTTTGGCATACGGTTATCTGCTCCTGAACCATTTGCTGAAAAGACCGTCTTTTCTTCACTGAAATGCCTTTATACCTTTGTCAATAATCAGTTGACCAGGGTGGTGTGGCGTCCGGGGCCCTTAGCCCGAAGCAGACGCGGCCTGGCCCACGGGATAGAGCAGTCCCCACCGTCAGGCCCCGAGCCGACCCCAGGGCCACCCTGCAAGGAGCCGCGGGCAGCGGGAGCCTGAGTTGCTGCCAGTGCTGGCACCAAAACTGACAAGCCGCTCCTAAAATTCACATGGAAATGCAGCATCCCCAGAACAGCCAAGACAATCCTGAGAAAGAAGACCGAACCTAAGAGGACTCACACTTCCCAATTCCAACGTCAAAGCCACAGTACTCAAGACAGAGCAGTGCTGGCCTAACAACGAGAGAGATGAATGGAACTGAGAGTCCAGAAACAGCCCCTCACAATTTCGCTCAACGGATTCTCAACAATGGTGTGAAGACCCTTCAGTGGGGGAAAGAATGGTCTTTTCAACAAATGGTGCTGTCCAATAAAGGTGTTAAAAAAATTGTAAAATAAACAAACAAACAAATGGTGTTGGACAACAGGACGTCCATATGCAAAAGGACACATTCGAACCCCTACCTCACACCATACACAAAAAATCAATTCAAAATGAATCAAAGACCTAAATGTAAAAGCACAAACAATAAAATTCTTATCAGAAAACACAGGAGTGAATCTTTGCGACCTTGGCTTAGGCAACGGTTTCTTAAATATATAATACCAAAAGCACAAGGAGTGAAAGAAGTAGTAGGTAAACTGGACTTTATCAAAATTAAAAACTTCTGTGTGTCAAAGGACAGCATCAAGAAAATGAAGACGATGCCCACCCAATGGAAGAAAATATCTGCCGCCCAGTAATTCCAGTCCTAGGTGTGTATCCAAGAGAAATGGAAGCACCTGTCCACACAAAAACTTGTACATGAATGTTCATAGCAGCATTACTCATAAGAGGCAAAAAGTGGAAACAACCCAGAAGTGCATCAACTAACTGCTGAGTGGATGAACCAAATGTGGTCCATCCACACGGTGGAATTTCACTCAGCCATAAAAAGGGAAGCACTAATACATGATATAACATAGAGAAGCCTTGAAAACATTATTTGCATGAAAGAAACCGATCACGAAAGAGCACATATTGTATGATTCCATTTATGTGAATGTTCAGCATAGGCAAATCCACTGAGGCAGAAAGCAGGTTAGTACTCGCCAGGGACTTGGGGAGGAGAAGTGGGGAATGACTGCTAATGGGTACGGGGCTTCTTCCTGGGATGGTGGAAATATTCAAATTAAATCGTGGTGATGGTTACAAAATTCTGAATAAATTTTAAAAAGCCACTGAACAGTTTAAATGGATGCATTTTATGTTATGTGAAATCTATCTCATCAGAGGCGTGAAGAAGAAAAGTCAATTCGAAAATTTTAAAACCGTCTAATCTTGAAAAATGCCGTCAAGGATATTCTCCTAAAGTCTTCAAAACAACCAACTGAGTGCTTTACACGTGAGTCTAGCTCGGGCCCCACTGCCCCGGGGCACAGCGTCTCCTCCCTCTTAGCAGCACCTTTAACACAGGTGCTGAAATCGGGTACCGTGAGTCTTCCAGTGTTTTCTTCGTTTCAGAATTGTTTGGACTGCTCTATAGTGTTCTCCATATAAACTTTATTTTATTTACTATTTACTTATTTACTCAGGCTGCGCTGTGAGGCTTGAGGAATCTTAACTCCCTGACCAGGGACCGAACCCGCGCCCTCGGCAGTGTAAGAGCGGAGTCCTAACCACTGGACCACCAGGGAATTCCCTCCACATAAATTTTAGAATCGTCTTGTTGATTTTTTTTTTCTTTTAAATTTATTTATTTATTTTTGGCTGTGTTGGGTCTTCGTTTCTGTGAGGCGGCTTTCTCTAGTTGCGGCAAGCGGGGACCACTCTTCATCGCGGTGCGCGGGGCTCTCACTGTCGCGGCCTCTCTTGTTGCGGAGCACAGGCTCCAGACGCGAAGGCTCGGCAGTTGTGGCTCACAGGCCCAGTTGCTCCGCGGCAATGTGGGATCTTCCCAGACCAGGGCTCGAACCCATGTCCCCTGCATTGGCAGGCGGATTCTCAACCACTGTGCCACCAGAGAAGCCCCTCGTCTTGTTGATTTCAAAAACAGAAAAACGCTACTGGGACTTACTTTTGCCGGGCGGTCATGTAAGATGACGGAAAGTTTGTAAGTTTAAAGGTACATGGAGTGATGTTCTCCCACTGTCCACAGGTTCTCCCTCTTACAGAACTGTAGTCCTGACCACAACGAGCTAGAGAGACCTCGGTTAAACGCCCGAAGCTATGTAACTACAAGGCGCTTCACTTTTCGAGTGTGACAGGAGCCCCAAACCTAAGCACATGCATATCGCACATTCGTGTAGGAGAGTGCAACTCACCTGCAGAGAACAAGCACACAGTTTAAGCTGTGCAAATGAACGGGGTGCTTTATAAATAAGAAGATGGTTGTGTTTTTTTAAAATCTTCCTTGTATCTTTCCTTTGTGCCTCAAATTACCATCAACAAATGTAGTGTGGGCAGTAAATCCCTTAGGGCGTATCAAGTTAGTATGAGTCGGACTGGTGGCTAGTGAAGGATCACCACTTTCCTAAACACAAGAATCCTTTTATCAGTTTTCGAGTCAGGAAAAGCAAGCTTTTCCGATAACCAAACCTTTTTCTTTAAGTACCAAAACACTTCATTCAGCTTAACCATTTGGGGTTAGAAGTGTCTTAAACTGAACTTCAACCCAGCTGTCCGCTCTGCTTTCAGAAGACTCACGGCGCCCTATCCTGCCAGCCTGCCGCCTCCCCACCCTGATCACAAGGCCCTCCTCTGGGGAAAGGCCACGAGAGGCCAAGTGTCCACCCTGCCAAAGCTCATTTCTTTGCAGAGAGGCTGTGGACTGGGGCCGAGTCCAAGCCCAGTTTGATCAGACGGGCTGTGAGTGGGATCTGAAGGGCTTGACGCTCAGCAGTTCCCACACACGCAGGCCCTGTGCACGGGGACCACGCCCGCCACCAGCCCCTCAGGCGATATCCGCCAGCCAGAGGCTGACTGCAGAGGAGAGGAGCCAACACACCCAGCGTTTCAGGGACTCTCTGGGCTCCCCAACCCCAGCAGGCCTTGACGATGCTGGGGTCCTGAGGTTCTGGTTGCTGACACTTGGCTGCTGGTCGCAAGCTCTGACAACCTCCAAAACCGAAGGGAAGCCTTTCCCATACATCTATGGAGTAACAAGTGATTTGCACAATGCAGGACTTCCCAAATCGATCAGTTTCCTACAATGCACGTGGTCAAAGGAGAACCTCGCACAACAATGGGGTAGTAACAGAACCCTGGTGACACAGCCAGCCACGCACACGCAGCTAAGCGGGACCAGGAAACTCAGTCTGGCCAGTAGGACGTAAGTGGAAGTGTCTATTTTTTTTGCCACGCCTCGCGGCATTTGGGATCTTAGTTCCCCGACCAGGGATCGAACCCGCGCTCCTGGCAGTGGAAGCGAGGAGCCCTAACCACTGGACTGCCAGGGAAGTCCCTCTAGTGGCTGTTTTTAAGAATGGTCCATGAAAAAGAGGTAAAAGTAACCTTTCACTCTCCTCTTCATCCCATGTCCTCCTGTTGCCTGGAATGAAAACGTGAGGGCTGGAGTCCTAGCTGCCATCTTGGACCATGAGGCTAAGGGCCACCTCCTAGAGATGTCAAAGCAGTCAGCTGGAGGGAACCTGGCTCCCTACGTATTTTATGGAGCACAGATGCCATTCCAGCCCCAGGGCCGACTCCTTGTACACTCCGACGTTGTTTAAGCCACTGTTATTGTAGATCTGAGATTCTAATAAACAGTATGCCTCAATTTTCACAGTTCTCTACGTTAGCCAACTCTGGTGACCAGCCACCAGCAGCTAAGCATGTCAGTCTAGAGAATGTCCCCCCCCCACACACACACCAAGGACTTTCTGTCACCCAGGAGGTACAGAAGAACAACAGCTCATCTTTGCAGCCACTTACTATATCCACACCCTGTACTGAGTGCTTTGAATGAACTGTCTCATTTAATTCTCCCCCAAACTCCATCCTGTTCGACTGAATGGAGGTGCTGGGGCACAGAGAAGTCCAGCATTGTCCTCGGTCACACGGCGAACAGGAACACAACAGGACTGCGCACTCCAGGCTGTGGCCGAGCCCAGCCCCTCCCCCTCATGGAGCCTGCTGAGGTCCAGGGGGAGCAGCCCCCCAGGCCCAACAAGCCCACCATGGAGACGGTCCACCCACAGGGCCCAGTCCCCACTTCTGTCTCCCGCAGCAGTGGCACAGTGCTTTGCAAAAGACTCGCCTTTTATTGTGAGACATAAAAGTACCACTTCATGGTAAATGTTTCCTTCCTATCCCTTAGAGGAGAAAAGGAAAAAAAAACTTAGCATCTTACCTCAAAGGAACATTCAACATTTCTTTCATTTTTTTTGTGTGATAATCCCTTCAGGTCTATCTTTTCAACACTCACTGTAAAGGTAAACAAAACAAAACAAAACAACAACAAACAAAATTATAAAAATGAAGTAAGAGCTTGAAGTACATATGATTAGTTTACATCGATACATTAGCAACTTTTCACAAGTACGGCTCCCAACACCCGGCCCCGTCTCCTCTGTGGTGGGTGAGCTCGCCAGGAACGAGGAGGCTGCTCGCGCGGGAATGGAGGGCGAAGTTGAAAGTGACACAGGAAAAACAGGCAAAAAATAAAAACAAATCATAGAAAAGAAAGAGATCGGTGCTTGAAAATGCACAAGGGCACAGACCATAATTATAACTGAAGATTAGTTATGATCTCATTTCTGAAAAACTAATGCTCAACGTTTTCCACTGTGATTATTTAGAGACACAGCTGCCCAGAACCTCTCACTGGCATCTCCTCATCTCCTCCTTCTAGGACAAAGCCAGGCTGGAGGTGTGAGGAGAGCAGCTGCGGAGGAGACCCTGCAGACCCCCAGCACCGCCTCTGCAAAACAGAGCAAGGACGGGCGGAGGCCGCAGTTGCACAGGTGGACAGGGATGAGAAAAGGTCGTCACCGTTAAGAGTTCCAAAGCCATCACCTCTGCATACCTCCCTTTTCACATGCAAGGGTGCCTTTTTTTTCTCCTCAAAAAAGAAAATGATACAATTAAGTTTCTAAGCCCTTAAGCTTTAAGATGCAAATATTTGAGCACAAATATTTGTTGAAAATAAAACAGCACTTATCAAACATGATGTAGCTTCCAAACTCCCAAACCACATTAAGGTATGTATGTCCTATTTCTGATTCAAATACTAAAGTTTCTCAAGTACCGATTTAACTGATTCTTCAAGCTTATGAACCTTGGGCAGGCACATGGGCAGTCAGCTCTTATGCAAAGACCCTGGCAAATGAGGGAGGCTTTACTTTCTGAACAGAACACGCACCTTCTTGCACTATTTTTCACCAACATTTCCAGAGATCTCTTGGCTGTGCACTATGGGGATTTCTACAAAGCTTCAAAACCTGTCTAGCATGACACACTCAACATAACTTATTAAAGCTATTAAGTTACACTTTCTGCAGACGCCCCATCTTCTGGTCGGCCATACCTTCCATGGTTTTCTCCGGACCACCCCCAGAAAGCTTTGTGCTCAAAAGTTTGGAGGGAAAATCTGAGAAACTCCTTTTTGTAGGCTGCCCATGTACATTAGCATATTAAAGGCTCTGAGAAGTCCTGCAACAAATAAATCTACATTTTTAAACCACAATTCCTCAATTTCTTCGGCCACAGAACTCTCTCCTCCCCTAACACGTCTGAGCACCCCAGAGAGCAACGAGCAGCTCTGTGCACGGGGCTTCGGGGAAGGTTCTAACCCTGCACTGCCCACTGCTGCAGCCACAGACCACACGGGACCACTTAAGTCGGTACTAATTACAATTGAGTAGAATTAAAAACCTCGCCCCTCGGTTGCACTAGCCGCATTCTGGGCGTTCCCACACGGGGCTAGCAGCTGCCATATTGCAGCAGACACAGAAGCCTGGCCATCCCAGGGAGCTCTACTGGGCGAGGGGCAGGCAGGCTGCAGGCTGCCCTCGGCCTGTCTGTCTGTGTAAACAGGCTCCGGGGCACACAGCCACGCCGTGGGCCGACGTACCGTCAATGGGTGCTCTCCACCCAGCGACGGCAGAGCCCGGCGGCGGTGCCAGACTCCGCACGCTTCCCAGAGCCAGAAATACTGACTTTCTGGATCTTTGCAGAAAAAAGGGTGCCAATCCCTGCCCTAAACCAACAACTGTTCATTCACCAACTCGTCTTACAAAGCTCCTGCTGTGTCCCGGGCCGTGTTCCAAGGGCTGGGCACGCAGCGATCAGCACCGTCCATGGGTTCTCGCACTCACAGAGGTTGCGGCCTGTTGGGGAAAAGCGCTTTCACGCCCTGAACTTTCCTCACGAGTCTCCCTAATTTTATAAAGTCGCATCGGGGTTGATATGGATCTTGGGAGACACTAGAACCCATTTGGTTTAGAGTATTTTTAGCTTAAAATAGCTCACAGGAAGGAATTACTCTAAAAAAAAAAATAAGAATGTTTTCTTCCTTTCTGGCAAAACAAAGAAAACACTACATTTAGCAGCTGTGCACTGCCCGACCTCACTCAGTGAAACTACTCACTGTTCCTGTCTGACTTCCCCAGTCAGATTGCCGGCAAATAAGCAGCTCTTATGTTTTCCCAATCACTATTTTTAAAAACTTACCCACAATGACCTCACCGTAATCCAGATCCTTTACTTTTTTAAACAACAGAATATACAAAGTCAATGAGTACAGAAAAATGTTATTCGGCATTTTCCCAGGCCACAGAACACCAACGTGTACCTAAAAGTTCCAGGACTGAGTATGAGGATTTATGAAAAAAAAAGAAAAAAACCCCAACTGGACTGAAAGCGGGAAGTGACTCATAACTGGACAGGAAAATGTGAAAAGCAGATGAATGTTACTCAGCTGTTTTCAAAGAAAAGAGGCATTTTGGACCACAGGACTGAAATGTTTGTGAGACCTCTTCAAAATCACCAGCCCACCTGACTCGGTGTTCTGTGTCCGCGCCATCGGCCCTCTGCAGGCAGCTGCAGCGGCCCCGGCACTGCCAGGATGGCTCCGGACCAGATACACGGCCTGCCGACGAGTTCTGCTGCTTTTCTCTTGGTGCCGCGCCCACTGTGTGGCCACTCGGGGCTCTGAGGGTGGGAGGACGGCCTGCTGGGGCGGGGGCGGGGGCGAGGGGGGTGGGAGAGATCGTGCCAACGGACTTCTGTAGCAGATGGGAGTGGCGACGGTGGCTAACACAAGGGGCGGCTGGGGGGTGCTGAACTGGGTGGGCTTCAAAGGTGTGTAAGCATGCTCTCGACTTTGGAACTATTAAAGACTATGTTTATAAAAATAAAAACATGAAAAATGCTTATAATATTACCTGAAAAATTATAAACTGTATGTATAACACGACTATAGTTGTTGTTTAAAATGTTAAAGAAAGACTAAAAATAAATTATCAAAAATGATAGGGTTGGGCTTCCCTGGTGGCGCAGTGGTTGAGAGTCCGCCTGCCGATGCAGGGGACGCGGGTTCGTGCCCCGGTCCGGGAGGATCCCACATGCCGCGGAGCGGCTGGGCCCGTGAGCCATGGCCACTGGGCCTGCGCGTCCGGAGCCTGTGCTCCGCAATGGGAGAGGCCACAACAGTGAGAGGCCCACGTACTGGAAAAAAAAAAAAAAAAAAAAAGATACGGTTAATTGTGTTTGGTTGTGGAATTATGGGTAGTTTCCCTGCCAAATTTCTGTAATGCGGTTTCATAAGTTTAGAGTGTTTACCTACACGCATATAAATTTGTTGACGACCCACTTAAAGTCTACTGGTAGATAATGCGGCCTCCCTCCCTCCCACCACCCTCGTGAGCCCTGCAGACTGTGTCATCTGTCACACACGAAGTCTCAGTACTTTCTGAAAAGGGCCAGCAAACTTGTGTCAACTTGGGGGGCTAGATACCAAACCATCACCTGCAGGGAGAGAACACATCCGAAGACAGGATTAGCACCAACTGGAAAGACCCCGAGCCCGAACGGGCACGATGGGAAGAACGCTAGGGGGCTGGGAAGGACGTGAGCCTCGCTGGGCTCCAGACTGTGCAGAGGCTCAGGGCAGGGCACCCAGGGCTGGGAACCCGGGACTCGAGGCCACCAGCTTGCTCTCACGTAGAGATGCAAAGAGCAAGGTGGTGTGCTGTCTGCTTTTAACATTTCGTGTGTTCAAACCTTTCTTCTTTTCTTATTCACGACGTACACTAGGAATTCTCCTCAAATCTTACAAGTTAGAGCACACCGCCTTCACTAAGATGTGTAATTGCACTGAACCACCATTTTTATAATTGGATCAATGCCTAATTTAAAAACCAGAACACTAACGTAACTGAAAAAGGAGGGAGGGAGGGAGATGTGCGCAGAAGAGACTGTAAAAGGCCCCGCAGTGACAGCCCAGGCAAGCATCCCCAAAGGCCTGAGCGGGGTCTGGCGGAGTCACAGATGGACCAGAAAACCACTCCCCGGACCTCAGCCCGGGGAGCTCCTGCTAAAACCGCCACAGCCTAAGGGCCACCAAGGGCCTTCAAACGATCTACAGGAGCTGATGGCCAGCCACCTCACACCGAGAGAACACGACACCTAGAGATGATGGCTTTAATATGTCCCAAGAATGCGGCCCCCTTTTGGAACATTTTCCCTAAAGTCTTCTGGAAAAAACCGGGTGGTTGGTAGTTTTCTGCCAATTATGTGTTTTACTTGATTTCAAAGTATCTTTATGAAATAGCTTAATTCTGTACACTCAATAACAAGAAACCAAAAATGACCAAAACTGTGCCAAAAGAAAGCACAGTAAAGAGGGTATTATTCATGAGGAAAGGCAAAGATGGAAACAGTCATGTTCTAGCACAACACCGTCTTCTCTCGAGTTCTATACAACAGTACTCAGTGTCTTCATACTTAAAGACACTAAACCAGACTAATATTTGAGATGCCTCCAGCTTTACAATCGTTATTACTGAAATCTAGTTTTTATCTAAAACTTGAAAACCTGTATTCTCAAAAGTCTCAGGTGAATAATGACGTCCCTAAAATATCAAGTTACTTTCTCACTTTCATTTAGTTGTCTGTATTGATGGGAATAATTTTTTTAAAAACACTGCTTCTTTTAACTGTCCTTAAAATTCAAACATACACTACTATGCTGATTAAACTGATCCTCTTTCCTATATCTTTTTAGGTCATGGTATATTTAAGAACTCTGTAATTTATTTTTCTTTGATTTTTTTATCATCTAGCTACCTTGCATTAATTTGATTTGTTAGTTCTCCAGAAATATGGAAACAAAAGCAGTACATGATCCAGAAAACATAAAGCTGATAGAACGTATTTCTAAAGCAGCAGAAGTAGGGAATGAACGCGCACTCCACTGGAATGGTTAGTGATGTGGCGCCTGAACCTAGGGGCCTGAGGAACTCACTTGTTTATGTATTAGGCAAACGTTTTACTCAGCCTTAGCACGCACGAGACACAGGAGCAGCCGTAAGTGACGGAAAAAGGAAAAGTTCACAGCAGTGCTGTGGGGCTAGACCTCAAAGGGAAGGGCCCGGTGGGCAGAGCGACACGGTGGTCAAGGCCCAGGGATGACGGCACCTGTGCTGGACGAAGCTGTGCGGTGGCTGAGACGGGTGACAGGAGGCCAGGGCAGACAGGACAGACCCACAACCCACTCGGCAGGGCCAGGGAAGCCAAGGGGCTCTGCAGTCAGACAGGCTGTCTGAAACGTGACACTTTCCAGCTCCGTGACCTTGGGCGCAGTTATTTAATCCCTGAACAAAACGTGCTCTGTGGGACTGCGGCATCACCTGGCGGGCTTCCACAAACTCCAAGCGGCTTCCCGAGGAAGGCTGTACCTGAAAATCTTCACAATCAATAGTACAGAGAAAAAGATAATGCTTTCACTTCATGTGTACTTGAGTTTCCTTCTCTACTCTCTTCTAACACAAGTGTTGGGATCCCAGCTTATCTTAGGAACACTGCTTATCTGTGACTCAGTTCTCCCGTCTGTGAAATGGGGACTGTTGTTAGAACGAACCAGCTTATACCTGAGCCCCACAGGTTCTTAGGAAGATCAGATGAGTTAATGTATGTAACGAGCTTGGACACCACCTGACAAGAGCAGTCAGGGTTTCAGATTGTCCTTACTGCTGTCCCCTGAGCTTCAGTACTGAAGAAATACAAAAATCTGACCTCTTTACAAGCTAAATTGTGTCACTGAAAACTTCTAAGAAGCAGAGACAACCCACAACAGAAGTGGGATACAGAAAAGACAGCAAGAAAACTTTAATAACACTCAGAGTGGCTTCAGAGCAGTAACAGGGCACCGGGGAAAGTGCAAACGACAAAACCGGGTTTACCTGCTGGTCAATTTCTGGGCGGAGGAGACCATCATCCCCACGACCACTGGCTGGAGAATACCATAGATAATTAGCAAGGTCTGCCTATTCTCTAAGGATTATGACGTCTGAGAGCAGACAATAACGGTCCTACCACAGATCTGCCTTCCCGCACCCAGGCACATCGGCAAGAGAGTGACAGACACAGCCGTTCAACTGGCAATTATGTTAAAAAACAGGAACGAGGGGGTCTTGACAATTGTGCCTACAGGAAAAAGCACAATGGTGAAGGAAAGGCCTTCCCCTTAAGACTGCGAGGGTGTAGGACACAGGCTCCAAAGGTGCGGGGATGGGCTGGGGACGAAGGAAGCAACGCCCCATCGGGAGGCGCTCCTCCCTGGGCGACACATGCAAGGAAGAAGTCCTTCGGAGCGAGTGAGTGACAACCACCCACCCGGAAACTGAGGTCCTGCTGTGTCTTCAGAAAGACTGACCCTCCAGCTGAGCCAGAGGTGAGCCGACCACGCGCTCCCAGGGCTGCTAGGAGCGCGATCTTCCCCCCTATACACACCGAGCGAGTTTCCAGGCACCCGCGCCCGGTTCTAGACCAGGAGGCCCAGAGAGCCCTGTCTCTCCCCAGCGAGACCCCAAACCCCGCACAGCTGGCCGGGGGACAGCCAGCCCGACTCTGTCTAGTGTGGCTGCACAAAGCCAGACCTTCAAGAACCAGGGAGCTCGGCCTCCTCCCAGACGTGCCCTGCCGTCTCCAGAGGCGCACTGTCCACACTGAGCTAGTGCAACTGCATGAAATAAATCTAGAAGTTCAGGCCCCTACTCGCGTGAGCCACATTCTCCAGGCTCGGAAGGCACGTGCGGCTGGTGGGAACTGCCTCAGTGCAGAGAGAACACACCGTTACTACACAGAGCGCTACAGGACGGCGCTGCCCTACAATTCAGGACCCACTGCGCTGTGGGGCGGGGAGAGGCCCAACAACTCTCACTTTTCCCCCTTCATAAACATCAAGATGTGAGATGTTTACAGCCGAGATCCACTCGTGTGTAACTTGCAGAATTTAGAAACACAGTACATCTTACTAAGACTAGCATCCCCAAAGATCTGAGCGCATTTAACCAAACGCCACTGCGAACGTCTCCCCCTACATCCGATGCTGCTCCCCTCTGACCCTGCAGACCAAGCGCTCACCTCTGGAGTGCTTCCCTCCAGGCCTCTTGGGCAGCGACTCCTCAGTGGAATGCGCGGATGTGTGCAGGGCATTCTCCAAGCTGTTACCGACACTGCTGACGGGGGTCTCCGTCCTGGGAGTGACCTCAGGGGACAAAAATAGAAACATCTTATTTTCTTCCATGTAGTTCATATGGAATGATTTCCATTTTTATTTAAAAGACATTTAAGTTTATTGTATCTTCAAACTTTTCTATAAAATGTGTATTACTAGTGCAACTAGAAAGCACGTCCAGCAGAAGACAAAAATTTCACCAACCCTCTCCTCACCACTGAAATTTAAAAACATCCCCAGTTTGAGCAAACGTGGAAGTTCATGTCTTGTGCCAGTGGTTGGTTCACTCGCTGGATAGAAACTGTTAACCAAACCATCAGGAATCATATACCTATATGTGAGGCAAAACCTGATTTTTTATTTCTTCAAATCATAGAATTTCCTATAAAATTAATTACACAGCAGGACTTAATACAGTCCTTCTATAAATCTTGAAAAAAAAATAATAAAATGCTCTACAAAAACCCCAGTAAAGAACAGAATACAACTTGATCTATTTGGGGGGGTACCTTTCTAAAAAGCAGATTCTAAAATTACAATTCCATTTCTGGGACTCTGTCATACGAAGTACTTACACGTGAGAAAGATGTGGGGCGGGACGCTCACTGCAGCATTTGTAATAGTAAGATACTGAAAACACCTTAAACAGCTACTGATAGAGACCCAATAAATAAAGGACTGCTGCCCACAGATCCCCACTCTGCACGATAAGGAAAGCTCACCTAGACCAAGTGTCCAAAACAAGCCAGAAGGAGTGTTCCCTGCCCCCTCCCGTCTTAGGGTTACAGTGAACGTGTCCATGTGTAAATAAACAGTCAGGGCCCGGAAGGATACGGCAAACTCGTAACCGTAAGTGATTTCAAGACATGAGAGGAGGCTTTCTTGGGCAGGGTGGGGAGGGTGCAATAACTTTCTTTTTTTCCCCATAATAATGACCAGTATTTGAAAATTTTATAGCCAAATATATTTACTACTTGTAGGATTTAGAAGAATAAAAATGACCAATGCTTTAACGTCTTTATATTCACAATTTAATGTACATCAAAATTTCAAAGGACAGTAGAGAAAAATTAAAATTTTAAAGTTTATCAAGAGAGGTGAGTTTTAAAAGGTGGAGAGGGGCTTCCCTGGTGCTGCAGTGGTTAAGAATCCGCCTGCCAATGCAAGGGGACACGGGTTCAAGCCCTGGTCCGGGAAGATCCCACATGCCGTGGAGCAACTAAGCCCGTGCGCCACAACTACTGAGCCTGCGCTCTAGAGCCCGTGAGCCACAACTACTGAGCCCACATGCCACAACTACTGAAGCCCGTGTGCTAGAGCCCGTGCTCCACAACAAGAAAAGCCACCTCAATGAGAAGGCCGCGCGCTGCAACGAAGGAGTAGCCTCCGCTCGCCGCAACTAGAGAAACCCACGCCCAGCAACGAAGACCCAACGCAGCCAAAAATGAATGAATGAATGAACGAATGAATTTTTTTAAAAAAAGGTGGAGAAACACCATGCTACATACACAACAAAGGAGAAGATCTGGGAAAAAGTGGAGCATGCCTTCTGGTCCCAACCCTGACCCGTGTCAGGAAGCTCTCTGGCCTTCACTGTCCCTGGTTCTCCTTGTTACCTGGACAGCAGGTGGGCGGCAGCACATCCTCATGCCCTGCTGTGTAAAGCCCGGGCCCGGGGCATCAGGCAGAGGCAGAGGGCATGGAGCAGGCGGAGGTGGCACCACTGCTGCAGGGCAGGACGGTACATGCCATCTCGGAGACAGGACACCCAACCCTTCACAGACGGAGCCGCAGTGACACCACAGGCTGCCCACAACAAGCTCCGCCTGCTCTACCTGCCAGCCTCTGGCCAGGAAGGCCTCCTGCTGTGCACGGGGAACCGCAAGGACCGCACGCAAGGACAGCAACTCACCGCAGGTCTGGTTAGTCTGCAAGTTTATGTAGCTCGAGGAAAGAACTCCTCCCCACCCAGTATTCCTCCAAAAGGTCAATTCATTTGATAACATTTACCAAGATGTTATCAAGACAGCTACATTTTTCAGTTACTTATATTTATAATTTAACTAAATTGGATTATTTCCTTAGGTGTGGCAAAGTTTCTTTCATCATCCAATGGTCAGAGTATTCCAGAAATGAACTTCTCTCCTATTAAATAAGATAATAGCACTAACAGGTACAAGTAATTACTCAAAGAGCAAGATTTTAAATTGCAAACAGTAAATATTACTTTGGGAAACAACTCAGGAGGTTACTATTTTCAGCTACACACTGAACATAACGGCAGCAGACTCCCCGCATCTGACCTGACTCCTAGGAACCCCTGTGTTCTCTTAGCTGCCCCGGCAAGTAATTCTAGGTCCTGGTCCTAAGAAGAGAGAGGCTGAGCTGTCTCAACAACCGACAACGGAAACACTGGGCCTGCTGGCCAGTGAGGAACCTCTCCGCCCCAAGCAGAGACACACATGCCCCTGCCCACCCTGCAACAGCCCAAACGGCAAGAGCAGAACGCCATCCTCCAGACTCAGCCTGTGGGGAGGTGGATGCAAGAGTGGACCAAGTGCCCTCCAGTCCCTCTGGTTAACACTGTGGTTGGAGAACGCAGCTTGTGAAGCAGGGGAAGCAGACCCACACGAGGTTCTCAGCCCTGACTGCACGGGGAACCCCAGGGCACTAAAAGAATGCAGGCCGACACCCCGCCAAACCAACCAGGACTTCTGGACTGCGGCCGGGACACTGGGGTGGTTCTTTTGTTTTGTGCGTGAAGCTCCCAGGGCCCCACGTCCAGATGTCTGACTGTCCCCAGAGGAGAACAACGAGCTCCTTCCCTGGATTCACAGGAAAAGCTACAGGGTGTAGGTCAATGTGCCGTGGCTACGAACAGAAAGGGAAAAATCTGTGAGTTCCCCATCGAAATGTATGCACTGCATCTGACATAAATACATGAAAGAAAACTCTTTAAAACTGTAACTACTGGAAAAAAAATATTTGTTTTCCTTGGTACTTTTTCCGCAAAGCATTTCCTCCTACTCTTCCAAATGTTCACTTTTTCCAACCAAGCCTTTATCTTTCCTTTGCTCCTTTGTTTACATTGAAAGCTGTCTTCACTTGCATTTCCCAGAAATGCTGTTTGGGGTTATTTCTGGTCAAGTTAATTTGCCCCACGTGACCTATGCAGTTCAGCTCAAGTGCTCTCTGACTCAGGCTCACAAGCAGGGCCCAGTCAGCAGCTTGGTGGACACGAGAATAAAGACTCGCTCGGTTCCCAGTGTCGCCTTCTGCTGCTGCTGGGAAGGCGCTGAGAAGATGCTCTCCAATGACAGAGCCCAGCTCAACCTGGACGGATGTTTCCCATTAGGCTCAAAGTCCCTTTTCCTGCAAGCAGCCGGCTCTATTTCTAAACGACGCCCGACGTGCTTGCCGGCCAGCTCACCTCCCGTTTCACCTTCACAGCCGGCCTCTCCTATGGCCCACGGGGTCTGGCTCCTGTCACGGCCCTGACAACCCCCACGGCTCCCCTCCGCTCCATCCACTGCGGCCACCGCGGGTGGGACCGATGGCCGGGAGGCCTTTGCCCCAGCTGTGCCCTCAGCCGGGAGCCCCTCGACCCCATCTCGTGCATGGCTCCGGCTCCACAGCTGCGGCTGCAGCCTGCTGACCATGCCACCATGGCCAAAACTTCGTCTGGCAACGTCCAGCTTCCTCCACTGCACCTAGCTCGTAGGGTTTTTGTGAGAATTAAATGAAAAGCACTTAAAGTAGCTAAGTGTGCTGGAAAAACAGCCAGGATCCAGTGAGATGTTAGCGGCGCTATGACCATTGCACGTGCCGGCCAGCCATGAAGGCCATTACACAGGCTCAAGTGCCAACACACGGCGCTGTGAGGACACGTGGAGGCGACACATGCCCACGAGGTCCCGCAGAGAAGCTCCCCTGGGCGACCTCGAATCCGGGGGCAGGGTCTGTGCTCGACCCCACTGTCCGCACCCCGAGTACAGCACGCAAAGCTGCACTGCTGACCACGCCCAGGGTCCAGGTCCAGGGAGCCCCACGGTTTCCACATCCCCGTCCCTGGAATCTGGGGGCTGCCTCTCCCTCTAAATAGACACTCCACCTACAGATGGACTCTTCCGTGACAAGCGATCAGCGCACTGCAACTACAGGTAGACAAATGCCCTTACGAGCAATGCTCACATGTCACAGGCGAGCAATCTCACCCCCAACCAGCAAGTGCAAATCGGTGCAAGTGTCCCAACAGCAATTAGGTGCACGTAACAGACTTTTCTTACATCTGTCCCTCTGGACCCACTAGTCCCACTGGGAGGAATCTATCCTAAGAATATAGCCAGCGATACAAAGCTTTGTGTGCAAGAAGGTACATCTTAGCTTTAGAAGGACAAAAATAGGGAATTCCCTGGCAGTCCAGGGGTCAGGACTTCGAGCTTTCACCGCTGAGGGTGTGGGTTCAATCCCTGGTAAACTAAGATCCCGCAAGCCGTGCAGCACGGCCAAAAAAGAAAAAAAATGACATAAATATCCAGCAAGATTAGTATTTAAGTACGTAAATAAATTTACATCCAGGGGCTTCCCTGGTGGCGCAGTGGTTAAGAACCCACCTGCCAATGCAGGGGACACAGGTTCGAGCCCTGGTCTGGGAAGATCCCACATGCCGCAGAGCAACTAAGCCCGTGCGCCACACCTACTGAGCCTGCGCTCTAGAGCCCGCGAACCACAACTACGGAAGCCCTCACACATACAGCCCGTGCTCCACAACAAGAGAAGCCACCACAATGAGAAGCCCGCACACCCCCTCGCCACAATTAGAGAAACCCCACGCACAGCAACGAACACCCAATGCAGCCAAATAAATAAATAAATTTACATCCATATGATTAAATATTACACAGCCTTTGGGAGTAATGGTTGGGAGTCTGCCTGCCGACGCAGAGGACACGGGTTTGTGCCCCGATCTGGGAGGATCCCACGTGTCACGGAGCGGCTGGGCCTGTGAGGCACGGCCGCTGGGCCTGCGTGTCCGGAGCCTGTGCTCCACAACGGGAGAGGCCACAGCGGTGAGAGGCCCGCGTACCACACACAAAAAAAAAAATTTCAGAAAATGAAAGGCACGGAGAACACTCACACTTAGATGTGTGAATTTTGTAATATATAAATTGTGTAGATACATATACTACAGGCACTGAAAAAATAAGAAAACACGCACATCATTAATCATCAGAGAAATGCAAATCAAAACTACAATGAGATATCATCTAACACCGGTCAGAATGCTCATCATCAAAACGTCTACAAGCATTAAATGCTGGAGAGGGTGTGGAGAAAAGGGAACCCTGTTGCACTATTTGCGGGAATGTACATTGATACAGCCACTATGGAGAACAGTATGGAGTTTCCTTAAAAAAACTAAAAATATAACTACCATATGACCCAGCAATCCCACTACTTGGCATATACCCTGAGAAAACCATAATTCAAAAAGAGTTATGTACCAAAATGTTCATTGCATTTCTATTTTCAATAGCCAGGACATGGAAGCAACCTAAGTGTCCATCAACAGATGAATGGCTTAAGAAGATGTGGCACGTATATACAATGGAATATTACTGAGTTAGAAAAAGGAACGAAACTGAGCTATTTGTAGTTAGGTGGATGGACCTAGAGACTGTCATATAGAGTGAAGTAAGTCAGAAAGAGAAAAACAAATACCGTATGCTAACACATATATATGGAATCTAAAAAAAGAAAAAAAAAGGTCAGAGGAACCTGGGGCAAGACGGGAATAGAGATTGAGACCTTCTAGAGACTGGACTTGAGGATACAGGGAGGGGAAAGGGTAAGCTGCGACAAAGTGAGAGAGTGGCATGGACATATATGCAGTACCAAATGTAAAATAGATAGCTAGTTGGAATCAGCCGCATAGCACAGGAAGATTAGCTTGGTGCTTTGTGACCACCCAGAGGGGTGGGATAGGGAGGGTGGGAGGGAGGGAGATGCAAGAGGGAAGAGATATGGGGACATATGTATATGTATAACTGATTCACTTTTTTATAAAGCAGAAACTGACACACCATTGTAAAGCATTATAGTCTAATAAAGATGTTAAAAAAAAAAAAAGAAAACACGCCATAATTTTAATAGTATTTACTATCTGAGTGATTAAAAATATACTTTTCTGTTTTTCAATTTTTCTGGAAGGAACAATCACTATTAGAATTAGGGAAAAAGTTAAAGATACTAAGTCTAAACGAGAGCACCTTCCTACAAGATGCAAACAGCATGAAAAAGTCCAACAAAAGCAAGTTCTAAAACCACAGCTGCTCATCCCTTGCGCGGCTGTCCTGCCCACCCCCCAGGCCTGGAGCGGTCTGGGAGCTGTCGGAGGTGCTGAGCAGCACCGGCAGGACAGGAAACCCCGTGGTCTAGGGAAGACGGCGGAGCTGAGGCCTCGTGGGACCGGGAGTCAGCCAAGCAAACACCTGCAGGAAGGGCTTCCAGGAGCAGGGACAGATGGGTTGGGGCCCCGAGTCTCCAAGAGGTG
Organism: Phocoena phocoena; assembly: GCF_963924675.1. NCBI lineage: Eukaryota > Metazoa > Chordata > Mammalia > Artiodactyla > Phocoenidae > Phocoena > Phocoena phocoena. Next base: position 57,553,615 of record NC_089238.1, read on the forward strand.
GACAGCAAGGCCTCCTTGGCCGAAGCTCATGAACGCCAGGGACCTCCAAGCACAAGCATGAACTCTAGCAACTACAAACAGAGTCCCTGATTTTCAACGTGTTTTCCAAGTACCACCTCTATACTGGAAAGAACAACATGTTAAATACTTCTAAGTCAATGGGAAAAAAATACATAAAATCAAGAAGAAAAGTGATTTGTAAGCATTTTACTAAAATAGTGATTATGTGTCTCTAAAACCCAGAACAAGAAAATAGATAGTTTAATAGTGAAAGTTATTTGCTGACTTAGGCAAGCGGAAGCCAGAGCTAACCAAAAACCGTTTTCCACATAAAAACACTGCTTTTAGTATTTCTTACCCTAGGGCTCTGCTCATTAAAAAAGAGAAAAGGAGGGAGAAGAAAACGATTACCACTCAAAAATCTCAGCACAAGGTACCAAGTACGTAACCAGATGAGTTCCAGCAAAGCGGCTCGAAAGCCACGCTCTTCCCTAGCAGCCTTCAGGGCGGTGCAGCCCCACTGCGCGGCCAGCCTCACTGTGCACACCGGGAAGCTCAGAAATTCAACTCCAGGCCACCGTGCAGCCGGCAGCCGGCAGTTAAACCAGAGCCTGGCGGTGGGGGAAGGCGCCCGGAGCCTGACACCTAGCAGGGGCCACCATCGTCCAGCTGGTGACACGGCCGAGGCGCAGGGCGTAGCAGGACAGGCTTCGTCTGGACAGCCGCACTGCCTGCCTCTCATTCAGAGGTTTATTTTAAACAATGTCAACAGCTTAGGTGTATTCTCCTAGAACTGAACAGACAACAGGCAGCAAATTTAAGGCAGGGGCAGGAGAGCATTAAAAACAGTGGTGTCGAAAGAAAGGTGCAATGTTAGTGGTGAGGACCACGAATGACGCAAGGGGTCACGCAGGAGTATTATTAAACCCAGAACTTCGAAAGGCACAGCCACGTGGGATCTCAATAAACGCTGAAGACAACACTGAATGTAAAATACATTCCCTTTAGGAAAAAGGTAAGGCGTGTGACCGGTGTACTCGTGGAAACCACTTCAAATGCAGGGCTGCGGTCTTCTGCACGGCAATGTCAGTTTCAGGTAGAGTTTCTTCTCGTGGACATCATGGCCGAAGTCGGTCCTTCTCACCCTCAGGACCTTTGACATTAAGTGCACATACTACACACCATATCGTTAGCGTGCGCATTTTGGCCAGAAGTGTGCTTAAATATTGGGGTTTTCTTTGAGAACGTGAGTCAAAGTCTAGTCATAATGAGTAAACTGGGCTCTAATGACCATTTTGGTTCTAGACGTAATATTCAAGCACCAGAGATGAACCTCGCAGAGCAGCACACGTTCCAGTGGTTGCTGTCTGACTCCCCGGGGTGCGAGCCACGATACGGGTTCAGTCCAGAACACTGGGGCATCCGGGATGGGGGACAACAGGCACCCAAAGCAGCTGGAAACGAGCAGCAGCCACCCAGCCGAAGACGAGGATGCACCAAAGGTCCAGAGAGCATGAGTAACACAGGCCCTGGGGAGTTACTTCTACGGGAGCCACTTGAGCAGACGCCTGTTGCGAGCACGGCCAAGCCGCTCAGCCGCTCAGGGCCAGGCAGCTGCTCAGGGAAAGATCAGGCCGGAAAGGGCCCAACGCGTGATCAGAGAAGACACTCAGGTCAAGAAGTTCAAGAGGCGCCTCCAGCCGCAGATGGCAGCAGACCCTGCACCTGAGAGGCACACGGGTACGGGCGCTGAGCCTGCCCTTTCACACACCAGACCCTCCTCAGCACCCTGCGTGCCAGAACACCTCAGCAAGCATCTATGTGCAGTCTCCAAAGGACACGCTAATCTCAAGGCACCGGGCCAGCCCATTTCTCCGCCTCTGCCCAGAGCCTCACCTTTACAGTGACGCGAGTCCCAGCAAGCGGGAAGCACTCCTTCTCAGCTATACTTCCTCGGGGAGCGTTACTCCTTCTTGGACCCATGGTCTACACTGACCACAGCACTTGGATTACAAAACACAGGTGGTTCTCCATTCAATAACAGCTGAGTAGTCAGAGCAATATTTTGCAGATAAGCATAAGCTCCGGAGAAAGCATATAAAACAATGAACCGACAAAACCAAACACAGGAGAAACCAGGGGGAGGTCTCAGCTTGGAAGCGAGACGTGCACGGGTGAACTCCTGTGCAGCAGGCCTAGGCCGCACTAGAGAGAAGAGCAGCTGAAGCTCAGGGAGGGCCCCAAGTCTCACCAACCCGGAGAGCCAGAGATCGGAATGCTGGGGGACTCCAGCAGCTGGAAAGCGAGAGGGAAACCCCGAAAGGACAGCGCCCGGAAGTGGAGCAGCAAATCCTGCATATGACTCCCGCCCACGCTCCGCGTGAGCCCTGAGCCGGGCACCAAGGGCAGGCTCCTGGCGGTCACCCCAGGACCAATCAGCTGCACGGACCGCAGCAGCCAGCGGACACCGGAGAGGGCCTGGGAGGAGCCCAGCCAGGTCCACCACACCAAACAAACGCAACTGGGCGCCAACACCCTTCAGGAGGACAGAACAAAATCCAGAGTTTCTACAACGCCTCACACACAAAGTCCAAGAAGCGATCCGTAATTACTGGCCACATAAAGAAACGAAAACGAGACCCACAGAGAGAGAAAAGGAGGGCAGGCACAAGACGAGCCGGAGCTGCGGCCCGAGGCAAGGGGCGAGAAGCGGCTGCTGTAACGAGGCTCCGGGACGGGAGGGAAAATATGCCCATGGTATACGAACCAAAGAGGAGATCTCAGGAGACAAACAGAAACCGTTTCTAAAAATGGAAACTCAGGAAGCAACCAATGGCCTTCAGTAAGTGAATGGATAAATCAACTGTGAACTTCCAGACAACGAACTATGACCCAGCTCTGTAGAGAAATGAGCTCTGCAGCCAGGAAAAGACGTGGGGGAAGCTTAAATCCATGTTCCTAAGTGAAGAAGCCCATCTGATCCCAACCATGTGACATCTGGAAAAGGCAAAACTATGGAGACAGTCAAAAGATCAGTGGTGGCCAGGGGTTGGGGGGGGGGGGGGCGGGTATGAATGGGTGGAGCACAGAGGATTTTAATAACAGTGAAAATACTCTGTTATACTGTAACAGTGGATATACGTCATTACACATTTGTCCAGACCTATAAAACATACACCACCAAGAGTGAGCCCTAACGTAAACTGTGGACTTTGGGTGATTATGATCAATTTTTCTGGGAACCTAAAAGTGCTCTAAAAAATTGTCCTAGAATAACAAAAAAAAAATTTAATGGAAATTCTAAAACAAAAAGTGCTATTTCTGAAATAAAAAATCCACTGGATGGCCTTAACAGCAGTTTGGAATTAACAGAAAAGTCAGTGAACTTCAAGTCAGATCAGCAGAAAGCGTCCAATCCAAAACACAGAGAGAGAGAAATATTTTGGGGAAAAAAAAAAAAAAAAGAAGAACAAAGCTTCCAGGACCTGTGGAATAATATCAAAAGGTTTAACATACCTGCAGCTAGAGTCCCAGAAGGAAAGAGAGATGGAGACAGGAAAAACCGTGGAGAAATTATGGCTGAAAATCTCCCCAATTTAGTAAAAGACATAAATTTACAGATCCAGGAAGTTCAAAGAACAGCAAACAAGATAAACTCAAGAAAACAACACAGTCAAGCTGCTCCAATACCAAAGCCAGAGGTGATCTTGAAACCAGCCATAGGAAAAGAGCACTTTGGATACAGAACCATAAAACGAATGATGGCCAGAAGACATGTCTCAACTCTTTTAAAAGCTAGAAGAAAAAGAACAGTCAACAAAGAATCCTACATCCAGTGAAAACACCCTTTAACAATACAGGGCAAAACAAAGCATTTTTGGATAAAAGAAAACAGAGAATTTCTTGCCATCAGCCCTGCACTCCAAAACATGCTGAAGAAAAGATTTCCAGACTGAAGGGATATGGTAACAAACCGGTTCTTCTGTAAGAAATGGCAAATACGTGGGTAAACGTAAAAGACTATATTTTATCTTAACTTAAAAAATATATATTCCTATTAAAGCAAAAAATATATTGTAGGACTAAACAGCCTATATAGAAGCAATACATATTTAACCACAGCATGAAGGACAGAGAAACCTTATGGGTACAATACAACTGCAAGATTCTCACTCTCCACATGAACTCCAGGAAGGCAGACTGTGAAACTTCAGTAACCCCTGGACCAGCCACTAAAAATCGTGCAACAAAGCAAGCCCATAGCTCAAATGGAGTCTATGAGTCCCCTTAAATGAAGTTCCAGAGAAGGTGGAACTAATCAATGGTGGGGGAAAAATAGAAGAGAAAAACAAGAAAAAAGGCAGGAGGTAGGAGATAGCAGGGTTTGGTGGCAGTAAAGGTGGGAACTGACCCAAAAAAGAATGAGGACATTTTCTGGGGTGATAGTAATGTTCTGTATCTTGGTAGGGGTTCATTCATTTACCAAAACTCAAGTGGTGAACAACACTCACTCACTCACATGATACACTTAAAATGTGTGCATTTTGTGATACACCACGTTAACAAATTGAAGAATAAAAACCATATTATCATCTCAATAGATGAAGAAAAAGTTTTTGATAAAATTCAACATCCATTTATGATAAAAACTCTTCACAAAGTGGGCAGAGAAGGAATATACCTCAACATAATGAAGACCATAGATGACAAACCCACAGCCAACATCATTCTCAACAGTGAAAAGCTGAAAGTGTTTCCTCTAAGATCAGGAGTAAGACAAGGATGCCCACTCTCACCACTTTTATTCAGTGTAGTTTTGGAAGTCCTAGCCATGGCAATCAGAGACAAAAAAGAAATAAAAGGAATCCAAATTGGAAAAGAAGTAAAACTGTCACTCTCTGCAGATGACAGGATACTATACATAGAAAATCCTAAAGATGCCACCAGGAAACTGCTAGAGCTTATGAATGAATTTGGTAAAGTTGTTGGATACAAAATTAATGCACAGAAATCTGTTGCAATTCTATACACTAACAATGAAATATCAGAAAGAGAAATTAAGGAAACAATCCCATTTACCATCTCATCACAAAGAATAAAATACCTAGTAATAAACCTACCAAAGGAGGCAAAAGACCTGTCCTCTGCAAATTACAAGATGAAAGAAACTGAAGTCGACACAAACAGGTGGAAACATATACCATGTTCTCAGATTGGAAGGATTAACATTGTTAAAATGACCACACTACCCAAGGCAATCTACAGAATCAATGCAATCCCTATCAAATTATCAACGGCATTTTTCACAGAAACAGAACAAAACACTTTTTAATTTGTATGGAAGCAAAAAAGACCCTCAATAGCCAAAACAACCTTGAGAAAGAAGAATGCAACTGGAGGAATCACGCTCCCTGACTTCAGAGTATACTACAAAACTACAGTAATCAAAACAGTAATGGTATTAGCACAAAAATAGAAATATAGATCAACGGAACAGAACGAAAGGCCCAGAAATAAACCCACACACTTACAGTCAGGAGGCAAGAATATACAATGGAGAAAAGACAGTCTCTTAAATAAGTGGTGCTGGGAAAACTGGACAACTACATGTAAAAGAATGAAATTAGAACATTCTCTAACACCATACACAAAAATAAACTCAAAATGGATTAAAGACCTAAATGTAAGACCGGATACTATAAAACTCCTAGAGGAAAACATAGGCAAAACACTCTTTGACGTAAATCATAGCAGTATTCTTTTGATCTGTCTCCTAGAATAATGGAAATAAAAACAAAAATAAACAAATGGGATCTAATTAAACTTAAAAGCTTTTTACACAGCACAGAAAACCATAAACAAAACGAAAAGACAACCTATGGAGTGGAAGAAAATATCTGCAAACAGTGCGACCAATAAGGGATGAATTTCCAAAATACACAAACAGCTCATGTGGCTTAATATCCAAAAAGCAAACGACCGAATCAAAAAAATGGGCAGAAGGACTCCCCTGATGGTGCAGTGGTTAAGAATCCACCCGCTAATGCAGGGGACACAGGTTCGAGCCCTGGTCTGGGAAGATCCCACATGCTGCCGAGCAACTAAGCCCGTGCGCCACAACTGCTGAGCCCGTGCGCCACAACTACTGAAGCCCGTGCACCTAAGAGCCCGTGCTCCGCAACAAGAAAGCCACTGCAATGAGAAGCCCGCACACTGCAGCAAAGAGTAGCCCCTGCTCGCCACAACTCAGAGAAAGCCCGCGTAAAGCAACGAAGACCCAACAAAGCCAAAAATAAATAAATTTATTTTTTAAAAAAATGGGCAGGAAACCTGAATAAGCATTTCTCCAAAGAAGATATACAGATGGCCAACGGACACATGAAAAGATGCTCCACATCACTAATTATTAGGGAAATGCAAAACAAAACTACAATGAGGTATCATCTCACACCCGTCAGAATGGTCATCATCAAAAAGCCTACAAATACCAAATGCTGGAGAGGGTGTGGAGAAAAGGGAACCCTCCTACACTCTTGGTGGGAATGTAAATTGGTGCAGCCACTATGCAGAACAGTATGGAGATTCCTTAAAAACTAAAAACAGAGCTATCATATGATCCAGCAATCCCACTCCTGGGCATATATCCAGAAAAGATGAAAACTCTAATTCAAAAAGATACATGCACCACAATGTTCATAGCAGCACATTTACAATACCCAAGACACGGAATGTCCATCGACAGATGAATGGGTAAAGAAGATATGGTATACACACACAATGGAATATTATTCAGCCATAAAAAAGAATGAAATAACGCCACGTGCAGCAACATGGATGGACCTAGAGATTATCATACTAAGTGAAGTCAGACGAAGAAAGACAAACATCATATGATATCACTTATATGTGGAATCTAAAAAATGGTACAAATGAACTTACTTACAAAACAGAAATAGACTTATGATTACCAAAGGGGACAGCGGGGCGGCGGGACAGGGGGACGGTATAGATAAACTAGGAGGTTGGGATTAACATACACACACTACTGTATGTAAAACAGGTAAACAACAAGGGCCTACTGTATAGCACAGGGAACTATATTCAGTACCTTGTAATAATCTATAATGGAAAAGAATCTGAAAAAGAATTTATGTATGTATAAGTGAATCGCTATGCTGTACACCTGAAACTAACAAAACATTGTCCATTAACTATACTCCAATTTTAAAAAATGGTTAGCAAATATAAAATACCTAGCTAGTGGGAAGCAGCCGCATAGCACGGGGAGATCAGCTCGGTGCTTTGTGACCACCTAGAGGGGTGGGATAGGGAGGGTGGGAAGGAGACGCAAGAGGGCGGGGATATGGGGATATATGTATACGTATAGCTGATCCACTTTGTTAAAAAGCAGAAACTAACACAGCATTGTAAAGCAACTATACTCCAGTAAAGATGATAAAAAATAAATCAGTTAAATTAAATTAAAAAATGGTTAGGGCTTCCCTGGTGGCGCAGTGGTTGAGAGTCTGCCTGCCGATGCAGGGGACACGGGTTTGTGCCCCGGTCCGGGAGGATCCCTGGGCCCGTGAGCCATGGCCCCTGAGCCTGCGCGTCCGGAGCCTGTGCTCCGCAACGGGAGAGGCCACAACAGTGAGAGACACGCGTACCGGAAAAAAAAAAAAAAAAAAAAGTTAAAACAGGAAAAAAAAAGTGTGCAAGTCACAGAATGTACGTTTTACCTTTAAACTAAACTATACATACACTGAGCTGTAATACTGAGGATATCAACGAAAGGCTACTGAAAGAATAAAAATGAATGAGTAGGGGTCGGGTGGCTGGGAGAAGAACCACATCACTATGACAAAAGGTTCCGAGGAGCAATCAGAGCCGCCCAGAGGTGGCTGGGCGCCCGCAGCTCACATAACTGCCAATGCCTCCTACTTCCTACTCCATGAGCCACAGAGCTTAGCCTCCTTTGTCTTCTCATTTCATATTCTTCAGGGTTTTCCTCTCACTTTTAACGATGAAGTAAAAAAGCCCACCACTTTTAACATAATTTTGGTGTCACATAATACACACAGCCCCTTACTCATGTCACCTCTGAAGTTACGCAGCCTTAAGCCCTGTGTCTGTCTCCTTGCTGCCAGAACGGGGACAGGACGGGATGGGATGGAACCTCCCTCACAGGCTCACTGGGAAGACCGCGCACACACATGAGAAGCAGCCTGCAGAGTGCCCCGCACAGGGCACGTACCCCTCTTGTGTGCGTGCTCCCTGTCCTCTACTCATCTCTTTCCTAACAATTCTGAAAGAAAGAGAGTCATTGTGATTGGGAAATCAGCCTCCCCAACACGAATATGAACAGCACATTGGTTCACGAGCTTCACACCCAGGCTTTAAAGTACAGGAAAAAACCCACACAAAATAAGTGTTTTCAGAAAAATCGCAGCCTGCAAAGTACCCGTACCAGAAACATACTCTGTCAGGAAGCTGGCGACAGGAGGATCATCCTCCCACAGGGAAGAGCGGAGTTCCGGAGAGTATTTTAATACTTAATTGCGTCCAGGTGGAGTACACGCACCACCCAGCGCTTCCCACACAACCTCAACACCCAGTACGCTCAGAGTATGTCATTAATTTGATTGACTTTATTATAGCTAGGTTGTTACCATTATTCCCAAGCTTTTAATTTTTATTAAAATGCCCAAATGTGATGGGAGAAGGGACTGTTTCTCTTCCCCACAAATTAATTCTCCTCCTTTTTCAAAGTTATTTTTTCTAGTCTAGACTATAATATTTCTAGAAGTAGTTCCTACATATACATGTTTTAATTAGATTCACTGTGAATCAGTAAGAAAATTGAGGATACAATTTCTTTCTAGTAATTCTACTGAAGTTCTTATGTAAAAGACCCAAATAACTAGGAAATGATGCTATAATGCTCCCTTCTTATAATGAATCTGATGTCAGTGTTTAAAGCATAAAAGACATATAAACTAACAACTGGGATGATAACAGTCGCTCGGTTTACTGCCGTTCTATAGCACATTAAAAAACATCTAGGCTTACCATGATTTACAATTCTGCAAACACTAAAGGAAAACAGCGAAAGAGCCTTACGTTTAGAGACACAAGCTCTAAGCTACCTCTCCAAGACGACTTGATCCACGTGCACGGCTCCACAAGTGACCAGCCCACCAGAGCACCGGACGACCACACGCCCTGTCCACAGCTCTCACCTCCTCCCCAGCTCTGGGTGTACTTGTCCATAAACTTAGTTTTGTCACAGCGTAATGTAAAGCCAAACCATCCCATTCAGAGAGTTTCTCCCAACAGAAGCTTTTGCACGCTGGCTTTTGAAAAAAAACCAAGTAGGATACAGATGTTAAAATTTCACTAGAATCTACGGCTGTGTAATGCGTAAGAGAAACAGCCATTGGATAAAGGCTATGGAGAGTGTGAGTTGGTAACAGATATTACTAATAGGGCCATAGAGAGGAAAAGCACTAAGGAAGAAAAGGTTTTCACTGGGGGGGGGGGGGGGGCCTTTCATAAACATCAACAAGTCCCTTCCACTGGGTTTTCACAGACTCTCAGGACACAGCTCCTCCTAGGTGGCAGGGACCGCTGGCCTCTGGGATTGAAAGACAGAGACACAGTCTCTGCCCTCCAATAAGGCAAAGTTTGGTGATGAAAACTTAAAGAACCCTACTATAGTAGGGTAAGGGCTAGGCCAGCAGGAGCCAGAAGAAGCCTTATTTAATACGTGTGCACCAGGAAGTGCGGGCTAGGGTGCCCCAGGCAGCAGGTGTCCCATCTGAGAGAACAGCATCTGCAAAGGCTCAGGGCAACGAGGCAACACAGCGAACAGGAGCAATATAAGAGCTGAATATAGCCAGGCGAGGGGCAGATCACAAGGGACGCAGCACACCACGCTGAGAACTGCGTGCCAGAGAATAACCCTCCTACGGGCATCTTACCAGGACCGTTCCTGTGCCACCCTGGGAACTGCCGTTAGAGGCTAAGAGGGGCCCAGGGAGACTACGGGGCGTTGCAGTACACAGACCCAGGCCAGGGAGACGAGTAGGTGTGGTACTAGACTACAACCAGGTTAAGGTCGGCACCTGAACATGTCACTGTTATTTCTAAAAGGAGTTAAGGTACCGAAATTTCCGTTTTAAATTTAACCAAAAAACAAAAGAGAGAAGTTATAAAGTTGCCTCTTGTAGACTTAAAACAATGGCATCAGTTAATTCTACAAAGAGGTCGTCACTCACTCACATTCCCGTCTGCTTCTTGACTTGGGATGAGGCGGGGCCGCGTGGGGCTAGGGCTGTGCTTGTCCCCAGAAGATGGCTTTAATCTGTACCCTGAATCCCTGATAAACCACCCCAAATCCACCTACTAAGGAGTGTCCCACAGATGTAACCATCATGCCAAGTGTGTTAGGGAGAGGTGAGGTGGGGAGAGAGCAAGGGACAGACAGACAGACAGAACCAACGCTGACCCGGGCTGCGGCAGGGCCGATGGAGAACAGTAAGTCTATGGAGATGCTTGGGACCTGAGAACAAGCTGGTTGAAAATGAGAAAGCAGGCGTGGGCTCCTGGCTGGGGATCAGGACAAGGGCGCAGCAGTAAAGGATGGGAAGAGAGGACCTTGCCTCTGGGCACACTGAGCTCCCTGGGACACCCAGCTGCAGCTCAGTCCCAGTTAGTTAGAGATTTGGGGGTAACCTGAGAGAGTGGCAAAAACACAGCTCAATATGTCATGAATTATAAAGTAACAAGAGAAGAGAAAGGAGGAGAGAAGCCTGAGGAATACCATCATCAAAAGGGCAGGAAAGCAGGAGAGAAACGGAAAACAAATGCTCATAGAAGCAGGAGGAAGTCGGCGGTGCCAGAGAAGTAAGGGAGGGGGCCCGGCTCCCAGGCAGCGGGTGACTAGGCCCCGCCCAGACCCTTTAACCCAGCATCTCAGCAGCCCCATTTGTTTAAAAAAAAATAAAATAAATAACACCATCCCCTGGGGAATTTCACTGTGCAGGGAACCCACAGAACAAATGAGAGATGAGAAGGATAAGGGCTGAAAAGTAGCCAACGAATCTGGCAAATAAGAGGTCATCAAGATAAAGACATCAGTGAGACCCAATAGAGAGTCTAGAAGTAAACCGAAACATACTTGGGAAATACGCCGTATCGTAATAGACAGCACTTCAAATCTGAGAGCGAAAGGATGCATTATTCAACAAATGGCACTGGGACAACTAGGTGGTCATCTGGAAAATATAAACCCAGCTTTGTACCTTACACCAAATAAACTCCAGATGGATCTGTTAAATGTAAAATGAGAAACCACACGAGTTTCGTAAGGAGACACCACCGGGAATGGTTATCATGTATAATGCATGATGTGTATATGAGCACAATCTATGCATATGTATAGTACTAGGCACGACACATTATGTACACTGCATTTCTAATTGGGACACAACACCCAGAAGCCAAACGAGACTGGTAAGAATGACATTAAAAACAAACAAACAAACAAACAAACAATAAAAACTGCATAGTAAAGTCTTTTGGAAAAAACCCAAACCTGGAAAACAAATACCTACAACTTCCACTAAAGACAAAAGGACAATTTCCTTGAAACTTAAAGAGCTCCTAAAAAACAATAAAGAAAAGATCAACAACCCAACAGAAAGGGGCAAAGGATACGGAGAGCTCAACAAAGATAAATAAAATGGATCACCCGCAAACATGTCCCTGCACTGAGCAGCATTCCTCGCCTAAGTGCCCGGCAGCAGCCAGCGGTGCGCTGACGCCCCGCAGGAGGGGAGGGACGCAGACAGGTGCTCACACACGCTGTGGAGGTCCCACAAGGTGCAGCTCGGCGACACCCCAAATAATTACATCAGCGCAGACCATGTGACCTGCCACCAACCCCACGTCCAGGCTTCTGCTCTGGAGACACACTTACCAACATGTGAAAGGCCACATGCAGGTGGCGCGTGCGTGGTATGGAAGGGACAGACACTGTACCAGTAAGATGGGGACAGTGCTCAGCTGTAGAGGCACACAGGGCAGCCACAAAACAGAATGAAGCAGCTCTGCGGACTGACGTGAGAGCGCTCATCAAGAAAGTCGCCGAGAGAAGCAAACGAGGGACAGACCTGTGTGTGCAGCAAGACACCAGTTACCTACTTGTAAACACAGAGTCTTTCTAGAAGGTTCTACAAGGAACAAAGAGGGGAACGGAACTGCATGGGTTCCTGGGGAAAAAAAAAAACAAAAAAACCAAAAACTTGTTTTTTTAATGTGATATAAAAGGTATCAACAACCAGGTAAAGGAAAGGAACCTTGAAACGTCCTGTGTGTCCTCCTCTGATTGCATGGGGGATGGGGGAGGAGCAAGAAGGGGATGTTTCATTGAATATTTTTTTGTAGCTTTTCAATTTTCTTTGTACTTCTCATTACCTATTAAAATATTTTTAATTTAAAAGATTTATTGGGTTCCCTTTAATAAAAACTGTTCTAGTTGAAGAGGCTGGGGGCAGAAGCCAGGTTCCAGGAGGCTGGCTGTATTCTCTACCACTGGGTGTGTGTGTGTGTGTGTCTGTGTGCGCACGCACACATGGGCAGAATAGCATGTATGGGAGATCCTATTTGTATTTAATTATGTATATATGATGTTCTCAAAGAATACATAAGTATATATTTATATAGGCATTAGAACATCAGAAGGATTCACACCAAACTGTTAAAAATGGGCTCTCCCTGGAGCGCAGGCCTGCTGGCTGTTCTGGGGCAGGACTTGGTCACAAAGGAACCAAGACGTGAGCGGATGACGGAGGGGACACGTGGAAGGAAGGGTCTCGCTGTTTCCACGAAAGGGCTGATGCTCCAAGTGGGAAAACAGTGGAGGTCAAAGGTTGCTGTGGGGAGGTGGGGAGGTCAGGAAATAGCAAAGCGCAGCACGTGACCTAACGATGTCCCTGAGGAAACAGGCAGACGTGACCAGAACAGAGACAGAGGGACTGCCTGGGACAGAAAGGCAACCTCTGCCCCAAAACATCCACCCGAAGCTCCAACCCCCAGAGGCGCGTCCATTGGCCCTGCCTCTGAGGTCCCGGCCATATACTGTGCCAAAGAGATTATGTGAAATTAGCAATTACTTGGAAGATAGTGGGTCTTGCCTTTGTCTTCTCTTCACTCTAAATAACGTCAGGCCTTCTAACCCAAAACAAAACAGACTGCTTGAGAATTAACCAAATATTTTATTAGTTCTTGATAATTGCTTTTCACTTTTGACAGGAAACGCTGCTATAATATGTTAGGTCTCACAGGGCAGCCATAAAATAGAGTGGCTATTATAAATAGGGAGGGTCCCACAAAACCGCTACAGAGACTGGAGAAAAGCTGCCTGGTTGAAACTGATTTCTAAACTGTATATGTCAAGGGTAAAGTCAAACATCAGAAACCCTTCAATAATCTGTAAACCAGTTAGTGAACTTGGGGCAACAGTTCCTACTCAAACTAAGGAGACAAGCAGTGTTCTGAGGACGGTTCTCAAAAAAAAAAAAAAAAAAGGATACCCAAAGGATCTTTTTTTCCAAAATCCAATCCATCTAAGGCAGGAAAAAATAAAAAGAATACTGAAGTAGAGACTGTTTTTCCTAGATGTGATAAATTTTTTCCTCTGATTTACTAACAGCCTCTAAGGAGGTCAGCAGTCAACGATTTAGCAAACAGAAAGGATGTACCAGCTCGGGTCCCTTCTCCTAGCTTCCTTTCAAGTTGGAAAACTCGGAAGTGAATTTGTTGGGAAAATACGTATATTAATCCAAAATGTCCTCAATCCAAAAGGAAGGTAAATAAAGTATACAGGACTGAGAAGAAAGATGGGTACAATAAAGCCTAAGTGAACAATGAACTTCAAAAACTGCAGAAACAGGGCTAATGTTGACGTCCACCTGCAATTACGTTCTAACTTGTATCAGTAATGCTACCCCATCGCTCATCACACCCTAGTACATGACACTTCCAGCTTCTACAACTATACTCCAGAACACAGGTGGAACAGGAACTCAAAAATGTTTGCTGAGTTAAATAAAGCAAATGCTAACTAGCTCGTGTCAAAGTAAACAGCCTTAAATTAACCTGAGGGCAAAAGACAGTCATTAAAGTGCCACACAAGCTGAGCCATTATACAGGAGAAAAACAGCAGGACTGCGACTCCAAGGACAGGTGAGGGGTCTTCATTTTCAATGAACACACCAGCAGCAGAAAAGCAATTAAACCTGTACCCCAGGATGTCTCAATTCCTCATCACATACTTCACTACAAAAAGAGGACACTCTTTGGGACCTATAAAAGCTGGCCAAAAAAAAAAAACTCCAATCCCTCTCAGGACACCCTCTCCTGCAGCGTGATGAAGGAAGGCAGACTTGCGTGGAGACTGGTGACCTTGGACCTCAGCTGCCTGGAACAAGTGTGAACAGGGAGCCGCACAGGCCTTCCAGGCACAGCTCTTCCTTTAACCTGAGTGGGAACAACAGCAATTCCAGGCAAAGTCCCTTCTTGTGGTTTCAGACTACTTTCAGCTCCAACAGTCCAGGGTTTAGGGTTAAAGGAGAAACCAGAGGAAGCCGTTTCTACAGCACATAAACCACCAGGTGCCTCACCTCTGAACTGCAACGATTTCCAACAGCTTACGAAAAGCAACGAGACAAAGCAAGCTCTCGCCTGCCTTGGGCAAGAGATTATTAGCAGGTTTGTTCGCCGTATCTGCGTGGACCCCAAGTTTCTCGGGCACTCAGCCCCCAGAGGAGGACTCCGGAGCTGTACCACAGGACACACACCCAGAGAAGGGCCACCACCCACCACACTCCTGCACTAAGCACTTAGACACAGTTTCGACGCCCTCTGGAAATAGGTCCGTGAGGATCCTGATCACGGGGATTCCGGAACGGGAGGGCAGGAGGGGCTCACAGCGTGACCACGGAGCTGACCATCAGTGCTGAGAGCAGAGTGGCCTCTGCCACCTCTTACTGCAGTTCCTCTGGGAGGCCAGGGACAGACCTGCCGGTCCCAGCAATCCGCCGGGTGGACTCTTAACGTGAGAGCCAGGTCCCTCCGGACGGCCGTGTGTGGGCGACACTCCGGAGACGACTGAGCAAGTGTTAGGTGGAAGGGATAACGACACCAGCCTACTAGCCGTGAATGAAAAAGTCTAGAAGCAAGCACCAGAGACAACTCACAAACCCATCAACTGATGGATGGACAGACAAAACGGGGTAGAGCCACACCACAGAAATTATTCAACCTGGAAGGAGTGAAGTGCTGACAAAGGCTACACAGAACATAAGTGAACCTTGAGAACAGTAAGCTAAGTGAAAGCAGCCAACCACAAAAAGCCACCTAGTGTGTGATCCCATTCACATGAAATGCCCATAACAGGCAAATCCACAGACAGAAAGTGGATTAGTGGTTGTCACCGGTGGGGGAGGGTGAATGGGAAGTGACTGCAAATAGGTACAGGTTTCTTTTAGGGGTGATGAAAATGTTCTGGAATCAGACAGTGGTGATGGCTGCACAACTCTGAATATACTAGAAACCACTGAATTATACACTTCAGAGGAGGGAATTTCATGATATGCGAATTAAGTCTCAATAAATAAATAAGCATATGCCACAGTACTTTATCGCTTATACATAGAAAAGATGGTAAAGGATAAATTTAAACTTTTCCCCAAACTATGGCTTTATAATTAAATAAAAGGGAAAGACAGTTTTTCGCACTGCACACCTGCAGCACCTAGGTACTGAGCGCAGGGAAGCCACCCACTCTCCCTCTAGCCTATGAACACCTTCCTTTCTGAAAGTAAAAATGTCTATTTTACATTCTTCACACTTTTAAACTTCTTCTACAAGTCCTTGGAGCAAGAAGAATTTTAAAATAACCCAGTGAGACTTTGGAGAAGGAACTGCAGATACTATATCAGAAAATTTAATTACAAGAAGTATGTCCCTTTAAATAGGATAAAGAATAAAAAACAATCAACATCGTTATCTCTAAAAGATAAACACAAAGTCTCTAAGCTCAAAGAGTTCAGAACAAAACACAACGCCTTACAAAAGAAATGCAAACACAGCTTTAAGGGGCTGCTTTTTCAGGACTGCACTAAATATTAGATTTAGGGATACTAACAAGGCAAAAGGCTACTTGTTAGATTTCACAGGACTTGTGCATCAGCATCAGGCATAAATTTGAAAGCAGCAAAGGAACAGAAAGTTAAATGAATATGAGTGAAGTTAAGTTCAGCAGTGACACAGGGGATGTACCAGGTAAAACTAGACACCATGGGCTTCCCTGGTGGCGCAGTGGTTAAGAATCCACCTGGCAATGCAGGAGACATGGGTTCAAGTCCTGGTCCAGGAAGATCCCACATACCGTGGAGCAACTAAGCCCGTGAGCCACAACTACTGAGCCTGTGTGCCACAACTACTGAAGCCCACGTGCCTAGAGCCCGTGCTCCGCAACGAGAAGCCACCGCAATGAGAAGCCTGTACACCACAACGAAGAGTAGCCCCTGCTCACTGCAACTAGAGAAAGTCCACGCGCAGCAACAAAGACCCAATGCGGCCAAAAGTAAATAATAAAATAAAATAAATTTATATATAAAAAAAACTAGACACCATAATTGTTTCTGAAACATGGAAGCGATGGCCCCAAGGTCCCTCATTATAACCTCATTATTAAATGTCAGGCAAAATTCTCCAATTTCCCACGGATGAACAGAACAACAACAAAAAAGCCAGCTCCAAGTAACTACGCATTCAAAAATCAACTTAGAAAACACCAAAACTCCAAAACATAAATATTTCACTCCCTGACAGCGTGCCTTGCTTAAGTTAGTACTCCTAGGGAATTCTCTGGCGGTCCTGTGGTTAGGACTTGGCGTTCTCACTGTCAGGGGCCGGGGTTCCATCCCTGGTCGGGGAACTAAGATCCTACAAGCCCAGCATTGCAGCCAAAAAAGAAGTTAGCACTCCTCTATGGAAAGCCAGAGAGGACAAGGCCAAGAGAGCACTCATAGAACATCTCCTGGGCGCTTCACATGGTACCTCATGGAAGCCTCCAAACGAGCCCATGAGACAGGTAACCTGCCTTCCACCCCAAAAGGGAAAACCAGGAGGAGAGAGGATTCTGGCCAAGGTCACACAGCTGGTCAATTCCGAGCCCCTGCATCTCATCAAAGGGGTTTCTGGCTTGACAAAAAGTCTCTCTTAAAAAAGGTATTTTTGTTCTAGCTTTACCTCGCTGCCCCGCCAAAACAATCGCCATCTTCTGCTTTTATAAAGTGATTCATCCGTATAACACAAAGGAATCCCCTCCAAGAGGTGAATACGACACTACCAGTGTTTACTAACACAAACAGAGGACTGAGACCTCATGACACTGGCCACCAGGGACTGAAGCCCCATGAACACCAGCACCCCAGAGCCTACTGAGTGCCCTGTGGACAACCACATCTTAATAGGGCCCTGCTTTCCCTTTGTCATGGCTGGAAAAACATTTTTAGGATGGGATTTGAACACACGCTTAAAACAGGAAACCAAAGTCTCAGAGGTGGTTCATATCTCAAAAAAGATACAAGTTAAAAACTAATGTAGGGGGGCTTTCCTGGTGGCACAGTGTTTAAGAATCTGCCTGCCAATGCAGGGGACACGGGCTCAAGCCCTGGTCCGGGAAGATCCCACATGCCACGGAGCAACTAAGCCCGTGCAACACAACTACTGAGCCTGCAGTCTAAAGCCTGCGAGCCACAACTACTGAGCCTGCGTGCCACAACTACTGAAGCCTGCGCTCCACAACAAGACACCGCAATGAGAAGCCCACGCACCACAAGGAAGAGTAGCCCCTGATCGCGGGAACTAGAGGAAGCCCGCGCGCAGCAGTGGAGACCCAATGCAGCTAAAAAAAAACCAACCAATGTAGGTATCACAACCCCGTCTCAAAGGAAATCATTAAAAGCCACAATCCACAGTTGAAAGAGCTTAAAAAACCACCACTAGCAAACCAGAGAAACAAAGCTTTAGTTTCAGACAGCGGAGACACTATCAAAAAGCACTTAGACTACTGGTATGACTGCAATCTTTTACTACCAAAGAAAGTCAGTTTTAATCCTAAATCACACAACACACGTGGTCAAAGATAAATCCTTTTGCTTGGAGCACAATTCTGGCACAGGGTCCCAGGGGGCTGTTAAAAAGACATTGGAGCCCCAAATGCTTTGTGTTTACATAGTTTTTAAACATCTAGACAAAAGTTCACATTTCTAACTGAATGACCACTCTGCCCTTCCTGTTTAATTTGGAGACAGGAGATCTTTTAACTAATCCTAGTTGGACTCTCAATCAGCCTTGGAGTTGTTTGTAAAAAGGAAGGCGGGTCACGGAGAAATAACTGTTTCACATGCGTTGAAGGCTCCAAACCTGCTTTTCCATCTGTTACAACAGCCCTGTTCTTACACACAATATAAATACAGACACACGTACACATTCAGAAATACACATATACACTCTATACACATATATACGTGAGCACACACTCACGTATACGCACAATGCACATACACTCAAGCAGACGTGTACTCACGTACACGCACACACTGACACACGTGCACACGGCGGCCTGCGGCCCATGGCGGCCTGCGGCCCACGCCGACCCTAACCTCCTCGGGGCGACGCCGACCCCACCACTCCAGGGGAAATGGACACCTAGGCCGTGGGAGCCCCAGCACAGCACCCCGCGAACGTCTCCTATCGTTACAGCGCCTTCTAATCTCCACCTCACTAGCGGCTTCCTTTTCTGATAATAAACACCAGATTTGGAGAAACCAAGAGGACACAATGTGTAACGGTTATCTGTCGCCCAAGAGCCCGATGAAGGGGACAAAGGCCTTATCGCGCTTCCAGCTTCCCGCGGAAGACGTGTACCGAAGGCCCGGCGGGCCGCGAACTCTGCCCGGTGCGCCCTTCCCCAGTCCCAGAGCCCCCTCCCCCGGGCCCCGAGCAAGGCGGGTGCGACGGGCCCCAGGGGGCGTGGGGTGCCGGGCGGGGTCTAGGGGTGCGGGTTTGGAGTGCAAGGAGGGAACAGGGGGTTGAGGTGAGGGTGGGGTCTGAAGTGCAGGAGGGAGACGTGGGACACGGAGTGAAGTGCGGAGTGGAAGCTTGGGGTGGCGAGGAGACGGTTGGGCGGAAGCCTGGGGTGCGGGTAGGGGTTTGCGGTGATGTGGGGTGCCAGTGGGGGCTTGGGGAGCGAGGTGTGAGGTTTGAGGTTCAGGCGGGGGCTTGGGGCGCGGGCACGCACCTTGTGGCAGGCCGGGCATGTGGGCAGCGCGCTCTTGCCCCCGGGGCCCCCGCCGCCGCCGCCGCCGCCGCCGCCGCCGCTCAAGCTGCTCTGGATCTGCGTGAGCTCTTGGCGCAGCACCTGCTTCTGGTGGAAGCTGAAGGCCGGGTGGTTGGAGGCCATGGTGAAGAGCAGCAGGAACTCATCGCCCGTGCGGCCCTCGTTGAGCTGCAGCCCGTAGTTGTGGATGATGGAGTCGATGTGCGTGAGCGTGCGGTAGAGCACGCCCGCCGCCTCGCGCTGCTCCGAGCCCAGCAGCGCCAGCGACACGAGCAGTTTGCTGCGCACCACCTCGTCTGTCAGGTTGGTGAGGCTGCCCAGGTCGGCCGGGTTGTTGGCCTTGATCTCCGAGTCGCGCAGCGAGTGGTAGTCCTTGCGGGCCAGGTCCTCGAGGCACGAGCCGAGGAAGCGCAGCTCGAGCGGGATGCACAGGTCCAGCAGGCCGCAGAGGAACTCTACGCGCTGCGGCGACGGCAGCTCCGAGAACCAGCGGTACACGCCGTCCCTCTGCAACGGGCAGCGCTTCTCCACCATGCTGCCGCCCGCGCCGCGCCGCCACGCGGGGCCGGGGGCCGCCGCCCGGGGCCGAGGCCGGGGCCGGGGGCGCGGGCGGGCGCGGCCGGGGGCGCGGCCGGGGCCGGGCGAGGGCGAGGGCGGCCGGGCGCCGAGGGCCGCGCCGGGGCCGGGGGCGCGCGGCGCGGGCGAGACCCCCGCCAGGGGCCGGCGGGCGGGCGCGCGCGGGGCGCCGGGGGGGCCCGGGGCGGCCGGGGCGGCCGGGGGCGACGATCGGCCTCGGGCCCCCCGCTCACGGGCGGGCTCCTGGCCCGCGCCCGTCCCCGGCGGCGGCCGGTGCGCGGCGGCGGCGGCGGCTGCTCCTCGTCGTCGTCGTCGTCGCCCGGGAGGCGGCCGCCCCCATCTCCCCCCGCGCCGCAGGGTCTGTCACTGCGGGCCGCCCCCCGACGGAGCCGCCCGGGCCATGCCGCCGCGCCGCCGCGCTGGGCCGACGGCCGTTACCCGGGACGGAGGCCGCGGCGGCTCGGGAGCGGCGCTCGGAGCGGGCTCGGGAGCGGGCGGCGGAGGGATCTGCGCCGGCACTTGCCACGGCCTCGCGCCTTTGCTCCCAGCGCCGCGGACGGATCCGGGCCGAGCGCCGCGTTCGCAGCTGACGGGCGCCGGGACAAGGCGCAAGTGGGCGGGGAGGCCGCCTCTCACGACAGCCAGGCGGCCGGGCCCGCCCCCCGAGCTGATTGGCTCGGGCTGCGCCTTCTCTGCCCATGATTGTTCCGGGTCCCCAATCCGATTCGCCCCTGACCCGGCCACGCCTCCCTGGGGCTGTCGATCACGTTGGAACCGCCCCGGCCTGCCCCGCGGCGGCCGGCGGAGTCAATTGGCCGGCGGGCCGGGCGGGCCGAAAACCCGAGGCGGATTTCTGGTTGCTTTTGTTCATACAGATCTGCGTGGAGCCTTGTTTTAGGTGGAAGCGGGAGGCCGGGCTTCCCGTTTTATTCCTGAGCGTCACAGTAGGAAGGTAGCGAGTGTCTTCGAAAAGCCGCCGGAGCGGGGCTCCAGAGACCCGCGTCCCCATCCCCCCTCTGTCTCTGCGAAGCTGTGTGACCTTGGGCGAGTCGCTTGGCCTCTCTGAGCCCTGGGCGCCTCCCCCGAAAATGAGGGTGATGACAACCGTCCCCGGGGCCCGTGAGAAGGTCGTGAGCTCACAGAGGCCCGGCGCCCTCACCTCTGAGGCGGCTGGCCTGCCTTGAGATGTGACGGGAACAAGCTCTGTACGAAAACCTCATCCAAATTGAGCCATTAAGTCGGCCTCCTTTCAGCGGGTTACTTCCTCAGCTCTGGGAACCGAGAGGATGCAAGCACACCGGCCAGGGTCAGGGAGCATTTGCATTGGCACGGATTCTGGGTTGGGGAACAGGCGGGGGAGAAGCTGGTGGCCCAGCCACCTATAACCCTGCAGCTGCAGGCAGCGGTCCGCCATCTCCAGATAAGGAAACCGAGGCCCGGGAGCAAGAAATTCATTCTTCCCTGCCCGTTCAGTAGAACCTTTCTTCTGACGTCCTGTGGTCTAGGACGGGGCCTGCTCCTGCATTTGTTCAGCTGCTCAACGGGGGCCTGGTGGACGCCAGGTTCTGAGCCCTGGGGGGCCCCTTGCGAACAAAGCCTGCCCTCCCGCCTTTGGAGCTGACAGCCTGGTCCTGGGCAGTACACAATAGAGATGGATTGAATAAATGAATGCATTTCTTCAGGACATGGTCCAAGGTGCTAGAAACTTCCTAACAAGACGTTCTGCAACCTCTGGACTTCAAAGTTGAACAGACATTGCAGAGCCATACTTGGGGTGGGGGGAGAAGATTTGCTTCCCAATCCCCCACCCCCTCCACTCCTGGGACAAATCTTCCCTGAACCACCTGGTGTTCTTGGCCATTGTGGGAAGGAGCAGGCATCCAGGTGAAGGTCAGTGTAGCTTCCCAAGTGTATTAGGTCCTCATAGGCAGCAGGGGCAAGGCTGGGTCCAGCTGGGTCTCTGCACCTTACTTCCCCAGTACAGACTAATTTCTACGAATAATTTAATCCTTGTTCTCTTCGACCTCACTTTCTCAAGTGATTCCAGGGAAGTGGCCGCATTCCAAAATCTACGACATGAGGAAGTGAAGGAACATGAAAACCAAAACAGTTCACCTTTGCTTTTTTTTGATAAATTTAGTTCCTTGGAATGGAAAGATCTTGGGACCTTATTGGTGCTGGGGTTTTCCTCAAACCCAGCCCTTCATGGCTGTGAAATCCCTAAGCTCCAGTGCCAGTCGACCTGGATTCTACTCCCAGCTCTAGCGGGCTGTGTGACCTTGGCCGTGCATTCAACCCCTCTGAGCCTCAGTTTCCTCATTTGTAAAAAGCAGCCGGGAACCCCGCCTCCCAGCTGGCAGTGGAGGTCAGAGATGCTAATGGGAGCCCTTGACAGCTGGTACAACTGAGCCACAAGTAACTGGATCAAGGTCTCCCAGCTCCCAGCCGCCTTCTTGCCACTTCTGCCTGTGCTGTTTGCTATTTAATGTATGCACTGGGGTGAAGGGTGTCCCCCAAAAGGTCTTGTTCACCCAGAACCTCAGACTGTGACTTTATTTGGACATAGGGTCTTTGTAATTATAATTCAGATGAGAATCAAGATGAGATCATGGACTAGAGTGGGCCCTAAAGGAGAGTGTCCTTGTAAGAGACAGAAAAAACCCAGAGACTCGGGGAGAAAAAGCCATGCAAAGACAGAGGCAGAGCTTTGGAGCCAAGGGACACCTGGAGACACCAGGAGCTGGAAGAGGCAGGAAGGACCCTCCCCTGGAGCCTTCAGGGGGAGCATGGCCCAGCGGACACCTTGACTTTGAACTTCTGGCCTCCAGAACTGTAAAAGAATACATTTCTGTTGCGTTAAACCACCAAGTTTGTGGTTGTTACAGCAGCCCCAGGAAACTCATACAGTGTTGTTTCCCCCTCACCTTCAGTCTAGCTCAATTTAATTCAACAGATATTAAATCCCTGCCCTGCTGGACCAGACCCCACTAAGGGTTTGGGGCTTCTAAGGAGAAATGAGACCCAGGCCCCCCGACTCTAAGGAACCGATGGCCTGGAGTCCCTGCTGTGAAGCAGCTGGGCCACCAGTCCACAAGGGAGCTTTCCCTTCCGCACACTGTTCCCTTCCCCAGGGGCCTCCTGGGAGCGGAGCTAGTGGGCACTGACTCCCAGCCGGCCCTGAGGCTGCAGTTTTCTCTGTTTTCTCTGCTCTCCTTGCTCTCCCAGCCACCCAGGGATCCTTCCCTGAAACAGCCTCCAGCCCTGGGCTATTTGGAGCTTCTCACTTTCCCTTGCTCTGCAGCAGGTGACCCCTGGCTTCCACTGGGACTTGAGTGTTTCTCCAGCTGCTACAAAGTAGAGAGGCCGGGGACCCATGGGAGGAGATTGAAGGGGCATCCCTCCATGTGAGAGAAAGGGGGCTGCAGGTAACAGGGAGGTGGGCCTGTGTGTTCAGCAGGGAGAGATTCCCCACCCAACGCTGAGCAGGACAGCAGGCTCACTCGCTCCTTCAGGCCATACCTGCCACACCTGTGCCTGACACAGGGCCCAGGGATGACAGTGCAGTCTAGGAGAGCTCTCGGGCTACAGTAGGACAATGTGTCTGCCTGCATTTTCCATAGAGCTGGGGTGGAGCAGAAATCACTTTAATATTATCTTTGAGAAAGAGAAAGATTTGGGGTTCACCCAAAATTCCCCAAATGATTTTGCAATGAAGCTATGATGTGCGAGGGATGACTTCTTGCATCTGAATCAGTGACACTGTTGAATTACCTCAGTAGGCAGGGACCAGGCTGAGACAAGAGATCAGCCAGCTGGAGTACGGCTCTCCATCTTCCCCACCCCATGGCCTTGCTTCTCCTCTCACGTAGAATCCCGGCCAGAGAGGAAGAGCCTGGAGGCCAGGTTGTGGTTAGGCAAATGAAAACAGAATTAAGATTGAGACTCTGATTAAGATGAGGGTGCCTTAAAAACATAGGCTCCGTGCCTGGACCCACCACTTATTTTTCCCTGAGATGTATGGCCAGGATGTGTGTGGTCTCCACTAAGATGCTTTTGTTTGTCCTAGACCCTAACTTCCTGTGATTGAGAAAGGAAAGGGACCCCTAATGTGCAGGACTTAAGAAGTACCTCCCTAATCCTACTGAGGGATCCTTGCTCAGTGCCTCGGCTCCTGTTAGCCTCAGTGATGGCCATGAGCCAGTGATGGCCACGAGCCGGTGCGAGGAATCCTGATAGTGCTGTCGTTGTTCCCATTTTACAGATGCAGAGCGGTCAGTTGTGGGCCTGGGGGCACGCGGTTCAGATATGTTGGAACCAGATCCTGACCTAAGTCAACTGCCAGGACTCTGTCCCTCAGGGAGGAAAGCACAAAGGTGACAAGTCATTATTCTCTGTTTCTGCAAACTGGAGATTCCAAAGGTATCTGTGGCATGCCACTTCTTCCTAGCCCTAACTGCTGCCAAAGTCCACCTGGGGTCATAAATGGGCAGTTGACCCCAGCCACATCTGACCCTGTTTCTGTGTGACCACAGGGCAGACCTGCTTTCCAGGGTGTCTTTGACCTTGGGCTGGATGCAGTGTTTCCCCAGTGGGAGTTACCTGGGCTCTTACTTATGCAGATTCCCAAACCGGACCCCAAGTGCTGAGTCAGACTCTGTGGGGCGGGGCCTTGGAATCTGCATGTGGCGAGCTCCCTGGGGCACACCGAAGTTGGACGACCCCCCTCGGGCAAGGCGTTCTTGCTCTCAGGCTTCTAGTGTGCGTCCCTGGGTCGACAACTGCAGTCATAATCAGAGTGAAGTCCGTGTTACAGGCCTACCATTCTGCAAGGATCTCCCTATTTTAGTTTATTTTTTGTTTTATTTTATTTTATTTTATTTTTATTTTGGCTGCGCTGTGTGGCATGTGGGCTCTTAGTTCCCCGACCAGGGATGGAACCCGTGCCCCCTGCATTGGGAACACGGAGTCTTAACCACTGGACCACCAGGGAAGTCCTGGATCTCCCTATTTTACAGGTGGGGAGACTGAGGCTTAAAGAGGCCATGCAGCCAATGAATAGTGATTCATTAATCATGAATAATTCTCGTCATTAAGTTCTGCAGCCTTACTTCTGTTGTATATTTGCTTGTTATTCACATTTCTATGTTTCTTACGCCGAAAGAATGATATCCTCTGAAAGCTAACTGTTCACTGCTGCTCTCGGTTTTGAGCGTTTTGGGTTTCTTTTGTTTACCTTTTTACAATGGAAGTTTTCAAACGTACCCAAAAGTCGAGAGAATAGCGTAGTCGTTCCCCACGTCCCTATGGCCCGGGTCCAACAGAGATGACAGTTTACCACTTTTATTTCATCTATTTCTCTCTGGAGTGGGAGAAATACATGTATTTTCTTTCTGCAGTATTTTAAAGCAAATAAATTGGGGATTTTATATATATATATATATATATATTTAAAAAAACCTATTTTGTCTGATTGCAAGATAATACATGCTCCTTGTAAAGAGATTATATCTCACTGAAAAACAACTTAAAAGTCAAATAGTGTCACTTGTCAATCATAACCGACATTAACATTTTAAAATATATTTTTCTAGACACTTTTGTATTCATATATACACATGCACACCTATTTTTACAAAAATGGTATATTTCTCGAAATTAGGACTGTGCTCCCCTTTTTGCCATCTGTTTTGTCCACCTAACAGTATACCCCAGATGTCTATCCATGTCATGGAATGTCTTCCAAATCGTGATTTTCAAGGGCGGCCCAGAATCTTGTTTGAATGTATCATGATTTATTCAACTAATCCCCTGTTGTCAGGCATTCAGGTTGTTTCTGTGATCTGCTGAATTTGAAAAGGCAGTTCTGCTTGTCCTGGACTTTGCCCTAGGCTGAAGCCTGACCCGCCTCCTCTAGATCCTACGTGGGTTTCTGAGAAGTGTCAGGCAGGGGCAGAGACAGAGGCACTGGGTAGTTCCCATTGCCTCCCCAGCCAAGTCTTCAGTACTTGGTTTGAAGTCTGAAGACACAAGACACACCCAGACCCAAGTGTGGGTGAAAACCACCTTCCAAATGGAGAGAACGTGTTGTTTGGGTGACAAGGTGGTGTAACTCCAAAGTACGGAAAGTTTCTTTTCAAACAATCATACCAGAGCTCACCCAACACAGTAACTCTCCCTCCTTCAAAGTAGTCACCCCGGAATGCAGTCCTCTTACTGAAAGAAAACTGTGATTGCTTGAAAATACATCCGTGAACTCTTTTAAAACTGTCTCCAGAGTCTTGTGTAAATAATGTTTGGATGTACTGTACGCTGAAAAGTCTTCATGCTTCTAGGTACATTGAGATCTGGGAATAGCCTGTGTTCACCAAATAAATTGCAAACCCAGAATTTGCTATGTCTAGTCTGAGCAGAAACAGGTTTATTAAATTATAGCAGAGAAGTGAGAATCTGGCAGGGTCGGAGAACCGGGTGTGGATGCCATTCTTGTGTCTTTTTGTAAACGAATTGCCTGTTCATGTTTTTTGCCTATTTTTTTTTTATCAAGTTTTGGGTCTTTGTTTCTGTCCATTTTTAAGATTTTTTTTTTAGTATATTAGGGATATTAGCCCTTTCTCTGTGATTTATGTTTTAAATATTCTCTCTCAATTTGTCAATTGCCTTTGACTTCGTTTATGGTGTTTTTACCTTGAAAAGATTTCTTTTAGTTTTATGTAGTTAAATTTATTCATCTCTTATTGCATGGGGATTTGGAATTGTGGTTAGAAAACCTTTCCTTACACCCAGCTTATAAAGAAATTGACCCATTTTCTCTTCTACTATGTATACGGTTTCGTTTTGTCATATTTAGATCCCTGATCTGCTTGGCGTTTACTCTTACGTAAAATATGAGGTATTTGCTTTTGAAACCCAGTTCTATTAGATGTAGTCATTAAACCATCTGTTTTTTGGGTTTTAAAATGCTTTGAAGAGCCAGGCAGAAAGCTAATAAGCAAAGCTATAGAGGGTAGAATAAAATAGGGAGTGGTGAGGTCTACGGCCAACCAGAGATTACATTTAAAAAACACAACCACACAGTGGCTATATTAGTTTCCTAGGGCTGCCGGAAACAAATGATCACAAACTCGGTGGCTTAAAACAACAGAAATTTATTCTCTCACAGCTCTGGAGGCCAGAAGTTTGAAATCAAGGTGTCAGCAGGGTTGGTTCCTTCTGATGTCTCTGAGGGAGAACCTGATCCAGGCCGCTCTCCCAGCTTCTGTGATTCACAGCAATCCCTGGCTTTCCTTGCCTCATGGTCACATCACTCCAATCTCTGCCTCTGTCTTCACGTGGCTTCTTCCCTGTGTGTCTGTGTCCAGACTTGCGTCTTTTCATGAGGACACCAGTTGGATTCAGGGACCACCCTTATCCAGGATGACCCCGTTTAACTTAATTACATCTCCAAAGACCCTATTTCCAAATAAGGTCTCCTTCATAGGTTCGAGGTAGACATGAATTCTGGGGGGACGGAGAGGGAAAAGCAGAGCTATCCGGAGCCCCTGCAGCCTGTGTGCTGAGAGCCTGGGGGCCCTCCATGGATGCCTTATGCTGCTGTTGAAGTCGTTCAGGAGTGACAAAGAGTCTGTTGAATTGGGAAACTCATCAGACTTTACTCTGAGAATCAGTTTTGAAAAGCACTGACAGGTGGTCAGTTTAAAATGTTCTGAGAAAGGGACTTCCCTGGTGGTCCAGTGGTTAAGAATCTGCCTGCCAATGCAGGGGACACGGGTTCGATCCCTGGTCCGGGAAGATCCCACGTGCCACAGAGCAACTAAGCCCACGAGCCACAACTACTGAGCCCACGTGCCACAACTACTGAAGCCCACGTGCCTAGAGCCTGTGCTCCTCAACAAGAGAAGCCACGGCAACGAGAAGCCCGTGCACTGCAACGAATAGCCCCCGCTCGCCACAACTAGAGAAAGCCCGTGCACAGCGACGGTGACCCAACGCAGCCAAAAATAAATAAATAAAATTAATTAATTGTAAAAAATTTTTAAATAAATAAATAAAATGTTCTGAGAAAAGGAAAAAGAAACCAGAGGCCAAGTCTCCTAAGTGTGAACGAATAGCTGGCCTGCCCCACAACCTTACAGAAGACAGGCTTGTTCGATATAAGTATTTGGGTTTCCCTCTGGAGGCCAGGCCTCTGTTATGCTTTTTCCTTCAGTGTAAGGGGTGAATTCATATTATAAATTCTTCTGTGCCAAAAGTCGGCCCATTTTGTACCAGAGAAGGAGAGGGGTGGTGTCTCCACCCGGAGATCCAGGGGAGGGCTGTCTTTGCAGCTAATCCCCCCTAAAGACCCCACCAGGGTAGGTAGAATTCTAAGGATGCCCCCAGGCTCCACCCCGGCCCCAGTCCCTTGTTATCCAAACACTAACCCAGGTGCTGCTGTGAAGTGATTTTGCAGATTAATGTCCCAGGTCAGGTGATCTTAAAATACGCAGATTATCTGGGCGGCCCTGACTCATTCAGGTGAGTCTTGTAAAAGCGGAGCGTTTTCTCTGGCTGGAGGCTGAGGGGGCTGACAGAGACGTTAGAAGAATCGGGAGGCCGTGACACGCCGCCGTTTCTGCTCTGAAGACAGCTGGGGCCACGTGGGAAAGAATGCGGGTGGCCTCCAGGGCAGAGCATGGCCCCAGCCCACAGCCAGCAAGGACACGGGACCTCAGACCCACAGCCTCGGGGAAGCAGATTCTCCCGCAGACGGGAGCCCAGCTGGGGGACACGGGGCTTTTCGGCTGTGAGACCTGAACAGAGAACCCAGTAGAGCCTGTTGAGATTTCTGGCCCATGGAACTGTCAGGTGATAAGTGGGTGTTATTTTAAGCCACTAAGTTTATGGTAACTTGTGCAGCAGGAGATGGTAACCCGCCTCTGCACTTGATGCAGGTCGGGGAGGACGCGGAGACCGGGGTCAGGCAATTCCATCCCTTCCACTGGCGCACCTCCATCCTGTGTTCACCCGTGGGATCCACCAGAGCTCCTGGTCCCTGCACGCAATGTAAAGACACCACGATGAGCTGGCTGTGGGGGTCCTCTGCTCTAGAGGTTGATGGAAAACCGCCAAGCGCCCCTCTTGTGGTCAACCAGTTACTGAAGACCCGGGAACCAGGTGAGTCTGTCTAACCATCTTTTATCCAGGTGCTTTAGACCTTCCTAGAACCAAGGAACCTTGATAAAGTCCCTTAACACAATCAATCCCCCCTTTAGGGTAACAGCCCAGAAAATTGCCTTCCCGTCCCCCCACCGAAAAAGCAAAAAATAAGTAAGCGGCTGAGTGTTGGGCATGTCACAGCTCTGGGTACACTGCACCTTGCTGCTCTCCTCCCTCGTAGAGTTGAGGTGGTAGGTGTGGGGCACTTGGCGTCCCGCAGATGCTCAGTTAACGTTAGCAGTGGGGATGATGACCCTCAGGTGGAAGGCTGATTGCACCACCCATCCTGGATATCACCGTTGTGAAGCTGCGTGACCCAGGGCGGGTCTCCCCGTCCCATCACAAAGGTGAGACTAGAGGGGGGACTTGCAGCCCTGCCTGCACTGGAGCATCCCCTGGTCTAGGGAGGAGCTGAGCCTCTGCCTGGGAAGATGACCCAGACCCCTGAGCATCACTGAACGGCAGTGTCAGGTGTGGGTGGGAGGAGGGGTCGGTGCCGAGCGGGCCAGTTAGGGCTTTGAAAACCAGTGTTTCAGGCATGTCTGAGACAACCCTCACGCATGAGGAGGAACAATCAGAGGATGCTGGAAGGTTTCCTGAGGAGGCGGGCGTGAGGCAGGAGAGGGGGTTGGGGACGGCCCTTGCTCAGGCAAGGATGACCCCAGGCATGGGAACAGGGGTAGGGGGTCTGATCTTGGAGGTAGACGGCACAGGTGTGGCCCTTACCTCCCTTCCCGAAGAAGACAGAAGGCCGATGTGGTCTCTGTTCTGAGCTGAATTGCTTCCTCCCAGAAGATGTGTTGAAGTCCTGAACGCTGTTACATGGGAATGTGACCTTATTAGAAATAGGGTCTTTGCAGATATAATCAGATTGAGATAAAATCGTTAGGGTGGATCTTAATCCATTAGGCCTGGTGTCCTCATACGAAGAGGAAACACAAAGGGGAGAGGCCATGTGAAGACGGAGGCAGAGACTGGGGGGAGGCAGCCCCAAGCCAAGGATACCTGGACCCCCAGAAACTGGGAGAGGCAGGAAGGACCCTCCCTAGAGCCCCCAAGAGGGAGCACGGCCCTGCCCACACATGGACTTCAGACTTTAGGTCTCCAAACTGTGAGAGAATCCATTGCTGTTGTTTTAACGCCCCCCCCACCCCACCCCCAGTTCATGGTCCTTTGTTATGGCCGCCCCAGGACACTGCTCCAGTCTCCGAGGCCAGGGTGGGGATGGCCGATTGGTGAATGTGCAACACTGCCCGTGAACTACCTGAGAGCCATCCCAACCTGTTCTGTCTTGCTGTCTCAGACTACAAAGGTGGGAAAACAAATTTTTATGTGCCCAGCTTCCCTTGCATCCAGGAGTCACTGTATGATCCCGTTCTGGCCAACAAGACCCAAGTACCTCTGCCAAGAAGTTTCTAGAACACTTCTGCTCCTTTAATAGAAGAAGTGTGTCAGGCATCCCTCTTTACCCTCCCCTACGGGGCTTCCTTGAGCACAGCATGGCCGCATTGTAGGGGGGCACGGCACTGGGGACCCTACTGCCAGTGATGCTGGGACATCACCCAGGTGCTCAACTCAGCTTCTCCCACGAGAAAAATAAAACCACATTTGTCAGGTTACTCGGGTTTTCTGCTACCTGCTGCCGAATGCATGCCTTCCTCGATACTGTGGTCTCCCCCCGGGAGCCTTCCCAAACCTGTCTTCCCTCCGGTGGACCAGAGGGGTAAGGGCAGGCGCTCCGAACGTCAGACGAGCAAACTCTAACCGCGGCTCCCTCACCCCCAGCTTGCAATTCGCCCCCTCCTCCCAGCGCCTCAGCCCCCTCGATATGGAGATAAAGATATCGACTTGGGAAGGTGGCTAGATAGCTAAGATAATGCAAGCGCTTGGCAGATGGTTGACAAGTAGCGGCTGCCACCATTTCCAGGAGCATCTTCAGCCCCAGGTCCTAATGTACGCAGGGGCTCCACAAAAGCCCCAGCACTGGAGATGCTGTAGACGGGGCTAGGGCGAGGACTGGTCCATCTCACCGGGACTTTGAACAAGCACTTGACACCATATGGGTCCCCTCGCCTCAGTGCGTGGGCGTGTTTACATTACAGACGCCACGTCAGAGAACAAGAACAGCCCTGTATCATCGTGGTCATTGCCACTGAGGGCGAGGGTTCTGTGCACAGAGCACGGCGCCGGGAACTCACCTGCCAGGAGACAGACAGCAAGTGACAGAGCTAGGCCTCGAGGCCGGCAGCTCCTGGTGCCTCTGGCCAAGCTAAGGATTTTGGCACCGAGAGCAGGAAGGGCAGAAGTGCCAGGGGACAGAGCACTTTCATGCCTCATTTAACGTTGTAACATGCTTTGAAATCAATAGATCCTTATCCTCAGCTGGTAAAGGAGGCAATCAGGCCTTGGGGGAGGAGAACAGATACTGGCAGAGCTCAGCCTAGAACAAAAGATTCCTGACCGCAAATCCTACTGCCCTGTGCCCTCCAGAAAGGCAGAAGATCAAGCCCGGGTCAGGATGACACCTCTGTGGGCGAGGAGGGTCACTGGGGCTCAGGTGACCCTGGTGTCAAGGAGCTGACACCTGTCGAGACCTACTGGAGGCTGGGTGCTTTGCATCATAATCTCGCTCGGCTCTCTTTGGACTCAGAGAGGCCACTTGCCCATGTAGACCCATGTAGCAAGGACAGACCCCATATCCTCCCCGCTGTGTGACGCTAATCACCATGGGGGTTTCCTGACCAAGTAGGGACCTTTGCCCGGCGTTTTAACCAGAGCCGGTCTGATACGTATGTATGGTGTATGTTTATATATTAATATGTATTTGGTTTCTGCTTAAGATTTTGTTTGAAGAGGATGTCCTGTGGCTGATGTTTTTAACCATTGGTCCACCTATCACATGTGTGATTCTTGGTGATGAGACTTATTTTCTTTCCTGCAGGGACAGTATTCCTCAAGAACTTCTGGACAGAGCATTCAGAACCATTCCTGGCTACAATATACAGCAAGGCCATGCTGGGATGTCCCAGGTGAAGGTTAGTACTGTCAAAACACATGTGCTGGTGGCTTAATTAAATTCTGAGTTCCCTGAGAGCGGGGACCAGGTCTGATACTTTTTTGTCACTTTGGGTTTCCAGCTCTAGACAGTTGCCTTGTACATAGTAGGTGTTTATTAAATGTTTGAGATGGTCATTCTGAATTCCCAAATAAGTTTTTGTGATGCTTCTCGCAAACAGAAACATTTTCTCCTGTAAAGATCGTGGTACTGTGCTAATTTCTCCAATTAGCGGGATAGCTTGTCTATCAATTATGATCTCTTGTGTATAATTATGGTTCTACCCAAGTGCTTGCAAAGTGGAATGTTTTCAAAAATATTGTTGATATTTCCTTATAACAAAGCATCAATCCCAGGATGGGAAAGACTTGAGCTGAAAGAGAATTTAGCAGTCAGGCAGGTTAACTTCTTAACGAGCAGATGAAGGAAAGAGGTAAAGGGCTACCAGGGACCACCCAGCCACCCCACTTATCACCCGCGTTGTGGAGTCATTGCTGGTGCAGAAAGTAATTGATGTGATTTACAGCCTTTTCAGATTTTTGATCAACTACATGTTTTTTATATTATTATTTTATTTATTTATTTATTTGGCTGCATTGGGTCTTCATTGCTGCACGTGGGCTATCTGTAGTTGCGGCGAGCAGGAGCTACTACTCTTCGTTGCGGGGCGCGGGCTTCTCATTGTGGTAGCTTCTCTTGCTGTGGAGCACGGGCTCTAGGCCTGTGGGCTTCAGTAGTTGTGGCACGTGGGCTCAGTAGTTGTGGCTCGCAGGCTGTAGAGCGCAGGCTCAGTAGTTGTGGTGCACAGGCTTAGTTGCTCCGCGGCATGTGGGATCCTCCCGGACCAGGGCTCGAACCCGTGTCCCCTGCATTGGCAGGCGGATTCTTAACCACTGCACCACCAGGGAAGTCCGGATCAACTACATGTTTGACCAAATTTCTCTGTTTTTCATATGTGTTAACATTTTGCAATAACATGTGCTAGTCACTATTGATCCATGCTTCTGACATCAGATTTGACTTTATCCATGTACCCTGCTAACTGGCAGCTCCCAAGAGCAGCTCTACTTGCTCACAGTGACTAGTACATGTGAAGTAATCGACTGAATGATTGATGAAACTTGGATTGAAATGTTGCATATGACTTTCTCATTAAGTCTGATGGCCCACTCAGCAGGCATCCTAGACCATCCTGTCTAATTGCTGCTGGGTTTTAGTGAGAAATATCTTTGGTTGCAATGGACAGTGATGTTAAACATTTAGGGTTTGTTTTTCTCACATGACAAGAAATCCAGAGATGGGTAGTGTTGGTGGTGCTGCTCCAGCAATGATGCTCAGTGACGTCAGGGACAGCATCCATGATTCTTTTTGGCCTTTCCTCATGGTACCAATATGGCTGCCACCGCTCCAGGCATCACATCCTACACTAAATGCAGGAAAATCGGAGGAAGGGAAGAAATCAGCAGTGTACAATTCAATAGTTTGTAGTTAAAAATTAAAAGATTACAACTATGCACAACCATCACTACAATTTTAGAACATTTTAACCACCCCAAAAGAAGCCCTCCCATGAGCCATGGCCATTGAGCCTGTGCTCCGCAACGGGAGAGGCCACAACAGTGAGAGGCCCGTGTACTGCAAAAAAAAAAAAAAAAAAAAAAAGAAACCCTGTACCTATTACTATCACTCCTCAGTTATCCACAACAACCCCAGCCCTGGCAACCACTGATCTATTTTCCACCTCTGTGGATTTGCCTCTTCTGGGCATTTCATATAGATGCAATTGTACAATATTTGGTCTTTTGCCACTGACTGCTTTAAGTTAGCATGATGTTTACAAGGTTCATCCATGTTGTAGCATGTGTCAGCTTTCCCCATCTTTTTGAAGTATAACTGATAAATAAAATTAAATACATTTAAGGTGTACAACCTGATGATTTGATGTACACATACACTGTGAAGTGATTACTGCAATCAAGCTAATTAACATTTCCGTCACCTCACATAGTTACCTTCCGTTTTTTATTAATTGAAGTATAATTGACCTACGTCACTACATTGGTTCCAGGTGCACAACATAGTGACTCAGTGTTTCTATACATAACAAAATGGTCCCCACCATAAGTCTAGTTACCATCTGTCACCATACAAAGTTACTACAATATTATTGTTTGTATTCCCCATGCTGTACAATTCCATCCCCATGACTCATTTATTTTGTAACTGGAAGTTTGTACCTGTTAATCTCCCTCACCTATTTCATTCATTCCTCCCACCCCCATCCCCTCTGGCAACCGTGTATAAGTCTGTTTCTGTTTTGTTATGTTTGTTCATTTGTTTTGATTTTTAGATTCCACATATAAGTGAAATCATTCTATTTCTCTTTCTCTGCCTGACTTATTTCACCCAGCATAATACCCTCCAGGTCCATCCATGTTGTCACAAATGGCAAGATTTCATTCTTTATTGTGGCTGAGTAATAGTCCTTGACTATGCATACCACATTTTCTTTATCCATTTATCCAGCAATGAACAGTTGGGTTGCTTCACTATCTTGGCTATTGTAAATAATGCTGCAGTGAACATAGGGGTGCATATATCTTTTCAAATTAATGTTTTTGTGTTCTTCAGAAAAATACCCAGAAGTGGAATTGCTGGATCATATGGTAGTTCTATTTTTAATTTTTAAAGGAAGCTCCATGTTGTTTTCAGAGTGGCTGCACCAATTTACGTTCCCACCAACAGTGTATGAGGGTTCCTTTTTCTCCACATCCTCGCTCCTCCAATACTTCTTATTTGTAGTCTTTTCGATAATAGCCATTCTGATAGGTGTGAGGTGATATCTCATTGTGGTTTTGATTTGTATTTCCCTGATGATTAGTGATGTTGAGCATCTTTTCACGTAATGTTGGCCATCTGTGTGTCTGCCTGGAAAAATGTCTATTCAGATCCTCTGCCCATTTTTCAAGCAGGTTATTTTTTTTTATGTTGAGTTGTATGAGTGCTTTGTATATTTGGATATTAACCTCTTGTCAGAAATCTCATTTGCAAATATCTGTCTCCCATTCAGTAGGCTGCCTTTTCGTTTTGTTGATAATTTCCTTTGCTGTACAAAAGATTTTTAGTTTGATATAGTACCATTCGTTTATTTTTGCATTTGTCCCTTGCCTGAGGAGACAGGTATAAAAAAAAAAAAGAAAATACTGCTAAAACCACTGTCAAAGAATGTACTGCCTGTGTTTTCTTCAAGGATTTTTATGGTTTCAGGTCTTACGTGTAAGTCTTTAATCCATTTCAGTTTATTTTTATATATGGTTAAGAAAGTAGTCCAGTTTGATTCTTTCACATGTAGCTGTCCAGTTTTCCGAAGACCATTTATTGAAGAAGCTGTCTTTCCCCCATTGTATATTCTTGCCTCCTTTGTCATAGATTAATTGACCATATGTGTGTAGGTTTATTCCCGGGCTCTCTATTCTGTTGCATTTATCTATGTGTCTGGTTTTGTGCCAGTACCATACTGTTTTGATCACTTTAGCTTTGTAGTATAGCCTAAAGTCAGGAAGTACAGTGCCTCCAGCTTTGTTCTTCTTTCTCAAGATTGTTTTGCCTATTTGGGGTCTTTTGTGTTTACATACAAATTTCAGAATTATTTGTTCTAGTTCTTTGAAAAATGCCATTGGTATTTTGATAGAGATTGCATTGAATCTGTAGACTGCTTCAGGGAGTAGGGTCATTTCAGCAACATTAATTCTTCCTATCCGTGAGTACTGTAAATCTTTCCATTTGTTTGTATTGTCTTCAATTTCTTACATCAGTGTCTTATAGTTACTTTTTTTGGCCTGTGATGAGAACACTTAAAAGCCTACTGTCTTAGCATATTTCAGGGGCACTATACAGTATTAACTCTAGTCACCATGCTGTATATTAGATCCCCAGAACTTATTCATCTTGTAACTGAATGTTTGTACCCTTTGATCAACCTTGATTGCTGTTTGTGATGACATTTTATTCAGCATTGTTGGGGCCATGGTTACCTGATACATTAGGCAAACCTCATTGTTCACCCCTGGGGTAGTAGGAGAGCATTCATTAAGCAGACACTAGAGCATAGCACAGAGGTCCAAGGCACTGTCTCTCTTAGGGAGTTTACATCTCTAGCCAGGGAGCATAATGTACACACATGAATGAAGAAAGCCCTTGGAATCATGGAGGTTTGCTGTGCTTGCTTCTTATATTATCACCTCACAAGGCAATGAAAGCTGCTGGCTACCAGGAATTATAGTGGGCACTTTATATATTTAATTCTCAGCATGGCCCTGCAATAGAATAGATGCTCTTGACTACATGTACCAGAAAATCCAACCCAAAGGGGCTTAAACAAAAAAGAAATTCATTGTCAAAAAGTCCTGAGGTGTGAAGATTCTGGAGTTGGTGAATGTATTGGCTCAAGGGCACCGTTGAGGACCCAGGCTTCTTCTGCCCTCCTCAGTGTGTCAGCCTTGACCTTAGTTTGGCTCTCCTCATGCTCACAAGTGGCTGCAGCTGTTCCAGGCATCACATCTGGCATCCAGAAGAAGAAGAAAGATTATCTTTCTTTGTGTAACAATTTTAAGGGCAAAAAAATAAAAACAAACAAAACAAAAATCTTTTACTGAAGCCCCTTAACTTAGGTTGTATCATATGCCCATGCTTAAATTAATCACAGACAAGAGGAAGAGAGTCATCATGGTGGCCCTTGACCAATCAGGATATGCCTTCTGGGGCTGGAGCCAGCCTCTCCTGAAGCCCATGGATGTGCAGAGAGTGTGGAAGCCAGAACAATGTCAGGGCTCTGCTTGCAAATGAGGACACTGGGGCCCACAGAGGTTATATAACTTGCAGGAGGTCACATCTGGTATACTGTATGCCAGATTTCTAACGCAGATCTGTCTCACCCCAAATCTCTCTCCACCAGACTACACTGGTTCTTTACACGAGGTGGCAAGGTTGGATAGGTAAGGGCTTATATCATTACAGGGCTGTTATTACCTTTTTTATGGTCATAATCACGGTGACCATTGTACTCCATTAGAGCCAGCTTATGAGTGTGTGGGTGCTCCGTAATCATTATTCTTATAGCTGGGCAGATACAGTCTAGCCCCAGATAATCCCATAGCTCATTCCAACATTGTGTGAAAGTCAAGTCTGCCAGCTTAATCACCTCCACTTCTCTGGAGATGGACTCTGCAGCCTCTCGCGCTTTCTTCCTCCTTGTCTACCCCTCAGCTAGTTCTCCGAATGAGCGCCATGCTAGGACTGGGAAGGAAGTTGTTGTGTCTGCCTGCATCACTCATTAGCATCCCTGGGAAGTTTGACGAGGGAGGAGGTTCGAGTGGCTGTGCGTCATGAGGCTGGAGCATCCCTGGATTTGCTGTCTAACCCATCTATGGTCCACTGCCGCAGCTAAGTGGGGAGTGGGTGCCACTGGCATGGAAACGGGCTATGCCCTGCCTTGGTCCTGAGCTGATCGGGGCTAAAACCTTCCTGCCATCTGGGTTCATGAACAGTTAGCGACGTCAGAAGCGAGACAGCTGGGAAAGCCCAGAGCTTTGGAAACTTGGGTTCTGTCTTTCCTACCTTGGCTTTGGGCGTGCCACTTATTCCCTCTGTACCCCAGTTTTCTTATCTGTGTAATGGGGCACCGCATTGCAGGGCTGCTATGTAGCTCAGGGACCAAGGATACTGAGACTTGACAAATGGCTGGCACCCAGGGGCAGCGGCCATGAGTGCCATTATCACTGGACTCGGGCCAGTAAAACTTGGGACGAAGTCAGGGCTCCTCCATGAAACTGTTGAGTTTTATAAACTATGGGCCAATTTCTTACCACACTTGGGTGTGGCCGAGTTGGATTCAAATGAAGTGAATTGATCCGGTAGTCACCTGACATCTTGGCAGACTCTGAAATGAGAGTTTAAATTTTCCTGTGAAGGCAGACTTCAAAGTCTCGTGAGCTTCCTCACTTTGTCCAGGGAACTCCGAAAGAAGCATTCCATGGATTTATGTTTCCTTCCGGGTGAGTGTACCAGCTCCCTCTGGCTGCTTGGTACCTTAACATGTATTTATTATCTTACAGTTCTGGAGGTAAGAAATTAGTCTTTTTTAAAAAATATTTATTATTTTTTTATTTATTTAGGCTGTGCCATGTCTTAGTTGCGGCATGCATGTACGATCTAGTTCCCTGACCAGGGATCAAACCTGGGCCCCTGCATTGGGAGTGTGGAGTCTTACCCACTGGACCACCAGGGAAGTCCCTGAAATTAGTCTTACAAGTTTAAAACACGTGCATTAAAAGTGCAGTGTGCTCGGGCCTTCCCTGGCCATCCCGTGGTTAAGACTTTGCCTTCCAGTGTAGGGGGTGAGTGTTCGATTCTTGGTCAGGGAGCTAAGATCCCACATGCCTTGCCGCCAAAAAACCAAAACATAAAACAGGAGCAATATTGTAACAAATTCAATAAAGACTTTAAAAACGGTCCACATCCAAAAACAAAAAGTGCAGTGTGCTCAATGCTCCAGGCTGTGGCCACACTCCTGGGGTGATACCATCTGCTG
This sequence comes from Phocoena phocoena, assembly GCF_963924675.1. Lineage (NCBI taxonomy): Eukaryota > Metazoa > Chordata > Mammalia > Artiodactyla > Phocoenidae > Phocoena > Phocoena phocoena. The sequence continues at coordinate 57,592,444 of NC_089238.1, forward strand.
AGCACCAGAAAAAGATCCTAGGTCATTTCTGAAGACTAAGAGATCTGGCTCTGGATTGACATTGGCCCTGTGTATCCACGGGAGTCCAGACAGGAAGACAGACCACCCCAGCTCTTTTGGCAGGAGAATTCAACACAGGGCACTGGTGGAACAGGCGTGGAAGGCTGGAGAGGCAGAGAGGTAACATGCAGTAGCAGAGGGCAACACAAGCTCGGCCCCCGGAGGGGTGATGCTGCACGTGGTCACTCCTCACCTGTCTCCCAATGCGTATCCTTTGGAAAGAGCGAGAATTCCCCTGCAAAATCCCGTTGGCTGGTTTGCTAGCTCTTAGCCTACTGCAACATAAAGCTGTGACATGTTGGCTTCACAAAGTGGATTTGCAGGTTCTATACCCACCTCGTCTAGTCCTAACTAAATTAAACACTTGCCTTAGAAAGATTCCTGCAAAGAAACTGAGGATTGAAGCAAATACTACGAATCTTGAACACAAGTAAGAGCCAGAAAGCAGCAGAGGCAACTGTCCTATTCCTGCCCAAGCTCTTTATCAGACCTGTCCTATGGAGAAAACAAAGACGGCCATCCAATCTGACCTCAAAGACAACCCCAGATTCCAGATGATCAAGAAGTCTATTTGAAACACCTATTCAAAAAGCCATGATTATTGGCAAAAATCCTCGCCCAAAGGCATCTTTCTGCCTTGAGTCAGTGATGATAGAAGCTGACAATTAGCAGGACATTAAAAAACATTATTTCATCTTTTACTCAGCCCTTAAAAATTTCCCTGTTGAGGGAATTCCCTGATGGTCCAATGGTTAGGACTCGCCAGGGTTCAATCCCTGGTCAGTCAGTCCCACAAGCCACACAGTACGTGCCCCCCACCAAATTTCCGTGTTGATATGGGTCTTATGATTTTTGCATAAAATATGAGAACAGAGGCACATGTGTATAATTCATAAATTTTAAAACACACATATATTGTGCTGGAAAGTTTTTGCCCTAAAGAATTCTTGTCTATTAGCTGTCAAAACAAAAACGGAAACAAAAACCCCATTTCAAACAGTGACTGATTGTAGGAAACATTTTAGCTTTATGCACTATGTAATCGAGAACTCTGTAACGGGGATGGCTACAGGCAAATGGTGAGGGCCTAGATGTTTTTTTTTATTGGTGGGGAGAGCCTGCTGTACAGAGAAGGCGTTTGCTAGAGGATTTTGTCTGTTTGTTTGTTTGTCTACTGATTTATTAGAACTGGACTAAGGAGCCCCTTCCCCCCTCCGTGTCATTCTTACTTCTCAGCAGAGTGAGGGTTGGGTGGCGGGGAGACTAGAGCATCTAATAGCCAGAAATGGGGGGACGGCTCTGGCTCCCCTACCGCACATGGGTGACAGTCCTAAGTGCACAGGACCTTACAGAGAAAACACAGTTGTGGATCTTTCTCCCCTTCAAGACTTCAAGGGGCAGGAAGTGGAGACCAGTGTCCCTCCCCCGCTTCACCCAGAGCCCACGCCTGGCTTGGCGATGGAGTGTGGAGACATATGCATTTGGATGGTTGGTAGGGATTCTTACCCAAGTCTTTCAAGGAGAACTTGACCTCCCTGGAATTACACACAACATTTGCATGTAAATGCCTGTACCCACTTTTTACAGCAAAGGGTCCATAACTTTCACCGTATTCCCAGATAAGCCTGAGACCCAAGGGAGGTTGACAAGAGTTGGGAAAACATCGCTCTGAGCTCAGGCTGGGTTCTGGCCGCAGGACCGTCACATCACCTCTCTGAGCCTCTGCTTTCCTCATCTGGACGATGGGACAATCCTGCCCGCCCCCCCCCCACCCCCAGTTGTTGCCATGGACACGCAGAGCAGTGATGCCCAGTACCAGCAACACCAGCCTTTGCTGACCCTGTCCTGCTCCCCAGGGCTGCGCTGGCCTCCCTGGGTTCCTGGCTACCAGGTTCCCCAGCAGGCGTTTTGTTTGTTTGGAACAAGTTCCTGGGGTCTCCTGGAGAAAAGATTCTCAGCCGAGTTCCAGAAAACAAACACGCTCCTCCCCGCTTGCAGGTCTCCCAGCTGCTCCCTTGGCCCCCCAGCTGAGAAAAAGTGATGTTAGGAATGTTTATCTCTTGAGGAAGCCGAAGAGCACCTTTTAGCGGAACAAGCAGAAACCGCAGGAGGGGTGCAGGGGGGCTTGCCAAAGCGTCCTAGCGTGGCACTCTGGGAATATCCGTTTCCTTTGTTCTGCCTTGGCTAACAGTGCCTCCAAGAGAGGCTGTCAGCGGGGCTGGAGACATCGGCTTTCTTGGCCTAATCATGGTCGTTTCATGTCACAAAACACACTGATGTCTCAGACCAAAGAGACTGGTCCTCAACTCCAGCTTTCAGCCTGTAGGCAATGTGAGGGGCCCTATACTGTGGTCGATATCTCAGCATCCCTTCCTGTCCTTAGGTGCCCTCTTGCGTGAAGAAGCAGGGCTCTTGGCAAGGTTCGTGCTGATCACATAATGGTTAAGGGCCTCAGTTCTGTAATCACATTGACCAGGGTTTGAATCCTGGCTCCACCACTGAAGAACTGTGTGACCTTGGGAAAATTACTCCATCCTTCTGAGCCTCAGTTTTCTAATCTGCAAAATGGCAATAACAAGCATTCTCACCACAATGGGTGGTTCCGAGACCTGAATGTGGTCATCGTAATAAAGCGTTCAGTCTAGGTAAGCGCAGACATGTGGAAAGGAGGTCGCAAAGGGTAGCTAGTGTTATTTCAGTTGTCCGATTATAAAATCGGAAAGTGGCAAAACAGAAAAAAGTTCAAAGAAGAAAACCAAAAGCACTCGTGACCCCATGCTCTGGAGGCAAACACTGCTGGCCTGTGGTTAGGTTGCCGTTCAGTCTATTTTCTTTCTTTCTCTCTTTTTTTTTTTCATTGAAATATAGTTGATTTCCAGTCTATTTTCTGTGCATGTGTATTTCATAGACTCATCTCACTGTGGAATGAGTACAGCTTACATACGTATATACGTGCTAACTTTTCTTAATTCCAGGCATGATGTTTCTTAACCCACTTTTTTTAAACTTAAAAATATATCGAGAACATTTTCTCCAGATCATTACATTTTACCATATTGCATATTTTCCCACACTTTGATGTTTCTGAAATAAAGATGTGTTTTAGAATCAATGTCAAAAGAAACATGCCAGCTATTTCTTCTCTTTCTCTTTTTCCCCTGAAAAGGGGGTTATGAAATGGGTGTTACACGTAAGGAATGATGGTATCTCAGACTCAAAATAACGACGCTTTCAGAAAAACACTTCTTAAAAACCATATAGTATTCTTGGGTGCCTCTGCCATAATTAACGTAACCCACTTCTAATTTTGGACATTTCAGCTCCTTCCTTTTTTTTTTTTTTTTTTTAACTATCATCAACAATGCTGCCAAAGAAAACGTATGGCAGGAAGTACAGTCTGGTGGGTTGCTGACCCAGTGGGACGGAGGTGGGTGGAGAGGTCAAGGGCACAGCCAGCCTGTGGTGACCTTGTAGGGAGGAAGGTGGGAGATAAGTACCGGCCCCCTTCCCCTTCCTTCCTCCCTCCAATCTCATGCCAGGGCTCCCTGCTGGCGAGGAAGGGGGGCACAGTTCTTCAGGTCACCCCCCGGGCACCATGGGGAGGCACCCCAGATGTGCAGGCATGATGCCCAGCGCACATCTGCCCTGGTGAATCGAGGTACTGGCTTTAGGCTGGGAGCTTACCACGCGGGCTTTCCCTTCCCGTGGAACAGAAGGCGCAAACCGAGCGCGGCCCCCACCAGCGCCAGGCACAGACTGGGGAGCCCACATGCTCCGAGGCAAGTGCGGAGATGCTTTCTCCTTTTCTGCAGTTCTGGCTCATGCCTGCGTCTTGGGTAGGATGCTATTCTTAAGCGCCTGACTCTGTGGATTTGTACACGGGAAGGGAGGAGAGGGGATTGACACCATGCAGGGGTGGGCAAGGGGGCGCTGCCTGTGTGCTGTGCTAACAATGGGGCTGGGGTTGGCGGGCTGTCACACCCACTGCCGACGTTAATCACATCCTGCCTTGCCTTCCCCAGCAGCTCTGACACAGGAGGCCACACCCCGCTTCTGGAAAGCTCCGCTCAGACTCTAAGGGTGCTTCTTGGCCACGCTTCCCCTGTTGGGTCCCTTCCCCCCCCACCCCCCCCACGGATCCTGCTGCTGGCTCTGGAGGCTGGGTGGGCCCTGGGCTACCACGAGAAGCTGATAAAGCACTTTGTACAGCAGGCTCTTTGACGGGAGGACGCCTGTCCCCTTTGGAATGTCAGCGGTTGTGTGGGGCAGGCTCACAGGCAGGGTGTGAGGCCCAGCGTGGTCACTTGCAGCCAGGGTTTTGGGGTTGCAAGCAACAGAAGTGGTTGGGGGAGGGGGTTACTGGAAGAAGGTGAGCTAGTTTACAGAATAGAGAGGAAAGATGGACAGCAGATTACAGGACAGAGAGGAGAGTCACAGTACCAGGGATGTGGGAGAGGCACGGTTAACAGCCTGGAGGCAGGGGGGGCTCAATTTGCCCCATTTTACAATCCGAAGTCAGAGGGGAGGGGACTTGCCCAGGGTCATGTGGTTCATTGGAGGCACAGCCAGCCCTGAGCTCAGACCCCTGACATGGTGCGGTGGGACCAGCGCAGGTCCCCAAAGAAATCCAAAGCCAGCAGGTCCTTCCGGCAAAGGGAGTGCTTACTCCAGGGCTGCCTCCCCTCCTGGATCCTGACCCCTGGGCGTTGCTTTTTTGGGATTGGCGGGCAGGCTGTGCCCCAGGCAGAGGGAGGGGGGCTCAGGCAGGACCGGGGTGTGACTCATTTCTGCCTACCCAGCCAAGCCCCAAGTGGGGAGGCTGGCCAGCAGGAGCCCGTGCGCAGCCACTAAGCAGCTGCCGGAATCCTGCTCGGTGGCCTCAGTTTGCAGAGGCCACAGAAGCACGGCCTTGGCAAGATTCCAGGCCCTGCCTCTCTGACCACCAGCAAGCCCACCCCGCCGGCGTCCACTGCCATGACGAGTCCTGCCCTTCGGGCTCCGGACACACATCTCACCCATCCCTACCCACTCCCCACCCATTATCACCTCACCCGGAACGCCACCGCCCCCCTGCCCCCCCGCCCCCCACCGTGTTCCTCCCAGCCCACTAACTTGGCGTGTGAAAGAATTCGGGCTGTGCAGTCAGAAAACCACGCCGCCGGCACAACTTCCTGGTGTGGATCTTCAGCAGGCTGCCTAGCTTGTCTCCACGTCAGTTTCCTCCTTTGTAACATGAAGATAAGACCTCCCCTGCAAGGTTGCTGTAAAGATGAGGGGTAGGGTGTGCAAACGCCGAAGTCTGGCACACAATAGATCCTAGAGATGATGACTGTTTTTCTCATTCCAAGGCCCGGCATCTCCCTCTGGGACCCAGGCTGGAGGAATGTTCCAGGCCGCAGGGTCGCTCTCCCTTGTGCTGCCTCTCACCTTGATCTGGGTCGTTTTTATTTGTTTTGTTTTGTCTTTTTTGCGGTGCGCGGGCCTCTCACTGCTGTGGCCTCTCCCGTTGCGGAGCACAGGCTCCGGATGCGCAGGCTCAGCGGCCATGGCTCACGGGCCCAGCCGCTCCGCGGCACGTGGGATCTTCCCGGACCAGGGCACGAACCCGCATTCCCTGCATCGGCAGGCGGACTCTCAACCACTGCACCACCAGGGAAGCCCGATCTGGGTCGTTTTTGTAGCACTTCCCAAATGCTACCCTGTACTGTCCTCGTGGCAGAAGGGAACATTCTGGCTGCTTAAAACCAAGCCACACAAAAAACTCACTGTCATCAGTTCTTGCCTTCAAAAGTGGCAAATCATACGGGGGACGCTGGCCTCGGGATTCTGGTGAGCCAAGAGCAGAGGAAAACGTGTCATTTCAGAGCACCAGCTAGTGCTTCGTGCTGCTAACTGCTGGAGTCCTGGCTTACCCGAGCAGCTTAGTGACCTTGTATATTACTCAGGACTCTTTTCGCTGCGAATGACGGATATTCAGCCCAAATCTCTAAAGGAAAAATAATATTTATTGGTTCACTAAATGGAAAACAGAATCTATAGGTGTGCCTAGCTTCGGGTACAGCTGTATCCAGAGGCTCAAATGGTGTCTTTCCTTCTCTTTGTTCTGCTTTCTTCTGTGTGTTGGCCTCGTTTTGTAGATACCCTCATTTGTTTGACGAAGGGTGATGGTAACTCTAGGTTTCTGTGTCAGGTTGTATATTCCAAATTTGGCCACATCTACATATGTCCCATCCCACATGCTCTTCTAAAATGTAATGTCGACATACTCCCATCAAAAGGGAGGGTTTGGGCTTCCCTGGTGGCGCAGTGGTTAAGAATCCGCCTGCCAATGCAGGGGACACGGGTTCGAATCCTGGTCCAGGAAGATCCCACATGCCGCGGAGCAACTAAGCCCATGCGTGACAACTACTAAGCCTGCGTTCTAGAGCCCGTGAGCTACAACTACTGAGCCTGCACTCTAGAGGCCGTGCTTCGCAACAAGAGGAGCCACTGCAATGAGAAGTCCGTGCACCACAACAAAGAGTAGCCACCACTGACCACAACTAGAGAAAGCCCGCATGGAGCAACGAAGACCCAACGCAGCCAGAAATAAATAAATAAAATAAATATATATTTTTTAAAGTTTATTTATTTATTTTTGTTTTGCGGTACGCGGGCCTCTCACTGTTGTGGCCTCTCCCGTTGCAGAGCACAGCCTCTGGACGCGCAGGCTCAGCGGCCATGGCTCACGGGCCCAGCCACTCCGCGGCACGTGGGATCTTCCCGGACCGGGGCACGAACCCGCATTCCCTGCATCGGCAGGCGGACTCTCAACCACTGCGCCGCCAGGGAAGCCCTAAAATAAATAAATTTTAAAAAAAGATAGGGAGGGTTTATGTTCTCTCCTCTTGACCTTGAATGCCCTTTGTAACCACCTCAACAAATAGAAAATTGTAGAAATGATGTTAGGTAACTTCCAAGGCTAGATCTTAAAAGGCATACAGCTGCTGCCAGGCCTGTTCTCTTTCTGGACACTTGGAAGCCAGCAACCATGCTATAAGGAAGCCCAGGCTGGCCTGTGCAGAGAGACGGCCCACATGGAGAGGAACAGAAGCCCTTTGCTGACAGCCAGCATCAACCTCCAGCTTTGGAGTCTTCCAGCTGAGGCCGCAGACAGTGTAGAGCAGAAAGGTTATCCACACCGTGCCCTTGTCTTGGCCCGGCCCACAGAATCTGTGAGCATAGTATATGTCTGTTTTCTATCCCTAGGTTTTGGGGTAATTGGTTATAGAGCCTTAGCAACTGCAATATATTCCGTGATCCCTACAGCTGAAAATGTTTGTTGAGATAGATCTTCATTCTCCCAACATCCACATCATCAGTTCTTAGTAACGATGCAGATCAGTTCGGCATGGGTGAGTCTCATCTCTGAACCACCTCTTGTGGCCAAAGGGATGGAAAACTCTGGCTGGTGAGGCTGGACCGTGAGTCATGGTCTGGCCTGGTGAAGAGTGGGGACAGAGATAGCCAAACCTCGTCAGGACCCCACCCGGGAAAATGGGGATGGAGCTGTTAGATGAAGCAGGAACCATTCTAGCCTGTAAAGGCAGGTCCAAGCTGACTTGTGAATTGCTCTACCAGTGAAGAAAATATTTGTTAAGGCAGAGGTGATGGGGAGTTGGGAAAAGGAACCCAGAGAAATAACATTCATGTTGTTTCTCCTGCCATGCATGGGTAGGATTTGGAGAAAATAGGAGAATGTCAAGATATGCAGGCAACGAATGCCTGAGTTACCCTTGTCTGTGTGAGGAACTAATATTCGTTGCCCAGCCTTGCATTGGGTGTTTTATATGCATTCTCACTGAATGAGCCTGTACTCTTGGAGGGGAGGAACTGAGCCTCCAGGGCAGTATCTGGCATGTAATAGTGTGTTTTAATTAGGATTACATCTTGGCTGCTGTAACAAAGGCCAAAGTAACAGTGGTTTAAATAAAATAGGAGTTTCTTTTTTTCTGTCACAGTTGCCCAAGATTAAGCAAATAAGGCCCATGTGGCAATTCTAGCTGCTCTTATAAGATCTTGGTGTTCTGCCAACCCCAATATGTGACTTCCATCTTCAGATCTAAGATGGCTGCTCCAGCTCCCGCCAGCACATGTCCATTCCAGCCAGGGCAACAAGGGAAGAGAAGACACAGGGTGCCGCTTCCTCCTTGTAAGGACTGGCCCAGAAGTGTTAGCCCTCTCTTCTGCTTACATCCCATTGGTCAGAACTTAGTCACATGGCCACATCTAGCTGCAAGGGTTGCTGGGAAATGTAGTTTCTAGCCAGCAACCATGTGCCCACTGAAACTCAAGGGTTGTATCGCTAAAGAAAGAAAGGGGAGAATGGGTATTGGGTGATAACCAGCAGTCTTGGCCTAAAACACTCGAAGCAGTATTTGTAATGAGAGAGGCAGTGTGTACACTGATTAAGGGCTCAGGCCCCAGGCAAGCTTCCCGAGGATTTTATCTCGGTTCTACCCTTTAATAGCGATGTGATGTTAGCCTCAATTTCCTTACCCATAAAACAGGGGTGATGATAAAACTATATTTCATTGATTCTAAGATTCACACACTGGGATGTGTTTACAAGTAATGACAGGTTTCTTCATTCTTTTTTTTTCTTTTTTTGGCTGCACTGTGCGGCTTGCAGGATCTTAGTTCCCCGACCAGGGATGGAACCCGTGCCCCCTGCAGTGAAGTGTGGAGTCCTAACCACTGGACCGCCAGGGAATTCCCATTTTTTTTCATTCTTAATAGTGTATAACATAATGGTCTATCTTACAACTAGTAGTGTCTAATATTCAATGAAATATAATTGTTTTGAGGATAAAATATGGAATATACATATTCTTATTTATTAATAGAATTACCAATAGAATATATAGAATGTTTACACTGATGTTTTCCACTTGAATAGTTCCAGGATCATAGTAAGAACTCAATAAATGCCAGGATCTTCAGAGGGTAGAAGGAAGTGGCTCACTCCGCTGGGGCTAAAATAATACCCAGGGCTCAGAGAGTATAAACCACCCAGCTGTCGTCAAGACAGGAGACAGGCAGGTCCTTCATCCCACGCACCACTGATTATAAAATCAATTTTGCAACTGATGGCTGCATGGTGGGGATGTGGGAAGGGGTGGGGACCAGCTCACTTACTGTCTTAGCTCAAGACGCTATAACAAAATACCATGAACTGGGTTGGGGGGGGTGCTTGCAGATAGCAGAAATGTATTTCTCACAGCTCTGGAGGCTGGAGTCCGAGATCAGGGTGCAGCGTGGTCGGGTTCTGGTGAGAGCCCTCTTCCGGGTCGTGGGCTGCCAACTTCTCATTGTATCCTCAGGTGGCAGAGAGCAGAGCCCGGGGAAGCCAGCTCCCTAGAAGGACCCTGATCCCATTCATGGGGGCTCCACCCCGAGCCATCCACCAATCCTAATCGCCTCGCAAAGGCTCCACCTCCTAATACCATCATGTTAGGGGTAGAGTTTCAACATAACGAATTTTGGGCAGGACACAAACATTCAGCCCCTAACACTTACCTTCTGAGGTTTTCCTTCGTAAGCCCTGGGGCTGCCATAACAAACTGCCACAAGCTGGAGGGCTTCAGACAATAGAAATGTATTCTCTCACCATTCCAGAAGCCAGAAGTCTGAAATCAACGTGTGGGCAGGGACGTGCTCCCTCGGGAGGCTCGAGAGGCGGGTCCTTCCTGCCTCTTCCGGTGGTGCATCACTCCAGCCTCTGCCTCCGTTGTCACCTGGCCTTCCGCTCTGTCTCTCTCTGGATCCTGTCCTTTCTTTACAAGAAGAGGGCCCACCCTAATGCTAGATGACCTCCTCATAACATACCTGTATATCTGCGAAGACCCTGTTCTTTACACGTAAGGGCGTGTTCTGAGGTTTGGGGGGGATGTGACTCTTTGCGGGGCACTGTTCAATGCGGAACATCCCTCACTGCAGTCTGTTCCCTCTCTGGCTTTGCGTGATTCTGCTGTTTTTTTTCTTCTTCTTTTTTTTTTTTTTTGCCGTTTTTCACTCCCTGGCACATCTGCCAGTTCCATGCAGCATCCCTGATTCCGACCGTTTTGAACATTCTGTTCCACGCAGATGGGGAAGGCAGTGCCCCAACCGTTCCGCTAGCTGCCGTTAAAATATAATAAGTTCGAGAAGATGGGGGAAGATAAGCCTGGGAGAAATAATTAACAGGAAGGAATGTCACATGGCGTGACCTCAGTCAAGCACATCAAAATTTGTTACCACAGACTTCCTCAGATCTCCGCATATTTTCTCCCCTTCAGTAAAACGTTCTAGGTAAGCACTGCACTTGTCAAAGCACAAAGAGATGGCATAAGGAAGATTTTTCGTTTGAGGTGTCGACTTTTCTCTTTTTTGAGGTGAAAAGGAAATAAGGCAAGTGTTATGTTACAAGCCAGGTGGTTTTTCTACCAGGGTCAGAAGGCAGCCTCTTAAGCCTCTTAAGAGTCCACAGGCCCAGCTTGTTGAAATCAGCTGCTGGCTGCACTTGGGCCACGCTGGTGCAATGATGCTTTGGGGATTATTGAAAAGGCGTTGTGCACTTGGTTTCATTAGGATTATGGAAAAAGTTTTCGGAGGTCAGGTTTAATTATTTAAAATCTGGAAGGGATCTGCAGAAATGATGTAGCTCAGTGGTTCCCAGATCTCTCTCAGCCCTAATTAACACCTTTTAAAGAAGATAACAAATACTTTGTAACGCTGCTTTTCTTATTCTGAAATGAAATTGGTAGAATTTGTAACCTACCTACACACTAATTGCAAAAAAAAAAAAAAAAATTCATATAATGCCCTAACTGCAACATAAAAGAAAAGTCATTTAAAATAAAACAATGTGGATTTCAAAAGGTAAATGTTCAGGTCTGAGCATCCTGGATGACACAGTGAAGTGGTAGACGCTTGGCCCAGAGAGGGAATCACGGTGACACAGGTGCATCTTATGGAGGCTCAGACACCGTGAAGCTTCGCTGCCGGTGATGGGCTTTTCCAAAATGGTGAACAGCTTTTAGTCAAGCTCTGAACAGAGGAAATGACCATCTGCCCTTGACCACGTGATACTATAGTTGCCTTCCCAGAGCTTCCAGTGTATATTCCAGCTCTGCTAAAGACGCATAAACAGAAAACAGAGCTGGTCCTAGACCCGTAAATTACAAGAGGACTTTTCATTTACATGAAGTTCTGGTGGGACATCGCAAAGTGGAGGGATTGGAGGAATTCTTCATTTTGGGGGCCTGTCCCACTCGTGGAATGCCTGCAAGTTTTCAGAACACCCCCTAGGAGGCAGCACTGCCCCTGTTGAGGACCCCAGATTTTCAGGGCCCCTCAATTTTTAAGGTAAACAGAATGAGGCTGAGAGATGGAAGACAGAAGCTTCTAGGCTAAGTAGCCCTACGAGCTGCAGCGTCACCTGACCTTGCATCCTGGAGGGAGGAAAAGGAAGCCTCCAGTGACCTGGACCTCACTTGACAGTGGAGGGTTTAGAGCACATGCTTTGGGGTCAGATGGACCTGCATCCAAGTCCTGGCTCCGCCATCAACTGACTGTGTGCTCTTGGCCAGTTGCTTACTTGCTCTCTGAGCCTCAGTTTTCTCATCTGTGATATAGGGTTAATAACATGACCCCATTATCAGGTGGTTGAGAGTACTGAATAAGAAAGATGCATATAAAATGCTCACTTAGCACAGTACATGGTGACCTGAAAAGTCCTGCTCGACGATGATGAGACATTTACACGAAGGCCTCAGCCTGGGGGAGAGGAGAGCAAAGAAAATCCCTTTTCAATTAATTCTCCACTTTCTGTTGTTGTTGGTGTTCTGTTTTACAATTCAGTGCTTTGTAGGATATCCACAGAGTTAGGCAACCCTCATCACTACCTAGTTCCGGAACATTTTTATCAGCCCCAAAAAGAAGCCCCTACCCCTTAGCGGTCACTCCCCGTTCCCTCCTCCCTTCAGGCCCTGGCAACCCTGTCACTGTAGATTTCCCCGCTCTGGACATTCACAGAAGTGGTCCTCTGTGAGTCACTTCTTTCACTTAGCATGATGTTTTCCAGGCTCATCTATACTGTAGCATGTAGCAGGACTTCATTCCCTTTGATGGAGAAATAATATTCCACTGTTTGGATGGACCGCAGTTTACTTATTCATTTTTTCCGTTGATGGACATTTGGTTTCTTTCCCACTTCTTGGCGTTATGAGTAATGCTCCACTTTTAGGGCACCAGCCAGCCCCTGGCACATCGTAGGTGCAGAATGAGGGCACCAGCCAGCCCCTGACACGTCACAGGTGCAGAATGAGAGCTAATGGAATCTATTCTGCATCTGGGCCTTGGTTTGAATGAAAGGACATGAACAAGACAGGCTGAATATGGATTCTGATTCCACATAAGTCACTGTGTGCCTTAGCCTTTCTGAATTTCAGTTTCCTCACTATGCAAGTGTGTGGTCATGAGGAATCAGCATAGTGTTTGTACATCAACCCTCTCTCCATCATCTCAGCCAGCCCTTTTGATGCCTTTATTTTAAATTAATTAATTAACTTAGCTGCGTTGGGTCTTTATTGCGGTGCGCGAGCTTCTCATTGCGGTGCGCGAGCTTCTCATTGCGGTAGCTTCTCTTGTTGCAGGGAACAGGCTCTAGGCACGTGGGCTTCAGTAGTTATGGCATGCAGGCTCAGTAGTTGTGGCTCGTGGGCTCTAGAGCACAGGCTCAGTAGTTGTGGTGCACGGGCTTAGTTGCTCCACGGCATGTGGCATCTTCCTGGACCGGGGCTCAAACCCATGTCCCCTGCATTGGCAGGTGGATTCTTAACCACTGCGGCACAAGGGAAGTCCCTTGATGCCTTAATTAACAGGATTTAGCGGGTTCTGGTCTGGGCTGTGTGGGAGCTGGCCCATGCTGGCTCGTGAGAGCCTGCCTTGCAAGTCTCCTCCCAGCTCTGTAGTCAAAGATGTCATGTTGATGGCTTGAAATCAACCGAAATGGGAGTATTTACACCCTGGAAATCAAACCTTCAAAAATCAGGGCTTCCCCCAACCCGAGAGCCTGCTATTAACATTAACAAGCACACCACAGGTTCTAATACTTTCTGTCAAGCTGGCCCGGGTGGCAACAGGTCAGAGAGATCAGGAGGGGGTCAGACGGGACAATCAGGGCTTAAAGCCTAAGATGCTGGAGCGGACGTGGTTTTCTGCGCCCCAGCCCTGCCCACTCCTGCGGGGCTGCCACCCACTACAGAGGCGGAGACCTCCATACCCTCACTGCCCCAGAATTTCCCTGAAGCCCAGCACAGCCAGTAGGACCTGCGGGAAGGTCTGTTGGGTGTGGGGGGGGTACTTCTGGGAAAGCTTTCCTCCCCAGTAAAAAGTAATGCAAAACTTAATCCAGGGCTTCCCTGGTGGTGCAGTGGTTGGGAGTCTGCCTGCCGATGCAGGGGACACAGGTTCGTGACCCGGTCCGGGAGGATCCCACATGCCGCGGAGCGGCTGGGCCCGTGAGCCATGGCCGCTGAGCCTGCGCGTCCGGAGCCTGTGCTCCTCAACGGGAGAGGCCACAACAGTGAGAGGCCCGCGTATCACAGAAAAAAAAAAAAAACTTAATCCAAAAATGAAGACATAAATAGACATTTCTCCAGAGAAGATATACAGATGGCCAACAGGCACATGAAAAGATGCTCAACATTGCTAATTATTAGAGAAAAACAAAACTGCAATGAGATATCACCTCACAGTGGTCAGAATGGCCATCATCAAAAAGTCTACAAATAATAAATGCTGGAGAGGACGTGGAGAAAAGGGAACCCTCATACACTGTTGGTGGGAATGTAAATTGGTGCAGCGACTATGGAGAACAGTATGAAGATTCCGTAAAACACTAAAAATAGAGCTATCATATGATCCTGCAATTCCACTCCTGGGCATATATCCGGAGAAAACTCTACTTCAGAGAGACACATGCACCCCAGTGTTCATTGCAGCACTATTTACAGTAGCCAAGACTTGGAACCAACCTAAATGTCCATCAACAAATGAATGGATAAAGAAGATGTGGTATAAACACACACACACACACACACACACACACACACACACAGGAATACTACTCAGTCATAAAAAATGAAATAATGCCATTTGCAGCAACATGGATGGACCTAGAGATTATCATACTAAGTCAGACAGAGAAAGACAAATATTATATGCTATCACTTATATGTGGAATCTAAAAAAAATACAAATCAACTTATTTACAAAACTGAAGCAGACTCAAAGACATAGAAAACAAACATATGGTTGCCAAAGGGGAAAGGAGAAGAGAGGGATAAATTAGGAGTTTGGGATTAACAGATACACACTACTGTATATATAAAACAGATAAACAATAAGGATTTACTGCATAGCAGAGAACTATATTCAATATCTTGTAATAACCTATAATGGAAAAGAATCTGAAGCTGTATACCTGAAACTAACACAGTATTGTAACTCAACTATAGTTAAATTTTTTTTTAAAAGTGATGCAAAGTATGAGATGTCCCTATTCCTGGGAGCTTTCATGTCCACACAAAGATGCCTGGAACTACAGCAGTGATCATGTAAAAAGCAGGCCAACGTGCTAAGGATGGGAGGAACAGAAAGAGAGAGTTTTGGTCCCCAGTGACATCATTGTGCCCCTGGACCAGCCCTGGAACTGCCTGCCTTTGGACTGCTCACAAGCATTGGTAAAAATACTTTGCCATTTAAGCCATTTTTGGTCACATATTCTACTACCTGCGGCCCAAACAGTACTGATACCGATGCCAACATAGGAGAAGGCTGGAATTTCAAAGAGATGAGGGCAAATTCAGAGTGATCTGCCTAAGATTTAGAAGGTAGAAACCTCGGGGTAGCCAGGTGAGGATTTTTCCAATTCAAGGAGTGGCAGAGAAACAGGAAAATTCTTAGAAAAAAATGTAATTGACTAAAACTGGCCCCCAAAGAAATAGAAAGTCTGAACAGTTCTACAACCAATAATGAAATTGAACAGTAATTTAAAATCTTCCCACAAAGAAAACACCAGTCCCAGTGAGTTTTACAGAAGAGCTCTACCAAATATTTAAAGTCTATCATTCTAGTCTCACAGAACTCTTCCAAGAAATACAAAAAGAAGGAATAGCTCCAGACTCATTCTGTAGGGCCAGTATAATCTTGATGTGAAACCTGACAAGAGTAGTGTAAGAACAGAAAGTTATAGGTCAAAATCACCCATAAAAATAGACCCTAAAGTCTTACACATAATATTAGCAAACCCAATCTTCAATATATAAAAAAATAATGTATCATGACGAACGTAAGTGTATGCCAGGAATACAGGAGTGATGTTACATTAGAGAATCTATAAATGTCATTCATCACATTAACAGGTCAAAGGAGAAAAACCATTCCATCATTCATACAGATGCAGAAAGAGCAATGGCTAAAACTCAGCATCCTTTTATTATAAGAAGTCTTGAAAGGTTAAGAACAAAATTAAGGGCTTCCCTGGTGGTGCAGTGGTTAGGAATCCGCCTGCCAGTGCAGGGAACATGGGTTTGAGCCCTGGTACTGGAAGATCCCACATGCTGCGGAGCAGCTAGGCCCGTGTGCCACAGCTACTGAAGCCCGCACACCTAGAGCCCATGCTCCACAACAGAAGAAGCCACGATAATGAGAAGCCCGTGCACCGCAACAAAGAGTAGCCCCCGCTCGCCGCAGCTAGAGAAAGCCGACACACAGCAACGAAGACCCAAAGCAGTGAAAAATTAAATAAAATTTTTTAAAAGAACAAAATTAAATTTTCTTAATATCTTAAGCCTATCTACCAAAATGCTACAGTACACATAATTCTTAATGGTGCACAAAATAGTTTTTTTTTTTACATTTAAAACAATTTATTTTATTTATTTATTTTTGGCTTTGTTGGGTCTTCATTGCTGCGTGCAGGCTTTCTCTAGTTGTGGCAATCAGGGGCTACTCTTCGTTGCGGTTTGCGGGCTTCTCATCGTGGTAGCTTCTCTTGTTGCGGAGCGTGGGCCCTAGGCACGCGAGCTTCAGTAGTTGTGGCTCACAGGCTCAGTAGCTGTGACTCGTGGGCTCTAGAACACAGGCTCAGTAGTTGTGACGCATGGGCTTAGTTGCTCCGCGGCATGTGGGATCTTCGCGTACTGGGCCTCGAACCCGTGTCCCCTGCATTGGCAGGCGGATTCTTAACCACTGCACCACCAGGGAAGCCCAAAATAGTGTCTTTAAAATCAGGAACAAGGAAAGGATGGGTGTCTCTTTGCTTCCATATAACATTGTATTGGAGGAGCTACCAGCATAGGAAAATAGGAAAAGTAATATTTATCAGGGTTGGAAGGGAAGAAACAAAACTATCATTGCCTGTCAGATAATATGACTACATTGGAAAACTAGAATCTACAGAAAACATTATTAGAAATGAAAAAAGAGTTTAGCAAGGTAGTGTCCAGTCATTGAAAGTTAAAATCTAAGAGCCCAGGGTACAAACAGAGCAACAGGGAACATGACAGGTGAGAGGCACAGGGTTCTATCTGCAAGAGCTGAGCCCATCACAGAGCCGCTGGTCCCCAGAAGAGGTTCTGCCCAAGGACAGAGCTGCTTCCGGAATGTGGGTGGGTCTGAGCCCAGGCGTAGCTCTGTGGTTCTGGCTGGTTGGAGGGAAGGCATGGGAGGGTGGGGAGCAGGGCTGTTCCGCGGTTGGTGCCAACTGTGAGTGCAGCTAGCGTGGCTCTTCTCTGCTCTACGTGGCCTCATCCTCGGTGGACAGGTTGGGCATCTTGGCGGCCTCCAGAGGGTGAGAGTGGGCACGGCAGGGTCTCTCGGGACTGAGATCACAAGTCACACAGCATCACCACTGCATCTCAGCTCCCCAGCCGTATCATCTCCTTTGGCAATTTACCCCCGAAATCTGCAGTTTTTTCCTCTGTACGATTACCTACTGCTGTTGTCACAAATCACCACAAACTTGGTGACTTGAGACAGCACAAGTGTATCATCTGAGGTCAGAAGTCTAAAATGGTCTGCAGGCTGCATTCCTTCTGGAGGCTCTAGAAGCAAACCCGTCCTCTTGCTTTTTCCAGCCTCTAGAGGTGCTGCATCCCTGGCTCGCGGCTCCTCTGTCTTCAAGGCCAGGGGCCCGGCATCTCCTCTCCTCTCTGACCTCGCGCCTCCCTCCTGTAAGGACACTGGCATTGCACGTGGGGCCCACTCGGATACTCCAGGGTAATCACCTCCTCTCAGCATGCTTAACTTAGTTGCATCTGCAAAGTTTCTTCTGCCAAGTAAGGTAAATACACCTTCTGAGGATTCGGACTCGGAGATTGTTGGGGGCTGTTGTCCTCTCTGCCAGACTCTCACCCTTTCTTTCTAATCTGGTAGTTTCCAGACTTTTTCAAACATATTCCAATACAAGTTAAAAAAAAGAGCGTGGCCTAACATGTAATGAAAGGCCTGGGCTTTGCAAGCCAAACACCTGGATTCAAGCCCTGGTCCCGCCTCCTGGCCGTGCTGCCTTGTCCAGACTCCTTAACTTCCCCATACTTCCACCTCCTCACCTGCATGAGGCGGGTGGTAGTTTCCTGCGGGGGTCTCAACAGACGGGCACAGACTCGGTGGTTTAAGCCACAGACATTGTTTTACCGTTTTGGAAGCCAGAGGCCCAAGGTCAAGTTTCTAGTGATTCGGTGTCTGGAGAAGACTCTCCTTCCAGCTTGCAGACTGCTGCCTTTTCTCTGTGTCTTCACATGGAGGGGAGAGAGGCCAGCTAATCCTATGGGATAGCACTAATCCAGTGGGACCAGGGCCCCACCCTTAGGACCTCATTTCCTCTTTATTACTTCCTTGTTCCAAATGCAGCCATGCTTGGAGTCAGGACATCAGCTTGTGAATCTAGTGGGGGACACACAATTCAGTCCATAGCAGGAGGTAACGGTACCTTGCAGAGCTGTGAGGAGTAAATGAATGAATACCCGTAAAGAGCTTGGAGCAGGGCTGTGGCACACGGGCAGTACGAGGGCTAGCTATTATTAGTATTATTTTTAAATCAAAGGTCAAGTTAAGTGCTTCCTTTTTATTTATTTATTTTTAAATATTTATTTTCTTTTGTTTTTTTTTTTTTGGCTGCGTTGGGTCTTAGTTGAGGCATGCGGGATCTTTCATTGTGGTGCTCCGGCTTCTCTCTAGTTGTGGTGTGCGGGGTTTTCTCTCTCTAGTTGTGGCACACAGGCTCCAGAGCACATGGGCTCTGTAGTTCGCAGCACATGGACTCTCTCATTGAGGCGCACGGGCTCAGTAGTTGCAGCGTGTGGGCTTAGTTGCCCCTTGGCATGTGGTATGTTAGTTCCCTGACCAGGGATCCAACCCATGTCCCCTGCTTTGGAAGGCGGATTCTTTTTTTTTTTTTTCTGTGGTACGCGGGCCTCTCACTGTTGTGGCCTCTCCCGTTGCGGAGCACAGGCTCCGGACGCGCAGGCTCAGCGGCCATGGCTCACGGGCCCAGCCGCTCCGCGGCATGTGGGATCTTCCCAGACCGGGGCACAAACCCGTGTCCCCTGCATCGGCAGGCGGACTCTCAACCACTGCGCCACCAGGGAAGCCCCTGATAGGTATTATTATGATTATGCATAAAGCCTGCATCTGTGCTCCGCTGCCACCATTTAATGCACATCATCAAACACCAAAGAGAAATTTTAAAAGGATGAGGTGAATTGAAGTTGAAATGATAATAGTTTCTTCCCATACTTTTAACAGACCTTCTTTCATATATATGCCTTGGGCTTTCCAGTGTCTGCGTTTTCCAGACATGATCTTGGTGTTTGAGAAAATGCTCGAGTAAAGTGTGGGGAAACGCTGAAGACCTGCTTACATCCCTCCTAACACAGGCTCCCAAGTCAAGGTCACCCCACCTGCTGAGCCTGACACCATAGCTGACGACATGGAGTTCTTATATTCACGAGGTCAAAGTCACCACACCAACACCCACATTCCCCAGCCTGCAGTTCCCGTCTTCTTCCCTTGAGATGAAAAGCCATTTTTTTTTGTTTGAGACTCTTATGTCACACCCAGGCCACCACTCTGTTTAAGGGGGGATGCCCTTGACCTTCACCACCGGTGCCAGCCTCCCCCCACCATTAGCACAGCGACCCTCTGGAGATACGAGTCTTGAGGCCCAATTGCATGAGACCTGGATTCATTTGGAAATGTGAAAAACTTATTTCCCAGCTCCTTCTCATGCATTTCCCCCCCTTTTCTCAGTTGCCCACGAGGTGGACAGCAGCTGGGCTGAGGGTCAGTGAAGCTACCCCCTGAGGGCTGCTTCTCGGAGAATTTGAAACCCCTGCCATCCTTTCGGTCGGGGAAAACAAATTCACGGGTTTCCCAGGAGTTGGTGCAGCGTTGGAGCAAAACACTCTGGAATCTGGTTTGCATTTCCATTGCCTCTGGCCAAGTCCCTGCGTCCTCTGACCTTGGCAGCGCTAGGATTAGAAGAAGAGAAGGTTCCAGCCTCCATTCCTGGCTCTCCTCTTTCTCCCTTCCTTCTCCCCCATTTATCTGTTTTTTTTTTTTTGGCTGCGCTGGGTCTTCGTTGTGGCGCGCAGGCTCCTTACTCTCTAGTTGTGACATATGGGCTCCAGGGCATGAGTCCACTCATCTGTTTTTAACTGAAAAATTAATGTATGCAGATGATGAAACCAAACCCAAACCCTACAGAAAAGTGTGCAATGAAAGTAAGTCTCCCTCCAGCCTACCTCTTCAGGGCGCCAGACCTGCCTTCACAGAGCTAAGCAGAGTCATCTGGTTCTTGTGTATGTTTTCGGAAATCGTCTCTATCCACATCCGTTCACTCAGAGATATGTGTATGTATATGTATCCCATGTATGTGTGTACACACATGTACGTTCATGTTTGCAGTGCATCATGCATTTCTTACAGAAGCAGGAGCATCTCTACATCTTGCACTTTTTCATCAGTTTGTCCTAGAGACTGTTGTGTATCGGCTCAGACAACCCAGCACTTCTTTTTGTCTGACTGTGTGTTTGTTGTTGGTATGTGGGTGTCAAGCTATATGTATCCAGCCACCCTCCCGGCAGACATCAGTCCCCGTCTTTGCTATAGTAAACACAGCCTCATGGACGTGGCTGCTCGCACACCTATGCAATATGCCTCGGCACACACAAGCCAGGCGTTGGTCAGAAAGAACCCCTAGAGGCAGGACGGCTGCATGGAGGGACCCGCCCAGTCAGTGCTGACAGCTGTCATTTCACTGCCTTCCAAAGAGGCTGCCCCACTCCCATGCCCACCCACCATATGTCAGAGCAATGCCCAGCCCTTCTCTCGACACCATGCAGCACGCCACATGCCAGGGGCCCTGCGGGCCTCCCACCAGAGAACTCACCCTCATCAGAGAGCAACAGCGTCCATCGGCTTGATTTTCAAATGACTTCACCACAGATCACCTCCTTCACCCTTGGATTGGGAATGTGAGCCTTCCCTGGAAACACTGATATTAAAAAACACAAAAAGCTGTCCTTAGGACACAGACAGAATCGCTGCCTGCACCAGGGGAGCCAGATAGACTGGGATCCAGATCCGCAGACCCCAGCCCTTCCGTCCCGCCAGAGCTCACCCAGCAAGACCAAGACATGAAATAGGCACCGTCCTCGCCAGCACAGAAACAGCCCCTCTGCACCCTCCTCGGTCTCCGAGTCCCCAGAAGGGACTTGGAGCCCACCTGCCCGCCCAGCCCCGGCTCAGCGTAGCCAGCTGGGTGCACGCATGTCAGATTCACAGAGGTGGAACACTCCCAGCTACGTTCTCTGAAGAAGAAATGGCTGCAGAATCGGAGGAGACCGCCCTTACCACTGGACGGAGTCAGGTTTAAGACGGACCTCCCTTCCCCGAGGGCCACGCTTCCGGTGGACAGTGGCCTGGCCTGCTGGTCACCACGAACCACCCTGCAGAGTCCACCCGTTCCCACCCCAACGACTGATCTAGACATTATTTATAGACCCGAACTCCACGGAAACCATTGTGTCTGCTGTTGCTGTGGCAACGGGATGAGAAGCGGGCGCCAGGCGAAGGCGGTTGACGTCTACCCCGCAGCCCGGCTCACAGGTGTCATCAGGGGTCATCCGGGAATGAGAGGAGGTTTTCCGTCACACGTCCCATAGGGGCTGGTTCATGTCCCAGAAGCAGCACCACCTGGGTGTGGAGCTGCCGGCTGCCTGTTAGGTTTCATCAGACCTCTTGATGAAACCACCCAGGATGACGTCCCCCAGCCTGGCTGAGCTGCGGCCAGCCCAGGAGCCTCTCAGACCCTGACTTCTCACCCCAGGCCAGCTGCATCAGGCTCCCGGAGGGCGGGGCCCAGGAATTGTGTTTAATTTTCTGGATTGGTGGCATCGGCAGTCTAAACGTACAGAGGGCTTGTGACTTCCTGCACCCTGAGTATCTGCTTTCATTACTTTCGTGTATTTCCTTCTTTTTAAAAAATTTTAAAATATTTATTTTTTGCCGCGTTGGGTCTTAGTCGTGGCACACGGGATCTCTCGTTGTGGTGCGCGGCTTCTCTCTAGTCGGGGCGCCTGGGCTTAGTTGCCCCACAGCATGTGAGATTTTAGTTTCCTGACCAGGGATCGAACCGGCATCCTCTGCACAGCAAGGTGGGTTCTTAACCACTGGACCGCCAGCGAAGTCCCCATGTATTTCCTTCTTGATGGAGGTGCAAGCATGTATATAATACACGTTCTTATCCTTTCCCCTTCAAAAAACAAGGATACCGCATCTACTGTTAACAGTCTGTTCTTTTTTTTTCCCTGCTCTAAATGCAGGTACTTTTTTTTAGTTGAGGTATAGTTGCTGTACAATACTGTGTTAGTTTCAGATGTATAGCACAGTGGTTCAGTTATATATATATTCCATATGTATAGTATAATATATATATTCCCTTTCAGATTCTTTTCCCTTATAGGTTATTACAAAATATTGAGTAGGGTTCCCTGTGCTACACAGTAGGTCCTTGTTGGTTATCTGTTTCATCTATAGTGGTGTGTATATTTAACAGTCGATTCTAAAGGTGTCCCCGGAGCAGTAGCTGCTGCTCCCTCCTTTTTCCAACCACAGCTGTGCCGTTTCCTTTGTGTCGATGACTAAGGAATCGTTAACCCAGATCTGTTTCCTGGGACAGGTTGCAGAGCCTACCATGATGATTTGTTTTGAAGTGACAATTAGGGAGTGAGGGAATCTGGGCAGGAGGGACGGAGGCCACGTGAGGATGCCTAGGGAGCAGGTTTTCACACTCCTGCCCAGGCCCACCGTCTTGGTGAAGGGCTTCCTGGAGTGATATAAATCGCGGGCATCTCGCTTATGCAGGCAGGTGCCCTGCAAGAGGCAAGGCGGTTGTCCAGACGTAGCGCAGGTGCCAGCCGCTGGAGGTGTGGACACACCCGCGCTCTGGGTACACGGAGACGGTACGAAGGGCTCCAGAGATCCCTGGCGGATCCTGACGGTATCCGCCCCACTGCTGAAACCGAAGCTGCTTCCATTGTCTGTGGTTCAGACTGGCAGCTTCTCAGCAGCTGGAAAGCAGGATGCAAAGGCACTTACCTAGTTTAGGGACCATAAATGACCAAGTCATCCTCTCTTTATGTAGCGCCCCCATGAACAAGACATTGTGAGGGGTCCTGGAGGCCTGGCCCCCAGCGGGAGCATCAGACCCGTGGGCACAGTTTCCATCAGTGGGGTGGCCCTGCGTTCTCACGGCAGATTCTCAGGAAGAGGCTGCCGGCTGCACTGCCCAGCCTTGGTGTATGCCGAGCCCCGCTGCCAAAATCACTCTGGTCCTCAGCTCATCTCATTTATCTGTTTATGGAGTCGGCGTAAAATACGTTCATTGGTAATTACTTGGTAATTGATTCTGACATTTGATACTAAAGTCCAAGGCCTGGGAGATAAGCAGAAAATCCTTGTAAGTGCTGGCAGAGATCGCGTTGAAAATCCTTGTAAGTGCTGGCAGAGATCGCGTTACCCGAGGTCTCTTAACAGCCTCGTAATCACTTGCTGTCGCTTCCCACCTAGGCCTGCCTCGTGCGGTCCGTAAATCACCCTGCACATGGAGGCTGGATCTCAGGAAGGGGCCGTGTGGTCCTGCGGAAGCCACATGTCTCGCGGACCAGAGGCGTTTCTGTAAGGAGTTCCTCATAAGGATTTCCGACCCTTCCTTGGCCACCCGTTTGTACAGCGTTCCCAACCCCGTGTGGATCTCGCCTTTGGCAGGAAGGGACCCTCATTTTCTCCCGAGCGAGTCGTCAAGCCCACGCTGCAGGTGGGACCTGAGCCAGTCCATGGGATGTCTGTGCAAATCAGAAGAAAGGTACCCCTATCTGGACTAAGTTTAAAAAGGCATGGCCTTCTGGGTGGAGGAAGTTTAAAGGGTGCCCTGTGATTATAGGGGCTCAATCCTTTCGGGCTGCTGGTGCATCCGTGCAGCCTGGTATAGTAATTAAGGTATCAACTGCAGTGCCCTAGCAAAGGAAACCAAAAGAGCAGAGCCGGAAGTGTCTCTGTCTGTCTCTTTCACGTCAAGGTCAAGCTGACTTGGTGCAGGCAACTTCTCACCTGTGGCTCCCCTGTCCTGTGGTGCTGCCTTTCTCTGGGTGCAGGTCGGGTCCCCTGGTGGAAATCTGCAGGTGGAGGGTCCCGGGGGTGCTGCCTGGCCAAGAGAGACCCTCACTGTGATGCAGCCTCCACAGGCCTCACCCCACGGGGAGCTCCGAGGCTGGGTGGCCCTTCAGGGGTGTTCTAAGCAAGGCGAGGGGCTGGGCCTTTGTGTCTTGGACCAGAGTGGGTATGGCTCCAGGCAAGGCAGCTGTCTTCAGCTGAGGGTATTTCTGGAAAGGCTGTGTCCCAGAAGAGCGGGTACGAGCTCTCCAGTCCAGAAGGGTGGCCCGACTGGTGGACACACAGTCAATCAGGTACACAGTGCGTACCTAGTGGGCTCACGTGGGCTGTGTTCCAGCCGGCAGGGAGGGAGGGAGGGAAGGCGGGCCCTGGTCTTCAAGGACATGGTTCAGGAGCTTCACACCTCCCCTCCTCGCAGGTCCCTGGCCAGAACTCGCTCACATGGCTGCATCCCCCTGCTGGGAGTTGCAGTGTTGACTATGGACACCCATGTGCCTGTTGGAAGCCAGAGGTCTCCATCCGAGAGAGAGACGGGCAGAGCATAGTACCTGGCACAGACGCGGCCCACCCAGAGCCCAGGTGCTCAGTACATCCTTGAGCGAGCAAAGGCAGGATGAAGGGTCTGGCCACCCACTGTACGTAGGAAAAGGGGGTGTTTTCTCATGGTTCAGGAGGACTCAGAGGGATCATGTGTGTGTTAGTTTCCTGTGCTGCGTAATAAATTGCCACAAACTTAGCAGCCGGAAACAACCCCCAGTACTGTCTCGCAGTTTCTGAGGGTCAGGAGTCCAGGCTCAGCTGGGCTGGGTCTCTGCTCAGGGTCTCTTGGGCTATAATCAAAGTGTCAGCCGGGTTGCGTGCTCATTCGGAGGTTCGACTGGGAGGGCCCAGCTTCCCAGCTCGCTCTGGTTGTCGGCAGGATTTATTTCCTCGTGGCTAAAGGACCGAGGGCCCCGCTTTGTCCCTGGGTGTCAGCTGGAGGCTGCTCTTGGGCCCTCCCCATGGCAGTTCATAGCCTGGCTCTTTCCTTCTCTCTCACTCCCTCTGCTAAGACAGAGTCTTGTATAATGAAACGTAACCATGAGAGTAACATCCCATATTCTCATGGTTGGAAGCAAGTCACAGGTCCTGCCCACACTCGCGGGGAGGGGGCCACCCTAGGATGTGTCTGCCACAGCACAAGGTTGTGAAAACACATTCAGGAGACCTGGGCTCCAGATCCGGTTCTGCTACTGCTGTGTGACCTCAGTCAAGCCACTCACCTTCTCTGGGCCTCAGTGTCGTCGTCATCTGGATGGCAAAGCAGTAGAGGCCAACGGTCTTTAGCTTCAACACTGAAACAGATGCACTTTTTTCTTATATTCAAAGAACATGTTTAGCAGTTCTATTGTTCGTGTTAATTATACGAATGCTCCCAACTGTGGCTACAAGAGCCAATGGTAACAGAGAACTTGCTGTTGGTGGAATGTTTCCCGTTCACTTCTGTGATCCTCTCAACGGTTCTACACTGAGATATTGCTGTCCTCACTCTGGAGTTGCCGAGGGGCCTGCCCTGGACACCCAACTAGCAAATGGGCACTGGGCACAGGCGGGTCTGACTTCAAATCACCTGCCCTTCTCGCTGCCGTCCTCTGTCCCTTATTGGCAGCTGTCTCCTCTCTCTGATGGAATTTAACTTTCAGCAGGAGGGGTGGGAAGGGAGGAGGCTGCCTCCCTTGACCTTGATAAAGTGCTTGGGAAAACCTGGGCCTCGCCTCGCCTTCCCGCCCCCTTCCTCCACCTTGCTGCTTCCATCAGAGCTCAGGGCAGAGCCAGGGGAGGCATGGGGATGGTTTGACTTTCCGGCAGCAAGGTTGGCCCTTGAGTGTGCCGACCATCATCGTAAATCTTTATGACATCTCATCTCGAGGAAAACAATGATCTGACCCAGACACGGTACTCACCAGTGAAATTGATCATCACTGGAACCTGCTAGCGCATTTGCCTGCCAGGGCCTTCCTGACTTTTACAGGGGTTCCTATCTCGATTGATGGGCCTCAGCGGGTTCTGAAGAAGAAAGGGTGGCCCTTGGTCTGTCCGTCAGGAGATGCACGGCACACTCACATCAGAGTAACCTGAGGAGGGCACTGACGGGGTGTGCTTCCCAGAGGTGTGGGCAGGCAGGGGACCAGCAGGAATAATGCAGTAAAGCTGCAGAGCTGCTACCTTGGGGCAGCAGGGCCTTGGGGTAGGAAGGCGGGCATTGCTGGAACCGGGAGGGGGAGGTGTGTGGAGCCCACCGCCTTGACCGTCAAGGGATACCCCGGCCCAAGGCAGTCCTACAGGAAGGGATCCAGAGACTGAACACCCAGCCCTCACTCTGCACCTTCATGCTGACTGCACCAGGGCCCCCGGGGGCAGCCAGAGGCCAGAGAGCAAGGGTGTCCCCTTCCGCTGAAGGCACAGGCCAGCTCCTGGGGCAGGAGCAGGGCGCATAGGGTGCAGCGTGGTTCCGGTGTGGAGGCTGAGGGCGGAGCAGGCATTCGTGGCTGGGCATTCCTGTCAAGCTCTGTGGCAGGTGTGTGTGGCAGGCTGAGAAACGTGGCCAAGATCACACGGTGAGCAAGTTATCAGAGCTGCTGCGTCAGTCAGGGCTCTTCAACAGCGAGCAGGAGCAGGGGGCGGCAGGGGCCTGGGGAGAGCGGAATTGTTCCACGCCATCGACCGAGGAGAATTTGGAGTTGGGGGGGTGTGGGCCAGGTGGGGAAGTGAGGAGAGCCAGGGTGCAGAGAGGAGAAGGGCCCAGCGAGAGGGCAGGACACCAGGTGGGACCAAGTGGGGGGCACTGTCTCTGATGACTCTTTGACAGCAGGTTGGCTTTTGGCAGCAGAACGGTCTATAATGGCAAAAAAGCAAAATGCATAAAACTTTTGAGGGAAAAAGCTGTATCTTATGACGTTAAAGTAAGGAAGGATTTCTTTCTTTTCTTTAATAAATTTACTTATTTTTATTTTTGGCTGCATTGGGCCTTTGTGGCTGTGCACAGGCTTTCTCTAGTTGCGGTGCGCGGGCTTCTCATTGCGGTGGCTTCTCTTGTCGCGGAGCACGGGCTCTAGGCGCACGGGCTTCAGTAGTTGTGGCACGTGGGCTCAGTAGTTGTGGCTCACAGGCTCTAGAGCACTGGCTTAGTAGTTCTGGCAAATGGGCTTAGTTGCTTTGCGGCAGGTGGGATCTTCCAGGACTAGGGATCAAACCCGTGTCCCCTGCATTGGCAGGCAGATTCCCTGCGCCACCAGGGAAATCCCGGGAAGGATTTCTTTAACAAAATCCCCAAAGCACAAACTGTAGAAGAAAAGATTGTTGACTTTGACGTCAAAATGAACAGGCAAGTGGAAGAGGAGAGACGTGCCTGGTGGGCAAAACGCAGGCCCCGGCCAGGCCAGCAGGGCGTGCACACCAGTCACGGTGTGGCCCTCTCCTCGCTGGCAGGTTGGCAAAACTCAAAGAACACGAGCACACCAGGTGATGCCAAGGCTGAGAGCACAGGCGGCTGGTCCTTTGCTGCGGAGAAGGTCCCTGTGTGCAGTGTGCAGGGGCAGAGGCCACGCCCGCCGGAGACCCCACAGTGACCTTCCAAGTGCGGCCGCGGGAAATGCTCACAAACGTGTAGAGACGCACGAACGTTCGCAGTGGAATCCCTTGTAGTAGAAGCAGCCTGGAAGCTTCCGTCAGCAGGAGAAGGAGTCAGGTGACTTCGGGGTCACCACCAAGGTCTCTTCTCCCCTCGCCACCCTCCTGTCACCGGGCCAGGAGCGGGGAACACATGAAGAACGAGGTCCATGACCGCCCTAGGGTTTGTGGCTTCAAGGGAGGAACCCAGTGACAGTGACAGGGGCCCTGGTGTGAGGACCTCACGGCCAAGAGCTTTTTCTGGCATGTTCCCACCCATGCACTACCCCCACTGTCCAGCAGGTGGCGGCACCAGGCAGTTTGCAGCAGGGTCGGGGCAGGGGGGAGCCCTCCCAACCCCCTGTATGCAAGCTGGGGACACTGAGGCCTGAGTTCTTCCTACCTCTGCAGGCTTTCCTACTCCCAGAATCTTCCTTCCACACCAGGGGGTTTGTTGCTGTAGGTGCCACGATTTCATGGTCCTTGTTCTGTGCTGGGGGCTCCCTCTGGAGTTTGCATCCCTGAGAGGAGAACAGGTGTATGCCTGATGGGAAGTGCCTGGCCCTGAAACATTGCCCTCATCCCACACCCAGCACAGTGTCCATGAAATTGTGTCCCCCCCAGAGATGTGTTTGAGTTCTAACCCCATTACTTATGGATGTGGCCTTACTTGGAAACAGGGTCTTTGCAAATGTCCTCAAGTTAAGACAAGGGCATGCTGGCATAGGATGGAGCTCCAAATTTTGGAGCCCCAAATCCAATGTCAAGTGTCCTTATAAGAAAAGACACAGAGACAGACACACACCATGGCAGAGACTGGAGGGATGCGTCTGCAAGCCAAGGAGCACCAACGATGGCCAGCAACAGCAGGATCTGGGAGGGGCAGGAAGGACCCTCCCCTGGAGCCACCAGAGAGCGCGGCCCTGCCCACACCTCGATCTCAGGCTTCTGGCCCCAGAATGTGGGAGAATAGATTTCTGTTGTTTTAAGCCCCGTGGTTTGTGGTCCTTTGTCATGGTAGCCCAGGAAGCTGGTGCAGAGGGTGTGCACCGGAGTAGGAAGGGGGCAGGCCTGGTCCAGCACCCGGCTCACAGCAGCCCTGGGGCGGGCTGGCTCCCGGGCTGCCTGTTCTCTGAGACCTGCTGGGCAGTGGCCACACTTGGGGAGGTGGTTCCTCCCCAGACTCAGCACAGCTCTCTGTTCAGGGGCAGACCTCTTGGCCAGTGCTTTGTATACACGTGTCCCATGTGTCCTTATCCCTCCCTGGCCCCGTGTGTGCTCTGAGGACATGGCTGCGTCGTGCTCCAGGATGAGGCATGGTCAAGAATCCTGCCTCTGCTGCTTATAAGTGTGAGCAGGGGACTTTACCTCTGAGCTCAGTTTTTTCATCCGTAAAAGGGGCTGGTTACACACAGCTCATCATGCTGTTGTAAGGACAGAACCAGACACTGAAGCACGTGCATAGCAGGTGCTCAGTAAATGCCCCATAGCTACTGTAAGTATCAAATGCTTCTCAAAATGATGGACGAAGGAACAGACAAGAGACGGCCAACTCCTTGATTTCCACTGGGCAGTGTAACCGGCCCCGGACTGGGGAAGCTGGGGGTGGGTCAGGTGGGAGAGTCAGAGCATTTGTCTCTGGCTGGGCCCTTACTCAGAGAGGGTTTCACTGGAGAGCAGCAAGGAGAAAGCCCGTCCATGTGTAAGATTCACCCTCAAAAGACTCCTGAAGTTCTCGTGCTGTTTGGGGGTTAAAACTCAGGTATTTAAGGGAAAACAGAGGTTCCGCTGGAAGAGTGTTGGAAACACATGAACAGATGCTGTGAGTTTCCCGGGTCGAACATGAGAGCTTCAGAAGCCTTGAATACACCTGGAAGATCTCTGAAATAGGGTGGGACGCAAGGCACACGTCGGATTGTGTAGTTTTCTGGCAACGCAGGTTGGAAATCCAGCTTCAGAGACTACGCTTTTCAGTGCTCCCTGCCTTAAAATTCACTCACAAGGATCACAACAGCACCTGCAGGGAGGGGAGCGCAGAGGGCCTGGGGGCCTGAGGACAAGGGTGCCAAAAGGAGACAGAGGGGCCGAGGTCTCCCTCCACATCGTGGGCCTGCCCCGTCCAGCCCTCCGGAGCATCCCCTGCGGCCTGAAGTATTTGCTTCTGTTTGTAGGAGGAATAGGGAGCTGAAGCCCTGGTTATGAGAGAAGGTTGAGGTTAGATTTTTGTTGCTTTATTTTCAGGTTAGGTCTTTCCATGGCAGTCCATGGGCTGCCTCCTAATGGGGGTGCTACAGCCTGGATATGAGCGGACATAGAGCCCTCTCAAAATAAAGCTGTGATTCTTCTTAGATTGGTCACTCACTCAAACTTCAACTTGGTGGGTATGGCTGTTTTAAATGAAACATGGGCCCAAAGGTCCCTGTACATCTTCTCTGTAGCCGATTCAGATTCTCAGGCAAGGCAGGCGAGAGCACAATCCTAGATACACAAGGTGCCTTGTGCGTGAAGGTGTTGCTCTCGGTGTTAGTTACCATAGAAAATACTGGAAACAACTGACATGTCCCATCATAGGAGCCGGCAAAATAAACGCCGCTGCTTTCCTGAGATGAAACATTATGGGATCGTCAGAAAGGAGGGTTAGAAATATTAAAAGGGGCCTGTCCTGTGATCCAGCAATTTCACTTCCCCGAATTCATCTCAAAGACATACTTGGAAAGTGTGCCAGAGTTTCACAATTACTGTGAAGAATTGGAAACCACTGTCACCCGAGAGAGACTTGGTTGAATAAGCTACTGAACTTGGATAGAACAGAGTGGAATGCAGTTTTAGGGTAGAAACAGATGAGCAAGTTCAAGGCATTTAGTGAAGGGGCAATGTAAAAGGTGCTGGTGGGGTTAAAGGAGAGTCACGTGGGAAACAGAAGCAACCCTGGTCTGGGTTGGGGTAGCTGTTAGCCCCCTAGGCTTCCAGGCGGGAATGCAGCCCCTGCCCAGGCAGAGCCGGATGTGGAGGGGCCAGGGGAACGGCAGTCATTTTAGAAATTTGGCCACCGCATTTAAAAACGTATATGTGGGACTTCCCTGGTGGTTCAGTGGTTAAGAATCTGCCTGCCAATGCAGGGGACACGGGTTCGAGCCGTGGTCCGGGAAGATCCCGCATGCTGCGGAGCAGCTAAGCCCGTGTGCCACAACTACTGAGCCTGCGCTCTAGAGCCCACGAGCCACAACTACTGAGACCGCGTGCTACAACTACTGAAGCCTGTGCGCCCTAGAGCCTGTGCTCTGCAGCAAGAGAATCCACCGCAATGAGAAGCCCGCGCACCGCAACGAAGAGTAGCCCCGGCTCGCCGCAACTAGAGAAAACCCACGCGCAGCAACGAAGACCCAACACCGCCCCCCCCCCAAAAGTATATGTGTACATTCAAAAATCCTAAATACAGTAGATTTCAGTGTCCTTGCTCTCCTAATCTCAGTGGAGGTATAAGACTATAAAATGAAATTAAAAACATCGTATGAATATATGTATATATGTGAATACGTGTGTGTATATAAAATGAAAAAAATATATAATAGCAAGTGCATATGTAGCTATGATCTTAAGTTTGTAAGGGAACAAATATATTGATATGTAGAGTGTTTTTTTTTTTTTAAATCACAGTCTGGCCAAGTGAGCGTCCAGCGGTGACGTTGACAACCCAGGCGTTGGGGTTGAGGGTGATCTTTTTATCTTCTCTCTCATCCCACTTTTTGGTCTCTGAATATTTTGCAACAAGTATGTACTATTCTTACAACCAGAAAGATGGCGATTTTGCAATAAATGCATAAATAAATGTTGTAAGGATAAGCGGTGTTTGCCAGGATTACGAAATCGCGTGGACAGATGCTTACTGACACACTGTGAAGTGGACGAGAAGGACAGGCTGCCCACACGTGTGCCCGCGACCCGGCAGACAGAGCTGCCCGCCTGGGGAGACGAGGCCCCTGGGGCCTCCCCGTCAGGGCCGCGTGGGAGGGCCTGCTCTGCCCTTCCTCTACGCTCAGGTTTTCTTTAAGATCCACACCCCAAAATTAACGAAACGGCCTTTTAAAAGAGGACAGGGTGGGTCAGCGGCAAGGAAGGGAGCTGGACTCCGTTTCCGGGTGACAGGAGGGACCAGGTCGGGTCTAGACGGTTCTGTAGGATGGGCCAGAGAGGCCTCTACTGTGAACTGCAGGCAACATTCCTTCTCAGGGGCTCCTGCAGAGCAGGTTTGGCTCCTGGAGCCTGACCCCCGAGATGATGTGATGCTTACCATCTCCTGCAAGGGCTTCTCCCGGGCCAGGGCACAGTCCTTGCTGGACGTCACTGCCCTGCCTTTGCCCCTGATGTGAAATGCCGTCACTTCTCCACTGTGCCCGGGGGGAGGAGTGGCTGG
This sequence comes from Phocoena phocoena, assembly GCF_963924675.1. NCBI lineage: Eukaryota > Metazoa > Chordata > Mammalia > Artiodactyla > Phocoenidae > Phocoena > Phocoena phocoena. The sequence goes on from NC_089238.1 coordinate 57,624,326, forward strand.
GCTGCTGTGTGGGCAGAGTCCCTTTCCACCCACGGAGACCTGCCAGCAGTCTCAGGCTGCACCACCCACCCCCAAATCCCAGCTGTGGCCGCTGGTTACTCACAGCTGGGTGATGTCTCTGCTTCCTGGCCAGCCAGCGCTTTCCCATCCTGCCAAGACTTTCAGGAACACAGCTGGGATGGCTGGTGACCTGAGGGGTCTGGCCCTGAGTGGCCTTCCTGGCTGGCTGGGCCCAGGGCCATGCCAGGCACAGAAACAGCCTTGGTCCTCCCCAGCTGCCCAGAGGGGAGCCCGGCTGCGGGCTCAAGATCTGCGTGACCCTGACAGGCCTGTCCCTGGCTCAGGGCTGGCCTTGTTTCCCTTCCAGGAGGAATAAAAAGCAAAACCTCAACCTTTAGGCCCAAGGGTTTCCAGGCCGGCGGGTGGGGGGCTCAGGCTTGAGGTGCAGAGGCCATGGCCCTCTGACAGCCTCGACATGCTTGCTCACTGCCACTGGGGCTCAAGAGGTTAAAAAATTCCCACTGCTCAGGGAGGACAGGGTGGGCCCAGAGTCCCTGCCAGCCGCAGCCAAGGGCAAATGCCCATGGGCTCCCATGGGGCTCACGGAGGGACTTCAGAGGTCGATGAACTTAGACAGGAAGAAAAAATTACATCCTTCTTTTCACCAACCTTTCCCTGATGCACACAGGCCCCAGACTCAGTGTGGGAGTAGACCTCAGGTGGGGTTATATCAGCCCAAGTCAGGGCAGGCATCTCAGAGCAACACCATCCTCGCCTCCAGCCTTATCCCCACTTTACAGATGAGAGAACGGAGGATGGGCAGGGTGACGTCATTACTCAAGGTTCTGCTTGTGAATAGTGGATCAGGATTCAAGCCCAGGTCCATCTGACCTCAGTGCTCACGCCCTGGACCTGTGCACCAGAACATACCATCCCACAGCTGCTGGTGGCCCCTCCAAGGTCCCACCCCCAGAAGGAGGGACAGTCACATTAGAGCTTGTTATTTAACGTGCTAATAAAGACATACACATCACTAGATCTCAATCTAAAATAATACTTTTATAGAACTGTTTTGTTTATACCCTATGCATTTTTTTTTTTTTTTTTTTTTTTTTTTTTGCAGTACGCGGGCCTTTCACTGTTGCGGCCTCTCCCGTTGCAGAGCACAGGCTCTGGACGCACAGGCTCAGCGGCCATGGCTCACGGGCCCAGCCGCTGTGCAGCATGTGGGATCTTCCCGGGCCGGGGCACGAACCTGTGTCCCCTGCGTCGGCAGGTGGACCCTCAACCACTGCGCTACCAGGGAAGTCCTACCCTATACATTTTAGTTTGTGCTTTTAAAACATTATTCTGAGCAGGGATCCATAGCTTTCACCAGAATGCCAAAAGGGTCTATGGCACAAAAAAGGCTAAGATGATGCTTTAGAGCAGGCCTGGAAAACGATGGCAGTGAGGAGGAAAATTGCCAATTCTCCGAGGCAGGGATTTGCCTCTTCAGGTCACTGCTCTATTTCAGCATCTAAGTGAGCTCCCACTCCGGGGAGCGCCAAGGGTGCCTCGGGGAAACTTACAGCTTTTAACCAGCCCCCACCCCGTTATCCCTATAGACAGACTCCCTGGGAACCACACCCCTTCTGGTCAGGGTGCTGCCAGGGCTCCTCTCCTGCAGAAACCCTGGGGCGGCTGTGACCCTTGATGCCCTCCCGAGGAAGGGATGAGTCCTACAGGGTGGACACAGCACAGCTCTGGGCCAGACTAGCCTGGGTTCAAATCCTGGCCCCCACAATTTACTGGGTGACCTTGAGTAATGTCTCTAATCTTTTGAACCCTTGGTTTCCTCATCTGTAACATGATTTAATCAAACTTTAATAGAAGTGTTCTGTACTCGCTCACACATATCTGTGCATCCATCCATCCATTCCCCGTCTGTCCATCCACCTGTCCACTCATCCATCCACCCAGCCTTCCATCCATGCATCTTACTTTTCTGTATTTCAGGGTATGTACATCTCTTCCTAAATACTTCAACATGAATATCATTAACAAGGCTTTAATATTTCAGAAGCTTAATCTTACTTCTGGATACGCAGATGACCAAGTCCTGCCTCCCCCTTGCTTCTCCCCACTTCCATCCTGCAGCCGCAGGCTGAGAGATCCTAAGCCAAGGGCTAGCAGGACCCTCTTAATTCCCACCCAGACCCCTGGTTCCTGGCAGACCCTCTTCCATTGAAAACCTGAGGACAGACAGGAGCTGGTGCCTTAGCTCACTGGAGGCTCGTTTCTCTCCAAGGCTTCAGCGTGAGCTGAGTGCTGCTTTTCTGCTATGGAGACATATGTGCAAATTCTCTCCCTAGATGTCCTACCATCTCTGGTTCTGACGCAAAGCTCATCACCTTGGACCAGCTGCTCCTAGAGGTAGCGAGCCCCCCATCACTGGGGTTAAGCAAAGACTGAAACGGCTCTGGAGGGGGTGGGAGGAGGCCAGAGAGAGGATTCAAAGCCACAACAGAGGTTGAACTACATCAGGGTTTCTCAGCCTTGGCACTGTTGATGTTCCGGGCTGGATACCTGCCGTGGGGCGCCCAGTGCGCTGCTGGATGTTATGCAGCCTCCCTGGTCTCTGTCCACTGCATGCCAGTAGCACCTCCCACCGAACCAGAAGAGCAACCAAAAATGCCTCCAGCCATTGCCAAACGTCCCCCAGGGGGAACTCACCCCCGTTGAGAACTCCTGGACCAGAGGACATTGAAGGTCCGTCCCTTCTGTCTTGAAATTCCATGATTTATCCTGCTCCCAGGGTGTTCCCTGCCCCCCGCCCCACCCCCCGCATAGTGCTGCATCCTTTCTGTTGCTATGGAAACTGGGGATTATCTTGCCTCTTCTATTTCTCTTTGCCCCACTCCTTTGTGCCGCCTTTCAACCGACAAACCCATGTGTGGAGCCCAGGGGACACTAACACACAGCCCTGTTTGCTCTCGTGTCAGACAGGAGCAGTTGTAGCCAGACCTCCCGGGGTGGATTGAGGATTGAGCGAGAGGTGCCGGGAGAAGTACAACAAGGTGCGGCAGGCACAGGGCACGGCAGCCGGTAGAACTGGGATGAAAGTCGGCGGGGGCGGCCGCAGCAAAGGAGAGTGCCCAGGTCTCGCTGGGCGGGCAGGGGGCGGACACCCGACCTGAGGTTGAAGGAAGGATTTTACGCGGAGGGGAGAGCCGTGGTTTGCAATAGCAGAGGTGTGGCGGGGCTGGACAGGGTGCTCTCGATGCAGAAGACACTAGTCTGGGGGCGGTCCTTGCCCCAGGAGGCAACAAGCCCTCCGAAGGCTTTTAAGCAGGGGGTGAATGCATCTATTGGGGGTGAGAAAGGGGCAGGGAGGGGACTGGGAGGCTGGCGGGAGGCAGTTACAGCAGCCTGGGAACTAGATGGTGAGGGCTGGTCCCAGTGGTGATGTCCAGAGGAGGGGCTGGTAGGAGGAACGCAGCGGGTACGCAGGTACTAAGAAAAAGGAAAAAGCCAGGGATGGGGCCAGGTCTCCTGAGGGTGAGGCAGACTTCCTAAGGGCGGAGCCAGGCCTCCTTGGGGGTGGGGCCAGACCTCCTGGGAGGAAACCAGACCTCCTAGGGGTGGAGCCAGGCCTCCTGGAGGTGGGACCACGCTTTTCTGGGGGCGGTGCCATGTAGCCTGGGCTGGAGACTGGGGGCGGGGCCAGGTCATTGACCGGATGGAGAAGGCAGACAAACAGTATCTTTAGAGATCACTGACAAAGCATGTGCCTAGAAGGATTTGAAACAGCCTAGTGTCCATCAGTGGGGGAGTGGTGACGCCCCCCCCCAAGTCACAGCACACAGTGAAGGATGCATGCACCACCCCTGTGACGCTACACCCCGTCCCTGGGGGAGTCTGAGCTTTCCTGCAGAGTGGACACGTACAGAGCAGTGTGCTCCCCGCTGCCGCTTGGGGAAAAGAACAACCTGTGATCACGGTGCTTGTATGTGCATCCATATTCCTGGGGAGACCTCAAGAATCCGGTCAGCTGCTTCCCTCCAGGGAAGCTGGATGCTGGGACAGGGCTGAGAAGGAGAGTCCTCACTTTGTTCTCATTTTATCCCTGAGCCTGTTGGGAACTGCACGTGGCTGCAGGGAACAGAACCAGACTCAGACCGTGAAATAAGCGTGTTTCGTCCTGGGGCCCTGAGGCATCCAGACGTAGGTGTCCTGGCTGGAGCAGTAGCTCCACGCTGGCAAGTGACCTCACCCAGCTCCTATCCTCGTGGCCACAAGACAGCGGCTGCACTGCCAACATCCTGGCCTTCAGGCGGGAAGGAGGGCAGACACCAGCTGAGTGGGAAGGACTTTTCCAGAAGCCCCTCCCTGACACCCATGTGCCATTGGCGGTGCTGGGCCCACACCTGCAGGGAGGGCTGGGCCACAGGCATTTTCAGCCCCGGACCTTGATGCCCTGGGCAAAGTTGCAGCTCTGGTAGGAAAAAGGAAGGGAGGCACGGAGACAGGGCTGGCACCCCATGTGCCTTTTAAATTATGTCCTAGGGATTGCTGTTACTTGTCTAGGACAAACAGACAGCTCCAACACTTACCGAGGAGGTGCACAGCCTGGGCCTCGGCCCCCCACGGCAGCAGGATGTGGGCACAATATGGAGGGAGGAGGCTCAAGGCAGCCTGGGATGGGGACATGCCAGGTGACAGGTGAGGTGGCAGATGGTGGCTGAGGGGAATGACAGTCTGCGAGGTAATGAGGTAGCTCATTATCAGGCCATTTTTGTTGGTGGTGGAGAGCCCAGCTGCCGTCCAGCCTACTCAGCCCAGGAAGCTGAGCTCTGGGCCTGCGCTGCCTCTCCAGAGAAGGCACAGCCCTGTCTGCATGCACAGCGCCCTTTGTCACCCCTCCGTGATGGGCCAGGGTTCCCAGATCTGCCACCTGGAAACAGATATGCTTCACATGCAGATCCTGGGCTCCCCCGCCCACAGAGGAGGAGCCAGTGGGTCAGAGGGGCCCAGCAACCTGCTGTCTGAGACAAGCTTCCGGTGATTTTCAGACAGTCGAGTCCCTGGCTCAGTTACAGAGCCACACCCAGATGCGGCTATGGGCTGGGCACAATTCCCTTTATCTACGTTAGGTTCTGTTTAATCCTCACGGAGCGGGGGTGGGGGCAGTCACCGCCCGCAAAGTGTCAGTAGTCCATTTCACGGACAAGGAAATGAAGCCCAGGACGTGAAATCTCTGTCAGGGTCACAAACTTGTTCCGGTGGAGCCTCCATCCTGGCAGACAGCCTTGTTCTCTGACTGAGCCTAGCACGGACGTTGTCTGGTGTAGGCTTACAACATACTTGAAGGTCTGGCATTGCTACTCCCCTTTAACAGTTGGGCAGACTGGGGCCTTAGGGGCTGTGTCACCGCTCTGAGTTCCAGCCCTACCAGAGAGTGGATGCTTGGGGAGGGGAGGTGGTGGTCCACCAGCCACACATCCCTCATCTTCTCTCCACCATAAACATCCTATCTGCCAGTCCCATCAGGCCGACTGTGAGTGAGGAACCTCGGCCCGCCTTTGCCTAGATCTCCGGAAGTGGGTCCTCGCACAGCCCGGGAGAGGCAGCCGCCTACCTGCCTACAAGTGTGGCCTTAGACAGAACCGCTCAAGCCCCATTCTGCCACCCTCAACCGGACAGGAAGCCCGGCCTCTTGGGGCATCCAATTCCTCATCTGTAAAATAGGGGTGATGATGCTTCCTAGACGGTTTTGAAAATGCAATGAGATCTTGTAGGAACAGGGCTCAACCTAGATCTTGGCACATAGCAAGTACTCAAAATACATACTGAGGTGTAGTTTACAGGGCCACGTTCATTCGAGATTCCAGCTCTGTTTATACCTGGCCAGCCTCTTGATACCACCACTCTTGTTGACATAAAATTCACCACTGAACTCTTTTAAAGTGTACAGTTCAGGGGCACTTAGTACATTCTCAGAATTGTTACAAACATCACCACCATCTAATTCCAGAACATTTTCGTCACCCCCAAAAGAAACGCTATTCCCTTTAGCAGTCGTTCCCTGTTTCCCCTTTCCCAGCTCTTGGCAACCGTGAATCTGCTTTCTGTCTCTAAGGATTTACCCGCTCTGGACAGTCCATATCAATGCAATCAGACAGTATGTGATCTGTGTCTGGCTGTTTCCGTGCAGCATGTTTTCAAGGTCCATCCATGTTATAGCCTGTGTCAGCACTTCATTCCTTTCTGTGGCTGGATGATAGTGCGTTGTAGTACGGTGTTTATCTATTTGCAAGTTGATGGACATTTGGGTTGTTTCCTTTGAGTAACTTTTTTAACATTTTTATTAGTAGACTTTTAAAATTCAAGTATAATTGACTTACAGTATTACATTAGTTTCAGGTGTACAACATAATGTTTACATACATTTCAAAAGGGTCACTATAATAAGTCCAGTTGCCATCTGTCACCATACAAAGTTATTATAGCATTATTACAACACTCGGCTGGATATTACGTTCCCGTGACTTATTTATTTTACAGCTGGAATTTTTTTTTTTTTTTTTTTGCGGTACGCGGGCCTCTCAGTGTTGTGACCTCTCCCGTTGCGGAGCACAGGCTCCGGACGCGCAGGCTTAGCGGCCATGGCTCACGGGCCCAGCCGCTCCGCGGCACGTGGGATCTTCCCGGACCGGGGCACGAACCCGTGTCCCCTGGATCGGCAGGCGGACTCTCAACCACTGCGCCACCAGGGAAGCCCTATAGCTGGAATTTTGTGCCTTTTAATCCCCTTCACCCATTTCACCCCTTCCCCACCCCCCTCTCCTCTGGCAACCACTCGTTTATTCTCTGTGTCTACGAGTCTGTTTCTGTTTTATTTTGTTTGCTCATTTGCTTTGTTGTTTGGATTCCACATATAAGTGAAATCATACAGTATTTGTCTTTCTCTCTCTGGCATATTTCGCTTAGCATAATACCTCCAGGTCCATCCACGTTGTCACAGATGTCAAGATTTCATTGTTTTTTTTTTAAGGCTGAGTAATATTCCACTGTATATATATGCCATATCTTCTTTATCCATTCACCCATTGATAGACACGTAGGTTGCTTCCGTATCTGTGCTATTGTGAATAGCGCTGCAACAAACAAGGGAGTGTATATGTCTTTGCCAGTTAGTGCTTTCATTTTCTTTGGATAAATACCCAGAAGTCGAATTGCTGGATCACGTGGTAGTTCTATTGTTAATTTTTTGAGGAATGTCTGTACTGTTTTCCATAGTGGCTGCTCCAATTTACCTTCCCACCAACAGTGCACCAGGGCTCCCTTTTCTCCACATCCTCACTAACACTTGTTATTTGCTGTTTTTTTGATAGTAGCCATTCTGATGGGTGTGAGGTGATATCTCGTTGTGGTTTTGATTTGTATTCCCTGGTAATTAATGATGTTGAGCATCTTTTCACGTACCTGTTGCGTATGTCCCCTTTGGAGAAATGTCTATTCAGATCCTCTGTCCATTTTTTAATTGGACTGTGTGTTTCTTTGATATTGAGTCATATGAGTTGTTGATATATTTTGGACTTTCTGTATTTTCTTTATATATTATCAGACTCAAATAGATTAAAGAGTTAAATATAAGACCTGAAATCATAAAACTCCTAAAAGAAAACGTAAGCAGTACGCTCTCTGACATCGGTCTTAGCAACAGTTTTTTGACTGTCTCCTCAGGCAAGGGCAACGAAAGCAAAAATAAACAAATGGGATCACATTACACTAAAAAGCTTTTGCACAGCAAAGGAAACCATCAGCAGAACAAAGGGGCCGCCTACAGAAGGGAAAAGATATTTGCAAATGATGTCTCATAAGAGGTTAATACCCAAAATGTATAAAGAGCTCCTGTGCTTTCCTGGAGGCTGAGTGGAATGTGTTTATATTCCGGAGCAGAGGAATGCCTAGTTCCTGGAGACGGGCATCCGCAGAGCCCTTGGGCCTCCCAGTGGCGAGGAGGGAGAAAGGACAGCTGGTGGGGACCCAGAGTTTCCACATCTGACCAGCCCAGGGGCTTGCTCGGACCAGGAGGCTCTTTTCCTCTCTCTCGTTCGCTCAGCTTTTAGCTTTGGGCATTTAACAAATACGTGTGAGTGAGTGATTCATTCATTTGCTTATTTACTCAATGAAAAATATTAAAGTCTTATTCAGAAATGGTGGCCACAGAGGCAGCACAGCCACCGCAGAGGCCGTGTCGCCGAGTCAGCAGCCCACCTCTGGACGCGGTGGAGGGGGAAATATAAAGTCAGGGTGAGCTGAGCATCCGCGGGAAGGACCCCACAGCCTCCTCTCTGGCCCTCCCTCTTCCCTGAAGGCCCTTTCCTGGTAACGGGATATCCATTCACGGCTCAGCAGAGTTCACAGCCTCTTCAAGCCTAAGGACAGGATCACTGCAAACCAGCAGCGGTGGCGGGCAGAGTGGTCCCTGTGGGAAAAAGGCAGATGAGGCAGGGCTAGGGGGACGGCCTGGGGAGCCCTGGTCCAGGTCATTTGTCAGGGGGAGACCGAGAGTGGGGGCCGCACTGCCTTCTTATCCCACAGTAATGGCTCAGTTCAAGATTTAGACGAGTGGGGGCCTCCTTGGGGGCGCAGTGGTTGGGAATCCACCTGCCAATGCAGGGGACACGGGTTCGAGCCCTGGTCCGGGAAGATCCCACATGCCGCCGAGCAACTAGGCCCGTGCGCCACAACTACGGAGCCTGCGCTCTAGAGCCTACTAGCCACAACTACTGAAGCCCGCGTGCCACAACTACTGAAACCCGCGAGCCACAACTACTGAAGCCCGCAAGCCACAACTACTGAAGCCCATGTGCCACAACTACTGAAACCCGCGAGCCACAACTACTGAAGCCCGCAAGCCACAGCTACTGAAGCCCGCATGCCACAACCAGTGAAGCCCGTGAGCCACAACTACTGAAGCCTGCAAGCCACAACTACTGAAGCCCACGTGTCTGGAGCCCGTGCTCCGCAACAGGAGAAGCTACCACGATGAGAAGCCCGCGCGCTGCAACAAAGAGTAGCCCTTGCTCGCCACAACTAGAGAAAGCCTGTGTGCAGAAACGAAGACCCAACGCAGAAAAAAATAAACAAATAAATTAATTAATTAAAAAAAAATTTAGACGAGTGGCTCTCTGAGGTCTCTCTTTCTGGCGTTTTCCTGCCTGACCCACGAGATCTGTGAGTCCTCGCCGTGGCCTCTTCTCTCTGCCCTCTGCCCTCCCCTGCCTCCCGTCGATCACAGTGACCAGCACACCCAGGCCGAGGTGGGGCCGCCCAGATCTCGCTTCAGTCTCATTCCAGAGCTCCACCTTCCTCTGCCAAACCCTGGTATTGCCCCACTCCGGGTCCCCACTTGCCTCCCCGCCTGGGAAGACAGCCCTGAGAAGCCTGGTCCACCTGGTTCTCTGCCCCTGCCACATGGGGGACCCTAGTCTGGGTCACCGCTGTGGTCCCCACCCCCTGCTGCTTCGAGGCTGCCATCATTCCCGGGAATGGCGAAAAGTGGGCCATTCGTGGGATGCATCCAAGCCGGCTCCCCTGAGTCCTGGCGGACTGCCCAGCAGAGTGGGCACTGCCTCCCCTAGAGGCCGAGTTGGAAGTTTCTGGAAGGAAGTCGTTTGTCACAGTGATAGGGTGCCACCCGCACTTAAGGGTGTGGGCAGGGATCTCAGACACACCACCGGAGCAGCTTCTGACATGTCACCTGGTTCTAGGACATCCTTTGGGACAGTCATGCAGGGGAAAAACCTGTTTGTAACTGTGCTCGTTTAGGACCAAACTCTATTTTACACACCTGTGGGAAGCATGGTTTTGCACGAGTTTGCACCATTGGCAGGAATGCAGCCGTTTTGCAAATGGAGGGGACGCTGCGTCAGGTTCAGAACTTTGCCGAGAGGTTTCCGCCACGTTGGAAAGCCATGTGACTGGCAGGTGGGTCCCACTGTCACACCCGGGTCAGGTGCCATCTGTCACTGTTGAGCTCTCATGAGCCTGTGCACCAGTGCAAGCAGCTGAGGTCCAGGGAGGCTGGGCTGAGTATGGACGCGTTGAAAAACCCGTTACTTTATGTTTTTGTCTATTCCTTCTAGAGCTGCTGCATATTACAGCCGGGGCGTTATGTGGAGTTGAAAATATTGTTCAGGATTCTACGAGTTTCCTTTCAGGATAGCAATGGGGGTATAAAATTGTTTGCTATGAGGAAGGGCATTGGTCTGTTGGATTGGGTGCCCTCGGCTGAGGGTACTAACCCTAGTGGTTGTGCCAGTGTTGCTTTTCTTTTCTAGCTCTGCCACTTGCTCTTTTTTTAAAAAACAACTTTATCGAGGTATAATTGATATGCAAAAACCTGCGCAGATTTAGTGTGGACAATTTGGTGAGTTTGGACATCTGCATACACCCGTGAAATCATCACTGCAATCAAGTAATAGACATACCCACCCATCACCTCCAGGAGTTTCCTCACGCCCCTTTGTCATTGTTTTTGGTTTGGGGGTTTTTGGTGGCAAGAACACTTAACATGAAGTCTCCCCTCTTAACAAATTTTCATGTGCCCAAACAGAACTGTTGACTATAGGCACCATGTCATGCAGTATATCTCCAACATGTATTGACCGATGCTTTTTTTTTTTAGAAAAATTAGTTTCCACCTTTTATTATGGACCATTTGAAGCATACACAAAAGTAGAGAGAATACCATAATAATCCCCCATGGAGCCATCTCCCGATTTCAACATTTTGCCAATCTTGTTTTAGCTACCTGCCGCTCTTTTTTTTTTTTTTTTTTTTTGCCCCAAAATTTCCAAGCAAATTCCAGACATTTTGTCATGCCACACCTAAGTATGTTAGTATGCTCTCTGATAAAGTCGTTAAAAAAAAAGAAGTGCCCATTGTACCACCAGGACACCTAACACAATGATTAGTATTTCCTTAATATCATCAGTAATCACGTTGTGTTCAAATTTCTCCAATGCGCCAATGATATCTTATGTAATTTCTTTTAACATCGTTATTGGAGTATAATTGCTTTACGGTGTTGTGTTAGCTTCTGCTGTATACTTAATTTTTATTGGAGTATATTTGGTTTACTATGTTGTGTTAGACTGCAGTCTCTTATAATTAGGACCCAACATGGGTCGCACGATGCGTTTTATGGTTTTGCCCCATGCTTTTGCCCTCCCTGGCCCCTTCCTCCTCCCCCCTCCCACCCTATCCCTCCACGGTGCACCTACTGCGTGCCAGGCACTGTGCTGGGGACATGGTTGTGATAAAATTCGCCTCCTTGTTCTGAAACGACCTCAAATGATATGGGTCCTTATAGGGGGACTGGAGGGAAGCCATAAAAAAGGACACAAAAATAACATAAATTTAGCAAGAAATTAACATAGATTTAGCAAATCTGTGGGGAAAATTGCATATATGCATGGGAAACTGTCCGCAAGGAAACACCCCAAAATGTTAATCGTGGTGATCCCTTGGGAATAGAAAGGGCAAGTATTTAGTAAAGATGGTGTTGGACCTCCATGTGCATCACACACACACAGCTTTGGGCCTTTTCACAGATGCAGACACCATGTAGAGTCCAAGCAGCAGAGGCCCAGCCTCCCTTCCAGGCCCGGCACCTCCTCCAGGCTGGCCGCCCTCCTGGCTTCTAATTCACAGGTCAGTCAGGGCACCTGAGAGGGTCCGGCTTCTTGCCTGTGAGGGTCATCCTTGTACCAGATCAAGTTGGTTCATTTCCTCACCATATAGTGCAATTGGGATGTTTTAAACTCTTCTTATGCTTATTTATGTTTTCTCATTTTTCTACAGCAAATATATATTCCATAATGAAACATATTTTTAAAAAAAAATCAAAGGGGAAAAAGAAAAGCTAGGAGAATTCAAGGAATTGCAAGGAGAATTCAAACATTAACCACAAGAAAGGCAGAGTCCTGGGGCTTCTGGTTCAGGAACAGCTTCAAAACATATAATTTCTGGCCAAGGCCAGCCTGTCTGTCGGCCAAGTTGGGGGAGCGCAGGCAGCGGTCACCACAGGCGACGTCCTCCTCTGGTCCCGTGACCCCGCCCGCCCGGAGCAAGCGTTTGAGGCCAGAAGCCAGGGAGGAGGTGATGAGCTCCTCTGCTTGCCGGCACACCGCTCCTAGCCTTTTGGTCTCTAGCCTTTTTCTTTCCCACTAAAGCTTGCAGTAGGGGAGAAAAGGAAACCACCCTCGGAAGAATGAATGGTCAGGCGGGAGGTGCCGTGGGGAGTGGACACGGCCCAGCATGCTGCGGGCAGATGCTCACTCCCTCCTGGTGGCTGTCGCAGAAAGGACACAGGAGCTCGCACAGGCTCTTGGTGACGGTTCTGCATTTTGGAGGACACACGGGGTCTCGCCTCCCGTCTGGGCCCTCAGGGTCCAGGTGGGTCCAGACCCACACCTGTCACTTCAGGCCGTGTGAGCCTGGGGGAGTCACTTCTCTCTCTGGAGTCTTTTATCCCGACTTTAAAGTGAACATGCAGACCAGATACACTCTAGATATGCACCTAGGCTGAGAAGGAGCCGGAACAAAAGGAAAGGTGGTGGGTGGAGGCATCACTCCACTGGGTGGCTCAGAAGGGAAAAGAGGCTTGTTTACATCTTCAGATACAAGCCTTAGAGCCTCAGAGCGTGGGCTGCGGAGTCAGGCTGTCTGGCTTGGCATCCTGGCCCCACCATCTACCAGCTGTGTGGTTTTACGAAAACCGCTTTGCCTCTCTGAGCCTCAGTTCTCTCATCTGCAAAATGAGGATAATAGTAGGACCCATTTACAGGGCTCTTGTGAGGTTTGAAAGGGTAATGAGGGTAAGGCTCTTAGGACGGCGTTGGACCCATGATGGGTGGTCAGTAACTATTATTAGGTGTGCGAACACATGTATACACACATAGTCCACACAGTAGGGTATTACTCAGTCGTGAAAAGGAATGAAGGCAACCTACAGAATGGGAGAAGATATTTGCAAATCATATATCTGATAAGGGGCTAGTTTCCAAAATATATAAAGAACTCATACAACTCTATATCACAAAAACAATCCAATTTATTTTATTTATTTATTTTAAAATATTTATTTATTTGGCTGCACTGGGTCTTAGCTGCGGCACGTGGGATCTAGTTCACTGACCAGGGAGCGAACCCGTGTCCCGTGCTCTGGGAGCACGGAGTCTTAGCCACTGGACCACCAGGGAAGTCCCTCCAATTTAAAAATAGAGTATCTGAATAGACATTTTCCCAAAGAATACATACAGATGGCCAGCAGGTACATGCAAAGATGCTCAACATCACCAGCTCCTGCTGTCTTGGTATTAACAAGGTAAATGATAACCCACAGCCCTGTTTGCTGAGGGCTATCCCCTGATCCAGCGGCTCCCTTCACCTGCCTGAATTCTCTCTGCTGTCCTGGAGATGATGGTCCTGGAGATGGTCCTGGAGATGGTCCTGGAGATGGGTACGGTTTTGACCCTGCTTTACAGACGAAGAGAGTGAGGCTTGGGGAGGAGAAGAGGTGGCGGTAGGGGATTGAAAACCCAGGTCCGTCTGACTCCAAAACTTCTTGACATGGGGGAAATCCCAGAACACTGCACGTGGCAGGAGTTGCTGGATTCTGTGTCAGTAATGTACCTCAGGAAGAAAACCCAACAGGGAGCTAGTTGCCTGCAGCTGGGAGCTGGGTCTGAGTTTATTTTGTAGTATTACAATCCCTGGAGGGGCAGCCGGTCAGGGCTGCGAGGGAATCGGCAGAGGATGGTGGAGTCGGAGGAGAAAGAGGAGGAGGCGTTTACCACCGTGCTCAGCCCCATGTGCGGATGGCTCCACGCTGGTGGCTCCTGGGCCATCGCACTCCTTCTGAGGCCAGGATGCTGTGACGTGTGGGTGGTGAAGCCAGCTGGACTCCCAAGTCTGCCTGCGTTCCGCCTCCTGGCCTCTGAGGGAGGCTGAATAGGTGTGCCAGTTATCTGCCACTGCATAACAAATAACCCCAAACTCAGGGGCTTAAGGTAGCGCATGTGTATTAGCTCATGGTTTTTGTGGGGCGGGAGTCCAGGAACTGCCTGAGTGGCTGCAGTCAAGGTGGTTGTGCAGGGTGTCAAGGATCCAGTTCCAAGCTAACTCTGAGGTCGTCGGCAGCCCTCAGGGCCTCGCTGGCTGATCACGGGAGGCCTCCATTCCTTGCCTTGTCTCTGCAGAGGGCAGCTGGCTTCCCACAGAGTGAGTGATCACAGAGAGAGGGAGAGAGACAGACGAAGACGGAAGCCCCAGTCCTCTTATAACCCGATGATGCCACACCACTCCCGCCTGTTCTATTTGTTAAGGGTGTGTGCGGCCCACGCTTAGGGCAGGAGAATTAAGCTCCACCTCTCAAGGGGCAGAGGGTCCAGGAATTTGTGGACATACTTTTTTTTTTTTTTTTGCGGTACGCGGGCCTCTCACTGTTGTGGCCTCTCCCGCTACGGAGCACAAGCTCCGGACGCGCAGGCCCAGTGTCCATGGCTCACGGGCGCAGCCGCTCCGCGGCATGTGGGATCCTCCCAGACCCGGGCACGAACCCGTGTCCCCTGCATCGGCAGGCGGACTATCAACCACTGCGCCACCAGGGAAGCCCGTGGACATACCTTTAAACCACCACGACGGGTGGCCTCACCCTGCTAGGGTGTGCGGTTCAACCGGAGCTCTGATCCTGCTGTGATCTTCTGCTGGGGAAGCAGAGGACACGGTGGATTTGGAGGCTGCAGACTTGTGGCCGTCTCCGCCTCTGCTGCTTCCCCTCTGAGCATTTTGTCCTCTTTGTCTGAAAACAATGACTAGAAGCAAATATCAAGAACCCCCCATAGGCTTACCAGGATGTGGGATAGTTAACTCAGCTGGGGTTCATTCTCACAGTGGAATAACCTCTATCCTACCTTTAAAATGAATGAGAGCCGCAGGAATCCACAGAGATGAACCTAAAACGTTACATGTGGCGGAGGGAAAAAGAACTGCTAAAGGGTTTGAACAGCGTGATAATCTTCGTGGAAATTCTGTAGGACACACAGGATGGCAGATGGTGGGAAGAACACTCAGTAACTCTGCAAGAGGTCGCCTCTGGGCCTGGTGAGTTTCCACTCTAACTTGAACTGCTTAAAAAACTCTCCAGAGCAAATATGAAAAAGATAAACATCTGTTCAGTCTGGGTGGTGGTACAGGCTGAGCTAGTCATAATTTTAAATCTTGAGTGTGTTTTTTTTTTAAATTTTATTTATTTTTGGCTACGTTGGGTCTTCGTCTCTGTGTGTGCGCCTTCTCCAGTTGCGGCGAGCGGGGGCCACTCTTCATCGCGGTGCGCGGACCTCTCACTGTCGCGGCCTCACCCGTTGCGGAGCGCAAGCTCCAGATGCGCAGGCTCAGCGACCGTGGCTCACGGGCCCAGTTGCTCCGCGGCATGTGGGATCTTCCCGGACCGGGGCACAAACCCGTGTCCCCTGCATCGGCAGGCGGACTCCTAACCACTGCGCCACCAGGGAAGCCCCTTGGGTGTGTTTTGACAGTGGAGCTGCCGTGAAGATGTTCTGGGGGGAGGTGGGTTGAATGCACCCCCATAGACACTAACGTGCTGGAGACTCACAGGGTCATCACGCTCCCTGTGATGTGCACGGATGCTCACGCTTGTACCACGTGCAGGTCGCACGTGTCACTGAGTTGCGATACAGGAAGCGGTCATGTCAGCGTGTAGTAGAGTCTGACTCCATCTTGGATGTTGGGGTGCTGGCAGCTTTTAAGCCTCCACCCACCTCCTCCAGGCTTAGGCCCCGCATCCAGGCAGGCTGATAGACGGTGGGTGCTCCGTCCTTCGGAGCTGCTGGACGCTTCTTTCTGAGAGCAGGACCCCTCACTCGGCCCCGCCCCCCACCGCAGTAAGACCAGGCCAGTCTCCTCTACCAGGCATTTTGGACCAACTTCGGAGGCCGCCCTGCTCTACCCAGAGAGCCTCATCGTGAGAGCGTGTGCGGCTCATCACTCCCAACGTGAGACCCCCGCTTGGCGGGGGGCTGGGTCCAACCCCTTCCCTCCAGCCTGGCCACAGCACACTGACACCTGGGAGCTCTCACCTCCTGATTCAGGAAGGCCAGGGCCAGGTGAGTCCCTAATCCACGTACACATTGACATCTTGCTTTCCCGGGATAGGACAGAGGTTGGCATCTCCCGCTCGGAGCTCTGTCCCGCCTCCCTCTCCCCTCCCTCCCCACAGCTCCTCCCTGGGATGGGCCCCCAGAGTCTTTGTGGGAGAGAAAAGGAGGGCAGCTCCCGCCGGCGTGAAGCAGACGCCAGCCCGTGGGACCTCTTTCTTCCTCCTTGGCCATCAGTCTTCATGGGTGTGTGGCTCCAGGAAGCTGGAAAGAAAAGATGGGGGGCGCTGACCCTCCAAAGGTCCCCAAAGCACTGACAGTGGAACTCAGCTGTCGGGGATGGAGGGGCCCAGAGCACCCTACACCTGGCATCTTAGATTCCACGAAATATGGTCAGTGTTGGTGGCAACGTGTGTGAAACGTGATTGTGTACCTGTCTGTCAGCATCGTGCATCCTGAGAATGGGCCGGGTATAAAAACGACCCCAAAGGTTTGCTGTGAGGTTAACATTGAACCACATGAAATTGCCCTTTTGGAGGGCAAAAATGGCCCCAGATCTGCAATTTCATGTGGTTCATACAGAAAGCAAAAACACCCTACGGATTCTGTGCCCTCCCCGCTACTTTTACCTGGAGTAGAGTTGTTTGTTTGACCCCTGAGCCCAAGAAATGCCCAGGCTTCTCAGCCCCTTGGGCTGGAGCCGGAACCCAGTGGAGCACACTGCATCTTACCGGGAGAGCGCGAGGAGGGCTGCACGGACGCTCCCGTCCAGATGGGGTCTCCCTCTGCCCGCTGTCCGCTCCGGGCCTGCCCGCAGTGCCGCTGCAGGGACCGAAGCCCGCAGGCCGGAGGCTGCAGGAAAGGCCCTCCCCTCGCAGGGCTGGACCCCAGCCGCCTGGCCTCGGTGCACAGAGCTGGTCTCTCGGCTTCTCTGGGTGGATTGGATTTGCTGGAATTGGCTGCATAAACAGCCCAGCTGGACTGGCGGCTGATGGCAGAGATTCAGGCCTCATGGGGATACGCAGGCAGCATGCCAGGACGGCCTTCCAGCCCCGCCACTAACACTGCCTGGGGCTGTGGTCTGCCCTGCCCCACCGAGCACCCAGCTTCCTACAAGAGGGGCTGGCAGAGAACAGCCCCTCTTGAGCGCCTGAGCACCCCCCGCACAGGGGCAGGGAGTGGTGGGGGTGTGTCCTGGACCAGGGGCATCACACCACCTGCCTTAGAAATGCAGTCTCAGGCCCCGCCCAGTCCTGCCAAATCAGAATCAGAGCCAGGACATTCTGTGCATGGGAGGTTGAGCAGTGCTGTAACAGGGAGGGCCACCAGGCAGCGGAAGCAGCAGCAGCCGTCGCAAAATGCACGTGTCCTTTGGCCTGGCTGGTCTGCGTTTTGGAATTTATCCCAAGGAAACGATCGGAGATGCACACAGGGAAATATTTGACCTGGTAATACAGCACTTACCGTGATGTCCTGCTCCAGGCACAGCGGGCGCGCCATTCATTTCATGTCCTCGGGCACAACCCTGGGAGGGGGCTGGCTGATAAAGAGGGGACTGAGGCTCACAAAAGTTAAGGATCCCAGGGTCCCTCCAAGTTTGGGCTGCCTGCCAGCAGTCCCGCTGCCTCCCTGGGTGAGCGTGGCCATCCTGGTGTCCTTTACAAGTAAGGGGGCATCCACCCCGCTGGGGTGGCCAAGGGGCACGTGGTCTGTCTCTATAACGGGGCATCCTGCTCTCTGGTTTGGGGGCATGGATACCAGCCCGTGGTAGGGCCGTCACATACACTTGAACAACACCCCTCCAAACTGGGCTGACGTCCGTGCTTTCCTCCTTTCTTCCTGCTCCTGTAAAACATCCCAGAATCCGACTGGCGTGGCTTCCTGGGGGTGGGGACACGCCTGTCCTCCCAGCCAAGGCCTATGATCAGCTCTTGCTGCCGAGGCTGCCAGTGGCCAGTGAAGCCCTTGTCTGCGGTGAGTCATGCTGGCATTGCCACGGGCAGCCTGGGCAGCCGTCATTCTAGAACGTGGTGCTTAAGACTAAGGGGAGGGCGGGAATCAGGGGCCTCCCGTCACCGCAGCTCTGGGAGTTCCACAGTAAGTGGGTTCCCAGGGTTCTTGAAGGTGCTGGTAGATGCACATGTCCACACAGACAGGCACGGTGGCTTCCCCACCATCTGGGGACGGCGTGACAGGGGCACAGGCAGCCCAGCATCAGTTACACGCTGGACCCAGAGACACCTCTCTGTCTGTCTTCCAGAGCCCGAGAGAGGAGGAAGCTTGCCCCTTCTCCCCCACCCTCCGTCCCCCCACTGCTGTTCCCATTC
Source organism: Phocoena phocoena (assembly GCF_963924675.1). Taxonomy (NCBI): domain Eukaryota; kingdom Metazoa; phylum Chordata; class Mammalia; order Artiodactyla; family Phocoenidae; genus Phocoena; species Phocoena phocoena. The sequence continues at coordinate 57,642,825 of NC_089238.1, forward strand.
CATTTCTGCCCATAATGAGGGCACTTCAGAGGCAGCGTGGACTCTGGAGCCAGACTGCCTGGGTTCAAATCCTGGCCCTGCCCCTTAGCAGCTGTGTGACCTTGGGCAAGTGGCCGCACCTCTCTGTGCCTCAGCTTCCCCCTCTGTAAAATGGGGTCATAATAGTACACTTAGCTCATGCAGTTGTTGTGAGGATTAAATGAGTTAATACTTGGAAAGCATTGAGAACATATGAGCACGATGTAGCCGTTATAAAGTTCTAAAGGGATATAAACTATATTTGCATATAACGTTTGCTGTTACTGACAGCTATAGACAGATACTAGCAACCGTTAGGTTGGGCTGTAGAAGACAGTTTAATGAAATGAGAAAATATTCAGGACATGTGCTAAGTGGAAAAAAAAAAAAAAGGAAGTACAAAAGAGCCTCTTCCTAATTTTGTAAAATATATCTGTGTTAGCTGTGCGCAGAAGAGAAAGACTGGAGGCAACAAATCCGTTGTTAACTGTGTGACCACTGGGCGTCGGGCGGATGATGGCTTTCATTTCTTGTGTGTGCTTTCCCGTATTTTCCAAAGTGTGTACAGTAAGTGTAATTGTTATAACGTGAACCAAGTACATTTAAAAAACTCCTCTCAAAGAAGAAAGCTGCAGTTTGGGAGGCACTGACCCTTGTCATGATGGGGAGCTACCTTTCCTTTCCCAAAGCTGTGGCCCTACTGCAGGGTGAAGGTATGGGGGGATGGACTGGTGAGAAGTTATGAGAATCCTCTCTCCTTCCTCAGCCCTCCAGGGAACGCAGAGACACTGGGCCAATAGGCTCAGCCCCTACCCCCTCCTGGCCTTCTGTTTCCTTTCCTGGGCGTGCCTCCCACGTGGGGTTGTTGTATGGATTCAGTGGGTAACACCGAGGCCGGGTCCCGACACACAGATCTTCATAAACAGAGGGAGTGTCACCGCCTGCAGCCAGGTCAACGCTGACAGTCACACGTGACCTCATTCTCTGCAGGGAGGAGGGGCTGATTCTCCTTCCCATGCGACATGGGGTGACTCTGAGGCTCAGAGAGGCTGAGTGACTTGCCCAAGGCCACACAGCTAGCGAGGGGCAGACTTAGGACAGAATACACATCCTCTGAGTGCACTCCAGGCTTCTGGAAGTTCTTTATTCAGTCGGTGATTCCTGAACTGACACCATTTACCAGCCAAGTCTGGCCTCCATGTCGTCAGTAACTGTAACTGCCATTTGTCAGCCGAATGCGCTGAGCTTCTACAGACAGCTTTGTGGCCACGTGGGCAAAGGCCACACCTGTCTTGTTCTCTGCCACATCCCCAGCCCTGGCCTGGGGCTTCTGGAACGAATGTTGTGTGAGCCGTTGAGGGTTCGGGGTGAAGGGCCTGCGTTCGGGAGGAAGGTGGGGAAGAAGCCGGTCTGCTCAGCTCTTCACACGGCCGCGTGCAGAGCAGGTCCCGCCGGCTCAGGGCGAGGCCTGTTCTCTGACACGTGGGTCTCGCGGAGGCTGTGATGGGCTGCGATCACCAGACTCAAGCACGCTCCAGGGTCTTGGCCCCCAGAGGGTGGAGCTTGATCTGTGCTCACGCTCTGTAATTGTCCCCCTCCCTGTGTCTTTCACTTCTCACTGGCCCTTCCTCCAGGAAGGCCTACCGTGTCAGATCAGCTCTGGCCACGGTGGGGGACAGGAGTGTGTGGCTCAGAACCTGGTCTGTTTGGGCATCTGAGATGCTTTCCACGTTGCTGGGGGGCAGATGACTCTGACATCATTGGCTCAAACGCCCCCCGCCCCATCCCTAGGGCACGAGGCTCTCTTTGGGAGGAAAGGCTGCCATGCTCTTAGGACATAAGCAGGGGTAGGTTGATGAGGAGTGACCAGTTGTCTCAAAGGAGTCAGGTGTGTTAGTTAAGATCCTTTAGCAGTGACACCAAAAGCATGAGTGATAAAAGAAAAAGCAGATACCAAGGACTTCATCAAAATTAAAAACTTTTGTGCTGCAAATGATAGAACCATGAAGAAAGTGAAAAGACAACCCACAGAATGGAAGAAAATATTTGCAAGTCATCTACCTGATAAGGGATTTGTGTCCAGAATATGCAAAGCATTCCTACAACTCAATAATAGAAGTACAAATTTAGAAAAGGGCAAAGGGTTTGGATGCATATTTCTCCAAAAGAAGACATGCGAATGGCCAATAAGCACGTGGAAAGATTCTCAGCATCACTAGTCACCAGGGAAGTAGTGCAGCTGGCCTGGAAAACAGTCTGGCATCTCCTCCGGAGGTGAAACAGTCACCATATGACCTAGCGATTCCACTCCTAGGTTTATACCCAAGAGAAATGAAAACATAGGTGCACAGAACACTTGAAAACAAATGTTCACAGCGGCATTGTTCACAGTTGCCAAAAATAGAAGCAACCCAAATGTCCATCAGCTGATGAATGGATAAACCCAATGTGCTCCATCTACATAATGGAATGTTACTCAACCATAAAGAGGCGTGAGGTACTGGTGCTAAAACATGAATGAACCTTCAGGACATTATGCTGAGTGAAAGAAGCCAGTCGCAAAGGGACCTTATTGTATGATTCCCCTCTCTGTGGAATGTCCAGGACAGGCAAATCCATGCAGACAGAAGGCAGATGAGTGCTTGCCAGGGGCTGCGCTGGCGGGGGAGGATAACGAGTGACTGCTGATAGATATGGGGCTTCTTTTGGGGGGTGATGGGAAGGTAAAATTACATTGTAGTGGTAGTTTATAACTTTATACTAAAGACACTGAATTATACACTTTTAAGTGTATCATATGGTATGTGAATTATATCTCAGTAAAGATTTTTTTTTCTTTTTTTTTTTTGCGGTACGCGGGCCTGTCACTGTTGTGGCCTCTCCCATCGCGGAGCACAGGCGGACTCTCAACCACTGCGCCACCAGGGAAGCCCCATTAAAGATTTTTTTTCTTTTTTTACACCTTTATTGGAGTATAATTGCTTTACAATGGTGTGTTAGTTTCTGCTTTATAACAAAGTGAATCAGTTATACATATACATATGTTCCCGTATCTCTTCCCTCTTGCGTCTCCCTCCCTCCCAGCCTCCCTATCCCACCCCTCTAGGTGGTCACAAAGCACCGAGCTGATCTCCCTGTGCTATGCGGCTGCTTCCCACTAGCTATCTACCTTACGTTTGGTAGTGTATATATGTCCATGCTACTCTCTCGCTTTGTCCCAGCTTACCCTTCCCCCTCCCCATATCCTCAAGTCCATTCTCCAGTAGGTCTGTGTCTTTATTCCTGTCTTACCCCTAGGTTCTTCATGACATTTTTTTTCTTAAATTCCATATATATATGTGTGTTAGCATACGGTATTTGTCTTTCTCTTTCTGACTTACTTCACTCTGTATGACAGACTCTAGGTCTATCCACCTCATTACAAATAGCTCAATTTCGTTTCTTTTTATGGCTGAGTAATATTCCATTGTATATATGTGCCACATCTTCTTTATCCATTCATCCGATGATGGGCACTTAGGTTGTTTCCATCTCCGGGCTATTGTAAATAGAGCTGCAATGAACATTTTGGTACACGACTCTTTTCGAATTATGGTTTTCTCAGAATGTAGGCCCAGTAGTGGGATTGTTGGGTCATATGGTAGTTCTATTTGTAGTTTTTTAAGGAACCTCCATACTGTTCTCCATAGTGGCTGTACCAATTCACATTCCCACCACCAGTGCAAGAGTGTTCCCTTTTCTCCACACCCTTTCCAGCATTTACTGTTTCTAGATTTTTTGATGATGGCCATTCTGACTGGTGTGAGATGATATCTTATTGTAGTTTTGATTTGCATTTCTCTAATGATTAATGATGTTGAGCATTCTTTCATGTGTTTGTTGTCAATCTGTATATCTTCTTTGGAGAAATGTCTATTTAGGTCTTCTGCCCATTTTTGGATTGGGTTGTTAGTTTTTTTGTTATTGAGCTGCATGAGATGCTTATAAATTTTGGAGATTAGTCCTTTGTCAGTTGCTTCATTTGCAAATATTTTCTCCCATTCTGAGGGTTGTCTTTTGGTCTTGTTTATGGTTTCCTTTGCTGTGCCAAAGCTTTGAAGTTTCATTAGGTCCCATTTGTTTATTTTTGTTTTTATTTCCATTTCTCTAGGAGGTGGGTCAAAAAGGATCTTGCTGTGATTTATGTCATAGAGTGTTCTGCCTATGTTTTCCTCTAAGCGTTTGATAGTTTCTGGCCTTACATTTAGGTCTCTAATCCATTTTGAGCTTATTTTTGTGTATGGTGTTAGGGAGTGGTCTAATCTCATACTTTTACATGCACCTGTCCAGTTTTCCCAGCACCACTTATTGAAAAGGCTGTCCTTTCTCCACTGTGCATTCCTGCCTCCTTTATAAAAGATAAGATGACCATATGTGCATGGGTTTATCTCTGGGCTTTCTATCCTGTTCCATTGATCTATCTTTCTGTTTTTGTGCCAGTGCCATACTGTCTTGATTACTGTAGCTTTGTAGTATAGTCTGAAGTCAGGGAGCCTGATTCCTCCAGCACCGTTTTTCGTTCTCAAGATTGCTTTGGCTATTCAGGGTCTTTTGTGTTTCCATACAAATTGTGCAATTTTTTGTTCTAGTTCTGTGAAAAATGCCAGTAGTAGTTTGATAGGGATTGCATTGAATCTGTAGATTGCTTTGGGTAGTAGAGTCATTTTCACAATGTTGATTCTTCCAATCCAAGAACATGGTATATCTCTCCATCTATTTGTATCATCTTTAATTTCTTTCATCAGTGTCTTATAATGTTCTGCATACAGGTCTTTTGTCTCCTTAGGTAGGTTTATTCCTAGATATTTTATTCTTTTTGTTGCAATGGTAAATGGGAGTGTTTAAAAAGGTCTTTTTGCCAGTGCCAGAAAACCCAGCTCAGAGTGGTGTACACAAAAAGAGATCTGTTTGCTTCTGTATCAGTAAGTGGGTAAGTTCAGACATACATCTGCCCTCAGGTACCGCCTCATTCAGGGACTAAATCAGGTCCTCAGCACCTGAGTGAAGATGCCCAACACATAGGCTGAGAATCGGGGAGAATCTGAGTGCTTTTGCCTGAGCAAAGGGTAGTGGATTCTTCGCAACCCTGTGTCCACTGCAGGCTCAAGCTGGTGCAGGACACAGCTGCTCAAGAGGAGGAAAGGGGGGCTACATCCATGTGGAAGGCAAGGTGAGGGGCAGAGCTGGACGAGGGGAGGAGCTGTCCCCAGGCCCAGGTAGCCCTGAGTCACCCCATGGTCCTCGGCAAATACTTGCCCACCTTCTTCATTTCATCACCCCCAAAACGTACTTGTTGAGCACCTACTGTGGATGGACACTGAGTTGGGTTGGAATGGGAACCTAGCAGCCATGGTCCCTGCTTGTGATCATCTGGCAGAGAATACAGACGGGGAGCAAGCCTGGACCCCACGGTACACCAACTGCCACGATTTGGAGCGTCCAAGGAGCTACGGCAGCGCAGGCAGGGCCACCCGTCCTGGCCTTGGAAGCGGTAGGGGGTCAGGCAGACTTCCTGGAAATAGTTACTAAGCAGAGATGGGACAGGTTGCAGCAGGAGGGCGAACAGAACAGGTGAAGGCAGAACCAGCGGGGGACCTAGGAGCAGGGAAGGGAGTAGGAAGGGAGGAGGTGGGAGGGAGAGCCCGGTGCTGGTCAGGGAGGCCTTCTAAACCCTGTTAAGAGGGCTGGGTGTAATCCCAAGGCCAGTGGGCACTGACAAGACCCAGCGCTGATAGGACAGGCTTGAACTCACCTGGCCTGGCCCGCACACCTAAGGAAGCCCGTCTGTGCTGGTCGGGGCTCCCATCCGCTATCGTGACTTCCCCTCCCCCCGGCCTCTGAGCCGGTCTACACTGGCTTTGATCCTTGATACACCCACCACCTATGGCAGCTCACCCGCTGCCCACGGCCCTCACCCAGACTCCACGACTTTCATCTTCCTCTTTGATGAGCCAGCAAATCACAAGCATCTTCAGGCCAGACCCCCGACACACACGTGCGCACGCACGCGCACACGCACAGCCCTCCAGCTCACCCCTCCGGATACACAGTAGATGAGGGAGAGGCAGGAGAAAGCCACTGGCTGGCTGCCTTGTTCTAATGAGGTCTCATCACACTCATCAGCCCTGGGAGGCAGAGAAGGAGGGAATAGAGAAAAGCGATCTGGCTGGGAAGGGTTTCCCTGGATGCGCCTCTGTCTCCGACATCCCACCCGCTGAGCTGGAAGTGTGAGTGAGGCGTCCTAATCCTCCCACCCCCTGCCCGTGGACTGTGTCCCCAGTGCCACCGCCATGACATCAGTGTCAAGCAAGGTCAAACACAGATCGAAAGCAGCCCCAGCTAACAGCACCTCCGGGCTCCACCGTTCCCTTATGTGACACGCTTCGGTTCAACAGATGTTTAGGGAACACCCACCGTTCATTCATTCCTTGGTTTGTTCATTCATCATTGACTCAAAATGCAACGATCGCATTCCTGATGTGTGCCAGACACCGTGCCGGGCGCAGAGGGGGGCGAGAGGAATCGGATGGGATCCCACCTTGCAGTGCTCCCACTGCCATGTGTGTGAGTGGGTGAGACCATGAATTAAAAGCTAACTACATGGCTGAGTGGCATGTGCTAAAGCCAGAGGAGCACAGGTGCTGACAAGGCTCGGAGAAGAGGCACCTGCCTACCCTGGGATCCCTGGAGAGGGATGCCGATGGTGAGTCCTGTGACTGAATAAGTGTTCCTGGGACAGAGATGTGTGCACACATTCCAGAACACATAGATCAGAAAGCAAAAGTCATTGTTTTTAATAGCCCTAAACTGGACACAACCAGCCTGAATGTCTAGTTACAGTAGAACAGCTGAGTAACGTTTGATGTATTCATACAATGGAATATTATACAGTTAAGAGAATGAATGAATCCCAGAGACATACAACCACATGAATGACCCTCAGCGGAATGTTGGGCAAAAAAAAAATGCATGTAGTATAATTCTAGTCACATAAAGTTCCAAACAGACGAAACTAAACTACAGGGTTTAGGGATACATATACACAGGTGGCAAACTATAAAGAAAAAATGATATTTATAAATTCAGATTAATGGCTCTGTTTAGGAGAGGAGAGGTTATGATTGGGGAGGGGCACGCTGTGGGTTTTTGGGGTGACGATAACGTTCAACTCCTTGGCCTGGGTGGTTATTCATGTACAACGCTATGTAACCATTCATTAAAATGTCTGATATGTGGCTTGACCACAGATAATAGCTTGTCTTCCCCAGTGAGGGGACGTTTACACACTTGAGACAGAAAAGTGTGGTAGTTGCAAGCGCATTCTTTGCTGTTGGCTGATTGGGTTCATTTCCACCTTGCGCAAGTGACTTGACCTGTCCGAGCCTCAGGTTTCTTCATCTGTAAAATGGGGTTAATGATAGTACCAGCCTCATAAAGTTGTTGTAGGATTAAATGTGATGGCAAATGTCAAGTGCTTGGCACAGAGCCAGGCACACAGATGTAATAATTAATCATGATCACCATCACCATCATCACCAACATCACCATCACCATCACCATCATCACCACCATCACCATCACCACCATCACCATCATCACCACCATCACCATCACCACCATCACCATCATCACCAACATCACCATCATCATCACCACCATCACCAACATCACCATCACCATCACCATCACAACCACCACCATCACCAACATCACCATCACCATCATCATCGCCACCAACATCACCATCATCTTCCTCATCATCACCATCATCACCATCATCACCATCACCATCACCAACACCAACACCAACACCATCAGCACAGCATCACCACCATCATCACCTACACCACCACAGCCTCTCTTTTTCCTTCTTGCTAATCCATCCAAATCACTTCTTCCTTATCCTTCTCTTCCTTCCTTATTCCTCTGGCACTCTCTTCTTCATAATTGTCTTCATCTAGAAATTGAATGACCCGGTGACGGCGCCCCCTGGAGTCGTAAATAGGTCTAGATCTTGGTAAATAAGGAAGTAAAATTATACCTGCCATTTTTCAAAGCTCTTTCATTCTCAGTTTCAAGTCATCTGTCCCATTGACAGAACACACATCCCAATTTATTTTATTTTTTATTTTATTTATGTATGGTTCATTTACAATGTCATGTTAGTTTCAGGTGTACAGCAAAGTGATTGAGATTATAAATATATATTCTTTTTCAGATTCTTTTCCCTTATAGGTTATTACAGAATATTAGGTAGAGTTCCCTGTGCTGTGCAGTATGTCCTTGTTGGTTATCTATTTTATATATAGTAGTACGTATGTGTTAATCCCAACCTCCTCACTTATCCCTCTCTGCCCCATCCACTTTGGCAACCATAAGCTTGTTTTCTTTTTAAAAAAATATTTATTTATTTAGCTGTGCCAGGTCTTAGTTGCAGCATGCGGGATCTTCGTTGCCACATGTGGGATCTTTAGTTTTGGCACACTGGATCTTTCACTTGTGGCGTGTGGGATCTAGTTCCCTGATCAGGGGTCGAACCTGGGCCTCCTGCATTGGGAGCGCAGAGTCTTAACCACTGGACCACCAGGGAAGTCCCCATAAAGCTTGTTTTCTATGTCTGTAGGTCTGGTTCTGTTTTGTAAATAAGTTCATTTGTATCTTTTTTTTTTTTTTTTGTTCCACATATAAGTGGTATCATATGATGTTTGTCTTTCTCTGTCTGACTTCACTTAGTATGATAATCTCAAGGACCATCCATGTTGCTGCAAATGGCATTATTTTTTATGGCTGAGTAGTATTCCACTGTATATATGTACCACGTCTTCTTTATCCATTCATCTGTCGATGGACATTTAGGTTGCTTCAGTGTCTTGGCTATTGTAGACAGTGCTGCAATGGACATTGGGGTAGATGTATCTTTTTGAATTATAGTTCTCTCTGGATATACGCCCAGGGGTGGGAGTATGGGATCATATGCCAACTCTGCTTTTAGTTTTTTAAGAAACCTCCATACTGTTCTCCATAGTGGCTGCACCAATTTACATTCCTGCCAACAGTGTAGGAGGGTTCCCTTTTCTCTACACCCTCTCCAGCATTTATCATTTGTAGACTTTTTTTTTGGCCATGCCGCTTGGGGAATCTTAGTTGCCCAACTAGGGATTGAACCTGGGCCACCACTGTCCTAACCACTGGACTGCCAGGGAATTCTCATATAATTAGGCTTTTTCATGATGGCCATTCTGACGGGAGTGAGATGATTTTGATTGGTATTTTGATTTGATTTTGCATTTTGATTTGCATTTCTCTAATAATTAGCGATGTTGAGCATTTTTTTTCATGAACACACATCCGAGTTTTTGCCTCAGAATCTGCTTCCTCTCACTTGCACTAGAAATGCCAATCATGTCTTCTTCTTGCTGTCACAAGGCAGGACCCCACTCCCTGACCACAGCTGATTGGGTCAGGGATGGACACCTGACTCTAGCTGACCTAAGCTGCATCTCTCCAGGGAGTCAGGATCCAGAGAGTCAAGGTTATTGACTGCCAGGGTGTTGGACTGAGAGGTGATGGGAAGGGCACCCCGCAGCAGAGAAAGCTGGTCTGTGGGGAGTGGAAACGCAGAGCAAACAGCAGGAGAGACAGTGGAGCTCAGGAAAAGAGGGACTTGGCTTCTGGTTTCTGTCCAGAGCCTGACTTTGCCTCCATCTTTAAGATCAGAGAGATCCTCCTCTGTTCCACCAAACTGCACATTCCTATCCCTGATGGCCTGTGGTTTGCATAATATTTTTCTTTAAATGGATCTTCCCCTGGCCCCCTTTTTAAAAACATGGATAGATTTATTTTCAAAGAAAACTTTACATTCGTGATCTAAACAGAAAATCAGTAGCATATGATATTCTCAGAAGGAAACTGTAAAACTAGATATAAACAATAAATAATAATAGATATAAACATCAAAAATTAAATAGTGAATACAAGGAAAAAATAAGCCCAATTAATTTACAAAGTGTTTATCTGAGAAATGCACATTAAAATCATAATGAGATGCCACTACACATTCACTAGAACGGCTAAAATTAAAAAGACTGATGTTACCAAGTGTTGATGATGCTGTGGAGCTACTGGAACTCTCACCTTCTGCTGGGGGCATGCTAACGGATTCAACCACTTTGGGAAACTAAAGACTAAAATTAAATGCATTTGACCCTTGAACAACACAGGTTTGAACTGTGTGGGTCCACTTAAAAATAGATGGATTTTTTTTTGACAGTAAATACTACAGTACTAAATGATTTGTGGTAGGTTGAATCCGTGGATGCAGAGAACCTGCGGATACAGAGGGCCGATTATAAGTTATATGTGAATTTTTGAGCGCACGGAGGGTGGGTGCCCCTACTCCCCTCGTTGTTCAAGGGTCAACTGTACACTTCTCCTCTAGTCCCAGTAAGTTCGTGCCTAGGTGTATATACCCAAGAGAAATGAGTGCCCCCCAGAAGACACATAGGAGTGCTCATACCAGCTTTATTCAAAATAACTCCAAACTGGAAACAACACACCTGTGCATCCACAGGAGAGCAGAGAAATAAACTGTAGTACCTTCATGCAAACAGCAACAGCGCTGAAAAGAAAAAAAGTGCAGTTGCACGTAACAACACAGATGAATCTGAGACATAACGTTGAGTGAAAGCAGCCATACACACACGTGTGATTCCATTAACATGAAGTTCCAAGGTAAGGCAAAACGAATTTGGGGTGATACAGTTCAGAATAGCTATTCCCTGCAGTGGGTGGAGGGGCGATGGGTGGGAGGTGCTCAGGGAAACGTCCCGTATCTTGAGCCACGTGGTGCATGTATCTTGTTACCGTGAGGGGTGGGTACCTGAGGGGTGGGTACCGGGCAGAGCAGAACGGCCACCTCGCATCAGGGTACTATTACTGCCGCTATTGCTGCCAGCTCCTGATGGCGTGATCCCAGCAGGGAGCGGGAGAAGGTAGTTTAGGGAGAAGGATGGCGGGGATGTTGCCAGACAGCAGGGAGGAGGGGGTGCCCGCGTGCTTGCTCTGAATCTAGACTCTGCCCCTCACGGGCAGGTTAGCTCATGTGCCCGAGACTTTCCTCATCCGTAAAGTGGCACCATTTAGGGGCTAATGTGGCTTGGGGGTTTCAGGGCACTGAGTCCAGCTTGCAGCAAGCACCCACTGGCTGTCCTAATGAGGGATGGTCAAGGATGAGGGTTCCTGACACTCTTGGCAGAGAGGACAGTTTGAATGAGTCTGGAAACACTTGAACTTGGAGTGTCAAGCTTGGAGAACCAGCTCCTACAGGATTTACTTGCCTATCTTAGGCAAGTTGCTTATCTGCTCTCTGCCTCAGTGCCTTATCTGTGCCCTGGGGACCAGCATTTCCTGGGACTAAGATGTGGGCCTTGCAGCCACAGGGTGGAGAGAAGAAGCACCCAGCAGGGTGTCTTAGGGTAGCATTTCAAAGCTCAGATTAAGTTCTCAACTTTTCTCCTGAGCAGACTTTTGACCCTGGAGCTGGTCAGCAATTAATCAAAAACAAAGGATTCCTCTGTTATCATCTCCACACAGATCAACCCCTGGGGATGGGATGCTTGCCCTGAAGCCTGGGTGCCAGCATCCCAGAGCAGACCAGGAGTGAGATGCCCCAAAGAGTTCTCCTTGCCTTTCATTTTTTAAAAAATATTTAATTAATTAATTAAATTTTAAATTATTTTTGGCTGTGTTGGGTCTTCGTTGCAGCACGCGGGCTTCTCTCTAGTTGTGGTGTGCGGGTTTTCTCTTCTCTAGTTGAGATGCGCAGGCTCCAGGGCACGTGGGCTCTGTAGTTCGCGGCACACGGCTCTCTAGTCAAGGCACACGGGGTCAGTAGTTGTGGCGCACAGGCTTAGTTGCCCCGCGGCATGTGAGATCTTAGTTCCCTGACCAGGGATCGAACGCGGGTCCCCTGAATTGGAAGGCAGATTCTTTACCACTGGGCCACCAGGGCAGTCCCCTCCTTGCCTTTCTGGAGCTGACACTTGCTAGCCATATGTGGCCTCGGGTCACTCACTTTACCTGCTTGAGCCTCAGTTTCCCCATCTTTAAGGAGGAAGTGATGGTCACAGTCTGGACCCCAAAGGGTCCTGCCAGGAATTAGATGAAATCAGGTGCTCAGGGTCCTTGCAACAGAAATCGGCCAAGGACATCCAAGAAGCCTGTCTCCTCCTCACTGCTCCCATCCAGGGCTGACATCTTTCCCTGCCTCTGGTTTGGGGAGAATGAAGAGCCCAGGACAGTCTCAAGGTGTAGACCTTCATGGGCACCTCCAAGCAATTATCTTCTCTTCTCTGGGTCCTGAGCAGGGACAGGCGGAGACTTACAACTGGAAGATGAATGATGGTGGTTTGGGAGAAGGAGAGAATGGGAGGGGGAGGACCCGGGGGCCTCCAGCACCTCTCCACCCGCTCGGGGCAGAGGCAGCTCCTGTAACAAGATCATCCTCATTCTTGGGAAAATTATCCCTGGAAAGGGGCAGGAATAATACTAATAACAGTTATGAGGTATTGAGAACCAATGAGGCGGTGAGGACCATACAAACACCTTACTTACCTGGGTTGAGTCCTTTACTCTTTGCCCCAACCCTACAAAATAGGAACAGGTGTTGGTGCCATTTTACAGATGAAGAGAGAGAGGCACAGAGCCATCCCATAATGGGCTCCCAGTGAAGAAACAGCTGAGCTGGTTTTCACACCCTGGCAGCAAAGGGGACTGCGCAGATGAGATCACGGATGCCTGTCTTAACAGCTGCTCCTGGAGCTGTAGCCAGGCAGAATTCCCACGTTTGCATGAGTTTGTGTAGTGGGGCCAGTTTTGGGGTGGAGAGATCAAGCCTTGGAAGCTGGCCTGGGTGACCCTAAAAAGATAAGCCCTTCTGAAGAGGTTTGCTCATTGCTTACTACGGCCACGGTCCTGATAAGTAATCCATGGCACAGCAGGGCAGGGTCACACTGAAGTGTAGGAAGAGTAGGCGGGGACTGCTAGGGGAAGTCCTGCAGCCTGAGAGCCGAGGGACCAGGGAAACCATCTTGCTCCCCACTTTATAGGTAAAGCCACTCGGCCTCAGGAAGCTCTGGGAGACTCGCCCAGTGTCACACAAGTTAGTGTCAGAACTGAGACCAGAATCCAGGTTCCCCAATGCCTGATAGGGTATTTGTCCCTCTCATCACCGTACTTAACACTAACCCTTAGGTCAGCATATTCATGCAACAAAAGTGTACTGTACACTGACTGTGTCCCAGCTTGGGGGGCATGAGAGTGAGTGACACAGATGTGGCTACATCTGCATGCAGTCCATTCTGGTTGCTACTGCTGTGTAACAAATATCCCCCAAATTTAGTGGCATAAAACGGGCTATTATGGACTGAACATTTGTTCCCCCCCCCGCCCCCGCCAGTTCATATATTGAAGCCCTACCCCCCAGTGTGGCTGTATTTGTAGACAGGGCCTCTAATGAAGTAAAGTTAAATGACGTCATAAGTGTGGGGCTCTGATCCCTTAGGATTAGTGTCCTTATAAGAAAAGACACCAGAGAGCTCTCTCTCTTTCTCCTTCTTGCTCTCTCTCTTGCTCTACTCTCTGCCATGTGAGGACCCATGAGAAGGCAGCCATCTGCAAGTCAGGAAGGGGCCCTCTCTAGAACCTGACCATGCTGGCACCATGATCTAGGACTTCCAGCCTCCAGAAAATAAATTTTCGTTGTGTAAGCCACTCAGTCTCTGTTGTTCTGTAATGGAAGCCTCAACAGACTAATACACAGGGCTTGGCAAACATTTTCTGTAAAGGGCAAGATGGTAAATATTTTAGGCTTTATGGCCATGTGGTTTCTGTCCAAATTATTCACCTCTACCATTGAGTGTAAAAGCAGCTATAGCCATGTGTAATAAATGGGCATGGTGTGTTGCAATCAAACTTTGTTTATAAAAGCAGGCAGTGGCCCCTGAGCTGTAGTTGACGTGACCTCTGCCTGACTTCACAAAGCAATAATCATCTATTTTGTTCAGAAATTGAAATTATGATGGAAACAACCTAAGTGTCCGTTGCTGAAGGAGTGAATAAAGAAAACGAGGTAGATATAGAAATAATGGAATATCACTCAGCCGTAAAAATGAATGAAACCCTGCCATTTGCGACAACCTAGATGGACCCTGAGGGCATTATGCTAAGTGAAATAAGTCAGACAGAGAAAGACAAATATAATTTCATCTCACTTACTTGTGGAATCTAAAAAAAACAAAACAAAAGCCCACAGATACAGAGAACAGATTGGACCGGAGGTTGCAAGGGAGGGGGGTAGGCAAAATGGGTGAAGGGGGTCGAAAAGTACAAACTTCCACTTATAAAGTAAATAAGTCACAGGATGTAATGCACAGCATGGTGACTTTAGTTAACAGTACTGTGTTGCAGATTTGAAAGCCGCTAAGAGAGCAGATCATTTTTTTCTTTTTAATAAATGTATTTTATTTTTAGCTGCATTGGGTCTTCGTTGCTGTGCGCGGGCTTTCTCTAGTTGCGGCGAGCGGGGGCTACTCTTGGTTGCGGTGCGCGGGCTTCTCATTGTGGTGGTTTCTCTTGTGGAGCATGGGCTCTAGGCGCGCAGGCTTCGGTAGTTGTGGCACGTGGACTCAGTAGTTGTGGTTCGCGGGCTCTAGGTGCTCAGGCTCAGTAGCTGTGGTGCATGGGCTTAGCTGCTCCGTGGCACGTGGGATCTTCCCGGACCAGGGCTCGAACCCATGTCCCCTGCATTGGCAGGTGGATTCTTAACCACTGCGCCACCAGGGAAGCCCTAAGAGAGTAAATCTTAAATGTTCTCATCACAAGAAAAAAATGATTCTGTAACTCTGTATGGTGATGGATGTTAATTAGACTTATTGTGGTGATCATTTTGCAATATATACAAATATCAAATCATTGTTGTACATCTGAAACTAGTATAATGTTGTGTGTCAGTTACACCTCAAAAGGGAAAAAGAGAAATTGGAATTATGACAAGGCATGGGGGGGAGAGCCCCGTGGGTGGGGTCTCTGATCCACGTGGCATTTGCTGGTGTGGCCGGACAGGAGCTGGTGGACTGACTTTCAAAATGGTGTGCTTACAGAGCTGTCAACTGGGGCTGGCTGTTGGCTGGAAGTCCAGCTGGGGCTGAGGGCTGGAGGGCCCATTTCTCTCCTGGTGAGCCTCTTCACAGGCTGCTTGGGCTTCCTGACAGCATGGTGAGATGGGCCCATGCTCCCAGATCTCAAGAGCATGAGGCAGAAGCTGTGTCACCGTTTACACCCTAGCCTTCAAAATCACATTGTACCACTTCTGCTATACTCACCAGCCGGCCCGCCTCCCAGCAGATAGAGCGCCAGTATCACGTTATGAGAGCATGAAGAAAGGGAGCTCCCGATGCAGATGTCTCACTGTGTAGGGTAAACACAGGCACATTCAAGGACACAAACGGGAAACTATAGATTGCAGCTCAGGTCTCTGAAGGAAACACGTGGGCTTCTGTGGAGGTGAGAGGGAGGCATTCTTTATATAGGGAAAACAGGAAGCCTTTCTGGAGCTGAAACCGGAAAACTTCCCGGTCCCAGGAAGAGGGAGTGGGCATGGGAAATGGCAATGCACACCCTGGAGGCTGGCAAAGCAGACAGCTTGGGCTGGAATCCTGCTTAATCAATATCTTCCCTTTGGCCGCGCACTTCCCGGAGCCGGCTTTAACCTGGTCATTGTGGAAGCCCAGGTCACCTGAGGAGTTGCCCGTGGAGTCACTAACGTGAGCTGTTCACCCCAGAGCCTGGTGCACAGAACCATGAAATTCCTCATGGTGGTCTGGCTTTTTGTTCCTTCTCCCTGGCTTGTGTTTTGAGATTGCTGGGTGGTACTGTGTTTATAGCCTTGGACAGTTTCCTCCAAAATGAAATCAATACCGCCAGCCCTACTTTATGGGAGAATGATTTCCAAATTGCACAAAATGAATGCCTCTAATATCTGCATTTCAGGGAAGAGAGTCTGTCACTGTGGGAGCTAATCTGAGAGGAGGCAGGGTCATGGAGGGGGGCGTGTTTGGAATTGCCTGGGGGAAGGGTATGCATTAGCCAGAGGTAGAAGGTGCTGACCAGTAATTGCTCGAAACCAATCACCATTTCCCAGCGAGATCTCAGTTGCCATCCACTGCTTGTGTGAGGAAGGGCTGCTGAATCAGCAAAAGAGAGCTTGGAAATAAAATGAAAGAAAGTGCAGACTGTCCAAGAGAAAGGGCAATTTTATGTCAGCAGTGTTGAGGGAAGCAGGCTGAAGGCTGGGCATCCCATGTAGAAAGCCGTGACCTTTGCTGGGGGCTGGGCTTCTAATAACACCACTTCCCACTTCTTGAGCGCCTACCGGGCACTGGGCGCTCACCTGAGCTGAGTTCTCACAGCGACCTGATGGGAATTGCCCAAAGCCACACAGCTGCTGGGCCATGGAGGCAGGATTTGAATCTGAATCTTGAGGAAAGTCTGCAGCCCTTTCCCTTACATATTCATGATATCTTATTTTTCATTTACACCGAACAGCCGTGAGATACTATTTTATATATCCATTTAGAGAGAAAAAAAAATAAATGCAGACCTAAGTCTGATAACACCGAGTTTTAGCCAGAAAGTGGAGAACCAGAAGTGCAGTGCACTGCAGGGAGAGAAGGAAATTGCTCCAGGTGTTCCGGAGAGCCATTTGGCAACTTCCATTAAGTCCAAGATGTGCTCTCCCCAAGAATTCCACCCCTAGGAGTTTAGAAAAACCTTCCGGAGAGTACAGGGAGGCGCCACCTAGAAGGTGCATTGAATCACTGTAACTGCAAAGTCACAAAGCAAAACTGAAAACTCCCTAATTGTCCCTCTGCAGGGGGCTGGTAAAGAGAGGACTGCCCTGCAGGCTGGTGGCCCTTTAGGGAGGGGGCTTTGGTGCTCAGGTCAAGACAAGAAGTTGAGCGTGAACTCTGGGAGAAGGAGGAGGGGCTGGTTTTCCAGTGAGAGCCCGTTTGGCCAAAGGTGGGAACAGTGCTGGCAGGCGGTGTGAGCAGGGCCCCTGGCTAGTGGTGACTTCAAAGTGTAGCTCTTTCGGCGTCCTAAATCTCAGCTCCAAGGCCCGTCTTGCAATTTCTGACTCTGCCCGGCCCGAGTCACCCCCTGCACTCCAACGAGCCCCGACCCTGTGCAATCTCCCCCCGCAGCACTCGGGTGCTGCCGTTTGCCCAACACGTTCCGGGAGAGCTGGGAACTCGGGCTCCTGCCTACGGATTTATGGGCCAGGAAATGCATTTCAAATTGGTCCCAGGATACTCGGATCCAGGAATCAGACACCATCTCTCGGGGGTGGGGATGGGAGTATGTGTGGAGAGAGACCTAATAACGCCCGAGTGGCGATCCCACTTTGCTCCCCCAAAGCACAACCGCTCCCGGGATGGGGGGCTACCTGTTGGCCAGGGCGCGGGGGAGGGACGGAATTTGGGTGTCTTTACTCCAAGGTATGTGCGTGTAGCCGGACTTTCTCTTAATTTATGGGTCGGGGCTAATCTCCAAATACCAGTTTTCTAAGGCGAGCATCACCCTTCCCCCAAATGTGGACCCGAACTGCCTGTAAGGAAAAAGGACGGATCATTTGTCGTAGAGAAAACCACCTGTGGTCCGCCAAAAGCCTCTTCAGTCAAGTCAGGGCCAGGCGTCGCAGGCGGGAACCGGGCGCGAGGGGCGAGGCTCGGGGTGGGGGAGCCGAAACATGCGGGGCGCCCCCGGCCCACCCTGGGCCTGCCGTGCAGGGCTTCACCTCGCAGCTCCCGGGAGGGGGCAGAGAGCGCCCTGGGTGCTGGGCGCCTTCCCGTTACTTAGTTCCTGTCCCTTTAAATCCAAGTCCCGGGAAAGGAGGGGCTGGGGCGCCCCGGCTGGACCCCTATTTCCAGGCTGGCCCGAGCAAGAGGGGAAGGCGGGCGGGCGGGGCGCCTGGGGCCTCCGCCTGCGCCACGCGCCCTAGACCAGGAGGAGCAGCTCCCCTCTCCAGGCAGCCGGCGCGCCGGGGGCGGGGGGCCGGGCGGGGGCGCGCGGGCGGCGTGGTGCGGGGGCGCGCGCGCGGGCGGGGCGCGGGCTACGGGCGCGCGCCGCGCCGGCCCGAGCGCGCGAGCCGGCCCCGGAGCGCACGCCGCCGCTGCCGCCCGCCGCCCGCCGCCCGCCGCCGCCGCCGCCGCCGCCGCCGCCGCCGCCGCCGCCCGACCAGCCGCATTGCTGCTGCCGCCGCCGCCCGGCCCGGCCTGCGGCCCCCAATATGGTGCAGCCGCCCGCGCCGCCGCCCGTGCCGCCGCCGCCCGCGGGCCCCGCCGCCGCCCTCGGGCGCCCGCAGCGCGGCAGCCGCAGGTGGGGGACTGCGCCCCAGGCCTGAGCTCCGCTGTCCCCGCCCGGCCTGCGCGGCCAGCCCGGCGGGCTCGCCTCCGAGGGGCACTTGCAGCTGAGGTGGAGCCGTTTGCACCAGACGCTCCTGCTCCTGCCCCCTCCCTCCCCCTCCCCTCCCCTCCCCTCCCCCGCCCTCCTCCCCTCCGGTCCTGTCTCCAGCGGGAGCGCGAGACGCTGGTCAGGCTCCGCGGCGCAGCTCGAAAATGAATAATCGCCCCCAATTGACTTAAATTCCACCGAAGCCGGCGCCGCGGCCGCCCGCCGACCGGGACCTGCTCGCTGTGTTTTTTGCTTTCTCCATTCTTCCTTTAA
Source organism: Phocoena phocoena (assembly GCF_963924675.1). NCBI lineage: Eukaryota > Metazoa > Chordata > Mammalia > Artiodactyla > Phocoenidae > Phocoena > Phocoena phocoena. The sequence goes on from NC_089238.1 coordinate 57,661,662, forward strand.
AAAAAAAAAAAAAAGCAAAACAAAACCAGCCAGCCAGCCAACCAAGACTCCGGTTTGTTGATCGCCTTTTTTTTTTTTTCACCGTTTGCGGGATTTGCAAACCGAGTTACATGCATGTCCAGTGGGGGTAGGTTTAATTTTGACGATGGAGGGTCCTACTGTGGAGGCTGGGAGGACGGCAAGGCGCACGGCCATGGCGTCTGCACCGGCCCCAAGGGCCAAGGCGAATACACCGGCTCGTGGAGCCACGGCTTCGAGGTACTGGGCGTCTACACCTGGCCCAGCGGCAACACGTACCAGGGCACTTGGGCGCAGGGCAAGCGCCACGGCATCGGCCTGGAGAGCAAGGGGAAGTGGGTGTACAAGGGCGAGTGGACGCACGGATTTAAGGGGCGCTACGGGGTGCGGGAGTGCACGGGCAACGGGGCCAAGTACGAAGGGACCTGGAGCAACGGGCTGCAGGACGGCTACGGCACCGAGACCTACTCCGATGGAGGTAGGTGCGCTGGGCGCGCGGGGGCTGGCGGAGGAGGGACCTTCTTCTCTTGCCTCTTCTGTTTATCTCTGGGGAAGTCCAGCTTTTCCCTCCAGAGGGCCGTGGGCACCTGGGGCATTTCCTGGGGCTCCCTGGAGGCCACAGCGGCCTTGGCTACAGGTTGCCCCACTGCCTGGCGGGGGACAGTGCCCCTGTGCTAGCTGAAGGGTGTTGGGGGCTTTCCAGGAGCAGTGCCAGGCCCGGGAGCCGCGGAGCTGAGCAGTGTCAGTGCATCGTCCAAGAGGAGGCCGGAAAGGCCAGACTGGGCCCGCGGCCTCCTCCGGTACCCAGCAAGGGCGCAGGGGGGCTGGGAGAGGGCCCCCTCCCCTTGTTGGCAAAGCTCCCTGGGTGTCGGCATCTGGGAGTCAGGCCCCAGCTCTGCTGCTTGTTTTCCTGCGGTGCCGACGGGCCTCCCTTAGTCCTGATCAACCCAAGCCAATGGAAAGAGAGTGGCTGGGAGAGCTAGAGGCGGGGGCTGCAAACCCAAACCATCACAACAAGGCAATAAACTTCTAGGTGGTTGGACGCGGGCTAGCACTGCCGGAGCAGGCTGCTGAGGGGAGGGAGGGAGGGAGGCCCATCTGTTTAGCGCGAGCCCAGGAAGCTCGCCTTTCAGCGGCTGAATCATTTTCACCATTAGTTTAGGGGTGCTCTGTGCCTTCATTCTAAGATGCCACCACATTCCCGGCTGGAAGCCAGCGCGCTGCCCGCCTGCCCACCCGCCGCCACGGCTGTAAGATGGTTTCTGTGCAGGGAGCCCTGGCCAGCTTTGCGGCTGTCCCCCCCTCCCCCCCGTCCCAGACGGTCCGGTGTCCACTCCTCGGGGCGTCTGAGAGGCGTGGAGCATTTACTGTTTCTGCAAGCCAGACCCCAAACGAGCCTGCTCTCCAGAGGCTCCCTCCCCCACCTAGGAGCGCATCCCCAGAAGCGGCTCCACGGCTCCCCAGTAATTTTTCAGGCATGCATGCCTGGGAAAGCAGTGGGGCCCAGCGGGGACTTGGGTGCTTCGGTACAGAAATCACGAGCGTACGTGTGGTCTCCTGCTCGCTGCCTCCGAGTTAAACACCTGCTCCGCGGCCACATCCACAAGTGACGGAGGGCTGGAGAGTAATTATTACTTTGGCTTATACAGCCGAGAGGCAGGGTTCGTTATTCGCCCGAGGGGAGGAGGCGTGGGGGGCAGTTACTTATATAACGCTCTTGCCTGTCAAAGCCGTGGCGCCCCGTCCCAGGCGGCCTCTTCTGTGCTGTTGTTGTTTTCCTGGAGTGGGTTGGAGAGCTTCCCTGACCCTGGGGCGCTGGGGCAGGCTGAGCAGACGGCCCTCCCTGGGTTCTAGGCCGCGTGTGTGTGTGTGCGCGCGCGCGTGTGTGTGTGTGTGTGTGTGTGCGTGTGTGTGTGTGTGTGTGTGTGTGCGCGCGCGCGCACGCGCAGGCACGGCAAGGCCCAGGCGCAGATGTGGGTGGCTGAGGTGGGCGGCCGAGCAGCTTGGCGCTCCCAGCTGGGCTCTTTGGGAACCCGGGGACCGTTGTCACCCAGGGGCTCTGTCTGGCCGCTAGGCAGATCCGTCCCTCCAGAGGTGCTCCCAGCTGTGCCTGCGCCTAGAGACTGGAGCCTGGGGGGAGAAGAGCCCCGGTCCCTCTGGAGCTCAGCAGAGTGTCTGAGAGTGAGGTCCAGCACCCCAGCCGGCCCACCTTCCCCGGAAATCTTCAGTGGCCCACAGAATTCTATGCTCTGTTCCACAGACATCTACTGAGTGCCTACTCTGAGCAGGTGGTCGGGGCTCTGGGAAAACAGTAGACGGAAAGCTGTGCCCTCACGGAGCTTCCATTTCAGAGGGAAGGGTGGTAATTTCGCTGTGAAGGCTGGGAGGGGAGGGTCTGATTCTGTGGCTGGGCGTGAGCGTAGGAGCAGATGTGTTGTTGTGAGGAGTGCTGCCGTCGTTGGGTGGACATCCTTGGGTCTCTACCCGCCATTCAACCGGCTACGCCGTGTCCACTCCCTAAAGCACTTCCGTCTGCACCGTCTCGCTTGAGTCTCACACGTTGGAGGGGCAAGGGTCATATCTATCACAGACAGCCAGGGAGGCCCCGGAGCCCCCGAGACAGGATAGAACCCCCAGCCTTTGGTGGCAGAGTCGAGGGTTTGAACCCCTGATCTGTCCAGGGTGGGGCCCTCTTTCCTCACATCACACCACCTGTATGCCAGCCGAGGCAGGCACACAGATGCAGGGTGCCCGGCCGACCGCTGCCTTTTGGTTGGCAACAGGGCATGATGGAAAGTCGAATTGACCTTTCTGGCCCGGAATAATCAGGCCCAGACATCTGGGGCCACTTTTCTGGAACGTGGTCCCTGCTCCTCATTAGGAAGGAGGGGACTGTTGAGAATGTTTGCCCTCAAGCAGCGCGTGGGGTGAGCAGAGCCAACGTGGGGTGTCGTAATCTGCCAGAACAGAACAGTGGGCCTCCTCGCCTGCTCCCAAGTCAGCTGGTGGGCGGGGGTGGGCCGTGTTTCGGAGAGGGCAAGGAGAGCCTTAATGAGTTCACGGTCCTGACTCCAATCCTACTTTTCCTTTGCACAAGGAGTGGGAATGTTGGGCAGGCATCAGCAGAGCTCCCGAACTTCAGCCCAGCTCCCAGTGCTGACTTGGGGAAGTGGTGATTTTCATGAATAATGCACCAACGGCAAATGTAGTCTACATTTAGCTGGAATTGGTATGGAATCCATTTCAGCTGGGGACACTTCTGCCAACTCCCCCTCCTCCAGGTTCCTCCTCCCCCGGGCGCAAGGCACGCATTGCTCACTAAAGTGAGCTGAGTGGCCTTCACTGTCTGTCAGGTGACCCCGCATTGACGGCGAGGCCTGAGGGCCCAGGGTGGCAAGAGCACATGCTGTGGGGCTGGCATCCGTTGGGCTTGAATCCCGGGGGTGCCTTTGCTCTGCTCTGTGACCTTGGGCAAGTTCCTTAACTTCTCTGAGCTGTTTCTGAAGCTGTACAAAGGGCTGATAATAACTGTAAAGTAGGTGGAGATTAATTGAGGCGGTGCACACGTCAATGCCAGGAATAGAGTCAGCATTCGTTATTATTTAACACTGTTTTATCGCTACAGCTCGTGTGCGATGAATGTCACTTACAATGATCAGTATTAGAACCAACAGCCAGGCGTGACGATGATGGTAATGAAAATGATGACAAATGGCAATGTTCAGCACTTACTGTGTGCCGAGCATGGGGCTAGTGTATGTATAATTACAGCATTCAATTCCTGTACCTCTCCGGGCTTGGTTTTCTCCGTCCTCCCGTTTCCCACATTGGGAAGCTGAGTCTCAGAGGAGCCAGGTGAGTCGGCTGGTGAACGCTGGGCGGCACCAGGACTCACGCTCGGGGCAGTGGTTCCAGATCCCGTGCTCCTGTGTGGAACACCTGTCTCTAAACTCCCTCATGCAAAGCTACCTCCTTGTTCCTTCCTCTTCCTCCATACCCGCTCTCCTCTGGGTACAGCAGAGGAGTTGTAGGCAGATGTACGTGGGCAGACACCACACCCAGGCCCTCTTCTCTGCTCGCTGGACCCCTGCTTTGCGGTACAGGTAACTATTTCCTGCTGGGTGCCATGCACACAGGATCCCACGGACCAAAAGTTACCCCCCCCCCCACAAATAAAACCCTCCCACAGCCCGAAAGATATGAGTCATTGCATACACCCGGCCGCTCCCCCTCAGTTACAGATTCCGTTCACCGGCCCAGATCCCTCAGCCCACACACGAATCACACACGCCCACAGTCAAAATTCAGATTCCCCGGTGCCTGCGCGCACACGCAGTACACCTGTCACCCAGAGATGGTTTCCACCCTGTCTTCCAAAACACAGCCATGTGCATCCTCCAGCTTTGTTCGATTGCCAGGTACTCCAGATCCCTCCCAGCTCCGGCTCCTGAGAAGCAGCTCTCCCTGTAAAGGGAGGGTGCCAGCCGCGGAGCAGGGCTCAGATCCAGATGACTTGCGGCTTTGTTTCCACTTTAAATACATATTTAGGCAGTTAATGCCCCCTTGAAGAGGGAAGAACCCTCATCCAAAGTCAGTGACCACTGGTCGTGTTTTCGGTGCTTGGCCAGGAATATGTGAAAAGTAAACTGTTTTTTTTTTTTTTAATCCAAATGCTCAGTTTAGGAGGAAGCAGGTCCATAGACACGGGTATTATGCCAATAGGAACTCATTTCAGAAACAAAAGGCAATTGGAGATAAAAGCATCTCCTCGGAGAGCCTTTCAGCCCCTTTGGGGAGGGAAAAGTCTCCATGAGGTGAAAGGAGAGGGGAAAGCAAATAACTAGTTCTTTGTTGCCAATAATAGCTGAGAAAGGAGTGTAGCTGAAAACTCCCCACATCCAGCACCGCCCCGGGGCGATGTAACGAGCTTTATATTAGGAAGCCTAACTGGGCTGGCGAGGAGCTAAGTATCAGCACCCTCGAAGATAGCCCTCCGCCGGCTGGCTAGTGCGTAGCCCTCGCTGACGCTAACAGTTCGCGCAGCAAACCCGGGGAGAGGGGGCCGGGCGCCCATCTTCCCTGAGGATGCCGTGGAGAGAGGACGCCCCTGGGGGAAAATGGTGATGGTGGCAGTAGGGGGTGGGCCAGGAGCGTCTGCCCTTTCTCTTCAAGACTGTTTCTTCCTCACCTTCTGCCAGGCCTCCACAGCTCGAAAGACAGCTAGCTATCAAGCATGAGCTGATAATTCTGTATAAAACATTCCTTAGGTCCTTAAATGTCAGCAAGAGATTAGATTTGTGAGCCCTGGAAGAGAGGATTATGTTTGCTTGAATTTTCCGCCGTGGTCCATCCCGTCTTGGATTAGCCACTCCCCAACTTGTAGTTTCCTGGCTTGTGAAAGGTCACGTGGTCAATGAAGGTGGCACTGCTAGGGGTCCTGGCCCCGCCGAACAAGCTCTGTGGACTGGAGGAAGGGACCGGCTCTCCGATCATTCCGGAGAGGAGCTGTCCCTTCAGCACCTTGGAGAGCACCCCCCGCAAACTGCCTGGGCTGCCAGGGAGCCCGCCTTGCTCTAGTTCCTCCCGCCAGTACCGGCCCTGACCCCTCCACGCTTGGCCACCAGAAGTCTTCCTGCTCCCGCTCTTTCAGTGTGTGGGTTCTGTGATCCATGAAACACCACTACTGGGGGTGTTTGTTTTTCACCCCAATCCTTTCAGTCATTTCTGAAAAAGTTGAGTGCCTTCTAGATGTCTCCTGGTGAACCAAGAGAGCATTTCCCAGCTAGGGGAGGCAGCTTTGGGGTGGGATCCTTTATTAGGACTCCTGGAAATAAAACCTGAGGTTTATTTCTGCCTTGGGTTGTGTGTGCTCAGTTCCTGTGGGTGTACAGGGGTTATAAGTGCACACCAGGGACATCCCTGGCTGTCCAGTGGGTAAGACTTTGTGCTTCCACTGCAGGGGGCATGGGTTCGACGCCTGGTCAGAGTACTAAGATCCCGCATGCCACGCAGTGTGGCAAAAAAAAAAAAAAAGGGCACACCAAAGGCAGCAAAGGAACGATTTTGTCTGTAGCAGCGAATGAAAGACTGTTTTGCTTCTGTTCTCTTTAAACGGGCATCAACGGATTAGTCATCTACACCAACCCTGCCCAATCTGTATGTGGCTATTTGAATTTGAATTTAAATTAATTACAATGAAATGAAGTTTAGAGACTCGGCGCTTCCGTCACACTAAGCCACATTGCAAGCGCTCAAGTGCCACCTGTGACTCGTGACCACCACCCTGGACAGTGCGGAGACAGAACATTTCTGTCATCACACAAAGTCCTGTTGGACAGCGCTGGTGTGGAGTGTAAGAGTCATGCAGGAAGGGCTGTGTGTCTGTGCCGGTCGCTGTTGAATGTCCAGTAACTAAAGTAGTGCCAACAGACAGTGGTCACTCAATAAATACTTGTGGAATGGATCAACTGTGCAAATGTAGTAGTGTTTCGTGATTTCGCCCACTGTCGTCATTTCACACATCCATGTCGTTGCAAGAACTTAGAACTGGATGTAGACAGTTAAAGGGGAATTTTAAAGCTCTTTAAAGCATTGCCATTATAATTCCCTTGTCGGTTTTGTTTTGTTATCAGCTCTGGTTGCTTATAGAGACTGACATTGCCTTACGTGAGTCAGGTGGATGGTGTTGAATAGAGCGCATAATAGAGATAATGTCCTAATGCTGCAAGGCATTCATGGCCAGAAGACTTTTTTTTTTTTTTTTTGCCGTACGCGGGCCTCTCACTGTTGTGGCCTCTCCCGTTGCGGAGCACAGGCTCCGGACGCGCAGGCTCAGCGGCCGTGGCTCACGGGCCCAGCCGCTCCGCGGCACGTGGGATCTTCCCGGACCGGGGCACGAACCCGCGTCCCCTGCATCGGCAGGTGGACTCTCAACCACTGCGCCACCAGGGAAGCCCCAGAAGACATTTTTGGAGCACTGTCTAATGAGCAGCTTTCGTTGTAAAGTGCTAGGAAAGACGAGCAGAAAAATAAGTACCCTTTCATCTGCACACTTTCTGAAGATCCCTTTTCCTCAGTTTGATTCATTCATTCATTGAGAAGCATTTACTAGTTCCTACAGTGTTCAAGCCATAAAGACTGAAAAGCTCAGGTCCACTTTTGATGAATCCACCTGGCAGTCTTTGCTGAGCCTGACTCTGTGTCTTAGTTCATTTGGGCTGCTGTAACGGAATACCATGGACGGGGCAGGGGTTGGGGGGTTTGAAACAACAACATTCATTTCTCACAGTTCTGGAGGCTGAGAAGTCCCAGATCAAGGCCCTGGCAGATTTGGTGTTTGGTGAGGGCCTTCTGGGTTGCAGACTGCCACCTTCTCTGTGTCCTTACCTGAGGGGAGGGACAAAGGAGCTCTGTGGGGTCTCTTTCATAAAGGCACTGATCCCATCACGAGGGCTCCACCCTCATGACCTAATCACCTCCCAAAGCCTGTACCTCCTAACTCCGTCACTTTGAGAGTTAGGATTTCAACGTATGGTTTGGTGGGGGTAGGAGACAGAAATGCAGTCTAGGGGCTTCCCTGGTGGCGCAGCGGTTGAGAGTCCGCCTGCCGAGGCAGGGGACGCGGGTTCGTGCCCCGGTCCGGGAAGATCCCACGTGCCACGGAGCGGCTGGGCCCGTGAGCCACGGCCGCTGAGCCTGCGCGTCCGGAGCCTGTGCTCCACAACGGGAGAGGCCACAACAGTGAGAGGCCCGTGTACCGCAAAAAAAATAAAAATAAAATAAAACACAAGAAACAGGAGGACATGACTTTTACCAAGAAGAATACGTAGCCTGTATGCAAAACTAAACTATGTAAAATAATTACGGGTTTCTTATGCCAGACTTTGGGCATCCCAAATGGAAGGACCACAGGTGAGAGTTCTGAGAAGGGGAGGGAGAGACGTGTGTGTCCTTGAGTGAGCAGCAGAGGCGTCCCTGGAGGGGCCCCTGAGCTGTGTCTGAGTGACGGCGGGCAGAGTGGCTGGTACCCCAGGGCTGAAGTTGCTGACTTTGAAGGAGGCTTCTTCTCGGCCTCGGTTTTCTCATCTCTGCGACGGAGTCATAACAGTTTCTTCCATTTCCATCTCCCACCTTCGCGGGAATGTCAGAGGTGTTGATTGGAATGCAGGGAGGGCTCCCTGGTGCTTTTGGAGACCTCTGAACGAATCGAGGGGCAGTCTCCACTGCTGGTGCTGTCCTGCCACTGTCTGTTACTCGGGCCAGTGCGTCCCACACGTGAGTGTGTGTGAGAGTTCATTGCTGGCCCCCTGCTGAATTTCTGGGTCTGAGGTGTCGCCCAAGAATTTACATTTCTTACAAGTTTCAGTCGATGCTGCTGCTGCTGGTCCGAGGACCCCACCTTTAGAACCACAGTGCTGGGCGGCGCCGCTTAACCCTGGCTGCACAGTGGGACCACCAAGGATAATTATCCCTGGAGACTGTTAGAAATGCAGAATCTCAGGCACCTGCAGACCTGCAGGGTTAGAATCCACATGCTTGCAGGACGCCCGGGTGGTTCTCATGTGGGCGGCTCCGTTTTAGCACACTTGTCCCAATCTTGGCTGCTCACGGAGTCATCTTGGGTCCTTTGGGAAATGCTAGTGCCTGGGCCCCACCCACACATGCTGACAAGGTGGTCTGGGTGTGGCCTGAGTGCTGAGATTCTTTTTCAGAGTGTCCAGGTGATTCTGACATGTGTCTCAGGTTGACGGCCTCTTGCCCAGAGCAGCCTCAGCCACATGTCGGAACCACTGGGACAGTTCCAGGGAGGCACCCGTCTGGGTTCCACCCAGCACTGCTCCAGCCAGGATCTTGGACGGTGGCATCTGGCTTGGGTATGGGATAAAAGCAGGCAGGGCTGAGAGTCGCTGCTCTGGACAGAGTTTTTTAAAACTCTGGGCCAAGTGGCTCATGAAAATGAAAGAGACTGTAGCGTTCCCAAGCACCACATGTAAGTGCTGTTACGTTTCTGCTCTGTCAGCAGTGGCTTCCTCCTCTGTGTCTGTGTCTCCACTTTGTTTCTTTTTTTAGTATCTATTTGGTTGCACTACGTCTTAGTTGTGGCAGGTGGGCTCCTTAGTTGCAGCTCCAGGGCTCCTTAGTTGCAGCTCGCCAGCTCCCTAGTTGTGGCACGTGGGCTCCTCAGTTGTGGCATGCGAACTCCTAGTTGTGGCACGCGTGTGGGATTTAGTTCCCTGACCGGGGATCGAACCCGGGCCCCCTGCATTGGGAGCACGGAGACTTACCCACTGCGCCACCAGGGAAGTCCCTCCCCTTTGTTTCTTGTAAGGATGCCTCTCATTGGATTTCAGGCCCAGCCAAAATTCCAGCGTGATCTCATCTCAAGAACTTTAAGTTCATTGAATCTGCAGAGACCCTTTTTCTAAATAAGGGCACATTCCCAGGTACCAGGGTTTAGGACATGGACATATCTTTTGGGGGACACTCTTCAACCCACTACAATGCCCTACAGGCTTCGGTTTGAACGTGCTCCGAGGTGCATACATGTTAACTAGAATCCTAAAGCCAGGAGATTCCTTTGGAAGAAGGATAATCACTGTTTTTAACATCCACTTTGTCCCAAATACTGGGCTGTGCACTTACCATAGATGTTACTTCTTTTAGTCCTTAAAGCAGTGCTTTAGGGTAAAGCATGTGCTGTCATTTAAGGGATGATGAGAAAGTGAAGCGTGGCGGGTTCCGTGGCTTGACGAGGTCACACAGCCGGGGGCAGTGGGCCTCGGCTGGCCCAGAGCCGCCCGTGGCACCTAGCGATGGCATTTCCCAATGGAGCAATCATTTCAGCGCCCACCCCCAACCCCACCCCATACCTTACTGTTGAGGAAGCTGAGGCCCAGAGGAGTCCAAGGTCTAACAGTGAAGCAGAGAAAGGGAAGGATGACACAGTCTTCTGAACCTGAGCCTTTGCTGGGCCTTTGCCCAGCCATGCATAAACTTGTGGGGTCTCCCAGACCCCTCTGAGAGCATTTGGAAGCTGTGGTCCTCTCCCAGGTGGCAGGCAAGCACCTGTACTCATGCGATGTTTTCCGGGTACCTCTGGGGGTCGAAGATTCCCTGAGACTTCTCCATGGACCCTGGATAAGAGCCCTTCCATCCTCCACGGATGTCCAAATGGGCCGAGATCCCACAGCCAGTGGGAAGTGGGAGCAGGGCCTGCGGAGTCCAAGGCGGAGGCCTGGAACGGGCAGTGGGCCTCTCCCTGTCCCTCCTCTCCTGTGAGGGTGCTCGGTAGCTTCTCCTGGAGGACTCCTGGGTCCGCCCTTGCAGCCAGCATCTGATGCTCTGACCGTCCTCCCATCCCACTCCCCCCAGCTCACTGCTGTTACTCTCAGGCCTGGTGAGTGTCTGGCCTTGAGCTGGGGAGCTGCGCAGGCTTCTTTCGTGTGTCTCCCTGTGAGAGAAGCATGACTCCCCCGTTTTACAGGTGGGGAGCTGAGGCTCAGGCAGGCAGTGGAGACGGGAAATGCTGAAACAGGGCTGACCTTGCAGTCTCTGGGCTGATCGCCTAACCCCGGCCACCTGGACAGGCTCCCAGGGGAGAGCCCAGGGGCCTGCAGTGGGGCCATCTGACACAGGCAGTCCCAGGGACCACGCCTTGAGAAGCACCTGTCCCTCCCACCCCGCGAGCCAGCCTCTGCATCAGGGCTGAGGACGGCAGATGGGAGGAGGGGAGGCATTTCCAGGTGGGGGTGGGTGGCAGCCACACTGTGGGCAGGTCAATGGGGGAGGGTTTCAGGAACCAAGGGTGGCCAGGGGACCCCTCCCAGGAGTATGAGGCGGGATGTTACCTGGTAGGCTGGTGTCACAAACCCGGGCAGGCTTTGTCGGAGGCTGGTTGTAGGAGCCAAGCCAAGGGGCTGTGGGCCGTGCAGCCAACCTGTGTGCATGGCCTTTTCACAGCCCCACCCCTGGCCATTGGGTTGCTTACTGCTGAGTTCAGAGACGTAGCCGCAGTGGTTGAAGTCGACTTCGGTGAGGACGGTGTGTGGCGCCCCTCTGCTGTCCCCTCTGGGCGCTCCGTGTGCACACACGCCTGTGCGCTGGCTCCCGTGGCCTCCACGATCTAGAGGGCAGAGGCCCGTCTGTCAGGTTCCTGACTGCGGCCCCCGGTACGGCCGCAGCACCTGCGGCAGGGGGAAGCTCGGGGGACCATGGTTGGACGATGCATGAATGACACACCAGCAGAGAGCTGAGGATGTGAAGGGGCAGTCGTGTGGAGAGTGGGAGAACGAACAGGTGGGGAGAACAACACGTGCAAAGGCCCAGAGGCAGACGCGTGGGCTGCAGCAGAGTGAGGGCAGAGGGTAAGGGGTCTGAGCACAGCTTCCGGGCCATGGGAAGGACGTTAGATTTTGTCCAGAGGCCAGGAAGGGCTCTGAAAGGTTTAAGCAGGACAGCAACGCGATCTGATGTTTGTCCTTTTGTAATTAAACGTTTTGTTTCCAGATAATTGTAGATTCACGTCCAGTTGTAAGAATAATACAGGGACATCCCCGAGCCCTCCACCATGTCCGCCCCAAGGGTAACATCTTGCAAAACTCTAGTACAGTGTTATAGCCCAAATGCCAACGTTGATGCCGTCCGATGCAGAATATCCCATCGCCACAGGGACCCGCGGTCCTCCTTTTATGGCCACACCCACTCCCCCCTCACCCCCGTGTCTCCTCAGCCTCCGGCAACCACTGATCTGCGCTCCATTTCTCATTTCAACGGTGTTCTACAAATGTAGCCTCTGGGAGCACCTTTGCCGCTTGCCGTTGCTTCTCTGGAGCCCGTCCAGGCCCTTGTTCCCGTCGACGGTCGGTTTCTTTTACTGCTCACCGTGCCCCGCAGAGCGGATGGGGCGCTGCCCCGTCACCGTCCGGGGCGTCTGGGATAGTTCCCGCGTGGGGCAGTTGGGAATACCCGCCGCTGCTAACTTTGACGTAGAGGCTCTGTGTGAACCTGAGTCTTCATTTCTCTGGGATAAATGCCCAGGAGTACGTTTGCTGGGCCGTGTGGCAGTTGTACGGTTGTGTTTGGATAATGACTCTGGCTGCCAGGTGGGGAAGGAGAGGGGGGCCAGAGAGGAAGCTGGGGGACCCTGGGAGGCGGTGCAGGTGTCTAGGGGGGAAGGGATGATGGCCTGGCTCCAGGTGGTGACAGTGGGCTGGGGAGAACCAGAACCCTGAGAGCTCAGAGGTGAGCAGAGCAGGCGGGCAGAGTCCGGGACGGTCAGCACCCAGGCACCGGGGACACAGGGGCCCCTGGGGGAGGGGTGGGTGTGGAGCCAGGTGAGGATGGTGAGGCTGTGGTGGAGGTTGTGAGTCCGGATCTCAGTGGGGTATCATACTCTGGGAGTTGGTAGCAAAAGGCAGGAGAGAGGTTGTCCCTGGAGGGGCCCCAGGGCTCAAAATCGGCTGAGGAGGGGGACAGGGAAGGGAGGAGGGTAGAGACAGGCCCGGGGGTGGGGATGGGTCAGCAGGAGCAGAGACGGGATGGGGACCCAGTCCTCACTTGTCCCGGCCACGTGGCCACCATTTTTGTCCGTTAGGAAATCTGATTGCCCCACACCCCGTGAGGCCAGGCCCACACAGTTACTATGCCCATTTTACAGACGAGGAAACCAAGGCCAGGGGATAGAGTGACTTGTCAAAGTCACGTGGGAGATTTGGGTTCTGGAAGCCACAGAATCACACAGCACAGGGCTGAGTTCAGACCCCAGATCCTTGGTTACGAGCCTGCGTGGGGCGTCCTGAATGTTGTATGCGAGCCCAGGCAGGGATTTCTGAGCTGGCGCCTGGTATGCACAGATGCTCCATAAATAAGCTAGTATTACTGTTGTAAACCATCTACAGACACCAGTGATGGCTGATAGTCCCGCTTCTACACTCCCCGTTGTCCCCTCCTATCCTTGTTACATCCTAGAGGTGGTATCAAGCCTGCACCCTGAGAGAAGACAAATGGTATTGTTTCACTGAGACGTAATTTACATAAAAGCCGTCCTTTTAAAGTGTACAATTCACCGCTTTTCGAAGTTCACAGGCTGTGCGGCTATCACCACACCCTCATTTTAGAACTTTCTTTTTTGTCACCCACAAGAGAAACCTCGTTATGCGTGAAGCAGTCACTCAGCCTTGCCGCCCCCGCCCCCACCCCCGCCCCCACCCGCCCTTGACAACCCCTAACCTGCTCTCTGTCTCTGGATTTGCCTGTTCTGGACATGTCAAACAGATGAAATCCTACACTATGTGGGCTTCTGTGTCCGGCTTCTTTTATGCGGTGTCTTCAAGGTTCATCCACGTCCCATGTATCAGAACTTCATTCGTTTTTAAGACTGATAACACTCCACTGTGTGGATAGAGCTCAGCTTGTTTATCCATCCATTCACTGATGGACATTTGGGGTGGTTCCACCTTTTGGCTCGTGAATAGTGCTGCTGTGAACATTCGTGGACGCGGTTTCGTGTGGAAATATGTTTTCCATCCTCTTGGGTGAATACCCGCAAGTGGAATTGCCAGGTCATCTTGTGACTCTTGTGTCTCACCTTTTGAGGAGCTGCCGCCCTCTTTTCCAGAGCGGCTGCACCGTTTTACGTTCCCATCAGCAGGGTGTGAGGGCTCCAGTTTTTCCACATCCTCTCCACACCTGTTATTATCTGCCTTTTTGATCGTAGCCATCCTGGTGGGTGTGAAGTAGTATCTCACTGCGGTTTCAATTTGCGTTTCCCGAATAACCAGTGATATCGAGGATCTTTTCACGCGCTTCTTGGCCATTCGTGTGCTTCTGGAGAAATGTCAGTTCAGGTCCTTGCCCACTTCAAGATTGTGTTTCTCGCCCTCTTACTGTTGAGTTCTAAAGCTTTTCTGTGTATTGTAGATAACCACGGTGACTTAAAGTGCAGCGCCTGAGTCCTAGCCACCCCCAGGGTGCCCGTTGGCATGCTGCCCCCCCATTGGATGGTGGATTCCTTGAAATAAATCGTGGGTGCCTTCCTCTTGCCCCCAGAGTCCCTAGCACGGTGCCAGACAGGGGCTCAGTAAACGTCGGGACCTCAGCCCACCGGCTAAGCGGCCAGGTGGTCCTGTCCAGTTCTCAGCGAGGTGGCTTTGATGGGCTGCATTTAGGGTCTGTTTTACCAGCAGCGAGAGAACAGCAGTGGTATGTGCAGGGAAGCTGGGACCCACACAGGTGTTTATTGAGCACGGACTGTGCCGGGCAATGAGCTGGCCCCAGGGAGAGCGGGGAACCAAGAGCCCCAGGGCGGTGTGTCCGTTTGCACAGGCTGGGCACCGTGTCAGTGAATCCTTTACATTTAACACTGCCGGGATGGAGGAAGCTGGGCGCATGCTAACAGGGGCGCTGGCGGGTGTCTGGGGCATCCGGGAAAGCCTTCTAGGGGAGCGACTTTCCCGCAGAGACCCGAGGATGGCAGGAGTGAGGCGGGTGTCCGAGGCACACCAGGAGGAGCATTTTTAAGCACGCAGAGGCAGAGGGAACAGGGCCGCCCCGGAAGCACGGCCGTGGGGCCACGGCCTGACCCTTTGGGTCTGCACAGAACCAACCTGATTGTCAGGAGAAACAAGAGCCAGGAGGTAACCCACCGGGGACCGAGGTCCCAGGCAACAGCTGGGCCGGAGTCTCCCTGGGCCCTGGTGTGCCACGCTGCCCGGACGGCACCTGTGTCCACGGTGCAGGGCTCAATGTGGAAGAAATTAATCGTGGGTCCCAGAGAGAATGCGGCAGAAATATAGCAGAAGTCCGGGTTTTCTCGGGGCTGGATCCAGGCTGCCATGTTGACAGTGACCGTGAATCGACAGGCGCAGAGTGTCCTGCTAGCTCGAGGCCAGGCAGGAGGAGGAAAGGACAGGAGTGTTAGTGGAGAGACGGAGAGGGAGGGAAGGGGGCAGGGGATAGAGACAGAGACAGAGACAGAGCCAGTGGAGGGAGAGAGACAGAGACAGGGACGGGGAGAGGCAGGGCTGGGGAGGAAGAGACAGAGTTGGGGGTGGGTTATGGAGGGGAGGGGAGGGAGAATGAGCCCTTCCGGCTGTCAGGGGCACACGTGTGTTATTTCTCACTTCGCCCCTTGTTTCTAAGCCCAGAGCCCAGCCCCTTCCACGTACCTTCCCATAAAGTCCCAGCAGCAGCCCCTGAGGATGGCTGTCCTCTAGCCCAGAGCAGCCCAAAGCCACCCAGAGCAGGGCCACCCCGGCTGTTGCTGTGCCCCAGGCAGGAATCCCTGCCTCAGTGGGCAGCCGTGTGCCCCCGTCTCGGGACACTGAGGGGCGCTAAGTAGATCTGGGTCCCCAGGGCACGGGGGTCTCTAGGTGATGCCCAGCACTGCTGCACAACCAATCGGCAGCCCAGGGCTTGATCCCACTTGAGCTGCTCTCAGTTTGGCCAAAGTCCTGAGATGAAAATGCGGGTCTGCCTCAGCTGCCCATGGAGCAGGACCCCCCGCCTGGGGACAGCTCTCCATCTGCTTGGAGACGCCCCCTGCGCCGTCCTGCAGGAGCGGCCCAGGCCCAAGCCCACTGCCCAGCAAGCCGCGGGAGGGCTGTCAGGGCTGATTCTGAGCCGGAGCCAGTCGGGCTGCACGGTCAGCCTGGGGGCTTCTGAGTTCCCTCAGCACCCGCCCCCGCCCTGGGGAAGGCAGACCTGTGCCTCCAAGCCTCCCCGCCCAGCCACAGTGGCCAGCAGGGAGGAGTTCCTGTGGAAACGCCCAGAACTCCCTCAGGGCGTAGAGGCCAGCCCCCCAGGAGCACTTGCTTGGAACAATGGGGAGCCCTGGAGCGAGAGGGTGTTAGAAAGAGCCTGCTGTGGGAGTGGGCTTTGGGTGGGCCGTTTGGGGAGGGTCTGAGGAAGGGGGTTCACCCTGGAGTGGGTGCTGTCGGAAAGGGGGACAGTCCTCTGATGGGGGTCTGACTCATCTCCGGAGGGAGGCGAGGATGGAGCTGAAATGATGAAGGGTGCCTTGGCCTCCTTGAGGGTTTGGCGCTGTGTGGGTGGCCGGGTGACCTGTGTCACTCCGTGGTGGTCAGAGCAGCCTCGTCTGAGGTCCTGTTTACGTCCAACGGAAGGACAGCATAGCCTGGCTGGCCGGGAGTCAGGCCAGTGCCCAGGTGTCCGGGGGCCTCTGGGGGAGGGATGGGAGCCCCTCAGGTCTTGACAGCATCGGACCGCCTCTCCCAGCCGCCTTCTGCCCTCAGAGCCGCCGTTCTGGCCGCCGTGCCTCGAGGACCCTGGGCGATGGCTGAGGGAAGTTTCTGGAAAACCCAACCTCAGGGGCCTGTCTGCCATGGCCGCAGGCCCTCCTGCCTGTGTGGCCGGGGACCGTGCAGGGCCTAGAAGGAGCGTGGGCCTTAGGCGGGAGCGATCGGGGTGCAGTCTGGCCAGGTTCCCTGAGGCACGGGGTGCTGGGACCTGAAGGAGCCAGGTGAGGGCTTGCTGGGGGCACCCAGAGAGAGTCAGGGTCCCCACCCTCTCTCAGAGCCCGCCTGGAGATGCCCAACCCAGCTGCAGCCCTGGGGCTGACCAGGAGTCGGGGTGGGGCTGGGGTACACGGTTTGGCCCGAGGCCTGTCCCGCCTCAGGCCCCCTGAACATTGAGTCCTCCTGGGTGGTGCAGGGCTCCTCCCTCTGCGCTCCGGATCCCTTCTCAGAGCCGCTCTCTCCAGAGACGCCTGTGGAGCCCGCGATGTCCCTCCTTACCCTGGGGCGGCGGGGTGCGGGGCCAGCTGTCCCCCCCTGGGCCCAGCACAGCTTGGAGCTGCGTCCGTGGGGGCCGCAGGGGCAGCGTGGGGCCCTGGCACGGTGTGTCCTGGGCCTGGTCCACCCCTCGGCTGACCGCTCTGGCATCCGGCAGGGTGGGCGTGAGCTTCATCCTCAGCTCTGGGGCCGGCAGGCCTGGGTGTAACGCTGTCCCAGGGCGTTTGCAGCCACCCTCACTGGACGTGCTGTTTCCATGGGTGACAGGGTCACGGGTTTGGCGAACGCCGCCGTGGTTTGCTGCCTGCCTCAATCCCAGGTGGAGGCTGGTGAATATAAGGATGTAATTTCTTCCCTCATGATCCCCAAGTCTGTTTCTACCCCTGGGAGTCCGCAGACCCCAGGTTGGGGGGCCCCTGCACCGGCCCCGCCCTTTGGGAGCAAATGTCACGTCTGAAATCAGAGTCTCCTCCTCCGTGTCCTGGGTGGAGTCCTGACGGGAGCCTTCTCCACCCCCTGGGCCACTGGGGCCTGTGGGTGGACTTGGGGGTGCCCTGTGGAGGTTCAGGGCACAGCTTGGAAGCACTCCCCAGCTGTGCGGTGCCCCCTGGCTGCAGAGCAGGCTTTCTGGGAAGTCCTCATCTGTGGGGTCCCCATGGAGCCCAGTAATCAGGGGGATTGTTTCTGGCCTTCACAGGAAGTGGAGGTGTCCCCACTGGGGTGGTCAGGGTAGCTGTGATGTCAGTCAGGAGTGGGCAGAGACCCCCAGACCCCCCCCCCAGGGCAAAGGAAGGGTGGGCCCGCCTCACCCCCAGGGGCTCCACTAAGCCGAGGCTCTACTTTCAATAGTTTGAGATGCAGTTCACACGCCATACAATTCACCCATTTAAAGCATACAATTCCGTGATTTCTAGTTTATTCACAGAGCTGTGCGCCATCACCAGTCAATTTTAGAACATTTTCATCACCTCAAAAAGAAGCCCCGTCATCCCCTCCCCCGTCACCCCCCTCCCCTGTCATCCCCCCTCCCCCGTCATCCCCCCTCCCCCGTCATCCCCCCTCCCCCGTCACCCCCCTCCCCCGTCACCCCCCTCCCCCCGTCATCCCCCTCCCCCCGTCATCCCCCCTCCCCCGTCATCCCCCTCCCCCCGTCATCCCCCCTCTCCCGTCATCCCCCCTCTCCCGTCATCCCCCTCCCCCGTCACCCCCCCTCCCCCGTCACCCCCCCTCCCCCGTCATCCCCCCTCCCCCGTCATCCCCCTCCCCCCGTCATCCCCCTCCCCCGTCACCCCCCTCCCCCGTCATCCCCCCTCCCCCGTCATCCCCCCTCCCCCGTCATCCCTCTCCCTCGTCATCCCCCTCCCCCGTCATCCCCCCTCCCTCGTCATCCCCCTCTCCCGTCATCCCCCTCCCCCGTCATCCCCCCTCCCCCGTCATCCCCCCTCCCCCGTCATCCCTCTCCCTCGTCATCCCCCTCCCCCGTCATCCCTCTCCCTCGTCATCCCCCTCCCCCCGTCATCCCCCTCCCCCGTCATCCCCCCTCCCCCGTCATCCCCTCCCCCGTCACCCCCCTCCCGTCATCCCCCCTCCCCCGTCATCCCCCTCCCCCGTCATCCCCCCTCCCCCGTCATCCCCCTCCCCCCGTCATCCCCCTCCCCCCGTCATCCCCCCTCCCCCGTCATCCCTCTCCCTCGTCATCCCCCTCCCCCGTCATCCCCCCTCCCCCGTCATCCCCCCTCCCCCGTCATCCCCCTCTCCCGTCATCCCCCTCCCCCGTCACCCCCCCTTCCCCGTCATCCCCCCTCCCCCAGCCCCTGGCAGCCGCGAATCTGGTTTCTGTCTTATGGATCTGTCCGTCGTGGACATTTCATGCAGACGGAATCCTGCACTGTCTGGCTTCTTTCACTCCCTGTAACGTTTTCAAGGTTCATCCATGTTGTAGCTTGACTATGTGCCATGTGAATATTAAGACAATAATGTTCCAGCCTACGGATGGACCATATTTGGTTTATCCATCATCCATTGATGGACCTTTGGCTTGTTTCCCCCTTTTGTTCCCCCCTTTTGCTGTGAACATTCGTGTACAGGTTTGTGTATGGACGTGTGTTTTCACTTCGTTCTTTGCATTTTGGGGTATAAACCGAGGAGTGGAATTGCTGGGTCAGGCGGGGCCTCTAGGTTTAACTGAGGAACTGCTGGGCTGTTTTCCAGAATGTCTGCACCATTTTACATTTCCATTCAGCTTGTTTTTAAAGAATCTTCTGGAAGTTGAGATGTCCTTACAGGCCCTCTACCCCTCACCCAAACCTGGGGATTTATTCCTGGACGCGGTGAAGTCTATGTTTGGAGAAACTCCTAATTTCTCAAGCACACCGTCTGTGCAGGGCACAGGACCTGCTCAGTTTCGCCCCCTGCAGGTGGCCCTGCCCACGTTCCTGCCCCTCCCCACCAAGCGCTACTCTAGTTTCCTTCATGGTGGGGTTCACCTAGTGTCTCTCTGTCCCCCTACATCTCAGGTCCGGGAGGTTCTTTGCTCTCTGTACCCTCAGCCCCTGGCACTCGGAAGGTACCTGGTAGATAAACAGTCATTTAGAGTAGGGGGGTGTCCCCACGCCGCGGGAAGCGGGCGCTCGGGGGAGGTGGGAGGGGCCCCGAGGAGGTTCTCAGAGCAGAGAGTGACCAGCAGTCCCGCTGTCTGTGTTTCAGGGCTTTGGAAAAAGAGGCGGTGCAGGGCCAGCTGGTCCCCAAGCACGCTCTCCTTCTCAGAGAGGGTGGACGGGAGGGGAGGATGTCTGTGAGGAGATGGCAGAGACCTGAGGGTGGATCAGGCACCTGGGCGGGGGCTCCATGGGGATGCATCAGGCACCTGGGGGAAGGGCTGCGTGGGGACACATCAGGCACCTCGGTGGCCTCCGTGGAGCTATAACACGCACCTGGGCGGCCTCCTCGGGGATAAAAGAGCTCACAAGCTGCTCCCGGTGCTGGTACCCGGTCGGTTAGGAGCTGCAGCCCAGCGTGTTAGGAGCTATTTTATCCCCATTTTACAGGCGTGGAAGCTGCAGATAAATAACTTGCCTGGCCTCACGGCTTAGTGGTGGTGGAGCTGGACTTGAACCCAGGGTGCGGCAGGTGTCCTGCCCACCCCTGTTGCTCCCTCTGCC
Organism: Phocoena phocoena; assembly: GCF_963924675.1. Lineage (NCBI taxonomy): Eukaryota > Metazoa > Chordata > Mammalia > Artiodactyla > Phocoenidae > Phocoena > Phocoena phocoena. The sequence goes on from NC_089238.1 coordinate 57,681,589, forward strand.
TGTCCCCCTGCAGCAGGAGCCCCACGCGGGCCTCAGCCATCCCCTCTCCCCCCCGGGGGTCCTGCGCTCCAGGAAGTGGGGCCTGTGGGGGGGTCTCACTGGGGCCCAGGCGGGCCGGTGGTGTGGAACCCCTGCGTGCGGTTGTGGGTGTTAGTGTTTTCCTGCGATAACGGCTCATAGCTCATGTCACATCTCAGAGAGCTCGGTGACCCACCTGAGCCCAAATCCTCCATTTTTTTTTTGTTTTGTTTTTTTGTGTTTTTTTTTGCGGTACGCGGGCCTCTCACTGTCGTGGCCTCTCCCGTCGCGGGGCGCAGGCTCAGCGGCCATGGCTCACGGGCCTAGCCGCTCCGCGGCACGTGGGATCTTCCCGGACTGGGGCACGAACCCATGTCCCCTGCATCGACAGGCGGACTCTCAACCACTGCGCCACCAGGGAAGCCCCCAAATCCTCCACCTTAATCTGGGTGCTCGGCCTGCGGCCTGGGCCACCTTCCTGGCGTGTTTGGTGTGTGTGTATAGAGCACCTGCCCTGGGAAGAGCTGGCGGGGCTCCCCGGAGAGTGTGAGACAGAGGCTGCTGCCTGGGGTGAAGCTGGGAGCTTGACCATGGGGCAGATTTTCAGCAACAAGATCGTTGGTCCTCAAAAAACATAACATAAGAAAGAAAACGATTGTTGGTCCTGAAATAAGAATCACCTGTGAGCTTTTAAGATCCTCTGCTGCTCAGGTCTTGCCTCTGACCCACTGAATCGTTGTCTCTGGGTGGACTGGGTGTCAGTTACTAGTTTTCAAGGTCCTGCAGGTGGTTCTAACAGGACAACCTGGGTTCTTGATCTCGAGTGGCATCTGAGTCACCTGGAGGGCGTTACAGCCCTGGTGGTCCGCCCACCCCAGAGTTTCTGCTTCAGTGGGCCCGGGGGAGCCCAAGAATCTGCATCTCATCAAGGTCCCAAGTGACGCTGATGCTGCCGGAGAGCTGCAGCACAGAGCAGCCATGGCCACCCGTGTCCATTGCGGCCCCCCAGGTCCTCCGCCTGGTCACGGGCCAGACTATCGCGGCTTGTGATGTGACGTACTTAGCGCAGCGCCTGCCACGCGCCCTGCACGATCCTGAGGTGCTTTGCAAGTGTGAATCCTCTTACTCTCCACGAGCATCCCATGGGGTGGGTATTGTCACTGTCACTCATCACAGCAGGGGACACGGAGACCCAGCAAAGTTAGGTGACTCGGGCCAGCTCTGAGGGCAGTGCAGTGTCGGTCTGACCCCAGCTCCTGGCTCTTCACCCCAACGCTGTTCTCCTCTTCTGTGGCTCCGAGAGAGAAGTAACTTTGACCCCCATTTTGCAGATAGGGAAGTAGAGGCTCGGGTCAGGTCACCTGTCCAGGATCCGAGCTCAGACCTGCCTGACTTCCGGCCACTCTGGTCAAGGACCCTCTCCCGTGAGGGGGCTCCCTCGATTCTTCCTCCCATCCCTGCCCTGTACCCCCTGCTGCCCCACCTCACAGTTACGTCCATGAACCCCTGACCTGTGAGAGGCCAGCCCTGCGGGCCTCGGGCAGCTGAGCCTCAGTGCCTGCTGGGTGACCAGAGAGGGGAGCACGGGTCCGGGAAGGGTGCTCCCCGGATGGCGGGATTGGGAACCCTGCGTTCTATTCCTGTCTCCCCTGTTCAGGCCCAGAGGGAGGGGCATGAAGGGTGAACAAGGGTGGTCCCTGCTCACTGAGGCCCGACAGGGTATGGGGCTGAAACTTGGAAGCTGGAGTCAGGGATGCCCGGGTCTCCAGAGCCTGCACCTTGAAACCATTCACACCACAGAGAAGACAGTGCTTGTTGTCAGTGGCGTCCGAAGCAGCAGCCGGCCTCCCCTGCGCGAAACCCAGGGTTCTCCTGACGCCCGGGGCCAGCTCCTGGGTGTCGGGTGCAGAGCTGCGTCCTGAAGGGACCCTCCTTCAGGATGAGTCATCCTGCTATTCTGAGTGAGGACCCCCGGTCCAGAGGGACCTGGTGTAGTTGGAACTGCAGGCTGTGTTCTTCGATGCTGACCCCTCTGTTTTTCGGTGGGCAGTGGGCCTGGGAATCTGGCACACGGCGGGGGTCCTAGCTGAGCCGCCTCCGTCAGGGCTTTGGGCAAGTGACTTAACCGTGTCGCGTCTGTTTTTCTGCCTGTAAAATGGGTACAGCGTCTCCCTCATGGGCTCTCTGTGGGAACTGACTGGCTTGGACCTGCCGTGAGCACTTGGCAGGGGGGAGAGGAGCCTCTGCCATCCCCGGGAGGTCAGGGCGACAGGCGAGCAGAGGGGGTCTCCTCAGGGAGTGCGGCTCAGAGGGGGCCAGGCTCCCAGGGGAGAGGACGCTGACTCGGGGTCTACAGACCAGCCACTTCTCTGACTCATCCTCGATGTGCATGCGTCAGCCGACGGTGCCAGGTGTGGGCCTCTCCTCTGGTGGGGAACAGGGGGCATTGGGGCTGGCCCCCACATCCCCGTGGCTCCTTCCAGTTCTGGGGACAGCTGAGTGGGGAGGTTCAGATCTTCGCCCCTTCCTGCCGTGTGGCCTTGGACAAGTCACCTTACCTCTCTGAGCCCCCTGTTGTGATGACAGCTCCTGGCCCTCCGTGGATGGTGAGAGCTCAGCAGATGTCAGCCGATGGTGTCCCTGGACACCGTGGCCGTGGTTTCTGACTGGGCTGCCCTGGAAGGTTTTCCGGGTGCCTGCAACTGAGAAGGCAGCCAGTGTGGGGAAATTCTCAAGGTAAACTTAACAGGGTTCATTCTTCGGAAGTTAGGTCCATCTCTTTTCTTTTTTTTTTTTTTTTCTGACGTAGAAAAGACCTTCCCTTTATTCATAATCACCAAAACTTAAGCAACAAAGATGCTCTGGAGTAGGAGTGGATGACACAGTATGGTTCAGGTCCACAGAAGACGCGGAGGCCTTAAGTGCGTACGACAGTCAGAGAAGCCAGCCTGAAAAGGCTTCATACCGTATGAGTCCAACTGTGTGACTTTCTGGAGAAAGCAGAACGATGGAGACAGTCAAAGAACACTGGTTGCCAGGGGTTGGGGGAAGGAAGGATGAATAGGTGGAGTGCAGAGGATTTTTAGGGCAGTGAAACTATTCTGTGTGACACGGTAATGGTAGGTTCAGGTCGTTACGTTTGTCCAAAATCACAGGATGGGCGACACCAGGAGTGATGATGTATCAGTATTGGCTGATCGACTGTAACAAATGCACCGCACTCATGTGTGTCTGTACTTGCACTCAATTTTTCTGTGAACCTAAAGCTATAACGTCTAAACTTAAAAAAACAAAACAAAACAACCCCGCTAAACCTTCCCAGGATGAACGGGTGAGGAAAGCAGAAGGAGCAATGCTGGCGTGAAGTCGGCCAGGTGGGCACGGCCTAGGGTGCTGGTTGAGCTTGTTTCTTGAGTCTGGTCCTTCCCCAGCCATTGGGGACCCCCTGCCCGCACCGTGGAGGTGGGCACACCTGGGTGGCTCCCTGGTTTGAGGCCAGCCGCGCCTGAATCCCCTCCCCTCTGGGCAGCACAAGGATGAACGTGGGGCCCGTGTTTGCTGGTCTCCGTGGTGTCTATTTTTGCTCTCGACCCCTCCCGGCCTTGGGGTGGCTTCCTGGCTGGTGACCTGGTCTCAGCGCGGCAATGGCCATCGTCTGCATGCGATGCTCATGGCCTCTCCGGTCACTTTCCTGCCTCCAGTCTGACATGTCTGATGCCTTCTCAGGGAAGCTTGCCCCCTCCGTCCCCCCAAGAAGGCCACCGACCTGCCACTTGGGCCCCCTTTCTGGCTTTCCCACCAACCTGCTAAACACTCGGGCTGGGCACCTACCAGGCCAGTGTCCTCTGTGAGGAGCAGGGCTTTCCCCCAACACCCAGGTTCGGATCCCGGCCCCCATGAGGCACAAATCCTGAGTCTTAGTTTCTACAGCTGGAAAAGCAAGCATAACGTCACTATTGTGAGACTTTTCTCATGAAAGTCTTTCTTCCCATCCCTCTTGAAAAATTTTAATTTTTATCAAGATGATGTGCCCACAGTTTAAGATGTCAATTAATGCTAAAAACAGCAGTGTTTAGAATAAAGCCCCCTCCCTCTACTGCTTCCAGAACTACAACTTTAAACTCCTTCAGCTGTGTCTCCAGACACTTAACTCCAAGTTTCTACATCTGTACTTACTGCTTTCTTGGTTTACGATCACTTTTAGCTGTTATGTACTGACTCCCTACTATGGTAGGTGAAGATTCTGTCTTTTAGAACCACCTTTCTCTTCCCTTTCTTAACCATTCCAGCATTGTTAGGTCAATTCTGTTAAATCCATAGCTCTCATTATTAAAAGACTGGGGTATTGAGGCAAGCAATGCACTGATTCTGTATACACGCATGTATTGATACTTTTCACGTGCAGCTTGAGTTAGTAATCGCCTCATTTTTTCAAATACATAGTTTTCTTTAAAACAGTGGTTAATTCGTTGCTCAACTTCCAAATGCCCAGAAAAATATCTCTCAATGCTGCGTTTTGCATGAAACATCCACCAGATTCTCTCTCTCTATATACAGTATATACACGTTTTTTAGATTTATATATTTTCCTTCAGTGTTTGCTGGAAGATACATACAGTTGACCCTTGATCGGTGTTGGGATTAGGGGCTCCGACCCTCCACACATTTGAAAATCCATGTGTAATTGATAGTCAGCCCTGAGTATGTGCGGTTCTACTGTATCTGTGGATACATCTGTGGATTCAACCATGAGTCATGTAGTACTGTAGTCTTTACTATGGAAAAAATCCATGTATAAGCGGACCCTCACAGTTCAAGTCCGTGGCATTTTTGTGTAAACATATATAACATTGCTCCTGGAAATTCCCTTTGCCACGTCATGTTTGTTGGACAACCCCCCCCACCGCCATGTCTTTCCTCTTCTGTGATTTTCTCCCTCATTTTGGTGGAGTACATCCTGCAGTAGCTTCCTGAGAAAGGATGCATGGAAGATAGATAGTTTTTGTGGCTTAATGACTTGATAAGTTGGTTGTATATGTAATTCTAGATTGAAAATCATTTTTGTTCAGAATTTGGGTGGGGGTCATTTCCCACTGAGGTCTAGGTCTCGGTGTTGCTGTCAAGAGGTCTCATGCCCTGCTGACTCTCAGTCCTTCGTGTGAAGTCTGTCTTCTCTGGAAGCATTTGGGATGTTTGCTCACTGAGGTTCTGAAGTTTCTCATGACTTTGTATGAGAATCTTTCCTCCGTCGTGCAGGGTGTCTGTGAGCCCCTTCAGCCTGGATGCTCACATCCTCCAATTCTTTCCCATCTTATATCTTTGGTAATTTTCCTTCCTTGCTTTCTGGAACTACTAATTTATAGATTTGGGGCCTTCTGGATGACTCATGAATGACTCTAATTTTCTTCTCACTATTTCTCACTACTTTGCCCACCTCTTTTTGTTCTAGTTTCTGAAAGGTTTCCTTGGATTTATCTTCCAACTCACTTATCAAAATTTTTATTTTAGCCATCACATTTTTAACTTCCAGGAGCTCTTTTTCTCTGTTTCTTTTTTCTTTTTCCTTTTTTATTGCCTTTGATTCTTATTTTGAGGATACAGTACCTTATCTCTATGAGGATTTAATGTTTGGTATCTATGTCTTCCACACCCTGCATTTTTCATGATTCCCTCCAATTTTTTCTGCATTTACTTGTATGTTTTGGTCTCTTTCCTCTTGGAGGCTTTCTCCAAGTGTCTGATGACCCTGGGCTGTTCACTTATTGCAGTAAGGTACTAGAAAGCTGACCGAAAGCTCTGTGCAGGCTTCACTGCTGGCCTGATCCCGTTTCTCCAGAGAAATTCTCCCCGTCCTGCCTGGGTGTAGGAATTCCAGCCGCCAGCACCTGGGTGGGCCGGGGAAGCGGGCAGGGTCTCTGTTCAGAGTGAAGACTTCCTCCTGATAGTCCCGGGTCTGGTCCCATGCCTCCCCCCATGTTCCTCAGCTGCCTGGGTCCCCTGGGGCATGGTTTCCTGGTTCACGCAGAAACTTCCTGTGTCACGCCGGAGGGGAGAAGGCGCTCTTTTTAATTCGCGATTGATATGTTCTCGGCACCTGGCTTTCTATCTTTTCTCTAGATTTGTTCTCCTAACTTTTAGTTCTAATTTATGTAGTTTGTAGGTCACCTGGCTAGAGACTGAGAATCCTGTACTAGTTTGCTAGGGCTGCTGTAACAGAATGTCACAGACGGGGGGCTTAACCAGCAGCTACTTATTCTCTAGCAGCTCTGGAGGCTGGGTTCAGGCTCTTCTGAGGCCTCTCTCCTGAGGCCTCTCTCCTTGGCTTGCAGACGGCCACCCTCTTGCTTCTTCTGCACATAGCTGTCCCTCTGAGTGCACTCCTGGTGTCACTTACAGGAACACCAGTCATACTGGATTAAGCCCCCCCTTCCCCCCGCCATGGTCTCATTTTTTAAAATATGGTAAAATACACGTAACATAAAACTTATTGGGGCTTCCCTGGTGGCACAGTGGTTGAGAGCCCGCCTGCCGATGCAGGGGACACGGGTTCGTGCCCCGGTCCGGGAAGATCCCACATGCCGCGGAGCGGCTGGGCCCGTGAGCCATGGCCGCTGAGCCTGTGCGTCCGGAGCCTGTGCTCCGCAACGGGAGAGGCCACAACAGTGAGAGGCCCGCGTACCGCAAAAACAAAACAAAACAGACAAACAAAACCTTATTATATTAACGTTTTTAAGTATGTGGCTGACTGATATTCAATATATTTATAATGTTGTACCACCACCATCACCACCATCCATCTCCAGAAAGCTTCCATCTTGTAAAGCTGTACCTCTCCACACCCGTTAAACAATAACCGCCCTGCCCCCCAGCACCCACCACTGTGCTTTCTGTCCGATTTTTAACTACTCTAAGAATCTCAAATGTAGAGTCATACAGTATCTATCGTTTTATGACTGACTTAATCTCACTTAGCATAAGGTCTTCAAGTTTCATCCAGGTTGTAGCCTGTGTCAGAATCTCCTCCCTTTTTTATTTTTAAATTTTTATTTATTTTTAGTTTTGGTTACACTGGGTCTCCGTTGCTGCCTGCAGGCTCTCTCTAGTTGCGGCGAGCGGGGGCTACTCTTCGTTGTGGCGTGCGGGCTTCTCATTGAGGTGGCTTCTCTTGTTGAAGAGCACAGGCTCTAGGCACGCGGGCTTCAGTAGTTGTGGTGCACAGGTTTCAGTAGTTGTGGCTCGCGGGCTCAGTAGCTGTGGCTCGCGGGCTCTAGAGCGCAGGCTCCGTAGTTGTGGCACACGGGCTTAGCCGCTCTGTGGCATGTGGGATCTTCCCGGACCAGGGCTCGAACCCATGTCCCCTGCGTTGGCAGGTGGATTCTTAACCACTGCACCACCAGGGAAGCCCCCTCCTCCTTGCTAAGGCTGAGTGATATTCCATTGTGTGGATGGACTGCATTTGGTTTATCCATCATCTTTTGATGGGCACTTGGGTTGCTTCCACCTCTTGGCTATTTTGAGTAATGCTGCTGTGAACGTGGGTGTATACGCATCTTCTTGAGACCCTGCTTTCAGTTCATATGGGTACATACATGCCCAGAAGGAGCCATCAAGTGACAAATGGGTTCAGGGAAGGAGGGACGCGTGTATCGGGTGCCGGGGCCGAGGAGCAGCCGTCTTCTCCTTGCTCAGAGGGAAGAGGCCCAGCTGCTTCTGTCCACGGCTCCTGTCTCGTTTCTTTCTCTGCATCTTCGGGCAGGTAGTAGTCATGTGACCTTCACCTCCTCCCTCCTAGGAGTCCAATGGCATCACCTTGTCAGGGTCCCAGCAACCCAGGGGGAGAACATGCTGGCCAGGGGCAGAGTCTGACCAGGGCCTAGTCATCTGTGCCCCCAGGCCAAGCCAGGTCAGTCCAGTTGGGTGGGAGGTTTCTGGACGGGAAGACTTGGGCCGTGCCATCGGCACCTGGGTGTGTGAGCGCCGTGTAGGGTCAACCAGGAGAAGGGGTGGTTCAGCCACCTCCAGGCCTGAGCCCCTGTCTGCTGCGGGCTCCAAGCCGCTCCCAGGAAGAGCTCCCCCGTCCAGGGCTTGGCCTCTGGAGGTCACCGCATCTGGCCACACTGACCTGGCCCTCTCCTGGACGTATGGCAGAGGCTGCATTGTCCCCAGGCTGGTCCCCTGGGCTCTGTGGTGAACGCGTTGGAATAATTTCAGCGGGCAGGCGGGGGCTTCAGAGGAAGAAAATAAAAGCGTGCGAGAGGCGTGCGGGGCCCTGGGGAGGCACGAGTGACTTGGCTAGAGCCAACTGTCCACACTGCCCAGGATGCCGGCTGCAGGGGTCGAGGCCCAGATCTCTGCTGGCTGAGGGGCGCGGGGTGGAGTCGGCTTTCGGACTTGGACCCGGTGGTGTCCTGAGCCAGACAGCGCTGGTGCCCACCGTGTGCCTGGAGCGATGGTCTCGGTGGCCCTCAGAGTGGGTCCCCGAGCACAATGTTGGCTTCACTGGGGAGCTTGTCAGGAATGCAGAGGCTCTGGCCATGCCCACCCGGCTGGGTCAGGAGTTTGGGGCGTGTTAACTCGCCCTGCGATCAGGGACACTGCCTGAGACCCGCCGGTGGTCACATCTCATTTGCTCTTCCCTACGAGCCTGGGTCGCTCCAGTTGGCATCTTACAGGCCATGTTTAGGGAGGTTGGGCCTCCCTAAGGCCCACTCAGATCTCCTGATCCTGGGTTCCGGGTGATGGGGACAGAGGGGTCGTCCCTCATCTTCATGGCGATGGGCACATGAGGTGGCAGTGGAAGTGGCAGAGTCCCTGAGAGGGTCACCTGTGTGCAACCCTGCCCTCCCAGGCTTACCTGGAAAGAAGCAGGGGTGTCCCCTTGACGATCTGTCCGCATCTGGGCGTCTCCCTGAGAGGGGCAGCCACGGCTGCGGGGCCCGGAGTCTGCGGAGTGCAGAGTGCAGACAGGAAGTTGCCCCTGCCCTGGGGGCTGCACCGGCCCAGACAGACCCCACAGCACCGCAAGGGTGGTGCCCTGTCGGGCCGTGCGTAGTCTTCTCTTTGCGCAAGGCTGGCTTCTGTCTTTCCACATGCAAGCTGCTTGGGGTATAAAACAAAACAGTGGATTTAGTCTTTTGCAAATAACCAGCCGGATTCAATGGAACCACCATGGGGAATCAGGGCCTTGAATTCAACCTTTTGTCTGTTGCCCCAAACAAGAAAGCAAGAGGGGGAGGAGAAAAGACTCTGGCCCAGTGGAGGCCGGCCCAGAGCCGCCCTTTGGGAGAAGCTGTCTCCTCGCTGAGGGCCCGCGTTCTCTCTCCTGCTCTGCACCAGCCCTTTGCTCTCAAGCGGCGGGGCCCAGCTACCCCGGCAGGTCACGGCAGAGCTGATCTGGAGCGTGTTTCTCTAATAGCAACATCCGTGTTTCTTACTGACTTCAGCTCTAAAATCAGAGGTGTGTTCCGACCGGGAGCAAAACTGCAAATACAATAAAAACTGCAAGCTGCAAGCAAGGACAGCGCGGCTGCCCTGTCACGCCATGTGCAGGAGGCCATGCCCACTGCTGTATGTGCCTGGGGGGTGGGTACAGTTATCACCCCCATTTCACAGGTGAATAAACTGAGATCTGAGAGGTGGAGTGAGGTCCCCCCGGTCGTGGGTGGGTGGAAAGGCCCAGCTCTGGACTCAGGGCTCCTTACTTCTGGCTCACACACTGCAGGCTCTACTCTCCCGAGGCTGCAGAACCGCCCGGCAGGCTGGCCCAGCAGGGCCCCGTTGGCTTCAGGAGTTTGTTTCAGAGCCCCGTGTCCCTCACTCTACTCTCAAAGCGCCTAGAACGGGTCCAGCTCATCTTCTGTCTTGCTTTGGGATTTGAAATTATATATTTCTCACTGCTTCCGTTCATTTTTGTGTACCAGTCATTAACCATCTTGTCTTCTGTAAGTGACCTGAAATTTCACGTAACGTACAACTAGCCATTTTAAAGTGAACAGTTCAGCGGGGATAGAACTCATTCACCACGTTGTGCAACCACCACTTCTGTCTGATTCCAGGCCGTCATCTTCGTCACCCCAAAAGGAAACCCCGACCCCGTTAGCAGTCACTCCTGTTCCCCCTGCCCCAGCCCCTGGCAGCCGCCAGCCTGCTCTCTGTCCCCACGGATCTATCTGTTGAGGACCTGGAGTGTTGTATGTATTTTAGAGCAAAGGCTGGCTGAGTCGCTGTTAGCTCCCTTTTCCTTACCATTCGCTCTTGTCTGGGCGCACCCTGCGTGCACATTTCTGACCCTCCCCAGCCTCTGCTAATCTGTTCGGGGACCCCTGGAGTCACGGAATTGAGGAGTAATACGCTGAGCAGTTCTTTTCGCTGATGTGGAAACCGACTCGGAGGCCGTGGTTGGTTCTGATCACTCAGGTCTGCAGGGGCGCCGTGTCGAGGCTTGTGGAAGGCCAGGGTGGCAGGACCCGGGAGCTCGGAGTGGGAGGGAGGCTCCAGCCCCCGCGTGGGACCCTTGTGCTGCCTGCTCCGTCTCTCAGAGAAAGCTGGTGTTTGCCTTTGTCTCCGTTTATGTGATAGACTCTGCGTTCACGTCTGGGAGGTGGGAACGATGCTGTCCAGCCTGTAGAGACGTGGGGTGGATTCCGTGATTGGGCAGGGTGGCCCGCTTCCCAACACCTCCCCATTATCCCCCCTTTATCTGAGGGAGGGAATGTGGGCACTCAATTTCTCAGGGGTGGGGTCCGCTGCACCACGCGGGATGCCAGCTGTTGCTCCCAGTCTGGCACCCTCGGGACGCGGTGGGCAGGAGCTCACTGGGTGCAGAGCCCGGGCATGACCGCGAGCCCTGGGTTTGAATCCCTCTGCTTTGGCTGCCTGGCCCCTCTCTGAGCCTCAGTTTCCTCATCTGGGAGGTAAAATGCTGTTCACCCCTAAGGGTTGTTTTTTGTTGTTGTTGTTTAAAATTACTTATTTATTTTTGGCTGCGTTGGGTCTTCGTTGCTGCGCACGGGCTTTCTCTAGTTGCGGCGAGCGGGGGCTGCTCTTCGTTGCGGTGCATGGGCTTCTCGTTGCAGTGGCTTCTCTTGTTGTGGAACACGGGCTCTACACGTGCGGGCTTCAGTAGTTGTGGCATGCAGGCTCAGTAGTTGTGGCTCGTGGGCTCTAGAGCACAGGCTCAGTAGTTGTGGCACACGGGCTTAGTTGCTCCGCGGCATGTGGGATGTTCCCGGACCAGGGCTCGAACCCGTGTCCCCCGCATTGGCAGGCGGATTCTTAACCCCTGCGCCACCAGGGAAGCCCTATCCCGAAGGTTTTGCTGATGATGATGAATATTAGTTACCGTTAACTGAGCGTTAACGACCTCCCCACACTTTACACCGATTACATGGATTACCGCGTTTAAGCAGCACAGCCACCGTCCCCGTTTACAGATGAGGAAACCGAGGCACAGAGAGTTAAAGCAGACATTCCCAAGGGCACAGATCCAGAAGGAGTGGAGCTTGGATTTGACCCCGTGTCTGCTCCACTCGTGACTCCTCCCTGTGCCCCCATATCCACGGCCTCCACAAGGCTGTCTGTGCAGCTCCTGTGCGTCCTTAGCGGACAGCCCAGCCTGCCTTGAAGGGATGCAGGGGTGCTGGCAGGGAGGTGGGCCGAGTCTCTTCATGTAGGAGCGTCCTCAGCTTTGGTCGGGGGGGCACCAGTGGAGCCCAGGGTGACATCGTGGCAGGTCCCAGCTGGGGCACCTGGATTCCTTCAGCAAATAAACATGGGACACCAATTAAACTTGAGTTTCAGACCATCAGTCAGATCATTTCTAGTATAAGTATGTCCCGTGTAATATGTCTAAAAATTACTTGTTCATGTGATATTCAGATTGAACTGGGCGTCCTGTGTTTTATCTGACAGCCCTGTCGCCAGCCCACAAGTGGCCGTGGCAGTAAGCTGGGGGTGAGAGGTCCCTGCAACAGCAGCCTACGCCCAGCTTGCACTGGCCACAGGGAGACCACTGTCCAGGCAGACGGGTCTGGCCTTAAAGGGCCAGCTTCCCGCAGGCCACCCACCCCAGGCAGGGGAGGGGCCGTCCAGGACCAAGAGGCTAGTCTAGGTTCCTTCTCACAACCCCAGCTGCAAGCCCTGAGCCTCTGCCCCAGCGTGGGCAGCTGCAGCCTGAGGTAAGAAAAGCTGTAGGTTGGGGCGGGGTTGGGAGGAGGGAAGAGGGTGGGGAGCCGCACCCTGTGGAGTGTCATTTAATTTGCATAACTACCTATGGCAGGAGAAATTTAGACCCATCCCATGGGAGTCACACAGCCTATAAGTAGAGCAAGAATATGGGCCCAGTGCTGCTGAGTTTACTTTATTATGTAAAATACATAGATAACTGGGCTTCCCTGCTGGCGCAGTGGTTAAGAATCCGCCTGCCAACGCAGGGGACACGGGTTCGAGCCCTGGTCTGGGAGGATCCCACATGCCGCGGAGCAGCTAAGCCCGTGTACCACAACTACTGAGCCCGCGTGGCACAACTACTGAAGCCCGTGCGCCTAGAGCCCGTGCTCTGCAACAAGAGAAGCCACCGCAGTGAGAAGCCCGCGCACCGCAACGAAGAGTAGCCCCCGCTCGCCACAACTAGAGAAAGCCCGCGTGCGGCAACGAAGACCCAATGCAGCCAAAAATAAAATAAAATAAATTTTATTTTTTTAAAAAAGATACATAGATAACATAAAACTTGCCACTTGAACCATTTTTCGGTGCACTGTTCAGTGGCGTTAGTCATACTCAGAATGTCGTACAACCACCACCTCTATCTATTTTCAAGACTTTCGCGTCACTGCAGACGGAAACTCTGTACCCATTAAGCAATAATTCCCTGCTCCCCTCCCCCCGCCCCATCCCCACCATCTACTTTCGGTGTCTCTGAGTTTGACTCCTAGGTATCTCATATAAGTGAAATCAAATAGTGTGTGTCCTTTTGTGACTGGTGTATTTCACCTAGCAGAGTGTCCTCAAGGTTCGTCCACATCGTAGCAAGTAGCGGAGCTGCCCGTCCGTCCTTTTGAAGGCTGAATAACGTTTCATTGTTTGCATGGACCACGTTGTCTTTGGCTGTTGTGAATAATGCTGCTGTGCGTGTGGGTGTGCAATGTTGATTCTTTTGGAGATACCAGGCCTGCCAGTTTTCATGCCTTAAGGTGTCCTTGCTGAGTGGCCTTCCCAACTCTTCTTGGATGCCTCCAGCAATGGGGATCTCACTGTCTTCCAAGGCAGCCTCGTCAGTAGCCAGTTTGTAGCCTGGATCTGTGTCCTTGTAGCTGCCCCTTATGGGCCAGGAGCCCTGTTTGGAGCTGCTCACCCAGGATGTGTTTCTTCCTTCTTCTCTTCCACCCGCCTCCGTGTCTTCCCAGGTTGGGCCTTCTGCCCGCATGGCCTGGGGAGCCCTGCAGGTCACTGCTGACTGCCTCAGCCTCTTACTCCTCCCACCGCCCTCCCCGACCTCTAAGAGAGAGAGAACAAAATCCAACCGTGAGAAGCAGGAGGGAAGGGTCTTTAAAAACACTATCAGTGGCAGGAATCATAAAAGCACCTGTGGTCTGATGGTCTGTCTACCTCGATGTAAACCTCACCGAGCTGCCCCAAGACAGGGCAGACCGTGGCGGCTGCGTTGCCCTCCCGCACTCAAGCTCACCCTCTCCTGTGTCTCCGCAGGGACCTACCAGGGCCAGTGGGTCGGCGGCATGCGTCAGGGCTATGGCGTGCGGCAGAGCGTCCCCTACGGCATGGCAGCAGTCATCCGCTCGCCCCTGAGGACCTCCATCAACTCCCTGCGCAGCGAGCACACCAACGGCGCCGCACTGCACCCCGACGCCTGCCCCGCCGTGGCCAGTAGCCCAGCCGTGTCCCGGGGGGGCTTCGTGCTCGTGGTGCACAGCGACTCTGAGATCCTCAAGAGCAAGAAGAAGGGGCTGTTCCGGCGCTCGCTGCTGAGCGGGCTGAAGCTGCGCAAGTCGGAGTCCAAGAGCAGCCTGGCCAGCCAGCGCAGCAAGCAGAGCTCCTTCCGCAGCGAGGCCGGCATGAGCACCGTCAGCTCCACGGCCAGCGACATCCACTCCACCATCAGCCTGGGCGAGGGCGAGGCCGAGCTGTCAGCCATCGAGGACGACACCGACGCCACCACCACCGAGACCTACGTGGGCGAGTGGAAGAGTGACAAGCGCTCGGGCTTCGGCGTGAGCCAGCGCTCGGACGGGCTCAAGTACGAGGGCGAGTGGGCTGGCAACCGGCGGCACGGCTACGGCTGCATGACCTTCCCCGACGGCACCAAGGAGGAGGGCAAGTACAAGCAGAACATCCTCGTGAGCGGCAAGCGCAAGAACCTCATCCCGCTGCGTGCCAGCAAGATCCGCGAGAAGGTGGACCGGGCCGTGGAGGCGGCCGAGCGGGCGGCCACCATCGCCAAGCAGAAGGCGGAGATCGCGGCCTCCAGGTAGGAGGGCAGGGGGTGGCGTGGGGAGGCGCGGGGTGGTTCTGCGTCACGGGGCCTGGTTTGCTCGGTGGTGCTGCCCAGGTTGAGGGCTACACTGGCGTTTCTCAGACTGTGCCCTGTGGAGCCCTGGGGTTCCTCAGAGGTTCCCAGAGGTGCAGCAAGGAAATGGTTGCTCGGAGGGGTTTCTGGGTCTTACAGCCTCCCCTCAAAGGGAGCAGACCTCCCTTCCTCTCTTTTACTTGTTCTGTGTGCTGGTGTTTAATGTAAAACATCGATGGATAAAGACGGTGGCCGGTCTGCTTGGTAACATGCATAGGACGGCTGCGGAGTGCCCACTGCTGCAGGGACGTGGAGCCACCCCAGCCGGAGGCCCAGATTCCCCATGGGCCCTGGATTCGGCACCAGCTGGACAGACCGGCTGTGGGCACTGGCCTGGGGCTCACTTGAGGCTTGGCGCTGTAGGCCAATAGCTGTTCTGAATGGGATGCAGGACTTACTGCATTTAGGGTTCAGCGGGGCCACCAGGCCCTAAGCGGTGGGTCCGGAGCTGACCATTGGCGGGCTCCGTGTTGGATGTTGAGGTGTCTTTGGTGTTGGTACAGGGGTGGGGGCTTCAGAGCTGGAAGAAGGGGCCCTGGGTCCCCCTGGGAAGCACCGAGGTAAGTGTGTGAGCCTGGGTCTGCCCCGCTCGGCTGTGGGCAGCAGAAACCTCCAGCCACAGCTTGAAGGAAGCTGCCCTATCGCAAGCCAAGGCCCCCAGGTGGCCATGCTCCTGGGCTCTAAGGAAACAGTTCCTGACTTGAGTTCATCGAGAGCTTCCCACCGCTGTCCCCTTTCCTGGGTCCGGGTAAGGCCCTCGGGTCCGCCCTGAGAGTCGTGGGGCCTGGGACGGGGATCTGGGGTTGCTTTAAATGCCTTAGGCTGCCCGGGCAGGAGGTGTTCTGGAGGACAGACGCTGAGTCTTTCTGGATGATTCTGTATTCCCGGCCAGCGGCAGGCCTGGAGTTATTCCAGGGAGACGCCCAGCTCAGTTACAGTTCAGGCCTTCCCAGCCTTGTCACTAATAAAACTTTAGCTCGTTCGGTTCTGGTCTCCAGTGACCTGTGATCCACACTGAAAGAACAGAAAAGGTGGCTGTGGGTTGTTGGCAGACTATCTGCGGCTCCCATCTGAGGTCTTGGAAATGAAACCCATTCCAAGAAGCTGAAGGGAGATGGAATCACTACCTTGAATGTCGGGGTCCCGCACCGCTCTGTTCACCCCTTCCTACGCCCCCAGAAGTGTTCAGGCCGCAAGAACAGAAGCAGCATTTGTGACCACTCATCTGGTATTTTAAGATCAAATTTGGTTCCATAGTTACTTTTTCCATTATACATGTAACACTTGCTCGGGATGGAAAAGGCAGGGAGCCGCAGCCTGAGGGCGGGTCTCACGCGTCACCCAGAGACGACTCCATCTGGCGTTTGGCGTATTTCCTTCCTTCCAGTAGTTCATCTGTTTGTCACCTTTGTGTTTGGTTGCCTCATTGACCTCAGTGGACCCAAGGCACTTTCCAGGGCAGGGGGACAGTGTCGTCAGAAATTGAGGTGCCTGTGAGGCCGAAGCACTAGGATTTCATGGACAGTATTCCCCGGAACTGACTTTAAAGTCCGACACCCAGGCGAATTTCTTGAGACTGGGGACGTGGCACACATCTGCGGGAGGTGTTTTCTGACACCTCCCACGGAAACTGCGGGGGGCTGGTCTTCATGAAGGAGTCCGTGGAGGTGGTGGTGGTGTGGGTGGAGCTCAGAGCCAGCTCCCTAAGCCCCACCTGGGACAGGCTTCCCACCTCTCACCTGTGAGATGAGAGCGGCGGCTGCCTGCCTGCCGCAGAGGCCTGGGAACTTCCCTGACAACGGCTCCGTGTATCGGGGGTGCTGGCTCGCTGAGACGTCCAGCCTGGGCCCATCACTGCTGAGCAGCCCGGGGGAGGTGCTCGCTCCCTCTGGGCCACAGGTTCCTTGCGGAAGGATGGGATGGAGCGACATGCAGTGCCCTCAGCGTGTGTGGGGCCTGGCGTGCGCCGCTGTCACCCTCCCAGGGGTCCCCTGAGTTGGGCTGGCCCCTCCCCTCCCGCCCCAGGCCTTGTGGGGAGGTGGGTGTGAATGCACACCCATGGTGTGATCTCAGCCTTGCGGCTTTGTGGTGCCCGGGGTCACCCCTCGGAGGTGGGAGGGGACAGTGTCCTCGGTCACCACGACAGGATTGAGGACGAGCCTCCGTCCCAGGCTGTGGTGGGAGCTGCACTTGCCGTGTTTCTCGATGAGCTTAGATTTGAAAAAAAAGAAAGAAGAGAAAAGGAGGAGAAGGACCAGTGGCGGCTGTCCTGGAGAGTGAAGCCAGCGGATGCGGGCGGGTCGGTGCCCACCCTCCACCGCAGTGTGACAGTGGCCACGGCAGCCGCCTGGGGCTGTGGGGCGGCCGGGTTCTGGCCAGGCACGGGGAGCTGCGTCCTCGGGCCCCAGCCGGGCTCGGTCGCTAAGCCGAGTCAGTGAGAAACGGTTTGGTGTGTCCTCGTCGTAATGCCTGGGACCTTCCCTGGAGGGCGCCTGCAGTGAGGACAGGGGCGCGGGCTTTCCTGGGAAACGGGGGTGGCACGGAGCTCAGGGTCTGAGAGGGGGTCCCGTTACGTCCGTTTCAGGGCGGACCGCACCTGTAGCTTCTAAGGGCTGGGCCCTGGCCCCGCCACTGAGATGGGTTCCCAGCATGGTTTCCAGCATCCCTGCCCCCAGTGTGCGCTGGGATCACCTGGGGGCAGACGCACAGGCGGCCTACCCCAGAGATGCTGAGCTCCTTGCTGGGGCTGCCACCTGGGCTTCAGAGCCCTTCGAAAGCCCTCCAGGTGATTCTCAGGTGCCCTCGGCACCCTCAGGAGGTGTATAACATGCAGATGGCCGGGCCCCACCCCCAGAGCTTCTGCCTCAGCAGATCTGGGTGGGGCCTGAGAACCTGCATTCCCAAGGAGCTCCCGGGATGCTGGTCGGGCAGGCCTGCCGCTCTTGTATCTCCCAGGAGGCCCCAGGGAAGAGGAGACGTGCGCAGACATGCCTGTGAGCAAAGGCGGGAGGTGGAGGAGGTCCCTGCCCCGTCAGGGTCAAAGTGGGAGCCGGGGCTGAGGGGAAGGTGTGCCAGGCAGGTCGGTCTGGGCGAGGCAGACGGCATCAGAGGCCCTGCCGTGCCCCAGCTATGACTTCTCAGCGTCGTGTCTGCGCAGGAGCTCGTTTTGAATGATTGAGTGAATAACTGCTCAGGCCCCACCCCCTCACGTTGTCAGGGGCCCCGGCCACCTCCTTTGGTTCTGGGTCCTGGACGTGTGGCCCTGGCCACGGTGGGGCAGGGGACCACCAGGCCAGGCTCCCGAGAGGGCTGAGGGTCCCTTCTTGCCTCTCGGTGCCCGCAGATTCTCCAGGGTGCGAGGCAACCCCGCCCCCCACCCCAGGGTCCAGCAAGGCAGCGTCTGCTGGTAAAGTTCACGGGAGAGAACTGCGAGTTTCTGTGGGTTTAGTCTGTCTCGGGGCCGGGCCCGCCCTCCCGCAAACACGGGCCAGTCCTGATCCGGCCGCGCTGCTGCGCCTCGCGGGTCCCCTGGCTCCACGGAGGGGAGGAGAGGGAAATCCCCCGCCCCAGGGTCCTGCGTTGTGGGGATTATGTGGCATCTCGCTGCCCCACCTGGACACCCTGCAGGTACCAGGTTCGCGCCTCAACGTGCCCTTTCAGAGGGGCAGGGGCTGGATGGTGGAACAGACGCTCGTGTACCCCCCCACCCCACCCCGCCTCTTGGCCTGGTGCCCTCTGGTGCTACACCCGCAGCCTGGAGCTGGGAGCCACCTCTGCTTCCCGGGAGTGACCTCTGTGCTTGCGGCTGAGTGGGGAGCAGCTGCAGGCAGGGCGGCCGTGCTGCTCCAGGATCTCTTGTTCCCCGAGGGGCGGGCAGCCCTGGACGGGCCCGGGTATGGGGGCAGGAGGTGGGGGCAGCCGGGGCGGTCGGGGCGGTGGACGGCGTCGTGGCCCCAGGCCCGCGTGCGGCCGTCAGTTGACGCCCCTGTCTTGTGAGGCTTTGCTGAGTGGGCAGAATCGCGGTGGGTGGAGCTGGGAGGGACCTTGACCGGACGTTTAGGTGTGGAAGATGACAGTTCTTGGTACGTGGGCAGCCGTCCTCTCTCCCGCACCCACGGCAGACGTGGCTAATTGACGGCTGCGCTCAGAATCCTCACGCCAGGCAGTCCAGCCCTTCTGAAGGTCGGAGGTCATCCCTGCCAGCACGGTGGGAGAGTGGACCCCGCGGGCAGCGTGCCTGAGAGCCGGGCCCCCGTGCCAGCAAGGCAGCGCCCGGGTCTCAGAGCCAGGCAGTGGCCCAGGCGGGACTAGAGCTCACATCTCGTACGCTGCCTACTGCCCTGTTCCTGTTCTCGGCCCCTTCAGACCTGCACCAGATTCTGGGGACCCTAACTGTGAATAGGGGGGTGCTGGCTGGCTTCCTTAAAGTGCTGTCCAGATACAGCCCTGCCCCTGGGACAGGCAGGGTTTGGCGTATAAAACCTCGGGTGAGGCCTACTCGGGGAAGGGCTTCCAAATCCCCAGTCGCTTTTTTTTCTTTTTTTTCCCCCAATTATTCCACATAAATGTATTGAATGTCAGGAACTACGTGAAGCATTGAATACCAAGATAAGTAAGACGTGGTTCCAGCCATTTAGGGAACTTAGTCTACAAGTTTAACATTTATATTAGCAGATATTCTGCTCACTTCAAGAAGGTCTTGTCTTGGTTTTTTTAAAAAAGAAATAGAAACGATGTCATTCTTTTTCTGATTGTAACGTTGCCGTGCGCAGTCGCTTTTTTTATGCCCGGCCCTGCGTTGGCACGTGTCTGGGCCTCAGGGCGACCTGTTCGCTTTAAGCTTTCTGCTGTGGCGTCTCTGCCCCTGAGTTATGGATCTTCACCAGGCTGTCCCCAGAGCCCTGGGTGCAGGGGGACAGCGCACAAGACCCCCTGTGGGGTCTCCCAGTCCGGGAGGGTGGATTATTGCTCGGAGATTGCCTGGGGCTCTCTAACTGGGGCCTCTTTCCATCTTAAAGGAAACAAAATATTGGAGGATCTGAAAGTGGGGGGCGGATAGTGGTGTATTATTGTTTTAAAATATGTACCTATCCTTCCTTGTTAAAACGTCAAGAGTCATATATCCCTGTAAAAAACGTTAACGCAACAAGGCAGACCGGTATCGAGTAACCGTGTCCCACCGTGGGCTGTCCATCTCCTTAGAGGGAATCACGGTTTTTTTCAACACGTGTACAGGTCAGTGTGTCACACCTACGTGATTCCCGGTTACGGTGATGGAATTGTACTCGACTTGTTTTACAACTTGTTTTCTTTTCCCCTCACTTTTATCCGGGACCGCTTTCCATGTCAGGTGTGTTCCGCACTGTATTCCACGGTGTGGAGGCACCACAGCGTCCAGCCGACTCCGCTAGCAAGTGTTTCGGGTGCGTCCCATCTCTCAGTCCTACAAACAAGACTGCAGAGACTGTCCCCTGTCCTCCGCGCCGCACCCCCCGAGCTGCTGGCAGGGGTCTTTCTCACCATGATGCCACAGAGCAGGCATGGCTGAGTGACATGTGCATTTACAGATTGTGGAAGCTGCTGCCACATTGCCTGGCCACAGGCTGCACCAGTTTACCGTGGCTGGGTGGGAAGGCTCCAGGAGGGGGAGGTGGGGTGGCCTTGAGTGACTGCTCTGTCATCGAGGGGTTTCTCCCTGCAGTAGGCCGGTAACAGCCCCCCAAAGCATCCCCGTGCTGATTATTCCTGGAGCCTGTGGATGTGTGACCGTCTGTGGCAAAGGGGACTTGGCAGATAAGATTACACTGGGATCTTGAGATGAAGAGATTCTGCAGGATTATCTGGGTAGGGGGCCCAGTATCGTCACAGGGGTCCTTAGTAGCGGGTGGCAGGAGGTCAGAGTCAGAGCTGTGATGATGGAAGTGGAGGTTGCGGTGATGTGGCCACGAGCCAAGGGATGCAGGCGCCTCCAGACTCTGGAGGAGGCCAGGAAACAGGTTCTCCTCTGGAGCCTCCAGAGGGAACCAGCCCTGCGACACCTTGATTTCGGCCCATAAGACAGGCTCGTTTTGGACTTCTGACCCCCAGATCTATAAGGTAATAAATGCATGGTGTCCTAAGCCACTGTGTATGTGGTGAATTGCTACAGCTCCGTAGGAAATCCATAGGCTCCCGGCTGTAGCCGAGGGTGGGGTATATCCCCGGTGTCCCCCTTCTGGAGCGGGCATGCCTGTCCCCTTCTCGCTCCCACCAGGCGGCCTGCTCTGCAGCCGTGCTTCCAGGTCCTGCAGATTTGGGCTCTCTGCGGCTTCCTGCCTCCGGGGGAGGGCCGGCCATGTGCCAGGACAGGCCTTCTGGTGGGCGACAGCCATCTGTTCCGGCTCTGCCCTCCCAACATTAAAAAAAAAAAAAAAAAAAGGAACAGGAGAGACTGGGGGAGTGGGGTGCTAGGTCCTGAGAAATGCCTGCATTGGGGACCAGCCCGAGGGCTCCCTGGGGGTGAGAGGCTGCTGCCTCTGGGGCCATGTGTGCCCCAAACTTGGGCTCCGTCCCGGAGATCCAGGAACCCTTGGCCTTGGGCCTGTGTCTCGCGTCTGTAAGGTGCTTCCCGGGGCCTGGCAGGTGTCGGCTTGGGGTGCCAGCTTCTGCCCACACCTCTGTCACCTCCGGTCTGCACGCGTGGGCTTGGGGATTCGGGCTGTCAGATGGGATTAGGATCGTTGCCCGCCTTGCTCTGTGCCACTTGTCAGACAGAATGCACGGGGCCTCTTACTCACTTGCAGGCAGCTTTCCCACCTGGCATCAGAAGGGCACCTGGGGTGACATGCCCTGGCCCTGGCCTGGGGTTCTGGGGCAGTTGAACCTACCTTCCACTGAACTCACCCCTTCACAAGAGAAGCTGTCGTCTCTCACACGGCCCTGGAGAAAGGGGTTCCCAAATGGTCTTGGTGAGCTGTCCCCAGGCTTGGTGACAGTAGGGATTTTTTCCTCTAAATCTAAACCCAAACCCTCCTGTTATGGCTGGAGCCAGTTTCTTTCCCATCTTTGAGGGAAATGGTAAATGATTCCACTGTTAGTAGTGCTGTGGCCTCAGGCACGGTGCATAAACTCCCTGGGCCTTCACTTCCAACTCTGTAAAATGGGTTGAAGAGAGCGTGTGCCTGGCAGGGTCATTGTGAAGAGTGACACATCACCAGGAAAGACGGGACACCAGGCTGCCTTTGTTAGAGCAGGCGGGGGTGGGGGATATAGGGAAGACTCCCCTGCCCTTGACTCCTGGGCAGCCGTGGAGCCTCAGTCTCCCCACCTGAGCGAAGGGGCTCCCTAGGTGCGGGGACTGCCATATCCACACTGGTCAGATCTGAGGAGTTTAATTTGCGGTTTTTTTTTCTTTTTTCTTTTTTTTTTGGCTGTGTCGGGTCTTAGTTGCGGCACGCGGGATCTTCATTGAGGCACGCGGGATCTTTCTTTGTGGCATGAGGCCTTCTCTCTAGTTGTGGTGTGCAGGTTTTCTCTTTTCTAGCTGTGGTGCGTGGGCTCCAGGGCGTGTGAGCTCTGTAGTTGTGGTGTGCGGGCTCCAGAATGTGTGGGCTCTGTAGCTGGCGGCACTCGGGCTCTAGCTGTCCCGCGGCATGTGAGGTCTTAGTTCCCTGACCAGGGATCGAACCTGCGTCCCCTGCATTGGAAGGAGGATTCTTTACCCGTGGACCACCAGGGAAGCCCCTGATTTGAGTTTAAACTGAGGCGTTTCATCAGATGGAAGTTCAGTCCAGCCTGTGGTAGGTTACATGTTTGTTCCACATTCCCCGTGCCCTTGGCCATGTGACTGTGGTCCCTTCCCACTGGAGGCTCGGCCACGGGCTTTGTTTGGTCCGTGGGACCGGCCTGGAGTGACGGAGGGTCCACCCCAGGCTGAGGCCCTGGGACGCTCGGTGTGTTTCTGCTCACCCGCCTTGTAATTCTGCCGTCGCCATGACAACACACCCTGGGAACCCCCATCCCTGGGGGTGAGGGACACTTGGGAAGACCTGATGCAGGAGTAAGAATAAGTGATTATTTTAAGCCACCTACTTTGGGGGGGCGGGGTTGTTAAACAGCGATGTTTGGCATCACTGACTGCTACAGCCTTCAGTGGGTGGTTCTGGAGGGAAGAAAGGAGTGTCTTCACTGTGCCACACACCATGGGCTCTGGGCCACACTGGACCTATTGGTCCTTTTTGGAAACACTCCTGGTCCTTTATAGGAGTGTCCTGGGGCTGCTGTATCAAAGTGCCTCAAACTGGGTGGCCTAAAACCACAGAAATGTTCTCTCCCAGTCCTGGAGCCGGAAGTCCAAAGTCAGGGTGTTGTAGGGTTGCAATCCCTCTGGAGGCTCTAGGGGAGGGTCCTTCCTGCCTCTTCCAGCTCCTGGGGGCTCCAGGTGTCCTTGGCTGGTGTCTGCATCCCTCCAATCCCTGCCTCAGTGTCTGTCCTTCCTTCTTATAAAGACACGTCATTGGATTTAGGGACACCTTCATCCAGTGTGACCTTATCCTAATTACATCTACCAAGACCCCATTGCAAATAAGGTCACACTCTGAGGTTCCAAGTGGATGTGAACTTGGGGGGGTCTGTGCTCTGCACAGCTGCACCACGGCCGCTGCTCCCGTGGTCATGAATGCCTTTCTTCCTCCTGCTTCACCTTGACCTCCTGCCTCTGGCGTTGGGCCTGCCCTCTAGAGGGCTTGGAGCAGAACTTACTACTCTCCTGGGTAGCCCCTCCCCCACCCCCAGTAGCTGTGTCTTTGGGTCTCAGGGTCTTATGTGCTCGTGGGTCGTGTGCCCCAAGCTCAGAGGCGCTGCTTTTGCTTTCCCAACTTTTTCTAACCATGAACATCTTCCGTGAGAGGCTACCTTATCCTCATCTAAGGTGTGTCCGTGTGTGTGTGTGTGTGTGTGTGTGTGTGTGGACTTTGCAGATGGTTTGGCGGAATGGAAGGGGGTTTCTTTCGTCGCTGTTTGCCGACCAGGCTGTTTGCACAGTGCCCAGCCTCTGCTCCAGCAGGAGCTTCAGGCTTTGTCTGCTGTCAGCTTCCCCCATCCCCGCCGCCACCTCAGACTCTGCCCCGGCCTCCCTTTGCCTCTCCCAAGACCTGTTAGTGGGCTCTGCCAGGTGGGGGGTCATCTTCTCCCAGCCTGTCTGGTACCCGGAGAAGTCATACCACGTGAGCATGGAAGTTACGGATTTGATCGTAACGGCAGTGAGTCAGGAGGGACAAACGGAGGGAGGAACAGAACAAGATCGGAAATGGGAACATCTCACGCGTAAGCACCTCTCTGAACTTAGTTTCCATTGTTAAAAGACCTATATGTTTTGCATAATGGAGCCCCTAAATGTATATATTTTAGGGGATTTTGGAGAGTCATCTTGACCACTTGAGGTTTTCTCCAAACCTAAAGTCTGTGTAAAACGTGACTTGGCTCTATTAACCAGGAGTCTGCTGCAAGCAATAGAATCGTAGCTCAAATTAGCTGAAGCAGAAGGAGACTGTAGGGGACTTCCCTGGTGGCGCAGTGGTTAAGAATCTGCCTGCCAATGCAGTGGACATGGGTTCAAGCCCTGATCCGGAAAGATCCCACATGCCGTGGAGCAACTAAGCCCGTGTGCCACAACTACTGAGCCTGTACTCTAGAGCCCGTGGGCCACAACTACTGAAGCCCATGCGCCTAGAGCCCGTGCTCCACACAAGAGAAGCCACTGCAGTGAGAAGCCCACATACTGCAACAAAGAATAGCCCCCGCTGGCCACAACTAGAGAAAGCCCGCGCGCAGCAACGAAGACCCAATGCAGCCATAAATAAATAAATAAATAGATAGATAGATAGATAGATAAAATTTGTATTAAAAAAAAAGAAAGAAAGGGACCGTATTGGCTCCCATTTCCTGTGTTGGCTTCAGGCAGAGCTGGATTCAGGAGTTCAGATAATGTCGGGGCTCTGTGTCTCTTGGTTCTGCTTTCCTCTGTGTGATAATTTCATTCTCCAGCAGGTTTTCTGTGTGTGGTGGGAAAGGCCACCAGGTCTGCGTTCACATAACCCTTAGAGTTCTCGATCCCGGTGGGAAAGAGAGACCGTTTTCTCCCAGGGTCCATACAGTGATGACCTGGAATGGCTTGGATTGGCTCTGCTGGACTCACCTGCCTACTTACTACCCACAAGGGATGGAATTTCCTGATTGGCCAGGCTGGGTCATGTGCCCACCTCAAATGTGACAGTGGTCAGAGAATGGACATCCTGATACCCCACCAGGACGTGTAGTGGGGGAGAGATGGTCCCTAATGGGGGGCGCTGGGCAAACAAACCATCCAGCTTCAGCAGGGAGCAGTACCGGTTCATGTTGTCATGTCCACGTGGAAAGTAGCAGTGCCTCAGCCACTCTTCTTTCTACGGAGACATATTCACATGCCATAAAAATCCCCCTTTTAAGGTGCACAACTCAGTGGTCTCCAGTGTGTTCAGAGTTGTACAACCGTCACTGCTGCTTTCAGAACGTTTCCATCGTCCCAAAAGAAACCTGCACCCCTGTGCCAGCCTCTCCCCCAGTCCCTGGCAGCCGCAAATCTACAATCTGTCTGTGGATTTGCCTATCCTGGCCACTTCATATAAGTGGAACCGTGCAATGTGTGGAATACGTGGTCTTGCATTTCTGGCTTCTTCGTTCAGTGCAGTGCTGTCAGCGTTCACCCCTTTTGTCGTCTGTGTCTGAGCTTCCTTCTTTCTACGGCTGAGTAACATTCATGGTACAGATGGACCCCATTTTGTCGATCCACTCACAAGTTGAGGGACATTTGGGTTGTTTCTACTTTTGTCTATTACGAATAGTGCTGCTGTGAACGTTTGTGCACAAATTTTGGGGTGGATGTCTGTTTCCAGTTCTCGTGGGTGGATACCTGGGAGAGGAGTTGCTGGGTCGTATGGCCATTCCAGGTTGAACTTTCTGAGGAGCTGCCCCACTCCTCCGCACGGTCTGCCTCTTCCGCGTTCCCGTCAGCACCGCACAAGGGTTCCCACGCCTCTGCGTCCTCGCTGACACTTGTCACCGTGCGTCTCTGGCTCTAGCCGCGACCCTGGGTGTGGAGCGGATCTCCTTCTGATTTCGAGCATCTTTCCCTGCGCTTGTTGGCCATCTGTGTGTCTTCCTGGCAGAACCGTCAGCAGCTTGGATTTTTAATAAATATTTGTGTCGTCTTCCCTGTGGGCTGTGTTTGCTAGTTGGAGGCACCCACCCCATGGGGCTGAGCTGCCCTGTGCTCTGGCGGGGCCTCTGCGGGGTGGTGCTCGGGAGAGCTCTGGGCTGGGTTCGGCCGGCACTGAGGGAGGG
Source organism: Phocoena phocoena (assembly GCF_963924675.1). Classification (NCBI taxonomy): domain Eukaryota; kingdom Metazoa; phylum Chordata; class Mammalia; order Artiodactyla; family Phocoenidae; genus Phocoena; species Phocoena phocoena. The sequence goes on from NC_089238.1 coordinate 57,707,546, forward strand.
ACCCCTTCCCCGGCAGCCTGCTCTGCACTGACCCGCCTGACCCGGAGCCCTCGGCCGGCAGTGCTGTCCTGGGAGAGCAGCAGGGCCACCCTGGGGACAGACCTGACTCTTCTGCAGTTGTCACCAGGGAGACCAGGTCCCTCCTGCCCCAAAGCCCTGGTGAGCTCATCTTCTAGAGGAAGCAGGGCCCTACCCCCACCCCTGCCCAGCTTGGATCCCTCGGGGACTGAATGAAGCTGCTTAAGACCCTGCCCCCTCCCTGAACCTGAGGTGCCGCCAAGCTCCTGGGACCTCGCAGGAGCATCAGGGACGCTGGAAGGTGTTTGTCGCTTGGCCTCTTTGGCTCCCACACCCTCTCCCTTGAGCCCCCATCCCTGCCCTGGGCTCCTAGGATGCGGGAAGGGGAGGTGGAGGCAGTAGAGCCCCAGCTCTGCGTCTCAGGCCTCAGTGCCACACCCCGACGCCAGGAACTGGTGAGAGGCCACGTATATGGAAAGTGTAGCACAGTACTTATTGTGGGGGGGCTTGCGCTGGGGTGAACAGTGCCCCCCCCCCCCCCAGAATCCATGTCCACCCAGAACCTCAGACGTGAGCTTGTCTGGAAATAGGGTCTTTGCAGGTGTAGTTTAAGATAAGGTCACACTGGGTGGGCCCTAAATCCAATGGCACGTGTCCTTATAGGAGGCCATGTGAGGCCAGAGGCTGAGATGGAGGGACACAGCCACAAACCAAGTGTCACCTGGACCCCCAGGAGCTGGAGGGGCAGGAAGGACCCTTGCCCAGAGCCTCTGGAGGGAGGGTGGCCTTGTGACCCCTGGGTTTCAGATTCTGGCCTCCAGACTGTGAGAGAGTAAATCCTATTGTTTTGACTCACCCGGCGTGTGCCTCAACTCAGGACTCTGTACCTGCCCATACCACCTGTGTGTCGCCTCCTCGGCTGTAAGAGGAGCTCTCACACCTTCACGGGGACCCAGGGGCTGCCCGGCAGCCTTTCCCTTTTGACTTGGGCACATCCATCACTTCCTCTCCATTTGGAAAACTGCCTTGAGTCGGAATTTTCCTGAGGAAATGAGGAAACTTAAGCAAAACAAGGCTTCGTCCCCTCCCCGTCCTACCGCTGCTGTCCAGCCTGACTGTGCAGGGCTGGCTCTCTGCAGAGGCAGGTCCCCTCCTTCCTGGGTGCACAGCTGGGGGTGTCTCTGGGCTCCCCCTGCAACGGGGTGGCCGCAAGCCAGGCGGGAGCCGGAGAGCAGGTGCAAATGACCCTCCGCTCCGGGCGCTTGGTTCCTTCCCTGTCACTCGGCTTCACCACGGTGTGGCCCAGAGCCGGTGCTGACCTGAACTCTGACCCACCCCTCCCCCAAGGTTACTTTTGAAGAGAATTCCAGGCATCATACCCTTTCATCTATGAAAATTAAAATAATTTTAAAAAACATAACCTCAATATCATCCCCCCCCCCCAAATAACGCCAATATCTAATATTAAAATCCAGCTGCGGTTCTCATTCTTCTGGCTGCCTCATTCTTAATTAGTTTATTTATTTAAAGCAGGACTGAAATAATACCATACACTGTAATTGGCTGATATGTCCCTGGTCTCTTAAGCTGGGTGCCCTCGCTGCCTTTTCTTTTTAGATTTTTAATTTTTATTGGAGTATAGTTGATTTCTTAGTCCTCGCTGCATTTTTTCCCTTGCCGTTTGTTTGTTGAGAAAACCAAGTTGCTTTTCCTGTAGAATTTCCCACAGTCCGGGCTTTACTGAGCGCCTCTGGGGGTGGGCTTAATAGGTCTCTCTGTCCCGAGGATTTCTGAAACCGGTAGTTAGACCAAGGGGTGTGATCTGGTTCTGCTTGCTTGTTCGTGTAAGAATATCTGCTGGGTGCTCTGAGCAGCTCTGAAGATAGCAGGACTTAAAGGCCGTCCTGCCTCTGGGTGAGGTCACTGGTCAGTTGTGGCCATTGCCGGGTCATGTTTCAGGAACACCTGGTTTGGGCTTTAAATGAACAAGATGTAAGCGTGGGTTGCATCCAAGCTGTTACCCATCGTTGGGCCTGTTTGTTACAGCACTTAGCCCAGCCTGACTGATACATTGACCGCTGAGCTGATGCCTCTCCTGCTGCAGCATGTGTGTGGGGGAGGGTGGTTCCGGCCCTGCGCAGGCAGCTGGCTGGACCCCAGAGCCCCAGGCAAAGAGGGCCCCTCCCCGTGTGGCTCATCTCCAGGCAAGCCTGGTGCTGGTCCCTCTGCAGCCCTGCAGCCCTGCGCGTGGGTGAAGTGGTGATTGCCTGGCTTCCGCCTGCCCGGAGAGGCAGCTGCTGGGAGGAGGGAGGTGGGGCTCTGCGCCCCCAGACTCTGAGACAAGACTCTCCTCCCGCTGCGGCGTGGGGGAGCCTTCCCTCACTCTTCCCTCACTCTTCCCTCAGCCACTCGTGATGTTACAATACACTTTCTTCTTCTTTTTACTCAAGTAAAGAGTCAGATCGAAACGCCGCCTCTAAGCCCCACCGCCCACGGGGGCCACTGCCCAGGGTCTTTCTTCCTGTTCACACAATGCACGTGCGTGCGTAGAGGAGGCATGTCATGTCGCTTCTGTAGTTCCAGAGTCACTCTTTATTCACAGACCCTTTTTGAACACTTCTGTGTGATACACACACCCGCTAGAGGTACTTCTTCTCCGGAGCAAGCTGCCTTCTAGGGTGTTCTTCATGTGAGGCTTTAAAATCACATGTGGATAGTGTCCTTTCTTTACAAAGAAAAGAAGACGAAAAGTATACATTCATGCACGTATACTGAGAGTATACATTTAGAGGCTTGGTTCTTGGCCGTGTGGCTCGATGCCTCTAACTTTGACAAGCCCCTTACCGCCCCTGGGACTCCCCTGAGACGGCGGTGGGGCTGAGATCTGCCGGCTGACGGCTCAGAGCAGGCCGTGCAGAGCAGGGTCCCCATCCTCCCGGCACGGGTAGGGACCCAGGAAGCCCAGAGGGAGGACTCAAGTCTGTAGCCACAAGCCCCCTTGAGTTGGCCACCCGTCCCCTCCCGGGACTCGAGGCTGTGATGCTGGCACCAGCTCCCCAGTGAGGCTTTGATGTGAGGTCTGTGGGGCCTGCCCTTCTCAGAGGGAATCGCGGGGAGTGGAGGGAGCTGGCAGTCGGGTCCAAGCCCTGGCGGGGTTCTCTGTAACCTCAGGCTTGCTTGTCAGACGGCCCCCCTGATACCCACAGAGGTCCTGCTCGACCAGCTGGGAGGCTAGTCTCGTGGGACCAAGTGTGGTGGCCAGTGTTGCCTGCATGGAGACTGACCCAGCTCCATGGGAGGTCTCCACCAGTGCAGAGAGGGGATATCAGGGCGGGGGCACAGGACCCCCGCCTCTGGGACCGTGCACAGCGGCCTGTCCCTAGTGCCTCGTGTTGGGTCATCTCTGCAGTGGACAGAGGGGCCCATCACAGCCTGCTCTCTCTGTCCCAGTGCTTCCAAGCCTCGGGATAAAGTCCAGATCCCCAGCGGGATGGCAGCCCTCCTTGTATTCTGGCCCTGTGACCCGCCACCCCGACTGCAGTCCTGCGCTGCAGCCCCACCACCCTCTGGGCAGCCTTCCTCTTTGCACACGCTGTTCCTTCTGCTTGGAATGCCTTAGCTCCATCCACCCAGCCACCTCCTATGCATCCCTCAAGACCCAGTTCAGACGCACCTTTCTGAACTCATCCCCAGCTCTGAGAGGAGTTTTTATCTATTTGTTGGAATTGTGAGTTCCCTGAAGTTATGACCGTATCCTTCTCAGTACCCAGTAGGTACAGGAGCGAGGAGGGGAAGGAGGGGATCTCTTTAATAAAGAGGAACGCGTCAGAGTAATACATGTTGGGGCTGTAGGGTCGGACCAGCCGTGGTAGTCCGACCTCATGTGAGCCTTCACTCTGAGCTTGTTTCCCCATCTGTACGTCAGGCGTGATGATAGACCCACTCCTGGGGCAGCTGGGATGGACCGGGAGGATGCCTGTGGAATGCTCAGCACATCCTTGCCCCCAGGAAGCCCTCAGGGATTGCATTTCTACCTTGAGATCCTCGGGGCAGTTGGAACTCACAACAAGCTCGCTGAACACTAACTCAGGAATCAGAGAAATTCTCCTGCCAGGCTCTGGTCCTCTCACCGCCCACAGACACTGTTCCTCAGGTCCTGGTCACTGCCCCGCCCTCTCCTTGTGGAAGGGTGACCACACGCGTGGACTGGTCACCTGGGATGTTCCAGCAAGGATTTCAGATAAATCCCTGCCCTGGTTTGGCTCCAGGAAGACACTGTCGCTGCAGGCGAGCTGTTCTTTGTTGCCGAGCACCCAAAGGGCGTGGCGAGCGGGTTCCTGTCTCCCACCTTGGACAAAGGCTATGTGCCACCAGTTTGCCTCGGGGGTCAGAGGGGTGGCGCCTTGGGGCTAGATAGGGCTCGTGGCCCCGTATCTCTGGCCTCGTTGTGGCCCTGCTCTTTCTTCTTCAAAGTCTCACTATTCTGTTCGAGGCAGGAGGTGGGGACCCCCATCGCAACATCCCCTGCCCATCACATCCCTGCCGGGCACGTGAGCTTCGACACAAACCCATCACGCACAGGTGCAGACCTGGCCTCAGGCCGACCAGCCACCTTGGCAATGTTGCCTCTCCTTGCTGCGCTAGTTTCTCTGTCTGTAGGACAGGAATCATTTGCTATTTTTGTTTTGATTTTCATTGCCCATTTCTCTTCAACAGTCATAACAATTCCCAGGGGTGATAGTCAAAATACTTGTCAACCAGTCAGCACAGCACCAGCCAGCATCCCTACAGCTGCATGGAGAACCAGGCACCTGTCCCTGTCCACGCTCCTACTCGGCCCGCCTCTGAGGCAGTTCTGGGTTGAATGAGGAGGGAGTACGCTGGCCCAAGCACACCTGGAATCTCGGCTGCTCTGCTGCCGTCACTGCCCCCCACGCGTTCCCTTCTCCCACCGCTTGGCCAATCTCTGCAAGTTGACTTGAGTAGGGCCCGCCAAGGTCGGGGTGTCACCCATGACAGTGGAGCCTGGATAGTGGGTCTCTCCAGGGTTGCCAGCAATACCGAGTTAACCTGTCAGGGTGCCCTGACTGTGAACTTGCTTCCCCGAGCTGGTCAGCTGAGCTGGGCACAGCCGGGTGCCCTGGGGTCTCTATGCCCCGTCCTCACAGGCCCTCAGGGTAGCACGGGAGCCCGTGCGCCTGTTTCACAGCTGAGGAAGCCGAGCACCTTCCGTGCCTTGTGCCTCTCTCCCCACTCCTGGCATCTTTGTCCTCCTCTTTGCCTGGTGTCTTAGCTCAGAATGCGTGACAGAATCTCACAGACTGAGGGTTTACACAAGACGCAGTTTCTCCCAGTTCTGGAGTCTGCAGAGTGCAAGGTGAAGGTGCCTGTGGGGTTGGCTCTGAGCCTCTCTCCTTGGGGCAGGCGGTACCGTCCCACTGTGTCCTTACGTGGCCCGCCCTCCACGCATGCAGAGAGCTGTCTCTCTTCTCCGTCTCATAAGGACACCAGTCCTATTGGATTGGGGCCCCACCCTTATGACCTCATTTATCCTTAGGTACCTCCTATAAGTCCTGTTTCCAAATATAGTCACATTTAAATTTCAAGGGATACAAAGTTCCGTCCATGGCACCTGGTGTGTTAGGAAGGAGGCCAGATTGACAAGACCCCAAATAACAGTAATTTAAGGTCTAATACAGGCTGCAACTTGGATGAACCCCGAGGACATGGTGCTGAGTGACAGAAGCCAGACACGAAAGGACAAATCCTGTCTGACTCCATTCATGTGAAATACCTAGAAGAGGCGAATTCATAGAGACAGAAAGGAACGTAGAGGTTCCCAGGGGCCGTGCAGCAGGGTGGGCAGGGACCGCCTGTTACTGGTATAGGGTTTCTGTGTGGGGCGGTGAAAAGGGGTTTGAAGTAGATCGTGGTGGCAGTCGCACGACACTGCGGACGACACCACCGCCGCTGAGCCGCCCACTCCAGATGGTTGACGTAGCAGGTGTTATGTATAGTTTGCTACGATAAAGAAGCTCACAGCAGCGCAAAGGAGATGCTTATTTCTTCCGAGATCAGACGAGATCGGGCGCGTTCAGGGTGGTATCGCCATAGACGAGATGCTTATTTCTTACGTGTAACATCCATGCTGTCCCCTCCAAGGAGCACGTGGTACTGTGCTCACACCCCATTGGCTAGAATGTAGTCACATGACCACCCAGCTGCAAGGGAGGCTGGGAAATGTAGTCCTTATTCCAGGTGGCCATGCACTGCTACAGGGGAGTGGGGCCAGTGGTTACTGGAAGGGCAACAGCTGTTCCTGCCATACCTGGCCACAGAATGGCCATTCTTGATGACCTAGGTGAGCCCTGGGGGCCAGGGTCCTGCGGCGTGGCCTGTGCTGCCCTGTCTTGGGGCTGTGGGACCTGGCTTTGTCCACCCCACCTGCCCTAGACCCCTCACTCTTTGGGTGCAGGGTGCTGCCCGTTTGTTGACTGGTGTCTCCGGGGTCAGATGAGAACCTGGCACGTTGGAGACGCTCAGCAAATACTTTACGAATGAGTGAGAGCAGGTGAAAGTCCGTTCCTGGGGTCATAGCCGTTCAATAGCCGAGCCAGGATGTGAACCCTCAGTGCAGCATCCGGGTGGAGACTTCTGTGTTTGCCTTTTGGGAAGAGCATTAGGACAAGGCTTCCATCTCTATGTCTCCCTCTCTCCACCTGTGGACTCTGACACAGACCCAGGGCATAACGGGCAAGGGAGGACAGAGAGAACGAAGACTTGCAGCTGACCCCACGTGTGGGCAGCCGTGGCTGGGAGGTGGCGTGCAGGGCTGTGCTTCCGCCCTGGGAAAGCTGAACAAGCAGCCGGCCTTCCCGACTGTCTTCCTTCTCAGGCCCTCCGCGTGGGGCCTGCTGGCGGGGTTTATGTGAGGGGGTCTGAACCCCAGCCTGGTGGACACGGGGCAGGCGGGCAGCTGGGAGCCGGGCTGGGTGAGGGTCTGGAGCAACAGCGTCTGCCCCCTCAGCCCGGCTCCTGCCTTTCCGACTGAATGCGCCCTTGTTAGCTGTTCCTGGCAGGAGGCTTGACTGCGGAATAATTACGTGAAGTGGCTGAACAAGGGCACGATCACCGGCAGGGTGCCACCGTGTCTGCAACCTCGGTCAGCACTGGTGCTGGCCGAGACTCCCGGCCAGTCAGGGGGCCCCAGCCCAGGCCGGAGACAGCCCGCCCCGCGTCTGGGGATTGGCGCTGGTTTGCGGGGCCCCCAGGCCCCGTCCTTCCCCTTCCCCCTGCCCCTCCCCTTCCCCTCCCCTTCCCCTCCCCCAACACCCCTCCTCCCTTCCCCCAGCCCCTCCTCCTCCCCTCCCCAGCCCCTCCTCCTCCCCTTCCCCAGCCCCTCCTCCTCTCCTTCACCAGCCCCTCCTCCTCCTCCCCCTCCCCCAGCCCTCCTCCTCCCGCCAGCCCCTCCTCCTCCCCTTCCCCAGCCCCTCCTCCTCCCCTTCCCCAGCCCCTCCTCCTCCCCCTCTTCTAGCTCCTCCTCCCCCCTCCCCCAACCCCTCCTCCTCCCCCCTCCCCCAGCCCCTCCTCCTCCCCAAGCCCCTCCTCCCTGGGTCCCATCTGGTCCCAAAGGTGGCAGCCCCATCCAGCTCTCCAAGGTCTCTTCTCTTGACACCCCCTTCCCCATGCTGCAGCCACACTGGCCCCTGCAGCCAGACTCTCGGGTTCTGTGCCTCTATCTGCAGGGCCCCTGCCTGCTGTTCTTTACCTGAGCCCCAGCGCCCCTTTTCCAGAGCCTTCTGAACCCTCTCCAGGCCGAATGAGGTGCCCCCTCTCAGAGTCGCCACTGCCCGTCCGTCCTGGTGTGTGAATGGCCTTGGGTGGGGATCAAGTCTTGGGGTCTTGGGTAGGACAGGGTCCCCCATACTTCACGCTATAGGGGGTCAGCCAGGCTGGCCTGGTGAGAGGTCACAGGTGTGCCGTGGCCCCTGTGGAGGAGAGGCCTTCCCGAGACCCCCAGGGGTGTGTGGGCGCCCAGGCCCCAGTCCTGCACTCACTGCTCTGAGACACGGGGCAAGTGCCCGCACATCTCTGAGCCTCGGTTTCCCCGTCTGTGGAGTGAAGCTGCCACAGGACCCGTAGAGAGGCAGTGGTAGGGACCGAGGGGGTGGTGCCACATTGCTAGTCGAGCCCTCAGCTCCCAGGAGGTGGGGGCTGAGTTGTTAGTGTTTCCCAGGAGAACTTTCTAGACCAGCGAGTTCCCTCCTAGAAGGGCTCTCCCTGGAGCCTGATGCGGGGGACTGAGCCTTTCCCCAGAGCAGACCTGGGCGCCTTCTCGGGTGGATGGAGGTCTTCAGGGTCGGTAGTTAAGGGGCCCCGGGAGTCGTTCCCAGGACTCTGCTCTGGAGGTGGCTGGATGACTGTCCACTCACCCGCCCCCGTGCTCCCTGCAGAACTGGCCCCTCGGCCCTGCACTTGTCCTCCTGTTTCCCTGCAGCCCTCAGTCTCCCTGGGTCCTGGAGGGGAGACCACCAGCTCCCAGGAGGGTCTCCATGCCCCCTGCAGTCACCTCTTCCTGGATACGCCCATGATCACATGTTAGGTCACCTCTCTGAGCCTCTCTGTCCTTGCCCACAAGATGGGACGGCGGGACCCCCCCATGGGGCATCCTGGGCACTCAGTGGCGAGTCCTCATAAAGCTGGAGGGAGACATCTGGTCTGGAGTCGCCCGGCTGGATGTCAGCTTTGGGGGAATCCCACGTCCTCCTTGGACAGACCCGATGGATCTCCTGGAACTCACTGTAGTTTCTCTGAGCCTAGTTTTCCCATCTGTCGAATGGGATAATAATAGTACCTGCCTTTCAGAGCTTAGAACAGTGCCGGGCACGGAGCGGACTGACAAAAATGCTGTCTCATCCCCCCGGCCCCCATCAACACAACGGCTCAGAGTGCGGTGGGATGGGGACAGTTACATCTGCGTTGCGCTGGCTTCTAGAGGAGATACGCGTTTCCCCATTTCCCCATGTGTGAACGTAGGCTTCTGGCCCCCGAGGCGGCAGAGCCTGGGCTTTGCTGCCAGGGGAGCCTCACATGGTTCATCATGTGTGGAGGTTTCAGATGCCTAAATTCTGGTGGTTTTAGGCCTTGATCTGTCACGTGCCCACCAAGGAGCTGGCAGGACGTGTGACTGTCACAAACGTAACACAAATGACTTTACACCACAGAACAGTCGGTTTCTTCGTAACATCACGTCTTTAATTTTGTGTGTTTAAAACCATCCTGAAACAGGCCGTGGGCTTCCCCTGCCCACCGCTGGCCCAGAGGAGTTGCAGACGGCTACCCCGTGTCACTGGGAGGTGCCTGGCCTTGAGGTGCTCCGTCCACCTTCGAGGACCCCGGGGCCAGTGGGTTTTGTTGGCAGTGGACTCTGCATCCCCGTGAAACAGAAACCATGGGAAGAGTTAGATTTTTGCCCCACTGCCTGATTTTGCCAGGCTCGTGTCTGATTTCTGATACTGTCAGCTAACAGGCCTGGGTTAATTTTACGGCTGTTGGTGGTGGAATTGGGCACTGGCGTCTTTGGGGGTTTGTTTTAGGGCTGAGCACCTGTGGGGTGGGTACAGCAGGAGGCTCCCGGGCCTCAGACCCTCCTTTGCCGACCCCCCAGCGGCCTCTCTGTGGTCCACCTGGGGCTGGCCCAGGGTGCGCCGAGCCCACTGAGGGTTGGGCCGTGCACAGCTGTCTCCGGGGTCAAGGTCGGCTAGTGGGTGAAGAGTATTTGTACATTCAGCCCTGCCCCCAGCGTTTGCAATGAAAACATGAATTTGCTTAACATGACTGATATAGTAGGGAACAGTCCGAACATAAGACAAATCACCTGTTTTCTCACAGTTTCATCCACTAGAAGCCCTGGTGAATGCGGACATCCCGCTGAACCGAGCCACAAGGGAATGCAAACACGTAGACACCCCAAGCCCACCGTGTCGGTGCTCCCGGGTGTGAGGCCCCCGGCCCCGCTTCGGGCACACCCATCCCACCCATGCCCCGTCCACACTCCCGCGCTTGTCAAGTGCAGAGGCACTGTAGTGGGTATGTGTTGCCCACCGAACGTGGGAGACGGTGCCGTGCGTACTGCTCCCGTCTTTACGTGCTCCCTCAGCTGGGTCTGGCAGCTCTACCGTCCTCACTCTGTGGCCCCGGGCGTCTGGGTATAATTGCCCCGGTCTCACCGAGCCTGGCTGTGTCCCAGGGCCTCGTGTGGGTGACTCACCTACCCAGTAACCGTCCCACTTCACAGATGGGAGGATGGTGGGCGGTGCTCAGTGGCTGAAGCCAAGCCTGAGTCTCCTTCACCGTCTGTCCCCAGGTGTCTGGCTCGCGGCCAACACCTGAAGACACAACAAGATTGGACCAGCAGGTCCTTTCTGAGGGCCCTGGGTAGGGCTGGAGACAGGTCACTGGAGCCAGTGGTTCAGAGCTGCAGGTGCAGCAGGGTGAGACTCTGTCGCCTCTGGGGCCGCCTAGTGGACAGACGGCCGTCACTGAATAAGTGACCGCGGCGGAGGCTGGTGGCAGGCGGAGAGGGAATGCCAGACTCAAACCCCCTAAGCGAGGGCCGCCCGCCCTTGCTGTCCTCACGCTGCCTTGGTGACAGGGGTGTCATGGGCCGTGCTTCACACGTGGGGAAACTGAGACCCCGGGGGCCCTGTGATTTGTCCAGGGTCCCACCTAGTAGCCAGCATAGCTCTGTGAGGCCCAGGTCATGGCAGGGTCAGCCTTGCCCCCTGCCCGGCTCGGATGTCTGTCCCCAAGCCTCCACTGCTCAGAATTTGAGCATCTCATGAGCGGGAACCGTCCCATCTCTGCTCACCTAGCTCCCTCCTGCAAACGGTCAGCATGCAGTGGTCGTTTCTTGCAAGATAAACCTGGGAGCTGTCACCCCAAGCTCATCCCTTTGACGTGTGGGCGCGTGAGGAACCGACAGGAAGTAACGGCTCATTGCAAGTGGCTGGACTGGAACCTTCTTCCCTGGGGAGCGCTCAGGGACCCCCGCCCCGGACCCTGGGCCAGCGCTGCCTGGGACCTCCTGTCTCATCTTGGGGGCTGGTCCCCCAGGCCAGGGCCGGCAGGGGCTCTGGTGTCTCCCACCTGCCCGTCTGTGTGGAGACCCCGTTCTTCCTGTAGGCTGTGGGAATGGTGTCCCGTGAGCCCGTGGCATGGAGCCTTCACCACGCCTTCCCTTGTGGCTCTGAGGCCTGGACCCCGCCCACGGGCTGGTGGCGGCAGGGGCAGGAAGGTGGGGGTGGAGGGGAGGGGTGGGAGAGGCTCACCGAGCGGGACTCGGGGGCCCCCGCAGCTCGCTGACCTCTAAAACTGTCCCCTGCCCGAGTCCAGCTTGTGCACATGTCCCACCCAGCCGGCACCTGCCCACCACGTCCACGTTCCTCCCTTTGATGAGGCCATTTAGACAAAGCGCCTCGTCTGTTCTCCAGAATGTCCCGTCCCCAGTTGGCACGTTGGTCATCATTGGCTCCGTCCTGGGCTTTGAAGTCGGATCTAACGGTTGACCCTGACCCCAGGCAGCCTGTGCAGCGCCAGTGTCCCGACACCTGCGTGGAGAACCGGGTCCTAGTGATTGGTGGTGACAGCTGAGGATCTAGGACAAGGTACCCCCATCTCAGAGCCTCGGAGATAAAGGGGTGAGACTTTGACCCACAAAGTTCCCCTAGATCAGTGTCATCACGCCTTTCCTGTAAAGAGCAAGACAGCAAGTATCTTGGGCTCTGCCGGCCCTGTGGTCTCTGTCATAGAATCTTCTCTTTTTTGTAAAATCCTTAAAAATGCAAAACCCACTCTCAGCTCCAGGTGTCGGCCACATTTGGCGGTGGGCTGTAGGTGGCAGCCCCCTGCCCTAGGCCAGCCCCCTGACTCTGTCTGTAGGCGTCGTGCTGGACTCCAGCTCGACAGGCACTGGGCCATAAGTGGAGTTTTCGGGCTCCATCCGTCCTGCTTTGGGGGTTTCTTTTCTTTGGCTGTGCATCAGCGAGCAGAGCATGCCGGCCCCCCGTTTCCTCCGACGTTGGTTCCTTGTCCTTCCTCCGTCTGCTCCCGGCCCCTCTGCCTTCAGCGGCACCTCCTCCAGGAAGTCCTCCTGATCTCCGTCCCAGCCTCAGCACATTTGCTGCCTGAACGCTCGAGAGCTTGGCCTCAGGTGGAGCTGACCTGGCACTTGGAGCTGGCCTTGCTCTGCAGTGTGGCATTCTCCGGTGTGGAACTGACCTGGACTTGCGGTTCCACCGAGGCCCGTCCCTCATACAAGCACTTGAAGGTGGGTCCCACGCTCACACACTTTTCAGGAACACCCTTTCCGGTTCTTCTCAAATGGTGGGTGAGCACGGCTGAGCCTTAATCCCACTCGGATACACAGAGGAGGCGATACCATCTCCCGTCTGTCGTGCGAGGGTCGGGGGAGCTTGACTCCGTGCAGAGCGGCCCATCAGGCTGGCCCTGCCCGGTGTCCAGGGACAGTCAGAGGAGCGGATCAAGGCGGGTGAGGCTCCAGACAGGACGGGTCCCGTCCCCTCCCTCCCTGGCATGATGGATGCTCAGTCTCTACAGAGGTCCTTGCGTGGCTGGCGCTGAGCCCCTCGTGCCCTCAACGTTACTGACCAAGCAGCTGGACTCCAGTGCCGCCACCTGGCCCTCCTCCACAGGGAGCGCCGGCTGGGACCTGGACCTCTTCGCCGCCAGCCGGCTCCTTGCACCCGCCCAGATCTGGCCTCCAGGGAGCTCCAAACACCTTACAAACATCTCATTAATCCTCTCTGAGGTCCCGTGAGGTTAAGCTCATGCAGCCCTGCCTTCGGAGAACTGAAGGAAATTAGTAAGGACATCTCTCCCAGCCTCTCCAGCTGGACGCAGGAGTGTTGAGACGCTGCTGGCCTCTGCCATCTCGTGCCAGATGGGACAAGGGATATCTGTAGTCGAGGGAGGTCTGCTCTGGGCCCTCCCAGGGGTGCCATCGTCTGCAGCAGGGGGTGCGGGAAGCAGGAGGTGCAGGGGTGGAGTCGGCTGAAAGCCCCTGGTCTCCCCTCCGCACCTGCGGGAAACCTGGTCAGGTCAGTGGGTAGAGGATTCCTGATCCAGGAGGCCCCCCTGCAGAGTGGGGCTCAACGCCCAGAGCGGGTGTCTCGTCTCCCCAACACCTGACTCGGGAGAGGCTGAGAAAAGGAGAGACTGGTTACCTGAAGGCTAAAGCTTGCGCCCAGACTGGTGCCGTATCCGAGTGGGAAGGCGGGCACCTGAGCTGGACCGGCAGGATCTCTTCCTCCCCACCCAGCTGCTTCTCTGTCACCTGAGGCAGGTTGTTGAACCTCCCCTGTGCCTCGGCGTCCTCTTCTGTAAAGTGGGTCATCCTAGCACCAGGTGCTGGGATGGGGAAGTGCAGGGCGTTGGGCTGCTGGCACCAGCAGGCAGGATGTGTGAGAGCCACCAGCCTGGGTGGAAGGGGAGCCCAGCTGGATCAGGTAGAGGGAAAGGAACAGCAAAGGTCGTGGCAACAAGAGCCGCTAGTCCAGGGCACGGCTCTGGTGCCTGGCCCTGCGGAGGGCCTGCGTGTGTGCCCGCTCTGGATGAGGATCTTACGTGTAGGGGCTCTGGGGCTCGGACAGGCTGGAGCCACGTGCCGGCGTCCCACAGCAAGGGTCGGGCTGCATGCGGAACCCAGCCCCGCGTCCTCTGGCCCAAGCGCCCGTGTCCAGGAGGCCACGGGAGTTGTCCCTTTAGCCCATCTCAGCCCTTCCGGGGTGGAGATGTGGAGGCTTTCTGCAGCAGGTCAGGGGTGGAGCGAGGCCCATGCCATGGCCGGCAGCTGGTTCCCAGGAGCCCGAGGCCCTGAGCGAGCTCGCTGTCACCCTGCAGGGGCAGAAGGAACAACGGGACAGGGTTGTGTGGAGGGGTTTGGACGGGCACGGGTGGGTTGAGTGCTGCACCCACGGCTGCTCAGCTGCAGGGTGGCGGCCTCAGGGGGTCTGCCAGGAAGATGGCACCGCCTCTGAGTGGCCTTTGTCTCCACTGCTCCTGTCACTGAGACCCTGGCAGAAGCGAGCCCGCGTGTAGCGTCCGTGGGGTGTCGGCAGTGCAGGGCCCTCCCCGCAGGCCTGGGGGCACGGAGCACGGCCCGTGCGCTGTCCAAGGCCCCCCAGGGCCCGACCTGGCCTGATTTTGTTTATTCCATCAATCAGCGCGTGTTGCTTCTGCTGTGGGAACAGCCAAGTGCTGGGATCCGCGGGTGGACTCCGGGTGAGGGTCCGTCCTCACCCACGGCGGCCGGCCTCCCCCCCCCTCCTGTGGCTCGCGCCGGTCCGTCCTCACCCACGGCGGCCGGCCTCCCCCCCCACCCTGTGGCTCGCGCCGGTCCGTCCTCCTCTGCATCCACTCATTCATCAGGCGAGTGTCTCCTGAGCAGCCTCTGTGCCCTGGGCACCGGAGGACGGTCGCAGGACATTCTCAAGGGACTGGGATGGGGTGGGGGCAGATGGGCGTTCCCGGAGAGCGCCAGAAATACACTGATTTGTCCATTCACCAGTTGCCTCTACGGGGGGCCCATCCCGCCCCCCTGCCGCTGTCCTTGGTACTTGGGAGGAATATGCCGCTCGGGGGCTTACGCTCTAAGGCGGGAACAGGAACTGGGATGAATGTCCTGGGGTTCTGAGCGTTGAGGGGGAAGGGCAGACTGAGGGCGCAGGAAGGACTTCCTGGAGAAGTGACCTCGGTCAGAGATCCAGGGGCCAGCGGGAATGGGTCCTGGAGTCTAGAGGCAGCGTTGCCATCACCAGAAGGCGCAGTGGGGGTGGGCAGGACGCTGGGTGGGCTGTGGGCAAAGGGGTTGCCCGCGTCCCCTGCCCTAAGGGGCCCCGATACTCGGTGTCACCATCTTGAAATGCCTGACCCTTTGCATCTGTGTCGAGGGAGGTGCAGTGGGGCAGCGAGCAGGGCCTTGGCCTTGACCACAAGGGGCGGGTTTGCAGCCGCCCGCCCCTGACCTCTCCTGGCCCCTGCACGCCCCCCACCTGCAGCGTGGCTGTA
This sequence comes from Phocoena phocoena, assembly GCF_963924675.1. Taxonomy (NCBI): domain Eukaryota; kingdom Metazoa; phylum Chordata; class Mammalia; order Artiodactyla; family Phocoenidae; genus Phocoena; species Phocoena phocoena. The sequence continues at coordinate 57,722,651 of NC_089238.1, forward strand.
GGTCGGTGAGGGCACCCTCGTCCCACCACTGCCCTCTGCTCCGCGGGGCCTGGTGTATCAGGCCGGGTGCACAGGGCTGTCCTGAGCCGGCCGGGTCACGGCAGTTTGGTGGGAGATGGGGGGCAGGCCACTTCGAGGTTCCCGGAGAGCCTAGGAGGCCGGCAGTCCTGGGCCCAGTCCACACGTTGTGGACAGACTGGTGCCTTATTAAACTGAATACAGCTGAGTTATTTCAAAGTCCAGGTTTCAGGCAGGGCATTATGTAGGCAAACCAGAGGACAGGGACGCACTTCCAGCTGGCTTCTAAGTAACAGCGACTCGATGGGGAGGGGCCTTACATGCTGGAGAGAGACAGTGCCCACCCCTGCCCTGGCCCCTCCCAACACCCACCCTGTCTGGGCGCACAGACAACCCCGGGGAAACGCGGTGCTGGCACCGGCCGTCTCCCACTCGCTCAGTGGGTATATAGGCTACTTGCGGGGCGGCAGCTCGCCTGCTATTCCTGGTGTGCGGGGGCTCGGGGTGTGGGGCGAGGGGGGGGCGCTGGGTCTAAACATAGACCACAGCGGGGGGAGGCGGCGGGAGGGAGGGAGGAGTGATGTTGGAAAGTCAACCCTTTAAGAGACTTGGGTTTCTAATGAGCGGGAGCCTGTGGGTTGCCTTGGCAACTGGGGTGTGCCTCCCCCCATGCCCATGCCCACGCCCACCCCCCTGATCACAGGCCCTTCTCTGTGGGCTTGCCCGGCTCCGACTGTGGCTGGGCTTCTGACTGGAGGTGGTCAACGCACCAGCCGTGCCCCCGGCAGGGCCCTGCCTGCAGAGGCCTCAGTGTTCTCACCTGCAAAATGGGGTGGGGGGGCTGTGGCAGCCTCAGGGTCTCTTCATGAGCAGTGCTACAGATCAACAAGGAAACCCACTCCCAAAGTGCAAATTAAAACTACAAGGACATATATACATTTAAAAATATTTTCTTCTTAATAAGTGTACTTCTTTATTTGTTTATGGCTGCGTTGGGTCTTCGTTGCTGCGCGCGGGCTTTCTCTAGTTGCGGCGAGCGGGGGCTACTCTTCGTTGCGGTGTGCGGGCTTCTCATTGCGGTGGCTTCTCTTGTTGCACAGCGCGGGCTCTAGGCTCGTGGGCTTCAGTAGTTGTGGCTCGTGGGCTCAGTAGTTGTGGTGCGCGGGCTTAGGAGTTGTGGCTCGCGGGCTCTAGAGAGCAGACTCAGTAGTTGTGGCGCACGGGCTTCGCTGCTCCGCGGCATGTGGTATCTTCCCGGACCAGGGCTCGAACCCGTGTCCCCTGCATTGGCAGGCGGATTCTTAACCACTGCGCCACCAGGGAAGTCCCAAAACTACAAGGATATTTAACGAAAGAGAGAGAAAACTACACGGATATAATACTGTTTCACCTGTCAGCTTGGAAAGGAACAAAAAATGGATTCCCGCTGAATTGGAGATGTGGGGAAACGGGCACTCGCAATCCTGGAAACGTGTCCCGAAGATGGATTTGTGTGTGAGATACCAAATGCACAAGGATGTCATTGGACCTTGGTTTGTAAAAGCAGAAAATGGAGAACAGCCTACGTGTCTGTCAGCAGGGCAGGCTTAATGTATTTTGGCACAAAATCCATTAAAAAGAACAAGAAAGGCCTGTTTGCTGGTGTGGAACAATCTCCAAGGTACAGTGTTAGGTGAAAACAACAGAGAAGGCCAGAGGTAGAGCCAACTCGGGTGAGCTGACAGCCGCGTCCAGACTCTCTAGCGTGTGAGTGTGTGAGGGCCGGTGTCGTACACGCGGTGCAGGTTCATGCCGGCATCGGAAACAGTATGGAAAACAGTGGGGAAGTAATAAGCAGAGGCGTTCAGGACATATTAAAGGCAAAAACGAGTCACAGGAAGAAGTATGTAGAGTATGACCCCGTTCGTACGTCAGAAATGAGATGAGCATGTGTGTCAGTACAAGCCTCCCCCGCTATCCGAAAGCAGAGCGCTTCTGCGAAACTTCTCCTGAGCCGGAATGGCATAAGGTGAAGAAGCAGTGACCTCAGGACACATCTGGCTGTCGGTCGGATGCCCAAAAACGTCCAGATGCAGCACAGATACTGACACACTTCACAGCTCTGGCGGCCTGATGCTGAGATGCTGAATGTGGTCCCCCAGGAAGGAGCTTGATGGGGGCCCTCTCGCTGCAAAACAAACACTGAACACTGTTTTCGATTTTCTCTTCTCATAAGCACGAAAATCTTCTTTCAGTTACGGGAAACGGGGATGAGTGTAGGTCTTCTGTAAAAGCAAAGCGGCGTAAAGTGACCTTTGGAGAGGCAAGGGATTCCCGTATGTAGAAAAAGAGCTGGAAGGGCGTCAACCAGAATTAAGAGTGGCTACTGTGCGGTGTTGAGTAGATGAGGGAAAGCTTGGAAGGGGAATTTACATTCATTCTCCACAGTTTTATTTAAACCTTTTTTTAAAAAAATTAATTTATTTATTTTTGGCTGCGTTGGGTCTTCCTTGCTGTGCACAGGCGTTCTCTAGTTGCGGCGAGCGGGGGCGACTCTTCGTTGCGGTGCGCGGGCTTCTCATTGCGGTGACTTCTTGTCGCGGAGTATGGGCTCTAGGCACGCGGGCTCAGTAGTTGTGGCTCGTGGGCTCTAGAGCGCAGGCTCAGTAGTTGTGGCTCGCGGACCCTAGAGTGCAGGCTCAGTAGTTGTGGGGCACAGGTTTAGTTGCTCCACGGCATGTGGGATCTTCCCGGAACAGGGCTCAAACCCATGTCCTCTGCATTGGAAGGCAGATTCTGAACCACTGGACCACCAGGGAAGTCCCCATCATATCTATTTTTAATGGTCTGTTTAGCTGGGTAATATCTCTCTCTTTCCTTCCTCCCTTCCTCTCTCTTTCTTAATGGCTGTGTTGGGTCTTCGTTGCTGCGCGTGGGCTTTCTCTAGTTGCGGCAAGCTGGGGCTACTCTTCATTGCGGTGCGCGGGCTTCTCATTGCGGTGGCTTGTCTTGTTGGGAGTATAGGCTCTAGGCGCGTGGGCTTCGGTTGTTGTGGCATATGGGCTCAGTAGTTGTGGCTCGCGGGCTCTAGAGTACAGGCTCAGTAGTTGTGGCGCACGGTCTTAGTGGCTCTGTGGCATGTGGGATCTTCCCGGAACAGGGCTCAAACCCTTGTCTCCTGCATTGGCAGGCAGATTCTCAACCACTGCGCCACTGGAGAAGCCCCTAAACCTTTTTAAATTTTTTAAAAATCTATTTATTTATTTTTTGAACCTTTTTTTAAAGAACACACGTGTACACACACACAACACTCATGTATGTGTATATATATATATATATATATATAATATATTTTTTAAAAGCCACACTAGCTGGAAAGTGGAAGATTTCAAGCCCCCCTCTTCAGGGTCGTCCCCACCACTGCCCCAGGGCCCCTGCACGCCGCTCCCCCCTGCCCTGGGCCTTGGCACTCGCTGCCTCTTCACCCCAGGGCTCTTGGCGGGCCAGCCCCTCCTCTCCTCTCGGGCCTCGGGGAGGCCCGTGTCCCCTCCGGAGCGTGGCCAGTGCTCGCTGCTCCGTGGTCAGGTCCAGACCGGCCTCCTCATCAGGACTTCCGCCCGGTCGGGGCAGGACCTGCCCCTGTGCGCTGGGTCCGTGGTGTCCCCACACGTCCAGCACATGGTCACACCAGGTCAGGACACCAGGAGCAAGTGGACAGGTGAGCCCAACAGATCTGCTCTCCCAGTGGGTGTCGGTGGTGACTGAGCCCTGCTGTGGGAAGGCATTTCCGTGTCTGGGTTGAGTTTTCTACCCTCCTCTTTGTCGTTTTCTGTTTTTTTCCAGGAGGGTGGTTTTCTAGACTTTTATGTATTTTCATGGGAAAGGGTTTCTTTTAACTCGGAAAAGAACAGCACGACAGAGGAAGTTCAGAGATGGCCGGGGAAGCGCGGAGAGCAGGGAGGGGGCTGCGGTGCTGGCCTGCCCCCAGGTCACCTGTCCCACCTTTCCCAGCACCACCCCCGCTGCACCCGATTCAAATGCAGCTGCCTCTCCCCTGCCAGCCCTTGGCCCTTAATTCCTCCCTGAGAGAAGTACTTCCATCAGAACAGCAACGAAACAGAAAGCAGGCTGGCAGCGGGCTGCCGGGGAGCAGGGAGGGAGTGACGCTGATGGATGTGAGGTGTCTTAAAGGTGACGAGAACGTAAAACGAGAGTCATGCAGCCATCGCCATAACCTAAATATGCTAAATACCACTGCTCCCTTAAATAGGAGGACGTTCTGGTGTGTGGCTTACACCTCAGTAAAGCTGCTTTTTAAAAAGCCTCATCTACAGAGTATCCACTAATATGGAAAACTGGGCTGTGTGCTGTCTATGCCTTATCTCAGGAATCTTTACCAAGATCCCACGAGGATCCCTGTACTATAGCTTCTTCAGCTGAGGAGTCTAAGGCCCAAAGAGGCACGAGCTGCCCCAGACGAAGCAGCCAGTGATCAAGAGGCTGGATGTCAGCACTCACCCCTTCGCCCCCATCACACCTTCCTGGGCAGTGACACTGGTCCTGGGAAGCCCGGATGCTCCTGGGGGTGGGAGGGGCTCAGGACTGCTTCCTGAGGGTGATATTTGGCCTGGGATCAAAGGTCCCAAAGAAATGGAGCATTAATACCCCATAGTAGGTTAAATGGTGGACCCCAAAAGATCCGTCCAGCTGGAACCTCAGACTATGCCCTTATTTGGAGTAAGAGTCTTTGCAGATGTAATTAAAGCTCTTGACATGAGATCATCCTGGATCAGGGCGCCCTAAATGCAGTGACGAGTGTCCTTTTAAGAGACAGAAGAGGAAAGACGAAGAGACACAGGGAGAGGCCACAGGAAGACTGCGGCAGGGGCTGGCTGCAGCCCCACAAGGAACACCAAGGACTGCCAGCCCCACCGGAGCCGGGAGGCAGGCCCGGGACAGAGTCTCCCCTGGGCCTTCGGGGTGGGGGGAGGGTTGGACTTCCCACCTCCAGAGCTGGGAGCGAATAAGTTTCTCTTTCAAGCCCCCAGTTCGCGGTCGCTCGTTACGGCAGCCCCAGGACCCTTCTGCAGATCCCGAGGCTGCTCCCGGGCGGGGTCTCCGTGTCGGGCACAGGGGCCTCCTGGCCTCAGATCCTGCCCCACGCCCCTGGCAGCTGGGGCCTTGCTCATCTCCGGCTGGTGGGCGGAGCACTGGAGGCTGCGTGTCCCTCTGTGACAGCCTTTGACCCCCATCTGTTTCTGCGCTTGTGAGTCAGCCTCGCTGGACCCGCCGGTACACTGGACACCCTTTCCTTCTTTACTTTGAGTTTTTCTTCCTCTGTCTTTGAAGATGTTTTAGTAGGAAAAGAAGAGGGGGGAGGAGGTGGGGGAGACCTGGCAGGAGGCAGAGAGGCTGGCTGTCGTGGTTTGATCCAGAATGTTCTCCGGCTCTCTGGGCTGCTTCAGTCTTTGATGTTCAAACTGGGTCTGACCAGATGAAATACCCTTTTCAGGGACTCAGGTGGGGTTCAGGCACTACAGACCCCTTCCCCCCGACCCCGAGTTTCCTGGCTCCGGTAGAAAACCCCATTGAAATGGTTGCAACAAGCGACTTGTTTTGTATTCTACTGTTGTTTCTTGACTTTAATCATTTTGGAAGATATTGCCAGTCGCCTGCCTTACTTGTGTGGATCGGCTGAGGCAGTGGACGGGCGCGCGGACAACAGATGTATTTCCTCCCAGCCCTGGAGGCTGGATGGCTGACATCAAGGTGTCGCCAGGTTGGTTTCAGAGACTCTCTCACCGGCACGTAGACGGCTCTGTCCTCCCCGTGTCCTCATGTGGTCTCCCCCCTGTGTGTCTGTGTCCTGGTCTGTCTTCTTCCGAGGTCACTGGTCATAGTGGATCAGGGCCCACCCAAGTGACCTCATTTTAACTTGATTACCTCCATAAAGGGACTCTACTTCCAAATGAGGTCATGTTCGGGGGTGCCGGGGTTAGAACTCCAACGTGTGTATTTGGGGGAACCCAAATCAGCCTGTAACATACATGTATTTTCGGTAATGCTTAAAGATCTTCCCAGAATTGAGAAAGAAAAAAACACACTTTTCAGGCAGGAGGAGAGTCCACCTGCCCTTGGGGGCCGAAAGCCCCGCATTCCCTGGGGCGATGCTGGATCTGTCCCTTCGTTTCCTTGGGCCTCGGTTCTCTCACCTGTGAATTGGATCATGTGGCGATTTGACACCCCCCGCCCCCGGCTCTGGTGCTCACAGCAGCCCCCTCCTGTCCTGCATCATCAACGTCCCCATCGGTCAGCGGGCTCCGGTCGGCGCCTCTCCTAATGAAAAAGCCTCGATTCCACAGCTGCCCGTTTCCTGCCCCATCTCTGCTCTCCTCCGCGGCCCGAAGGTGTGGACAGGGAGAGATGACATGGCCGTGGGGAGGGGGGTGGGGTGGGGACGACATGAGGTCCTGAATGGGGAACCCAGGGAGCAGCTGACAGGGCCACACGAGGCCCTGGGATGCAGCTCCTGTTCGGTGGTGTCAGGAGGCTGTGTCCTCCCGCACCCCACCCCCCCCCCCCCGACCTGCCCCAAGAGCCCCGGGCTCTGCCACCACCTCCCAGGGCCCCGGGCAAGTCGCTCCACCCCTTTGGCCCCAAGTTGTCTTGTCTGCAAGATGGGGGCCTTGTCCACCTCGTGGGGCCCTGGGGCTGAAGGGAGGGGTGCACGTGAGGCCGATCTCCGGTGGCCACAGTGTGCGGTGGCTTGAAGTGGAGTCTTAGCTCCCTGACCGGGAACTGAACCCAGGCTACTGCGGTGAGAGCACCAAATCCTACTCAGTAGACAACCAGGGGCTAGGGGCTGCAAGTGGGACCCCGGTTCTTGTCTTCTTTGAAGAAAGAAGTCAGCACAGAGACAGAAAATTTGTGAAACAGAATGTTTATGAGAAGCAAAGTACACGCAGAAATACACAAGGGTGGGCTCGGAGAGAGCGCCGCGTGCTTTGGGGGCGGTGCACATTGCTCATGTGGGGGCAGCCTTCCGGGTTTTCTCTGGCCAATCATCTTGCTTTGTCTGGCTTTGTGTCCATATTTGGTCTGACCAAGGGCCCTGCCACGTGTGCACCCATGTTTTACCCACGACGGATTCCAGCGTGAGGGTTTCTGGGAGGGTGGCAGGACGTGTTATGGGCTGGCACCCCCTCCCTCCTCTGACCGCTGAGGAACGTCTCCGCGCATGTGTAGCGTGGGAGGTCTCCTTGACCCTAAGCATGAGCCCAGCTCCTCCCTCCTGCCTGCCTTGCCATTATCGTGCAGGAGACAGAGCCCAGCTGCTCACCTGGGGCCCAACTCTCTCCCGTCTCAAGGCGAGACAGCGCAGGGGTCCCACTCTGCCACTTCTGCCCATCTGAGGGGCTCGGGGCTGACCGGGTTGCCTATAGCCTTGTCATCTTGGGGGAGCCGCCGTGACCATGACCGTACTCTCACTCACTCACTCGGTGGTCTCGCGCATTTCCGTTTATGCACCGTTTATTGGGACGCACGGCTCCTCGGCTGGAAGGCAGCCCTTAGCGAGGATCTAACGATATGAAAGCAAAGGGCTAACGCATGAGCCCTGCCTGCGAAAGGAAGGCTTGTGTGCTATTCCCGCCTCTGTTTCCCCTCAGTTCTGGCTCCGGTCCCTCAGCTTCTCTTCAAGGGAAGTACAGCTCTCGAGTCTGCCCTAGAGACGCCTGCCCTTCACAAGCCCCGTGCGGGGTCCGGGACAGTAACAGGTCTGGCACTGCCTTCGAGGCAGCCTTGCAAACAACAGTTAGAATGAAAGGACCCTTCAGCAGGGGTGGGCGGGGCTGGGCTGCCCCTCAGCCCAAACAGTGCCAGCCTCCATCCCCCCTCAAGTGGGCTGAACGGTACCCCCTAGAAGACACGTCCACCCGGAAACTGCGAGCAGCCCTCCTGGGAAGACGGTCTTTGCAGATGGAAGTGAATGAAGGATCTGGAGATGCAGTCGTCCTGGATGAGGGTGGCCCTGAGTCCAACGACTGGTGCCCTTACAGAGGAAGGGGACCACTGTACCAGAGAAGATGGCCACGTGAAGATGGGGTCTTAGAACAGTGTGGATCAACCTCAATTAAGGTGTTGTAAAAACAGAGGAAACAGGCGGTGGTTACGAGGTCCAGACACCATGTCTCCAGCATGACCTGACAGGAAGACAGCATGAGCTCCAGAGGACAGGGGCCGGTGTCCCCTTTGTCCAGGCGCTGTGGGGACGAGAGATGGACGTGGAGCCGGGTCACGGCCTTGGGCAGCAGGGGCAGGGCTGCGGGCTGTCGGGCAGACTGGGCCTCGTCCCTCCTTCCTTGGGGCCCCAAGAACCTCTGGGCCTGTCGAGGAGACCTTGGCATCGAGGGCTTCACGCCCAGCCCAACGGCCCCAGCTGGAACCACACGTGGGGTTCTTGAGGCTGCTGCGGGACCCTGCAGGGCCGTCGGGAGGCGGAACAGGGCAGCTGGGACCCCACAACACCTGACTTCCGTTTGGAGCCTTTCCCCCTAAATGTGCCCAAGGCACATCTGCACCTCCGAAAGACGGTCGATCACGTGGCCAGAGAAATGTGTGTACCTGTCCCACCCTCAGCCCCAGGCCTGGCCCTAAAGCGCCACCCAGGCAGGTGTGCAAAACCGCTGCTTCCCGAGCAGAGGAAACCTCCCCAGCTGTGCCTGTACCTCCCGCTCCCTGGGAGCCCCGTCCCTGTCCCCGCAGCGCAAGCACTACCCCTTGCTGCCTGCGGTAGTGACCTGGGGCTGCTGTAACTAGCAGCCACAAGCCCGGGGCCCGCAGTCTGGAGGTTAGGAGTCTGAGGCCCGCGTGTGGGCGGGGCCGTGCTCCCTGCAGAGGCCCCGGGGGAGGGTCCCTCCTGCCTCTTCCAGCTCCTGGGCGCCCCGGCGTATCCCCCCCCAGTCTCTGCCTCTGCCTTCATGTGGCCTCTTCCCCATGGAAGGACGTGTGTCATTGGATTCAGGGCCACTCTTGTCCAGCGTGACCCCATCTTAACTAATTGCATCTGCACAGACCCTATTTCCAGATAAGGCCACGTTCGCAGGCTCTGGGTGGACGTGAATTTGCTGGGGATGCTATTCACCCCAGTACAGGCCCTTCCCAGGCAGATGCTCACGACAGCCTGTGTCACTCACCCTCTGGATCGAACACTTGTTGTGGACTCGGGGCACCTTTTCGAGCTAGAAGAGAACTTGGATCCTCGATTGGGCCGAACCAGCGAAGGGACGTGGATGCCCAGACCCTGTGCCTCGGTTTCCTCGCTTGTCAGTGAGAAGCGATCCCCACACCGACCTCAGGGTCGTCACAGACGTGGAAACGAGCCGGACTGCTGGCCGCCAACAGGTGTCATGACGCAGCATGTGACAGCTCCTAACCCCGGGCGTCCCAGCATGCACACAGTAGGCGCTCAGCAAGTGCTGAATTGAATCTGGACGTGAATGGGCGGAAAGGGGGCCTCTCCTCGGAGATCCCAGGGACTGTCTTAGCCCCTTGGTGACCAGCACTGGTGACAGCTGCCTGGAGGCTGCGTCCCCTGAAAACCAGGATGGGGTATCACAGACCCGGCTGGAGGAGTGGGCTCAGGTTGGAGGAGAAACAAGGAACGGGGCGAGTAGAGAAGGTCACGTGTGGATTGGGTCAGGGAAGGTGGCGGCCACAAGTGGGACGGCACGCCCCGACTGGGGCAGAGGAGAGCTGGAGGGCCCGGGGCGGCACTGGGGGCGGGCACACCTCGATCCGGGTGCAGGAGCGCGTTGAGTGGGTTCACCGCATGTCGGCAGAGTGCAGAGGACTGGCTGCAGGAGCGGTCAGGAAAGACCTAGGCTCCCACTTTCCTGCAGTGGTTCTCCGAGTGGGGCCCCCAGACCACCAGCAGCTTCACCCAGGGGTGCTAGGAATGCAGGTTCCCGGGCTCCGCCCCAGACCTGCCGAGTCAGACGATTGGAGGGCCCAGGCCATCTAGGGTTTTATCACACCCGTTGCCAAATAAGGTCACACTCCCCGGTTCCCAGATGGACAAAGTTTGGGAGGGACACAGGCAGGTCACCGCACAGCCCACCCGTCCACCCATCTGACACGCCTGTGGCTTTGTCTCGTGCAGCCCTGTGGTTGGCTATCCGTCCCCTGCGCCGTCTGTGGGAGATGGTGTCCCACGTCGGAGGGGGCCCTGCCCGCCTTGCCCCCTGGTCGGCAGGAACGCAGGGCCCTCCTCTCGGGGAGCCGGGGGTGCAGGCACTGCCGGGCACGCGGGTGGAGCTGCCGTCAGGAGGGGGGGCCGGGGGCTCGCAGGCCGGCTCACAACGCTGGCCCGACCCTCCTCGGTGTCCCCGGAGGGACAGGTGCCCAGGGGAGCCGTGACCTGGCTGCCGGCCGAGTCCTGCAAGTCTCACTTCAGGGGAGCGTTCGCGATGCCTTGGGAGGGTTCTCCTCTATTAAATGCAGTCGCCTTGATTTAATTTTATTTCAGGGTTGCTGCAGTATGTTCTTTTTATATACGTGTGAACGTATATGTGTAAATATACGTATGATGTTGGGGAATTAACGGCCGTGTGTTTTTACTAAGCAAAGCTGCGGGAACCAGATCGTGGCCCCTTCGATCCCTCGGGCTGTGTGAGTGTGTGCGCGTGTGTGTATGAGGGGGCGTCCCGAGCAGGCGGGCGCAGCGGGCCCTCCTCTCTGGGAGCCGACGGTCGACCAAATGGGGACCAGATCTGGGGGTTGGGGCTCGGCCACACCCACCACGCTGGCTTTGAGGACCGGGCCCAAGTCAGGCGTCCACGCAGCCATCTGAGGGCGGCGACCCGGCTCTCACTGTCCAGCAGGGCCTCCCGAGGAGCAGACCAGCCCCGTCCAGGGCAGTCAGCTGGGCAGGAGGCGCCTTTGTTTTTATTTCCGAGGGTTCGGGACAAACAGGGAAGCACGTGCTGTGAAAGCTGGGCCTCTGTCGGCCTTTTGGATGAACCCCTCCCTGGAGAGACTGCTGTGTCTGAGCCACGTGTCCATCAGGGACAGAGGGGACGGCACACGTGTTTACATGCGTGCCATTGGGAAGTGTGTGCAGAAATGCGCTGGAACGATGCCTGTTAGCCTGACCTTTGAAGGGATTTAAGCTGGGTTCTTCGAGATGGGCGCTTATTTAGGGAATGTTCATGTCATTCCTCTGAGCGAGGAGCCATCACACCCACTACTTCAAAACACACAGACCCTCGCTCACGTCCCCGTCCCCGTCACTCCGTCCGGCGCGCTGCACTTGGCCGTCGCTCTGAAGGCTCTGACTACCCGCCGGCCCCCCAGCGTCCCTGCAGTCCGGCCCCGCCTCTGCCGGTCGCGTTCCTGCCACCCCATCCCTCTGGGGGGGTCGGTCCTTCCTACCTCTTGGTCCAGAGCCCCATCCGGGCTCCACAACCATCAGCACTTGCGCTTTCGGAACAGTAACTGTCAGGTGTAGGGACCTGCTGTTAGCAGGCGCCAGGGAACGCTCCCGGGGGTGTAGGGGGGTGGGAAGGGGTGTCGGCCCCAAGCCACCCAACCTACATGGAGCCGCGCTGGCCCCTCCCAGGCCCACAGTGCCGGTCTCTGGGTCGTTCCAGCCTTTTGCATTTGGCACTGAACTCACCCTGCAGGGCCCCACGTCCTGCACTGGGAGTCTTTACGGGAAGCCCCCCCACCCCGCCCCTGAAACCTTGAGGCCCAGAGCCCGGCCCGGCCACCTCTCTCTTGAGCCAGGGGTTTGATTTTGTCTGGCAAGTGCCCTGAATGGCATCAACGCCGGTCCGTGCTTGCCTTGGCCCCTGGGGAGCTCAGAGCCCTCCTGGTGCCCTGGGCCCTCCAGCACCCACTCTGTACTCACCCCTGGCTTCCATCCTCCCGCCTGACCTTAAGATACTCCACTGTCAGTGCACGCGTCGGCCTGCTCTTGAGACCGCGAGGCGGCGTTTCGGAGGGGGCTCTGAGCAGCTCGTTTTTTATGTCTCAGGGCAGAAAGAATTCAGCGAGAGGCGAAGCGATAGATAGGAAGTGATTTATTAGAATAAGACACTTGTGAGGCTTACAGGTGGGCGGGCAAGAGGGTGCTGTACCCAGAACTCAGTGGGCTAGTTTTATAATCAAAGGAAAAGTGAGGGAGGCGGCAGGGAGGGCGAAGACCACCTTCTTCCTCATTCTTGATGTCACAGTCCCATCCTCTCCCACGTCCGGCAGGGGAGTTTCCTCATCTCTACACGGTCAAGTCGGGACTGTCACGGCACAATGAAAATGAGCAAAAAGGTGGTAACGTACACGCTAAAAATGGTAAATCATCTCAGGTTTTAGCATGACGTCGCCTTCTCCTTCCATTTTCGTTTTTGGTGCACACCTAGGAATCATTAACTTACTGGGCTCACTGGGCAGGAAGTGGGTCTCGTGGCGCCACCGTGTCACTGTTTGGGGCGTGTCTCGCTCCCGTTGAGCGATCATTAACTCACAGGGTCTCCCCTGCTTTTCTCTTTACTTATAATCCCCTGTGGGATTAACTATTGAACCACCTACTTCGTCCCTTTCCTCTGTTCCGTGCCACTCTCAGGGCTACGAGACAACTGCTCTGATGACGGGTGTGCTGGGGACGCGACAGCCCTGTCCCGCTCAGCCTCCCCGGACCTCCCGTCCTCACAGCCTCCTCACTCGGGGTGCCTCCACCGCTAGGTGCACGGCCCTGACACGTTTACTTCTCGGGGTTCCGTTGTCTGTGACGGAAGCACACTGCATCCCGAGGGCTGGGCCCGTCCCAGACACGGTCTCCGAGGGCCTGCTGGAGGCTCAGGGTGGATGTCACCAGCTTTGGGGACGCCCCGTCTGGTCAGCCGTGATGCTCATCTGCCAGCCGACGACCCCGGGTCCCCGGGATCAGACAGCACAGCGTGGCGGGGCGCTCGGCTCAGACCCCAGGAGCAGCCCCAGGACTGGCCCCGCCGCGTGGCTGGGAAGCGGGGTGGGCGCCATCTCCGTGCAGCAATGGGAGGGGCTTTGTCAGCGCTGAATGGCTCAGACCCCTGGTGCTGGGGGTGCAGGCGGGAGTGACTGCCCTGGGGATGGGGCTCTTTCTGGGGTGGTGGGAAGTGTGAGAACTAGACAGAGGTGGTGGCTGCATGGCCTGTGGACGTGCTGGATGCCTCTGACCGGGGACCTCCCAGGTGGTGCACCTGTGATGTGTATTTCACCCCCATCAACTCGGTCGTGCATGAAATGTCCACACCAGGCAGCTCTACTGATTGCCTAGGGCTGGTGGGGAGGCTTTGGGGGAAATGGGGGTGATTATTAAAAGTAATGGGGTCCTTTGGGGGTGATGGAAAGTTCTAAAATCGGCTAGGGTGATGGCTGTACAGCTCCGCGAACAGACTAAAACCCCCTGAATTGTATGCTAGAGAGGGGTGAGCTGTATGCTCTGTGAGTTAGATCTCAATAAACCGTTACTACCAAAGCCAAACCCCTGGCACGTTCTGGAGAAGTCACATCATCCAGCAGAGGCGAGCTCGGGCCCACGAGCGGGTTCTGGGCCGAGCTGGGGCCGTGCCATGACAGAGCGCCTCTTGGCTGCGGAAGCCGCCCTGCGGGAAGGGAACCAGGTCGACCCGTCCGGGTGCTTCGGGCACCCAGTCCTGCCCCCTGAAGGGCCTCACACGGACTCAGCTGGGGAGGGGCAGCTGAGCGCCCGGCGGGAGGTTGTGCTGCTGGAAGCGTCAGGGCGGTGTCATCGGCTCATTTGGATTCGCGGCCCCGTGTCCACCCGGGGGTGTGCCCCACCCGAGGGCAGTGCCACCACTGGCTCTGTCCATCGCCCCCACAGCTGCTAAGCGGCGTCGGGCCTCAGCCCGGGCCACAGACTTGCCTTCTCTCGGCACCTGCAGACCAGGGCTCAGACTTCACTGCGCACACCAGACTGGTGACACCAGCTTCCAGGGGACAGGGTTTGGGCTGAAGAACTGCTTGGCCGGGGGCCCAGGTGCAGGGCGCTGGGACGAGCGAGGCCCCTTCACACAGGATGGGGGGAGGCTGGGCAGGCCAGGGCGGGCCGTGCACGCCGTACTCCTCGTGCCCTGCGCCCTCTTCTGAGGACGGGCTGGTCCTGCCGTCGAGCCCTCCCCTTCCTGCCCGAGGCTGGCCAGTTGCTCACCCTGGAGGGTGGCCCGCTCTGCCCACAGTGGGGGGGGGGGGCACAGCCGCCCCCAGATGGTCATCTCTGGTCGGGTCCACACGGAGCACCTGCCCGCCCCCGGAGGTTCAGAGATGAGTCAGTCACGGGTTGCGGTCTCTAGCCTGTAGCCAGGCCAGGGGACGGAGGGAGCCTCCTGGCGGCAGGACCTGGGCTCACCCCAGATGAAGACAGCCCAGGCTAGGCAGGTCCTGCTCTCGCTCGGGTGCGGTCTGCTCCATGCTCAGAACAGCTGGCGGGCACCCTGGCCTGGGCGGTGCCCGGGGACGTTTGCCGAGTGAGTGAGGTCTCGGGCATCCTGTCCCGGCCCCTCTGCTGCAGCCACCCCCAACCCCGAGCCTTCACCGCCCTCCGTGTCTCTCCTGCCCAGGACCTCCCACTCCCGGGCCAAGGCCGAGGCGGCCCTCACCGCGGCTCAGAAGGCCCAGGAGGAAGCACGCATCGCCAGGATCACTGCCAAAGAGTTCTCCCCTTCCTTCCAGCACAGGGAAAACGGTGAGTCCCGGTGCCGCTGGGGGCAGGGCAGCTGGGGGGGGGGGGTGTCCCAAGGCACATCCGACGGTTCTGCCCCGCGGCCACCATCAGCCCACTGCCTCCCTCCGTCTGCTTCTCCCCCGGGACTGTGTGTGCACTCCTCCCCCTAGGGTTATGCTAGAACCTGTGTGACTGCTCTGTCTGACGAGGCTGCTGCCCGCCAGGCCGGGATTGCGGCCACGGGTCTGCATCCATCCTTAGCTTCACCTCGTCTCACCTGATCCATCAGCAGCCACGCGTGACCGGCAGTGGCCAAGTTGGTCAGCACAGCTCTGGGACGCTGGGGGGCGGGCCTCCCGCCTGTCCAAGGGGTGGGGCTGGAAGGAGCTAGAAGCCACTGAGAGTCAGCTAGACCCGAGGCCCTCATCCCCCCTTGGGGGACGGGCCTGAGGGTGGCAGGGAGGCTGGAGCAGGGACATCGTTGATCGGAGAGGCCCGCTAAGGCCGCGATCCTCCCAGCCCGACGCGCCGCCCCACCTGGGTCAGGCTTCCCAGAGCCAGTGGAAGCCTCGCGAGGTTGGGGGTGGAGTGTGTCCCGGGACCACGCCCTGAGCTCTCCTCCCAGAGCCTGCAGTTCTTGGCCCCGCTGGTAGGATCCCTGGGCTTTGGCGCAGCCTCGAGAACCACAGGACCCAAGATAGGGAACAGAAGCATTGGAATTCAGCCGCAAACACGCCACGTCCTGCCTTGTAGAAGGTCACCGAGCACGAGATGTTTTATCGTCAGGAGGGGGCCACGGGCGTGGGACCTCAGAATCCCCGAGCAGGCCAGGCCAGCACGTTCTCGGGCCTTGGGTCACCCCTGCAGCCGGGGGCATGGACCAGAACTGTCCACTCTGCCCGTCCCAATCTGGTCATCCTTGAAGTGCCCACAGAGGGAAATTGGAGGGTCTATTAGGGGCTGTGGGAACACTGCCCTCCCACTTCCCTTCGCCCCATAGCCCACTGGTGGGCAGCGAGGGCCCTGGCTACCTGCCACCATAACCCGGTCCTGGTCCCCTGCCATCCTCAGGTGAGACTGGGCCTCCACACAGAACACCCAAGTAACCCGCCTCTGTGCTCCCCATCTCGTCCCTGATCCAGGGCTCGAGTACCAGCGGCCGAAGCGGCAGCGTTCCAGTGACGACATCGAGGTCATCTCCGCCGGGACACCCTTACAGCAGGAGAGCCCAGAGCTGTACCGCAAGGGCACCACCCCCGACGACAGCCCCCTGCAGAGCTTCCCCGCCAGCCCCACGGCCACCCCTCCACCGGCCCCCGCCTCGAGGAACAAGATGGCCCACTTCTCCCGGCAGGTCTCGGTGGACGAGGAGCGGGGTGGGGACATCCAGATGCTCCTGGAGGGCCGGGGAGGGGACTGCGCCCGGAACAGCTGGGGAGAGGAGAAGGCCGGGGGCTCCAGGGGCGTCCGCAGCGGCGCCCTCCGCAGTGGCCAGCCCGCGGAAGCCTTCCGGGCCCGGGGCCCAGGCCACAGGCAGCCCAGCAACCCCAAGCCCCGGGAGCGGCGGACGGGGTCCCCCACCACATTCTCCTGGACTTCCCACCACCGGGCCGGCAACCCCGGCCCGGGGAGCACCAAGCTGCTGGAGCTGGACGAGGAGAAGCTGAGCAACTACGAGATGGAGATGAAGCCCCTGCTGAGGATTGACTCGTACACGCAGGAGGTGCACCCCCCGAAAAGACGCTACAGCAAGGGGGGCACCGACGACCGGGGCTTCGGGGCCCAGAGACTGCGGTCCAAGTCCCAGAACAAGGAGCATGCCAGGCCGGCCTTGTGCACGGAGCCCGCGGTTCAGAGGCTGGAGAGCCTGCGGCTGGGGGACCGGGCGGAGCCCCGGCTGCTGCGCTGGGACTTGACCTTCTCTCCGCCCCAGAGGTCCTCACCGGTGGCGCTGGAATCGGACGAGGAGAACGGGGATGAGCTCAAGGCCAGCACGGTGAGTGGACGCTAGCGGTCCGGGGCCCGAGAGCCTGCCCCCTGGGTCTTCCCCGACCCTCCAGCTCTCAGGACACTCCTCTGTAGGAAGCCCACACGGGTGCGGGCTGTACTGCCTTGGACGGGTCCCTGTGAGGGCTACTCCCAGGCGCCATCCTTTCAGCAAGGGCACCTGGGTGGTTTTGGAAGCTCCCCAAAAGAAACGGGGCAGCATGGGACCCCACCCTTGCCCCCAGCCCTCCTCCTGCTGATCAGGACGGTCCTCACCTTGGAGGAACGTACCGCGTCCCGGAGGGAAACACAGAGGCCAGAGCAGGCAGGACACACACGGGTCTGGCTCCCGTGTGGGTGAGAGGGACAGAGTCCCCCCAGGCCTGTGGGATCAGACGCGCGGGGTGGAGCCGTGACTCGCCTCGTGGGTGAGACCCGCCCTTGACGCACTCCTCCCATGGAGGGCGGGTGGCGTTGAGGAAAGAACAGAGATCCTGGGCCAGGCGGAGGGCTGGGGCTCTCGCACCCACGGGACACCTCCTGACCCCTGGCCTACCGGCTCCCACCCATAAGCACTCCCCACTCCCTGGACCAAAGGCAGCGGGAATGGCCCGTGAAATGCCCTCTCGGCCCACGGCCCAGCGCTGACGCCCTGTGCTAACGGCCATCAGGCCCCCACCCGCTGGCGGGGCACAGCGTGCTCGGCCCCACTTGAACGCGAGGAAACCAGAGGGCCTCCCTCGCGGGGCATCCCCACGGGGCCCTCTGGGACTCAGCACCTGCCAGGCGGACCCCGGGGCCGAGCAGCTTTCTGTTGGAAGGTGGCCCTCGAGGCCACCGTGAGCATCCGTCTGGGAGGCGGGCTAGCTCCTGTGACGCGCCTGCCCTCTCTGAACCCGGGTGCTCCCGCTGGGACCTAGATACCAGCTCTGTTCCAGAAACGCGTGTGGTGTGTGTGCGCGCGTGTGGGTATTTCCGGAAGCCGAGTGACCGGCAGGGTGGGAGATGCAGGAGGGGTTCTGTATTAGCACACTGAACCGTGTTGTGGCTTTAGGACCTCTTCAGGCGCGTCCTGGGTGCTTTAAAACAACGCTGCTGCGGGCATGTACTCACCGCTGAGTGGTTCCACGGGAGGGGGCTTCCAGCAGAGGCCCAGGGTGGTCGGGGCAGCTGGTGCCCCTCATCCTTGTCCAGCACCGTGGCCTCGGCACCGTCACCGCAGAGGCTCAAGGGCGGCGGGTTCGGGGTGGGGGAGAGGCTGTGGTCCAAGGGCCAGGTGGGCTCGTGCCCCAGGAGAGCGAGGGGCTCCCGGCGGCTGCGCGGCTCCCGGGCAGTTGTTCACTGAACCGAGAGGGCTCTCCCGTCGCCACGCTGGGTGGGCTGAGCTCGGGTGGCTATGCTGGGACCCAGGCGTGCAGGTCTGAAGGGGTCAAAGCCTCAAGGACTGCACACAGAAGCTCATGGGAGCCTCTGACCACTGCCTGAGCCGTGCGTTCCCCCGACCCTCTGGGAAGCCCTAGTTTCGCTCAGGAGGAGGGGGTGTGGCCTGGGGCTCACCTCCTCTTCTGCTTCTGTTCCAGGGCTCGGCGCCTATCCTGGTGGCCATGGTGATCTTGCTAAACATCGGAGTCGCCATTTTGTTTATTAACTTTTTCATCTGAGGAGATTGTCGCATTAGCAAAAGCAGCTGGTGTACAAACGGGGGACATTAAAAGCAGAACGACAGAAGGGAAGGCTCGTAGCTCGGACACCCAACGACAACTTCCTGGTCTTCTCAGAGAACCACGTGATTGGGTATTACTCACAGTTTGCCTTTTTTTCTGGGTCATGTTTTTTGGATCTTAGCCAAAAGTCTTTGCTTGTATAACACTCTGCTGTGTGGCATGGCAGAAGGAGGCCAGCACGCCGACCCTCCAGCTTGACGTGGAAAGAGAAGGGATCCCGGCAAATAAATGGCAAAAAATACAGTCACCACCGTCCTCACACCCCCGTCTGGGACGCGGAAAAGGAGGCAACCAGAGGCAGAGCCCCTGGAGCGTCCGGCGGCTGGTGGGCGGCAAGCCCTGGCGTGAGGCACGGGAGAGGGCGCCCGCTCCAGCTGGTGGTGGCCTGGGCCTTTTTCTGTTGTAAATCCTGCTGCACAGTTACTTAGTTAGGGAAGCAGACACCTGCTTCCTCTTCTGCCCATGAAACGACCACAACCCGGCCCTCCTGCAGCCCCGACACTGAGTCTTACGGCAAAGTCCTTCTTTTCCCCACTGTCTCCCCCACCCCAACCCCAGAGCCCAGGGCTGCTGTGCTGTGGGCATCCCGGGGGCTGGCACCAGGGCCAGGGAGCACTGCGGGCGTGGGGAGGGCCGCACGGGACAGCCTGCCGTCGGGCCTGGGCTCAGAACACGCGGCGTTTCCGCACCGCGGATGCAGGCCGTGCGTCCAGGCTGTCAGATGTCCGCGGCCCCGACGGCCCTCACACGATGTCGTCCTCTCAGTGTGTCACTGAGCCCACGGGTTTTCACATTCTTGTCCTGTGCCTGCCTCGACTTCCCTCACAGATATGCATATTTCTTCCAGATGCCTCACCCATACTCGGGAGCTGGTCGGGTGCCAGGACAGGAATGTGTTTGAAACCCGGTGGCTTGACAATTCCCGAGAAACCATGACATATCCATCTCCAAAATATGCAACATACCTTGTTTCAATCCAACAAAACCAGGTTCCTGGTGTGTCTGCCCTTCCTGCCAGCATTGTCCCACCGTCCAAACAAACAAGAATAAGGTCCCGGACTGTCTGGATGCCCCGTGGTCCCAGCCATGGAGCAGCCCCGGCCACGTGCATGGATGTGTCTGTGGGGCCCGGGCACGTCCAGACGGGGCCCCTGCACCCACGCCTGGGAAGGTCCTGGGCACGGCCGTCCGTGGACCCTGCCTTGCTTTGCTTATGTTCAGCTGTTTCTCTCTCTGCTACCTTTCGAGCAGATTTCTTTACTACACTGCACTGGATTGCTATATTTTTAACCAGAAATAAACTAAAGATTAGAGCATGTTCCCGTTAAATTCAGTTTTTTTTTCTGTTACATACTCACCCCCTGTCCCTTCTCACAGTTTGGTTGCGTTTGGGGGTCTCCTTTCAGGGAGTGGGGACACAGGAGAGGGAGGGAGGATCCACAGGAAATACGTTTCTCACGGTGATACTTTCTAAAGGGGTATTTCATGTTTTTGTACATCTTACTTCCCGTTCCTTTTTTACAACTGCGTGGTTGCCGCAGCCCTGGAGTGAACCAAATAAACATGCCTGCTCCTCGCAGCTCTCTGCGTCGTCCGTGCTGAGTGTGTGACTTGTGATTCTGTCTGCAACGCGCTGTGAAGATTAGAAAGACTTCTGTGCATTCCAGTAACTGCAACACGAAATGGTACCTACACAGGCAGGTTGCCTCCTCACACGTGAGCACACACCGTGAGGTAACGCAGCTACGCAGAAAAGCAACAGCACAAATGCCCATCATTCGAGGCAAGCAGTGCTTTCAGGGCTGGGGGCTCACAGGGCTGGCCAGCGTCCCACCATTTGTCTGGCTGCCAGTAACACAACTGAAAACCAGAGCAGCACCCACGTTACTGCCACTTGCCTACACCCGGGTGAATTCCGAGTGGATTCCACCGAGACCACGATGTACTGGGTCTGAGAGACCCTAAAAGCTAGTTTTTACCTGGTTTCCAGAGCAGGCTGCCCTGCACACAGGCCTAAAGCTTTCGCTCAGCCTGGCCAGTCTTTCCTACCTGCCGGAGGCCAGGGTTACCGGCAGGCGTGCCCGTGAACCCCTCTGGGCTAGGCTGGCTGACCCCGCTTCTGCCGGGCGCCTTCCTGGTGGACACGCGGGACAGGGCAAGAACAGATGCTGTCGCGAGGCCCTAGTGGCGCGGAGCGCTGACAGGTTTTAATTAATCCCAGAGCAACCCCGTGAGAGTCATCTTCTCTGCTAACAGCTGCTTCCGTGCTCGAGATGTGAAAACCAGAGGCAGAGAAACTGAGTTACCTGAGCTGAGCCGGGGAGCGGGGGGACAGGCCACCCCCCGCCGCCCAGCCATCCCCCACCCCCAGGCTGGGAAGCTGCACCCGCACCTCACCTGCGAGAGCGGGAGAGGACGCTGCACAGGGTATGCGACACCTGCACCCAAACGACTGGCGAGGAAGACGGTGCCCATGCAGAAAAGGTCAGCATGGCCACGAGAACACAATGCCCGCGGCTGAAGCCACTCCAGGGGAGGGCGGAGAGGGCTCCAAACACAAGGAGTTCCCACACCCCGTCTAACAGCCATAAGCCCATTTCTCTGTTAGACACCCTCTGGGTGGGGCGTGGGAGGATGACAGGCGCTCTCCTACACGCACGAACGAAGACCACGGCTCCCCCGGGCTGCATGGAGAACGCGGTGCGGGTCCCACAGACTCCCGCCGGGCCCGGCAAACGTCCAACGCCCAGCCTGGCCATCAGAGTGCTCCCTTTCATCTCAAGAGCCCCACTTTGGACAGGAAGTTATACAGCCGCCCCATTTAAAAACCAAAGGGCGTTCCCGAGCCCAGGGGAGAGACCCAGGCAACAAGCCCAAGACGCTCTGGACCGCTGG
Source organism: Phocoena phocoena (assembly GCF_963924675.1). Lineage (NCBI taxonomy): Eukaryota > Metazoa > Chordata > Mammalia > Artiodactyla > Phocoenidae > Phocoena > Phocoena phocoena. Next base: position 57,743,972 of record NC_089238.1, read on the forward strand.
AGCAGACGAACATTCAGGAAAGTGAACGAAATGAACTGTGTCTGGTTTTCACCCTTTCCTTAGCTTGGGTACCACCCCCCGGGTCCTCCAGGCGTCCTGGGTGGAGGCCCACCCACTCTGGACCGAGCTCAGCGCAGCCTTACAGGTCTCGTCTCCAACGCACCACACCTTTCGTCTCAGAAACTTACCGTGAAGGTGCCTCCCAGACGTCACGACCTCTCTTCTCACTGCCACGTGGGCCGCCCACCCACCGACGGCATCCAGCTTGTCCCGTCATGACGTCGAGTCAGCACCACGACAGAGTCACTGTGCGTCTTTCCAGGGACAAGGAATTGCTGCTGGTCAGCGAAGGAGGAGGATCAAGAGTCCAGATGAGGGAGCAGGAGCGAGGGGGGTGCCGGGCTCGGGGCCCGGTCAGTCTCGCTCTCCTGCCCAGGGCTGTCCAGGTGTCAGGAAACGGGCAGGAAGCAAACACTGGAAAACCACCGGCCCCAAGTGCCGACTAGTGTCACTAACGCAGCCTTAGAAGAAGAAAAAGTGCAGCTGCCTGCGTGTAAGACCACAGAACGAAGGCGCTCCTGTACAGCACGCCCGCGAGCCCGGACAACGTGACCTCAAGGACGTGGACCACCCTCCAGGGTGGGTACGAGGCGCCGGGCACCGAGATGCTGGGGCCCGTCCTCCAGCAGGGGCTGCCAGGCGCCCAGGGGACCAGCAGGAAGGAGGCGGCCGCACGGAGGGGCCCAAAGCAGGCGGACACCCGAGGGCGACGGAAGCAATGCCTAGCGCTCCCCAGACACGGCGCGTGCGTTAGCACAGACGGAGCTTCTGGAGTCCGCTTCCACCCCAACGTGGACGAGCCTGGGATGCAAACGGGCAACACATTTTGTTCCAGATCGTCCCCCACCTCAGGGAAGCAGGCACCCCCGGGGGTGGATCACAGTGTGGACGCGGCCAGCCCCGGGCGAGCCTGGGTGAGCAGGCCCGGGCCTGGATCTGGGGCAGCACCCCTCTCGCGCCCACCTCGCTGCCCCCAACACACACCTCTCACGGTACGCTGGGGCTCACACGGCTATCACGTGTGCACACCCTTCCCGTCCTGTCACAGGTGGGTGCAGGTCTCCAGCTGTGCAGCCGCTGCCAGGAGGCCCCAAGGAGTGGCCGAGACGGGCCTCGGCTGGACCCTGCCCTCCACCGCCTGGCGGTTCCTCGTTCAGCCCATTTCAGTAACTCACTCCACGCCTGCCAGGACGCTCAGACACCAGGCTCCTCCTGAGAGGTCAGCGTTGACACACCCAAGGCAGGCGAGAGAATTCCTGGTCCCTTCAGAGCAGAGCACACTGGTATCCCAGGGCCTCCTGCGTGTGGACCACAGAACAGACCGAGGGTTTTCCGGCAGGTATTGTGTTCAGCCGTGACCAAGACACGGGCCTGGCCCGAGGGTGCCCCCCTCTGAGCGCCATCAACAGGACCATCAGGCAGCCAACTGCCGCTCAGTGGGTGACTCCCACCCCACAACAAGCCCGCAGAGGGCAGGGACGGGGCAGGAGGGGCCGCGCTCCACTGCCCCAGCAAGGGCTTCCCAACACTGGGAGCTGGTACGGCGAGGAGACGGGCATGAATGCAGGGGGCAGGGTACGGCCTCCCCCCGTGCTGCTCCTGCACCCCTGGGACCCCCAGCTCTTCCCACTGGGCCTCTCGGGGAACCCAGCTCCAGTGACCAATGTGGCCTGCGCTCACCGCCGGGCCTGCCGCGTGGCGGCCCACCCCGCGCTGCAGAGCCGTGGCTCACGTGTGGGCAGATGAGCCCCTGATGCTGACCTGGTGCTTCCCTGACAATGTCCTCCAGCGGGACCCTGCTTATGGGTACCACCCACCATCTCCAAAGAAATGCCACCCGACGCAGCCTGACGTAAACCCACACGGTCCGTTCCGTGCGGGTGAGCCCTCACTCCAGAGGTGAAGCCACTAACCTGACACAGATGCCCTCCTGTGGATTCTCTCACACATCAGTCTCAACCTGCACTTTCTTTTCTCCCTCCTTATGTCCTGGTGCATATAAAATGTTAATACAGGCAATCGTTTTGCACACTGACAAAAAGGCATTGTCGACTGTGTTCTGATTTTTCTCACTGATGAAGCGGTTAAAACGTTACCCTTTGCCTTTCTTCTCTTTTAGCTGGAAAATTGGCTTAGTTACTTACCAAATGAAAATAGCTTTCCTTAACGAATGTAACTGTTTAAATCGTACTGCTACTTCGTTCTTCACTACCTGCGAGTGAGGGACGCTGTCGAGATTACAGAAAACTTTCCCTCCTTTTGGTAATAAACGTCCCCGTCTGGAAGCTTGGTAACTGCATCATCTCGGTGTAAGTCAGCGTGTTCACTGCAGATTCCTTCTATTGCCCACGTTTTGAGATGCACACACACAAACTCCTTCTCACGGAACCAGGTTTATGTTACCTGACGGCGTCCGTCTATCGTGTGTGGAGGGTCTCAGGACCTGAGCAGCACAGCTCCGAGAGCAGGGATCTGAAATGCGCCCCTTCCCTCGCCAGCGCTGCCCCACTGGGCGCCAGCCCCTCACCGACCCGGGAGCCCACCTCGCGCCGGCTCCCCTCCGCCAGCCAACGGAGGACACAGAGGCGACTCGCAGAGGCACGCTCTGCCGAGGGACCGCCCAGCAGCGTTGTTCCAAACCTATCTTAACTTTCTGAAACTTCGACAGCCTTGTGTCTCTTGGGGCGGTTACTCTTTCCTTCCGACTGGAGTCTCTCTGACCTCCACACCCTTCCCGCACCCCCATCCCTGCCCCAAGGCCGGGAGGAAACCGCCTCTCCTGCGTTCTCGGCTCAGGGCCCTGCGCTCCACGAGCTGCCCTGGTCCCGGTCCTGACCCAGGTCCAGGATCAGAGAGAGCCCCCGCTCTGCCCCCGCACAGCCTGCCGACCAGGCCTGGCCCTGGCTGCACCGCGCGGTTCCTCGGCCCCAGACGGCACACATCCAGGGGGGCTCCGAGGTGAATGGCTGGGCTGGCCAGAGCCTAGATCACCTCGGCCCTGGCCCCGTGGCCACCAGCTGCGCCAGTCGGTGCCTCAGCTTCCACTGGAGGCTGTGTTCACAGCCCTGATGACCAGGCCTGGCCTCGGACGGATCTTCCACAGAAGTGCAGGTGACCATGGTCTAAGCTCTGGACCAACCGCTTCCACACAGCTTTGCTTTCTGACCTAAGACACCTGGGAAGACAGCAGCGAGCAGAGGCATCGCACGCCCACCCGAGCTGCAGCCACCGCGCTCCTCCAGGCAGGACCTACTGCCCCTCCCTGGCCACACTCCTCCAGTGGAAGCTCCAGGCACACTGTCACATTCTCATCCCCACACACGGGGGCGGGGGGGCCCTAAGCACAAGTCTCTCTCGTGTCACCTGGCCAGTGCCTGAGCGAGGCCTCAGGAGGGCCTCCTCTACCCAGCGTGGACAGCAAAGCAGCCGTTTCCCCGGCAGCCCCGCCCAGCGTGTGGTCCCCCAGCACGTTTCTACTGTCACGGAGCACTGACTTCCCGCCTGCACCGACTTGGTACAAAAACCGGATGCCACGCTGCAATAAGCACCACTGTCACACGCTGACAAACACGCCACGGACGACTCTGTGAACAAGGGTCTCCGAGCTCGCTGTGTGTTTCCCTTGATTGCTGCTCAATTCAGTCCAACCCCAAGGAATCCACCGCCTTAGACCAACCCTCCCCAATTACCTAAGCCCGACGCCGTCAGCCAGCTGAGCTGCTCCTGGGAAGCAGGGAGAAAGCAGCACAGCTATTCACACTCAAACCCCACAAAGCCCTCCAGGGGCTCTGGTGTGGTGTCTGCAGGAGTGACGGGGCCAGCTGGTGGGCACCAGCGACAGACAGAGGCAGAACCCGTCCAAAGGGGGGCAGTGAGGGGGTCTTACCAACAGGTCAGCAAACCCAGGAGCAGGCAAGACAGACGTCCACTCAGGGCCCTCGCTGACCCTGAATACAGCTGTCACCCTGCCGCTTTGGCTCCAGCAATGCAGGGAACAGAGGCCTAGGGCTCTGTGCTGGCCGTCCAGGTGCCAGGAGCATTTGGTTTAGCAAACCAGCTGCCGGCAGGCAGGGGGGGAACGGTGCGCTGGCCGCTGCCCTCCCTGGGGACCTGCAGTCCTGCACCGTACACCCACCTCTCCCTGCAACTGCCCCACCCAAGGGACGCTCTGATCACGGGGGTGACACAGCAGAGGCAGCTCCCCGTGTGGAGCTTGTGCTTGTCTTCCTGTCACTCAAACGGCGTCCTCAGCAATAACCCCGTGGATAGGACAGCAGAGCAAAGAGCAAAAGAGAAGTTTCTTCCGGGGGTTGTCATCTTTTTCTACTTCTTTGATTCCAAACTACCTTCCTCGGAGTCTCACCTGCTTGCAGGCTCCTTCCTCTGTACTAACAACGGCCCCGGGAACAGAAGCCTGCGTTGGGGCCGTCGCTCTCCCAGCCACCTCCTCCCAAGGCAGCAGCCCAGAGAGCCGGAGCTGTACGCCTGGGCCTCGCACCGCGAGCACCCAAGGCAGGTACCGGGAGGGCCTCTGTGGCCCCCGCGGGCCTGCCGTGGCATCCAGCCTGGCTTTGAGCCCTGCCCGCCTGCCCCAGCACCCACGGGGAGCCGCAAGCAAGATGCTGAAGCCGGAGCGCCTGCCCAAGCCCTGTGACCGGGACCCCCATGGGCTTTGCCAGGCCCCGTACCAGAGGGAAGTTCTGGTGGGCAGAGGCGAGGAGAGAGCTTCCTACTTCTGACCCGCGTGCAGTCAGGCGGGAGAAGTCTGACGAGTGAGGTCACACGGCCAGAGGTGCGGGGGCCGAGCACGGCGAGAAGGTAAGTGCTGCTTGGGGTGAGGGGCTGCTTCTGGGCAAGCTGGCCTCAACCCTCCACGGAAGCCGGCCCGGGCCCGCTCTGCCGGGTGGGTGCGCCCACTCTCCACTTTTAACTTCCATGTCATGAGCAGGACGGCCCGTTCAAGGCAACGATGGGCTGTTCGGCCTGTCACTGACAACTAAGAACCCTGCTTTCTCGTTACTGATGATCCTTTAGATGAAGATGAATTCACCTGGTGTGAATTCAAAGCCCAAGCTCTGCCCCAATTACATAAATGAAGAGCAGCCTCCGGCCATTAACCCTGCAGCAGGCACCGGTGAGCCTGCCCGGCAGGGGACGGCGAGGCCGTGTGGGGACAGCGGGGCCCGCCCTCCGGCTTCCTGCCCTCTTCTGCTGCCGTGCGCATGACGGCCTTGAGCCCGACGGGGAGAGGGCAGAGCACAGCTCCACCACCTCCTCCCCAAAGGTGGGGAGCGGCCCGAGGAGCTGGGCACACGGCCCTCCAAGAGACCCCAGGCAAAGCCACGTGGCAGAGCGAGCAGAGCAGCCCACAACAGGCTTTATTCTCCAGAGAAGCGAGAAAACGCGTACAGGAGGCGCTGGGCGGCTGCCGGTAATTCTTAAAGAGGAAGGAGTCGGCTGAACGTGCAGGCGGGCGGAACCCGTCTCCTAGTTTTGCAGAGGGCAGCCCCGCAAAGCCCGCAGCGTTCCACTTCACGATCAAGGTGCCGCCTGCCGTGTAGGCGGCTCCCCCTCACCATCAGCTCGGCCCCGACCCAGCCAGAGGCCCCGCCAGAACCACCGGGGCCCGGAGGCTGCACAAAAGACCACCTTCGCGGCAGCAGCCCCCTGCCAAGTCCCGTTTATTTTAAACCACACGCAGCGCGCTGAGGGCAGGGAACCCCACCCCCGCAGTCTAAGCTCTGGCTGCTGTGCGGCTGAGGCTGAGCCATCAGAGAAAGCCACGGCCACGGCCCGGGCGGCTCACAGCACTCTCCTCTCGGGGGCCCGGCGTCGTCCGCGCCAGCTTCGCCCACTACTGCTCGGTCCCGGGCAGGGAGTCTGCGAATGGCTCACAAGAAAGAAACGGGTTCAGTCGGGGAAGGAGCGAACGTGCTGTGAGCACCCGGATTTACACGGAGGCCGTCACGAGGCCGTCACGACCCTGCTTAAACAGCGAATGCCCAAACGTACTCCAGACACAATTAGAAAAAACACTTCAGCTGGCCTCAGGAGCACACCTACATAGCAAAGTCAAATTTTAACAGAAACTTGGTAAAATTTTACGTACCCTCGTCACCGACAAAAATGAGGGCTCCGGCAGAGAAGTGACCTGAGCGGTGAGCCCTGGGGCCCCCCCTCAGCACCGGCTGTGGCCGCGCGGCCCCCGTGGCACACTCACCCCTGGCCTCCTCGCCGCTGTCCTCGTCCTCTTCACTCTCCCCGCCGCCCTCGGCGCCCTTGACCTCGTCGCTGTCCTCCTCCGAGTCCGTCTCCTCCAGCCACTCCTGAGATTCTTTAAGCAAAAGCAAAAACCAGTGTCAGCACGACCAGGGCACCGGGTAAACTGCAGGCGAGCCGCGGCCGCCCCCAGGAGCCCACCTTCTGCCTGGACACGCGGATGTGCGTGCGGGGGCTCCGACCCCAGCACGTCTGGAGCTCACGGCAAACATCACATCCCCACGTGTCGAGGCAGAGACGGGCAGAGTGAGAATCTGCGCTCCAAGACAGCAGTCGTCTCGCACAGCCGCTCAGGGGCTCTGCCCAGACGTGTGGATTGTAAGGGATTTCAGCCTCAGACCCAAGGACTGCGCAGTGACCGAGTCCAGCGCAGCCTGTGGTGCAACACGGCAGCGGAGACGGGTGGGCCGCTAGTCTGCTCCCGGGCACACACGCGCACCGCGGGGAAAACACGCGTCCAGTCCGCTTTGCCGGGGCAGGTCCGAGGCTTACGAGTGGTGTCGGGGTGAGCCCGCTCCCTCCCCCAGGCCCCCTGCAGGGATGGCCGTGCACAGACGTGCCCCTGGGCAACAGGGCCCTCCCCCCGGGACTGAGGGCACGGGGGCGCGAGGGGGCAGAGGCGTGCAGCACCCTCTGTGGGCGCAGGGCAGACAAGCTGGGGGGCTCCCGAGGCAACTCCAGAGGTGCTACCCCCTCACCTGGATCCATCTCCACCAAGACGGTCCACTCCTCCATCTTGTGAAGGTCGAGGCAGTACAAGTCGCTGAGGGTGACCTGGCGGTCGCCAGCCTCAAACATGCCCCCATAGAGGTAGAGGCGCCCATGCTTCACGGCCAGCATGGCGCTGGAGCGGGGGCTAGGCTCCACCGCAGGGACCCCCGCCTCGTTGGTGCCATCGTCGCTGTCGTCGGCCTCGGGCTGTCCCGCCGGACCCAGGGCAGCGAGCCCCTGCTGGATGGTGACCACGGTCCCGTCCTCTGCCACCAGCTCTCTGACCACCTGCAGGGGCTCCTGGGCCCCAGTCCCCTTCAGTTCCTGCTTGCTGGCACCCCCGGGCTCCCCTTTTTTGCCCCGCCTGCGCCTCCTCTTCTCCACCTTGGGCCCCTGTTGATAAAGAGCAAAGGCACCGCGACTCAGGACGGGGGTCAGCGAGCACCCGACAGCCAGAGGACCCCCGTCCACTTGCTGCCCCTCCCCAGGGAGCACACCACCCCTGCCTGGTGTGACCTCTGAGGGGAAGGGGCGGCAGATACCAGCCCTTACACGCTGCCTGACTCCCCTCAGAGGCGCCGAGGCACTTCAACCGGAGCCAGCCTTTGCCACACAGTGGACCATCCGCCCTCCTTTGGCCACAGGGCCCTGCTTCTGAGGCCCCTGACCTGATGAAGCCCCCAGGGATGTCATTCCCGGGAGAGCAGCCACTGTGCCGCGTCTCTCAGGCTGGTGCCGGCAGGAGGGGCAGAGGCAACCCGGTCCCTGCTTACGGTGACAGTAAAGATGGTGGCAGCTCCACAGAGCCTCACAGACAGAGGGACCAGGGAGGCCCTGGGCATCACTGACGGAGGTGACAGCTGGGCAGGCCCTGAGCTGGCTGCAGGTCTGGGGCCCAGGCTACCTTCAGCTGCCCCGCGAACCAGCGGTTCCTGACGGGGTCGTAGAAGTGCAGGTCGCTGAGGAAGTGGCCCTCCAGGCTCTCGTCCTCCTCGTCGTCACACACCCCCCCGAACAGCAGCATCTGATGGTTCGGGGCCACAGCCACCGAGAAGCCGGACCTTGGGGTGGGCTTGGCTCCGGAAGGGTTGACCCGAGTCCAGGCCCATCTGCCTGATGAGGAGAGGAAATAGGGACGGTGGGCCTGCAGAATGCCATGGCCGTTATTCTGTGCCTGCGGGGCCGCATACCCCGGAGGCCATGCCTCCTCCTCGAGGGTCAGTCTGCACTGAGGTAGGGAACCTGTCCACACACCCTCCCAACACTTGCCCAGGGGCGCCATGCGGCTGTGATGTGAAGGGTGAGGGAGAGGCAGGCGCACCAGCTCCGGGGGATCCCGTACACTGTGCCTTCGGGCGGGGCCCTCCGACCTCAGACACCCCCAGAACCTCCCGTGGGCCACGCACTGTGGTCCTTCCTTCTAGGCGGGCGCCGTGTTTACGCAGCAACCCTCAAGATGTGGCCTGGCACAAAACATGTGGGAGTCTTCCCAACATGTCCAGAAAAAGGAACTGGGATGTTTTTTCTTTAGTGAACATTTAAAAGAAGCGAGAGAAGCAGCCAACAGCAAGCCTCCCCTGGAGGCGCAGCCCTAGCGGCATGCACTAGTGGGCCACAAGGTCACTCACAACAACCAGCACCTCAACGTTTAAAGAGAAGAGGAGAAGCACCAGCGTGCCCTGCACGTGGCTGCGGGAGTCGCTTTCCTGGCTGTGCCGGATGCGTCTCAGGACACGCCATGTACTTTTCACTGGGGGCCAAGGGCCTGACGACCAGACGCGGGGGCTGAACACAAGGGCTGGGGTCCCACTGCCTAGAACACAGTCCACTTTCAAGTTCAAGTGCGCTGACATGTAAAAGGGGCTCTAAACCTTGGCTCCCACGTCCCCATCAGTCACCGCAATCTGGCGTGGTTGGGACCTGAGAAACGCCTTGTATGTGACGTTTCTGCAGCCTCTGCTTGAAGAACGTCACAGCAGGAAAGAGGAACGTTCCTGCCCAGCAGGCCTCTTGTCTTACGGAGACGGGTCTCACAGGGGCCAAGGGGCAGCCAGGACCACACAGGCCCCATCCGCTCAGGCCCCTCTCCCATCACGTGCACCATGCAAACTAACCACCTCCCGACTTCTGAGCTTGAAAAATGAGCACTGGGAAGCCACCCTGGTGTCCATCAACAGAGGAACGGATATAGAAGATGTGTGTGTACACACACACACACACACACACACACACACAGAGGAATATCACTCAGCCATGAAAAAGAATGAAACAATGCCATTTGCAGCAACCTGGAGGGACCTAGAGATGATCATACTAAGTGAAGTCAGACAGAGAAAGACAAACACCATACGAGATCACTCATATGTGGAATCTAAAAAGACGATACAAGTGAACTTATTCACGAGAGAAACAGACTCACAGACAAAGAAAACAAACTTATGCTTACCAAAGCGGAAAAGCAGGGAGGGATAAATTAGGAGTATGGGATTAACAGGTACACAATACTATATATAAAATAATTAACAAAAGACCTTCTCTAGAGTACAGGAAACTCTACTCAATATTTTATAATAACCTATAAGGGAAAAGAATCTGAAAAACAACATATACACGTATGTATGACTGAATCATTTTGCTGTACACCTAAAACTAACACAACATTGTACATTAACTATACTTCAAATAAAAAACAAACGAACAAACAGTGGGCATTTCAACCCCACAAGATGCCTTCCAAAAGTCTACGTCCTAACATTAAGCAAGAACAAATGAGAGATGACACAGATGCCGTGGCCCCGCCCCCAAGAAGGGAGCTGTGGATGGACTGACATCACCTGTGTTTCTAACTCAGTGCGTCCTCAACGCCCCAGAGAGGACACGGGGGCTGTTCATGGAGTGCCCCACCAGCCCTGCGACCCTCTGCCCGCTTCCCCCAGCGACACACTGACCACCCGCCTGGTCTGTCACCTGCACGGCGCATGTACCTTCTCTTCCCTCCTCAGCCTTCAGCAGGAACATGTCGGAGTGCTGGGTACCTCTGTCCACATCTTTTCTGACTCTCTGCAAAAGGAAAAGGGAGCTGTGACAAATACCACGTGCTGTGCCAAGCCACGCAAGGCCCCCCCAAGCTTGTGGTCCCGTCTTCCATGGAGGTGACTCACTAGCCTTCAGACCAGCCTCAAAATCTGAAACACAACAGGTTCCATCCAGACCGCCTCTGAACAGACAGAATAAATGACCACAGGCTGGGGACACCCCAGAGCTCTCCTCTCAGAGCTTCCTGTGGCTCCGAGCCGAGCCCTGCTCTGGATGGGCGGGGGCGCCGCAGGGACCCTCCTATCATTACACAGCCACCCTCCATCTCTAACCCCTGTGCCCTCAATTCCCATCGCCTTCCCGATAATGGGATTCAAGCTTCGGTGCGAGGATCAAACGCTCTGTGCAGAAGCCGGCACAGCCATTTAAAGAGCTTTCCTGAGCCGTAGACAGCACAGCCCACCTCCATCCGGGTCTGCTGCTTCAAACCAGGCTTCTGGCGCTGGGCAGACCACACACTTCACTCTCCCGAGCGGCACCCCCGTCCTCATGCTGCACGGAGACGGCATAGTCCTCTTTGCCAGCAGGCTAGCAGGGGAAGTGGCTGCCACTCCCATGCCCACCTTTCCAGGCCAAAAGCCCAGCACTCTCAGGAACTAAATCCACACGAGGGGCTTCCCTGGTGGCGCAGTGGTTAAGAATCCGCCTGCCAATCCAGGGGACACGGGTTCGAGCCCTGGTCCGGGAAAACCCCACATGTCGCGGAGCAACTAAGCACATGCGCCACAACTACTGAGCCTGCGCTCTAGAGCTCGCGTGCTGCAACTACTGAGCCTGCATGCCACAACTACTGAAGCCCACGCACCTAGAGCCTGTGCTCCACAAGAGAAGCCACCACAATGAGATGCCCACGCACCGCAACGAAGAGTAGCCCCCGCTCACCGCAACCAGAGAAAACCCACATGCAGCAACGAAGACCCAACACAGCCAAAAATAAATAAAATAAATTAAAAAAAATAAATCCACACGAGGCCTTGCCCACTGGCCGCACACTGCAGTAATTCAGTGCCGTCTGCTTGTGTCGCAAACTTGATCACAGCCGCGCTCCAGCCCTCCCCTCTCAGCCCCTTGCCCTCCTGCACCTGCGGGCGTCTACGGCACTGCTCCGCCGACAGCAACCTTCCTTCCTTAGAACCAACGAGCTGAGGGGAACTTTCATGCTGTCACATTTCAATACACCCCCCGAGGCCTGTACGCCAGAGCCCTCCCTGAGAACGCCGCTCTGCCCGCCCGGTGCCACGGCTTCCACACAGCGGCCGGCATGGCAGAGCCCGGGGCTGGGGAGGCAAGGAGGCTGCTCCCCATGAAGCATGTAACTCCCACTCCACCTCCCCTTCCTGACAGGGGTGATGAGAGGCCCGTGCGCTAGTCCCTCACCCAGTGGCCTGCGCTGTCCTTCCAGTAACGCGAATCACACCGGAAGGACACTCACTCTCCTCACTGGGCTAGAGGAGGACGCAGAATGTGCGTGAAGCTCTGGAGCTGTCAAACTTCCCGCAGGGCGTGCAAGGCTCTGCACGGGCTCTCAGCTCGTCCCCAAGGGGACGTGGACGTTAACGCCACGGAGCGCTGACTTGGGCGTGCACCTGACAGAGCATTCCTTCCGCTGCTCGCAAATCTCTGTCTCGTACAGTATTAATGGAGCCCAAAGACATCTGAGAGAGACGTGTACCACGCAGCTCCTGTGGAGGGCGCTCCCGCCCAGAAGAACCCCAGTGCCACACCCACGCCTTTATCGCCAACTCTGGTAAATCCCCCCGTGAGTGCCGACAGAGCAGCTTCTCACTGCCATCAAATGCCGAAGGCCTGGCGTGAGTGGTTCCTGAATCAAAGGGACTCGGATCATCCCCCAGCTGTCCGTGTGGCTGCAGAAAAGCCGCATTTGGGAGTCAGGCGCCGCTTTGATTGAAGTGGCATCAGCTTGACGAGGGCTTGCTGTTCATCACCCGGTTTTGTGAGAAGCATCTACTGCGATAAAGCATCAGCTCTGGGCAGTGCACACAGCTTCTGGCGGCAGCCGCCTGTCTCGCGGGGCCCTCCCAGCTGTCACGCGTCTAGCCACACCCCAGGCAGGTCACAACCACAAATCCCAAGTCAGTTTTCCTTTCCAGAACAAGAACTCAGCCGCTGGCTGAGTGGGGGTGTGGCAGGGTGGAAGGAGGTGGCCGGGGCACCTCCCTGCCACAGCCATCATTTACGCTGCATGTTTCAGGGGCGTGTGGATAAGAACGCAACGTGACTGTAAAGAACCTTAGTATGTTCACACAGGAGCAGATCAACACCACCTCTGTCCACTTCTCATTCAACAGAAAGGACCGTTCATATTAATCTAATGAACTATTATTTGAAGTTTTCATCGCTGGTGAAACTGAAAAGGCAGCAGACAGAAGTCACTCTGCATCCCACACACACGTCTTACCTGCTTTGAGTAGCCCCCGTAGATGACGATGCTGCCCTGGGCGGTGACGGTCATCTGGCAGCCTGACCTGGGTGTGGGCCCAGTCCCGGACGGGGACAGCCTGCTCCACGTGAAAGTGTCCAGGTTGAAGGCATACAGGTCATTGTAATAGATGTAATCTCTGTTATAATATAGGAACACAAACGAAAAGGCGGTGACATGAAAAAGTGAACTTGATCTAAAATAAAGGTACGTTTGCTACCGTATGTACTAAGTTATTGGTTTAATTAAAGTTTAAATTCATAGGAAAGGACAGCAAGCCTATGTGGGTTTGCACTTGAAGGCAGAAATAACGCTGGCCCAGAGGAGCACTGTAACATGCCTGGATCCGGAAGTCTTTTCCTTCTGGAAGTTACGTGATACACCCTTACACAGTTTACACAGTCAGTCTTGCAGAACAACTACATTAGTTTTCTGTATGTGTAACTTTAAGCGGGACAATGAACTATGTACCAATACCCTGCATCCTCAGAAGGGAGATATTACAGCTTGGCAAGGGCTGTGGAGACCCCGGGCTGGGCAGAGATGGGGCAAAGCGTTCCTGGAACTGAGAGAGAACTCCTGGAGCCCACAAGCCCGAGCCAAAGCCCAGAGGCCATGGCTGAGGCATCCAAGAGGCACAGCGGCCTTGCCCTGCTCAATGCTCCTGGGGCTTCAGTGGCAAAGGACTCAAAACACACATGGGGCCTTGAGGAGGGAGCACGTGTGTGAGGAAAGCATCGGTTCTGCCAGAGACACAGAGGCAACCGTGTGTCCTGACGGGAATTTCACAGGTGGCCACGGGCAAAGCCAAGGGGCCTCGGGTCAGAATTACACGGAAGAACGAGAGATGCTCCCCAGCTACTCCACACGGAGAGCTGGGCCCGATGTTGGCAGGAAGAAAGTATGGACGCACGGAAGGACCGAGCAGCCCCACCGGTCAGACGTGATTCCCGACTCTCCTGCTGCAGTCAGATCACCCACGTCTGGCGCCCTGCAGCCAACGCGCAGGCCACTGAGCTCCCCGGAACGCTGTCCAAAGCAGGGCACTGGGGACAGGGTGAGCCACGTGGCCTCTCCACCAAACACATCCTTCCGTGGGAGGAGGGCTTTTAAGTAGACGAACTGAGGAACCAGGGACACAGTTTTTAAAAGACTTCACCATATTCCACAGTTTTCTCAGATTTCACGTTGCAAATTTCCAGGAAAAAAAATATTCTATTCTGCACGTAGGGTAAACAACAACTGTCACTGGGTTTGAAAGATCAAACTGTACTTTGTTTAATATGGATGGTGACCACACAGATATCTGTTTGAGGAACTTCAACTTTTCTATATGTTTGAGATACTTCATAAAAAATAAGTTTAAACAAGGTAACAGATAATAGCTTTTGAAAAGCGTTCTGAGTTTGAAATGGTTCCAAGTTACAACCACTGTAAAACCTGACTCATTTTGTAACCTGTGAGTTTCAGGAGAAGGGCCTGTGTAGACCCCACTCGCTGTCCCGCACACAACAGGTGCTGAATTAACACACTGACGTCTCATGAACCCCCGTGTCTGCAATGGCAAAAAATTATTTGCTTTGTTCAGGGTTTTAAATGTAAACAACAATCCTTTAAATAAGAATTTTAAAAAACAGAGCAGGCTCTCTTCTCCAAAATGGCAAGAAACCAAACACGTGCAGGTCAGGAAACGGACCGTGGGCAGGAGGTGGACCAGGACAGGGCAGGGAGCCGGGGTGGAGGTAGGAGACGGACCAGGGGTAGGAGATTAACCAGGACAGAAAACCAGGGTGTAGGCAAGAGACAAACCAGGAGCAGGAGACGTTACCAGGGGCAGGGAGCCGAGGGGTAAAGCACGACAGAATATGGGAGTAACTGAACATCTGCAATCTTTGGTCGAGGACAAGTTCCACTACTTAACAGTTATCTTGGTTTCCTCATCTTTAACTTGAGATAATATAACCTACTCTCCCTAGAGCTTGGTTTTTAAGTGAATTCTGTAAAAACCACTTGGTGAACTTTGTGACGAGACATAAAATTTAAGCACTATTATACCCAGATTACGCCTTTAAGATACACAATCATTCCTTGTTTTATGTGAATTCGACTTTAAAAATCTCCTCCCAAAGCACTTAAGAATTATACCCTGGGAGACCTTCAAGATGGCAGAAGAGTAAGACGCGGAGATCACCTTCCTCCCCACAGATACACCAGAACACATCTACACGCAGAACAACTCCTACAGAACACCTGCTGAATGCTGGCAGAAGACCTCAGACGTCCCAAAAGGCAAGAAACTCCCCACGTACCTGGGTAGGGCAAAAGAAAAAAGAAAAAACAGAAACAGAAGAATAGAAACGGGACCTGCACCAGTGGGAGGGAGCCGTGAAGCAGGAAAGCTTTCCACACACTAGAAGCCCCTTCACTGGCGGAGACGGGGGGATGGCGGGGGGAAGCTTCGGAGCCACGGAGGAGAGCGCAGCAACAAGGGTGCGGAGGGCAAAGCGGAGAGATGCCTGCACAGAGGATCGATGCCGACCAGCACTCACCAGCCCGAGAGGCTTGTGCTCACGCGCCGGGGCGGGCGGGGGCTGGGGCCTGAGGCTCGGGCTTCGGAGGTCAGATCCCAGGGAGAGGACGGGGGTTGGCGGCGTGAACACAGCCTGAAGGGGGCTAGTGTGCCACAGCTAGCCAGGACGGAGTCCGGGAAAAAGTCTGGAACTGCCTAGGAAGCAAGAGACCATTGTTTCAAGGTGCACGAGGAGAGGGGGTTCAGAGCACCGCCTAAACGAGCTCCAGAGACGGGCGCAAGCCACGGCTATCAGCGTGGACTCCAGAGACGGGCATGAGATGCTAAGGCTGCTGCTGCCGCCACCAAGAAGCCTGTGTGCGAGCACAGGTCACTCTCCACACCTCCCCTCCAGGGAACCTGTGCATCCCGACACTGCCAGGGTCCCGGGATACAGGGACAACTTTCCCGGGAGAACACATGGCGCGCCTCAGGCTGGTGTAATGTGACGCCGGCCTCTGCCACGCAGGCTTGCCCCGCACTCCGTGCCCCTCCCTCCCCCCCCCCCCCCCCCCCCCCCCGCCTGAGTGCGTCAGAGGCCCCTAATCAGCGCTCCTTTAACCCCCTCCTGTCTGAGAGAAGAACAGACGCCCTCCGGCGACCTACACGCAGAGGCGGGGCCAAATCCAAAGCTGAGTCCCTGGGAGCTGTGAGAACAAAGAGGAGAAAGGGAAATCTCTCCCAGCAGCCTCAGAAGCAGCGGATTAAAGCTCTACCATCAACCTGATGTACCTGCATCTGTGGAATACATGAATAGACAACGAGTCATCCCAAATCGAGGAGGTGGACTTTGGGAGCAACGATATTTGTATTTTTTTCCTTTTTCTCTTTTGTGGGTGTGTATGTGCATGCTTCTGTGTGTGGTTTTCTCTGTATAGCTTTGCTTTTACCATTTATCCTAGGGTTTTGTCTGTCAGGGGTATTTTGGTTTGTTTAGTATAGATTTTAGTGCTTGTTATCGGTGGATTTCTTCTTTGGTTCTATTTTCTTATTTTAATAACTTTATTTTATTGTTCTTTCTTTCCTTCTTTTTTTCTCCCTTTTATTCTGAGCCATGTGGATGATAAGGTCTTGGTGCTGCAGCCGGGTGTCAGGGTTGTGCCTCTGAGGTGGGAGAGCCTAGGTCAGGACATTGGTCCACCAGAGACCTCCCAACTCCACGTAGTATCAAACAGCGAAAATCTCCCAGAGATCTCCATCTCAACGCTAAGACCCAGCTCCACTCAACAACCAGCAAGCTACAGTGCAGGACACTCTGTGCCAAACAACTAGCAAGACAGGAACACAACCCCACCCATTAGCAGAGAGGCTGCCTAAAATCATAAGGTCACAGACACCCCAAAACACACAACCAGACGCAGACCTGCCCGAGAGAAAGACAAGGTCCAGCCTCATCCAGCAGAACACAGGCACTAGTCCCCTCCACCAGGAAGCCTACACAACTCACTGAACCAACCTTAGCCACTAGGGGCAGACAGCAAAAACAACAGGAACTACGAACCTGCAGCCTGCGAAAAGGAGACCCCAAACACAGTAAGTCAAGCAAAATGAGAAGACAGAGAAACACACAGCAGATGAAGGAGCAAGGCAAAAACCCACCAGACCTAACAAATGAAGAGGAAACTGGCAGTCTACCTGAAAAAGAATTCAGAGTAACGACAGTAAAGATGATCCAAACTCTTGGAAATAGAATGGAGAAAATACAATAAACGTTTAACAAGGAACTAAAAGAACTAAAGAGCAAGCAAACAATGAAGAACACAATAAATGAAATTAAAAATTCTCTAGAAGGAATCAATAGCAGAATAACTGAGGCAGAAGAACGGATAAGTGACCTGGAAGATAAAACAGTGGAAATAACTACTGCAGAGCAGAATGAAAAGAACTGAGGACAGAGGCTTCCCTGGTGGCACAGTGGTTAAGAATCTGCCTGCCAGTGCGGGAGACATGGGTTCAAGCCCTGGTCTGGGAAGATCCCACATGCCGCGGAGCAACTAAGCCCGTGCACCACAACTACTGAGACTGCGCCCTAGAGCCACCGAGCCACAACTACTGAGCCCGTGTACCACAAGTGCTGAAGGCCGTGCACCTAGAGCCCATGCTCCCAACAAGAGAAGCCACCACAATGAGAAGCCTGCACACTGCAACAAAGAGTAGCCCCCGCTTGCAACAACTAGAGAAAGCCCACGCGCAGCAACGAGGACCCAACGCAGCCAAAAATAAAAATAAATAAAATAAAATAAATTTATATAAAAAAAAAGAATTGAGGACAGTCTCAGAGACCTCTGGAACAACATTAAACGCACCAATGCACCAACATTCAAATAACCCCACCAACATTAGGGGGTCCCAAAAGAAGAGGAGAAAAAGAAAGGGACTGAGAAAATATCTGAAGAGATGATAGCTGAAAACTTCCCTAATATGGGAAAGGAAATAGTTAATCAAGTCCAGGAAGCACAGAGAGTCCCATAGAGGATAAATCCAAGGAGAAAAACACCAAGACACGTATTAATCAAACTATCAAAAATTAAATACAAAGAAAAAATATTAAAAGCAGCAAGGGAAAAACAACAAATAATATGCGAGGGAATCCCCATAAGGTTAACAGCTGATCTTTCAGCAGAAACTCTATAAGCCAGAAGAGAATGGCAGGACATATTTAAAGTGATGAAAGGGAAAAATCTACAACCAAGATTACTCTACCCAGCAAGGATCTCACTCAGATTTGACAGAGAAATTAAAACCTTTACAGACAAGCAAAAGCTAAGAGAATTCAGCACCACCAAACCAGCTTTACAACAAATGCTAAAGGGACTTGTCTAGGCAGGAAACACAAGAGAAGGTAGAGACCTACAATAACAAACCCAAAACAACTAAGAAAATGGTAATAGGAACATACATATTGATAATTACCCTAAATATAAATGCATTAAATACTCCAACCAAAAGACACAGACTGACTGAATGGATACAAAAACAAGACCCATATATATGCTGTCTATAAGAGACCCACTTCAGACCTAGGGACACATACAGACTGAAAGTGAGGGGATGGAAAAAGATATTCCATGCAAATGGAAATCAAAAGAAAGCGGGAGTACCAATACTCATATCAGACAAAATAGACTTTAAAATAAAGTCCAGGGCTACCCTGGTGGCGCAGTGGTTGAGAGTCCGCCTGCCGATGCAGGGGACACGGGTTCGTGCCCCGGTCTGGGAAGATCCCACATGCCTCGGAGCGGCTGGGCCCGTGAGCCATGGCCGCTGAGCCTGCGCGTCCGGAGCCTGTGCTCCACAATGGGAGGGGCCACAGCAGTGAGAGGCCCGCATACCGAAAAAAAAAAAAAAAACAACAAAAATAAAATAAAGTCTATTTTATTTTAGATGTTACATAATGATCAAGGGATCAATCCAAGAAGAAGATATAACAACTGTAAACATTTATGCACCCAACATAGGAGCACCTCAATACATAAGGCAAATGCTAACAGCCATAAAAGCGGAAAGCGACAGTAACACAATCACAGTAGGGGACTTTAACACCCCACTTTCACCAATAGTCAGATCATCCAAAATGAAAATAAATAAGGAAACACAAGCTTTAAATGATACATTAAACAAGACGGACTTAATTGCTATTTATAGGACATTCCATCCAAAAACAACAGAATACACTTTCTTCTCAAGTGCTCATGGAACATTCTCTAAGACAGATCATATCCTGGGTCACAAATCAAGCCTTGATAAATTTAAGAAAACTGAAATCGTATCAAGTATCTTTTCCGATGACAACACTATGAGACTAGATATCAATTACAGGAAAAAATCTGTAAAAAATACAAACACATGGAGGCTAAACAATACACTACTTAATAACCAAGAGATTACTGAGGAAATCAAAAAATACCTAGAAACAAATGACAATGAAAACACGACGACCCAAAACCTACGGGATGCAGCAAAAGTAGTTCTAAGAGGGAAGTTTATAGCAATACAATGCTACCTTAAGAAACAAGAAACATCTCAAATAAACAACCCAACCTTACACCTAAAGCAATTAGAGAAAGAAGAACAAAGAAACCCCAAAGATAGCAGAAGGAAAAAAATCATAAAGATCAGATCAGAGATAAATGAAAAAGAAATGAAGGAAACAATAGCAAAGATCAATAAAACTAAAAGCTGGCTCTTTGAGAAGATAAACAAAATTGATAAACCACTAGCCAGACTCAGCAAGAAAAAAAGGGAGAAAACTCAAATCAGTAGAATTAGAAATGAAAAAGGAGAAGTAACAACTTACACTGCAGAAATACAAAGGATCATGAGAGATTACTACAAGCAACTCTATGCCAATAAAATGGACAACCTGGAAGAAATGGACAAATTCTTAGAAAAGCACAACCTTCCGAGACTGAACCAGGAAGAAATAGAAAATATAAACAGACCAACGCCAAGCAGTGATATTGAAACTGTGATTAAAAACCTTCCAACAAACAAAAGCCCAGGACCAGATGGATTACAGGTGAATTCTATCAAACATTTAGAGAAGAGCAACACCTATCCTTCTCAAACTCTTCCAAAATATAGCAGAGGGAGGAACACTCCCAAAGTCATTCTACGAGGCCACCATCACCCTGATACCAAAACCAGACAAAGATGTCACAAAGAAAGAAAACTACAGGCCAATATCACTGATGAACATAGGTGCAAAAATCCTCAACAAAATACCAGCAAACAGAATCCAACAGCACATTAAAAGGATCATACACCGTGATCAAGTGGGGTTTATCCCAGGAATGCAAGGATTCTTCAATATTCGCAAATCAATCAATGTGATACACCATATTAACAAATTGAAGGATAAAAACCACACGATCATCTCAATAGATGCTGAAAAGGCTTTTGAAAAACTTCAACACCCATTTATGATAAAAACCCTCCAAAAAGTAGGAATAGAGGGAACTTATCTCAACATAATAAAGGCCATATATGACAAACCCACAGCCAACATCATTCTCAATGTGAAAAACTGAAACCATTTCCACTAAGATCAGGAACAAAACAAGGTTGCCCACTCTCACCACTATTATTCAACATTGTTTTGGAAGTTTTAGCCACAGCAATCAGAGAAGAAAAAGAAATAAAAGGAATCCAAATAAGAAAAGAAGTAAAGCTGTCACTGTTTGCAGATAACATGATACTATAAATAGAGAATCCTAAAGACTCTACCAGAAAACTAGTAGAGCTAATCAATGAATTTGGTAAAGTAGCAGGAGACAAAATTAATGCACAGAAATCTCTTGCATTCCTATACACTAATTTTGAAAAATCTGAAAGAGAAATTAAGGAAACACTCCCATTTACCACTGCAACAAAGAGAATAAAAGACCTAGGAATAAACGTACCTAAGGAGACAAAAGACCTGTATGCAGAAAACTATAAGACACTGATGAAAGAAATTAAAGATGATACAAACAGATGGAGAGATATACCGTGTTCTTGGATTGGAAGAATCAACATTGTGAAAATGACTATACTACCTAAAACAATCTACAGATTCAGTGCAATCCCTATCAAACTACCACTAGCATTTTTCACAGAACTAGAACAAAAAATTTCACAATTTGTATGGAAACACAAAAGACCCCGAATAGCCAAAGCAATCTTGAGAAAGAAAAATAGACCTGGAGGAACCAGGCTCCCTGACTCTGGACTATACTACAAAGCTACAGTAATCAAGACAGCCCGGTACTGGCACAAAACCAGAAATATACATCAACAGAAAGCCCAGAGATCAACCCACACACATATGGTCACCTTATTTTTGATAAAGGAGGCAAGAATATACAATGGAGAAAAGACAGTCTTTAAGTGGTGCTGGGAAAACTGGACAGCTACATGTAAAATAATGAAATTAGAACACTCCCTAATAACATACACAAAAATAAGCTCAAAATGGGCTTCCCTGGTGGCGCAGTGGTTGAGAGTCCACCTGCCGATGCAGGGGACGTGGGTTCGTGCCCCGGTCCGGGAAGATCCCACATGCCGCGTAGCAGCTGGGCCCGTGAGCCATGGCCGCTGAGCCTGCGCGTCCGGAGCCTGTCCTCCGCAGCGGGAGAGGCCACAACAGTGAGAGGCCCGCGTACCGCAAAAAAAAAAAAAAAAAAAAAAAAAAGCTCAAAATGGATTAAAGACCTAAATGTAAGGCCAGAAACTATCAAACTCTTAAGAGGAAAACATAGGCAGAACACTCTATGACACAAATCACAGCAAGATGCTTTTTGACCCACCTCCTAGAGAAATGGAAATAAAAACAAAAATAAACAAATGGGACCTAATGAAACTTAAAAGCTTTTGCACAGCAAAGGAAACCATAAATAAGACGAAAAGACAACCCTCAGGAGTGGGAGAAAATATCTGCAAATGAAGCAACTGACAAAGGATTCATCTCCAAAATTTACAAGCAGCTCATGCAGCTCAATATCAAAAAAATGACCCAATCCAAAAATGGGCATAAGACCTAAATAGACATTTCTCCAAAGAAGATATACAGATTGCCAACAAACACATGAAAGAATGCTCAATATCATTAATCATTAGAGAAATGCAAATCAAAACTACAAACGAGGTATCACCTCACACCAGTCAGAATGGCCATCATCAAAAAATCTACAAACAATAAATGCTGGAGAGGGTGTGGAGAAGAGGGAACCCTTTGGCACTGTTGGTGGGAATGTAAATTGATACAGCCACTATGGAGAACAGTATGGAGGTTCCTTAAAAAACTAAAAAGAGAATTACGATATGACCCAGCAATCCCAGTACTGGGCATATACCCTGAGAAAACCATAATTCAAAAAGAGACATGTACCACAATGTTCACTGCAGCACTATTTACAATCACCAGGACATGGAAGCAACCTAAGTGTCCATCAACAGATGAATGGACAAAGAAGATGTGGCATATATATACAATGGAATATTACTCAGCCATAAAAATAAACGAAACTGAGTTATCTGTAGTGAGGTGGATGTACCTAGAGTCTGTCACTCAGAGTGCAGTAAGTCAGAAAGAGAAAAACAAATACTGTATGCTAACACATATATATCGAACCTAAAAAAAAAAGTTATGAAGAACCTAGGTGCAGGACAGGAATAAAGATGCAGACATAAAGAATGGACTTGAGGACATGGGGAGGGGGAAGGGTAAGCTGGAATGAACTGAGAGAGTGGCATGGACTTATATACACTACCAAATGTAAAACAGATAGCTAGTGGGAATCAGTTGCATAGCACAGGGAGATCAGCTCGGTGCTTTGTGACCACCTAGAGGGGTGGGATAGGGAGGGTGGGAGGGAGACGCAAGAGGAAGGAGATATGGGGATGTATGCATAGCTGATTCACTCTGTTATACAGCAGAAACTAACACACCATTGTAAAGCAATTATACCCCAATAAAGATGTTAAAAAATAAAAAAGAATTAAAAGAAAAAAGAATTATATCCCCTTTTCTCAACTAATGAAAATATTTTTTGTTCGTGAAAAAAACCTGAAACTTTAACTGAGCCAGATCGACACCAGGATGCCTCAGCTCGGGTAGGGAACAGTGAACACAGCAACGCTCGCTCCCGTTAACGTCCCGAGCGCCACTCTCTCCACATATATGTGCAAGGACTTATTTTCACGAGCCAGTGAGTATCATAAAAAATGTGTGCCAGGGGCTTCCCTGGTGGCACAGTGGTTGAGGGTCCACCTGCCGACGCAGGGGACGCGGGTTCGTGCCCCGGTCCGGGAAGATCCCACATGCCGCAGAGCGGCTAGGCCCGTGAGCCATGGCCACTGAGCCTGTGCGTCCGGAGCCTGTGCTCCGCAACAGGAGAGGCCACAACAGTGAGAGGCCCACGTACCGCAAAAAAAAACCAAAAAAAGTGTGCCAATGGAGTCACACTGAAAAAAGTGTGTGTGCTGCCACCACAACGAGTTGATGAGTATGTTATTTTTTAAAGGAGTAGGGAACAGAGGAGCATGTGAAACGAGGCACCAGCGAGAAACCCATCCACCCACCTTGTCTGACATGGCCCGAGGCCAGAGGAAACGCACCACCTGCGGGGCCTGCACCAGGCATCAGAGCAGTCTGGACATCTTACCCAGAGCCTTAGCATTTTACAACAGTGGCAGGAACTAACCTGTTCACCAAGTGTCTTCTTTTTCTGGACTGAACTAATAAGGACATTCAAGAAAGTATCAGTATAGATGATGGGCTTAAAACCCCTGGAGAACATGCCGCCAGGCTGGGCACATAAGCACTGTGGCGACACAACCAGGCACAGCAGACCTGGATGTCCCCTCAGGTCCCTCTGCAGGATGCAAGCTACCACATGTTCCCCATCGGGCGGATTTTAAAGTTATTTTAGCCTTGTGCTTCTCAAAGTGGGGTTCCCTGGCCAGCAGCATCACCTGGAGGCTGAAGAAATGCAGATTCTCAGCCCAATCCCAGGCCAATGGAGTCACAAATCAGAGTCTGAACAAGCCTTTCAGAGGATTCTCAATAGGCTGAAGTTCGAGAGCCAATCTTAGATAGGATTGGCCACATTACTTGCAGGCCTTGGTGCAAAATAAAACTGTGGGAACCTCTGTTCAGTAATTATGAAGAATCCCACGACAGTGACAACAGAGCATTAAACCAAGCTCAGGGCCCTCCTCTGCAGCTGCCCAGGCCGTTGGCCCTGGTTTAAGGGATGGGCAGCATTTTCCACGTGTATTCAGAATGGTTCTTCACATAAGGAGCCCACTCCTTACAGCTCCAGGAGACATGGTCCTCCTGTTTGTACTGACCTTGTACTCTCATGGAAGCCACCAAAAAGGATTAACTGTCTCTTCCAGGCCACCATCCGATGTCCACTCCGTCCTGAAGGACCGCCTGGTGATCTAAAATTGAACAAAAAAAAAAGAGGAGCTTGGCAGATGGCGGAAGAGTAGGACGTGGAGCTCACCTCCTCCCACAAACACCAAAATACATGTACAAGTGGAACGACTCGCACAGAACATCTACGGAACGCTGGCACAAGACCTCAGACTTCCGAAAGCACAAGAAAACCTCCACGTAACTGGGTAGAACAAAAGGAAAAATTTTTTAAAAAGTGAAAGGAGTTGGGACGGGACCTACACCCCAGAGAGGGAGGTGTGAAGGAGGAAAGGTTGCTGCACCGTGGGAAGTCCACTCATCATCAGGGAGATCAGCCTGGACAGACGGGGAGCTCTGAAGCCTCTGAGGGGAGCGTAACAGCCAGTTTGCGGGAGGCAACACGGAGAGTGCCCTGCACAGACAGTCGGTACAGCTGCCCTGCACTCCCCAGCCTGAGAAACTCATCCACAGGCACGGGGGGCGGCTGGGTGCTGAAGCTTGGGCTTCAGAAGTCAGACCCAGGGAGAGGACCAGAGCTGGCACACGGAGACAGCCTGAAGAGGCTGGACTGTGGCAACTGGAGGTGTGCTCAGAAGAAGCCTGGGCCTGTCAGAGAGGCAAGGCGCCATTGTTGGGGGGCATGTAAGGAGAGAAGCCGGACCACCATAAAAGCTTCCTTCCTTGTGCACGTGCTCTCAGTCAACAGGACACCACCTACACAAGCTCTGAGCTGGGTGTGAGCCGCCACCACCATCATGGGCTCTAGAGGCGGGCATGGGCCATCGCCACTGTAAGACACACACAAGCAGACCCGAAGCGCTGCCCCCTGCTGTCCTGGGAGTGCACAGGTCACGACCACGAAGCCCGCGAGCAGGCCCCAAGCGCTGCCCCTGCTGTCCCAGGAGTGCACGGGCTGTTGCTGCTACCACAAGACCCATGAAGAGGTGCCAAGTGCTGCCTGCACTGTCTCCGGAGGGCATCGGCCACCACCACCAAGAGACCCGCCAGCAGGCCCCAGTCATTGTGCCCTCGCGGGAGCATGCGGGCTGCCACCGCCACTACGAGAACTGGGAGCAGGGGCCAATCGCTGCCCCCGCTGCCCAAAAGGCTCAGGGGCCGCGGCCACTGCAGGGAGACCAACAAGAGGCGCTGATCGCCACCCCCGCCACACCAGGAGCGCACGGGCCACCACACCTGCACGCCCCGTATCAAGGGGATAACGTCCAGCATACACTGAGGAAAGAGGCAGCAAGCATCCAGACTGAAAGCAACCCCTCAAAGCCAGACAAGATGGCGGAGTAGAGGATTGCGCTCACCTCCTCTCAAGAAAACTCCAAAATCACAGCTAACTGCTAAACAACTATCAACAAAAAAGATTGGAGGGCTTCCCTGGTAGTGCAGTGGTTAAGAATCCACCTGCCAATGCAGGGGACATGGGTTCGGGCCCGGGTCCGGCAAGATCCCACATGCCGCGGAGCAACTAAGCCCGTGCACCACAACTACTGAGCCTGCGCTCTAGAGCCCGCGAACCACAACTACTGAGCCCTCGTGCCACAACTACTGAAGCCCACGAGCCACGACTACTAAAGCCCGTGAACCACAGCTACTGAAGCCCGCACACCTAGAGCCCACGCTCCGCTACAAGAGAAGCCACCACAATGACAAGCCCACACACTGCAATGAAGAGTAGCCCCCACTCACCACAACTGGAGAAAGCCTGCGCGCAGCAACAAAGACCCAACTCAGCCATAAGTAAACAAACAAACAAGCAAATTTTTTAAAAAAGACTGGAATCTACGAAAAAAGATATTTTACACCCAAAGACAAAGAAGAAGCCACAACGAGATGGTAGGAAGGGCACTTTCACAATATAATCAAATTCCATACCCACCAGGTGGGTGACCAACAAACTGGAAAACAATTATACGGTAGAGGTCCTCCCACAGGAGTGAGAATTCTGAGCCCCACGTCAGGCTCCCCAGCCTGAGGGTCTGGCCTCAGGAGGAAGAGCCCCCAGAGCTCTTGGCTTTCCAGGCCAGCAGGGCTTGAGTGCAGGAGCTCCACAGGACTGGGGGAAACAAGAGACTCCACTCCTGGAGGGCACACACAAGATTTCGCGGGCTATGGGACCCAGCACAAAGCAGTGACTCCACTGGAGCCTGGGACAGACATACCTGCGGGTCTTGGACGGTCTCCTGGGGAGGCAGGGATCAGCTGCGGCTCACTGTGGGGGCAAGGACACTAGCGACAGCGACAGAGGCCCCAGGGAATATGATCAACGTGAGCTCTCCTGCAGGTCACCATCTTGGCACCAAGACCTGGCCCCACCCAACAGCCAGCAGGCTCTAGTGCTGGGATGCCTCAGGCCAAACAACCAGCAGGGGAAACACAGCCCCACCCATCGGCAGACAGCCTGCCTAAAGTTGTAATGAGCTCACAGTTACCTCTAAGCACACCCCCTAACATGGGCCTGTCCACCAGAGGGACAAGACCCAGCTCCACCCACCAGTGGGCTGGCTCCAGTCCCTCCCACCAGGAAGCCAGCACAAGCCCAGCACCAACCTCACCTACCAAGGGCAGACACCAAAAACAAGAGGAACTGCAATCCTGCAGCCTGCAGAAAGGAGACCACAAACACAGAAAGTTAGACAAAAAGAGATGACAAAGAAATATGTGCCAGATGAAGGAACAAGATAAAAACCCAGAAGAACAACTAAGTGAAGTGGAGATAGGCAAGCTACTTGAAAAAGAATTCAAAGTAATTATAGTAAAGATGACCCAAGATCTCAGAAAAAGAATGGAGGCACAGACCGAGAAGATACAAGAAATGTTTAATAAAGAGCTAGAAGATTTAAAGAACAAACAGACGAACAACACAATAACTGAAATGAAAACTACACTGAAAAGAATCGACAGCAGAATAAATGAGGCAGAAGAATGAATAAATGAGCTGGACAACAGAGTGGTGGAAATTATTGCCACAGACCAGAATAAAGAAAAAAGAATGAAAAGAAATAAGGACAGCCTCAGAGACCTTTGAGACAACGTGAGACACATCAACATTCACAATATAGAACTCCTAGAAGAAGAGAGAGAAAGGGTCCAAGAAAATAGTTGAAGATATTATAGCTGAACACTTCCCTAACATGGGAAAGGAAACACTCACTCAAGTCCAGTAAGTGCAGAGAGTCCCATGCAGGATAAACCCAAGGAGGAACACGCCAAGACACATATTAACGAAATTGACAAAAATTAAAGACAAAGAGAAAATATTAAAAGCAACAAGGGAAAAGCAACAAGTATCATACAAGGGAATCCCCATAAGGTTTTTTCAGCAGAAACTCTGCAGGCCAGAAGTGAGTGGCATGATACACTTAAAGTAATGAAAGGGAAAAAGCTACAACCAAGAATACTCTACCCAGCAAGGCTCTCGTTCAGATTCGAAAGAGAAATCGGAAGTTTTACAGACAAGCAAAAGCTAAGATAATTCAGCACCACCAAACCAGCTTTACAGCAAATGCTAAAGGAACTTCTCTAGGTGGAAAAGAAAAGGTCACAACTAGAAACAAGAAAATTATGAATGGGAAAGCTCACCAGTAAAGGCAAACACACAGTAAAGGTAGGAAATCACCCACACACAAATATGATATCAAAACCAGCCATCGTGAGAAGAGGAAAGTACAGATGCAGGATATAGGAAGTGTGTTTGAAATTAAGAGACCAGCAACTTAAAACAATCTTGTATATATTCAATATATAGGCTGCTTTACCAAAACCTCATGGGAACTGCAAACCAAAAATCTACAATAGGTACAACAGACACACACACAAAAAAAGCAATCCAAACACAAGACTACGATAGTCATCAAATCACAAGAGAAGAAGACAAAAGAAGAAGGGAAGAAAAAAGACCTGCAAAAACAAATCCAAAACAATTAACAAAATGGCAATAAGAACATACATATCGAGAATTACCTTATATGGAAATGGTTTAAAGGCTCCAAACGAAAGACAAAGACTGCCTGAATGGATACAAAAACAAGACCCATATATACGCTGTCTACAAGAGACCCACTTCAGATCTAGAGACACATACAGTTTGAAAGTGAGGGGATGGAAAAAGGTATCCCATGCAAATAGAAATCAAAAGAAAGCTGGAGTAGCAATACTCATATCAGACAAAATAGACTTTAAAATAAAGACTGTTACAAAAAACAAAGAAGGACACTACCTAATGATCAAGGGGTAAATCCAAGAGGAAAATATAACAATTGTAAATATATATATATATATATACACCCAACATAGGAGCACCTCAACATGTAAGGCAAATGCAAACAGCCATAAAAGGAGAAATTGACAGTAACACTGTAATAGTGGGGGGCTTTAACATCC
This sequence comes from Phocoena phocoena, assembly GCF_963924675.1. Lineage (NCBI taxonomy): Eukaryota > Metazoa > Chordata > Mammalia > Artiodactyla > Phocoenidae > Phocoena > Phocoena phocoena. The sequence goes on from NC_089238.1 coordinate 57,772,424, forward strand.
CACCTACATCGATGGACAGATCATCCAGACAGAACATCAATGAGAAAACCCAGGCCATAAGTAACACGTCAGACCATCCAAAAGCAGCAGAATACACATTCTTCTCAAGTGCACATGGAACATTCTCCAGGATAGGTCACATGCTGGGCCACAACGCAAGCCTTGGTGGATTTAAGAAAACTGCAATCATATCAAGCATCTTTTCCGACCACAACACTCTGAGATTAGAAATCAGTAACAGAAATAACTTAAAAAAATAACAATACAAACACGTGGAGGCTAAACAACATGTTATTAAACAACCAATGGATTACTGAATAAATCAAAGAGTGAACAAATAAATAACTAGAGATGAAAGACAATGAAAACACGGGAATCCAAAACCTATAGGATGTGGCAAAAGCAGCTCTAAGAAGGAAATCTACAGCAATACAATCTTACCTCAGGAAACAAGAAAAATCTCAAACAACCTAACTTACACCTAAAACAACTAGAGAAAGAAGAAGGAAACACAAAGTTAGTAGAAAAAAAAAATCATAAAGGTCTGAGCAGAAATAAATAAAACAGAGACAGAAAACAATAGCAAAGATAAATGAAACTAAAAGCTGGTTCTTTGAAAAGATAAAATTGATGAACCTTTAGCCAGACTCATCAAGAAAAAAAGGGAGAGGGGTCAAATCAATAAAATTAGAAACGAAAAAGGAGAAGTTACTACTGACACCACAAAAAATACAAAGGATCATAAGAGACTACTGCAAGCAACTATATGCCAATGAACTAGACAACCTAGAAGAAATGGACAAATTCTGAGAAAGGTACAACCTTCCAAGATGGAATCAGGAAGAAATAGAAAATATTAACAGACCAATCACAAGTACTGAAATTGAAACTGACTAAAAAACTTCTGACAAACCAAAGTCCAAGACCAGATGGCTTCACAGAGGAATTCTATCAAACATTTAAAGAAGAGTTAACACCCATCCTTCTGAAACTCTTCCCCAAAACTGCACAGGAATAAACATTCCCAAACTCATTCTATGAGTCCACCATCACCCTGACACCAAAACCAGACAAAAATACCACAAAAAAAGAAAATTACAGGCCAGTATCACTGATGAACACAGACACAAAAATTCTCAACAGAATACTAGCAAACCAAATACAACAACACATTAAAAGGATCATACACCGCGATCCAGTGGCATTTATCCCAGGGGCACAAAAATTCTTCAATATACGCAAATCAACCAGTATGATACACATTAACAAAGTGAAAAATAAAAACCATACGATCATCTCAACAGATGCAGAAAAAGCTTTTGACAAAGTTCAACACCCAGTAATGATAAAAACTCTCCAGAAAGTGGGCAGAGGGACCGTACCTCAACATAATAAAGGCCATAGGCCACAGATGACCCACCCACAGCTAACATCATTCTCAATGGTGAAAAGCTGAAAGTGTTTCCTCTAAGATCAGGAACAAGACAAAGATGTCCACTCTCACCACTTTTATTCAACATAGTTTTGGAAGTCCTAGCCACGGCAGTCAGAGAAGAAAAAGAAATAAAAGGAATTCAAATTGGAAAAGAAGAAGTAAAACTGTCACTGTTTGCAGATGACGTGATACTATACATAGAAAATCCTAAAGATACTACCAGAAAACTACTAGAGCTCATCAATGAATTTGGAAAAGTTCCAGGACACAAAATTAATGCACAGAAATCTCTTGCATTCCTATACACTAACAATGAAAGATCAGAAAGAGAAATTAAGAAAACAATCCCATTTACCACCGCATGAAAAAGAAGAAAATACCTAGGAATAAACCTACCTAAGGAGGAAAAAAGACCCATACCCTGAAAACTATAAGACACTGATGAAAGAAATCGAAGATGACACAAACAGATGGAAAGATATACCACGTTCTTGGACTGGAAGAATCAACACTGTCAAAATGACTATACTACCCAAAGCAATCTACAGATTCAGGGTAATCCCTATCAAATTACCAATGGTATTTTTCACAGAACTAGAAAAAAAATTTTTTTTTTTTTTGGCTATTTGACCCCAAATAGCCAAAGCAATCCTGCGAAAGAAAAACGGAGCTGGAGGAATCAGACTCCCTGACTTCCCACTATGTTACAAGGCTATAGTAATCAAAACAGTATGGTACTGGCACAAAAACAGAAATATAGATCAATGGGACAGGATAGAAAGCCCCAAAATAAACCCATACACCTACGATCAATTAATCTATGACAAAGGAGGCAAGAATATACAATGGAGAAAAGACATTCTCTTCAATAAGTGGTGCTAGGAAAACTAGGCAACTACATGTAAAAGAATGAAATGAGAACATTCTCTAACACCATACACAAAAATAAACTCAAAATGGATTAAAGATCTACTGTAAGCCTGGATATGATAAAACTCTTAGAGGAAAACATAGGCAGAACACTCTGACATAAATCACAGCAATATTTTTTTTGGATCCACCTCCTAGAGAGTAATGAAAATAAAAACAAAAATAAACAAATAAACAAATGGGACCTAATGAAACTTAAAAGCTTTTGCATAGCAAAGGAAACCATAAAAAACAAAAAGACAACCCACAGAATGGGAGAAAATATTTGCAAATGAAGTGACTGACAAGGGATTAATCTCCAAAATATATACACAGCTCATGCAGCTCAATATCAAAAAAACCCAAAGAACCCAATCAAAAAATGGGCAGAAGGGGCTTCCCTGGTGGCGCAGTGGTTGAGAGTCCACCTGCCAATGCAGGGGACATGGGTTTGCCCCTGTCCGGAAGATCCCACATGCCGCGGAGAGGCTGGGCCCGTGAGCCATGGCCGCTAAGCCTGCGCGTCCAGAGCCTGTGCTCCGCAACGGGAGAGGCCCACGTACCGCAAAAAAAAAAAAGGGCAGAAGACCTAAACAGACATTTCTCCAAAGAAGACAAACAGATGGCCAAACAGCACATGAAAAGATGCTCAACATCATTAATTACTAGAGAAATGAAAATCAAAACTACCATGAGGTACACCTCACACCTGCCAGATAGCCATCATCAAAATATCTACAAAGAATGAATGCTGGAGAGGGTGTAGGGAAAAGGGAACCCTCCTACACTGTTGGTGGGAATGTAAATTGGTGCAGCCACTATGGAGAACAGTATGGAAGTTCCTCAAAAAACTAAAAATAGAGCTACCATATGACCCAGCAATCCCACTCCTGGGCATATATCCAGAGAAAACAACAATTCAAAAAGATACATGCACCCCAGCGTTCACTGCAGCTCTATTTACAATAGCCAGGACATGGAAGCAACCTAAAAATCCACTGACAGAGAAATAAAGAAGATGTGGTATGTATATACAATGGAATATTACTCAGCCATAGAAAAGAATAACATAATGTCAGTTGCAGCAACATGGATGGACCTAGAAATTATAATACTAAGTGAAGTAAGTCAGACAAGGACAAATATCATATGATAGCACTCATATGTGGAATCTAAAAATATAATAATAATACAAATGAACTTATCTACAAAGCAGAAACAGACTCACAGACTTCAAAAAAAAGTGATAGTTACAAAGGGGAAACGTGGAGGGGGGAGGGATAAATTAGGAGTTTGCAATTAACATATACACACTACTATATGTAAAACAGATAATCAACAAGGACGTACTGTATAGCACAGGAAACTCTACTCAATATTCTGTAATAACCTATACAGGAAAAGAATCTGAAAAAGAATGGATATATGTATATGTATAACTGAATCACTTAGCTGGACACCTGAAACTAACACAGCACTGTAAATCAGCTATACTCCACTATAAAAGAAAAATTAAATTAAAAATAAAAAAGAACCACTTTTTACACCAATTTATTCTGTAAGCACTTACTGGGTACCATCAAATTTGACCACAAGCTACCAAAACCATCCTGAGTATAACTAACTATTATAAACTCTAGAATAAAACAAGAAAATCTCTATGACCTTGGCATAGATATAGATAGAAGCTAACAAACTGGACTCCATCCCAATAAAAATCTTCAGCTCTTCAAAATAAACCATTAAAAAATAAAAAGGCAAGTGACGGACTGGGAGAAGTATTTGCAAATATACATCTGCAAGTGACCTGTATCCAGAATATATAAAGAACCCTTACTACCTTATCAGTAAGATAACCCAATAAAAACACAGGCAAGGGCTTCCCTGGTGGCGCAGTGGTTGGGGGTCCGCCTGCCGATGCAGGGGACGCGGGTTCGTGCCCCTGTCCGGGGGGATCCCGCATGCCTCAGAGCGGCCGGGCCCGTGGGCCATGGCTGCTGGGCCTGTGCGTCCGGAGCCTGTGCTCTGCGGCGGGAGAGGCTGCGGCGGTGAGAGGCCTGCGTACCGCAAAGAAGAAAACAAAAAACCACAGACAAAAGATCTGAACAGAAAGTTCACAAAAGATATGAAAACAAAATTTACAAAAGATAGAAAAATTATGTATAGACATACAGACGACTAACATAAATATGAAATGTGGTCAAGGTCATTAGATGTCAGCTGTTTAATACCAGAAGTGAGCTCCTCCCTGCACCCCCCCCACCCCCCGGGGGCCTGAGACAAAAGATGGCACCCAGAGCTATGAGGCCAGGAAGCGCTGGAGTTCGCTCCCCCTCCCCCTCTCTGCTGTGGGGAGGGTGAAAACGGGACAACAGCTTCTCACAACTGCCACACACAGACTCAGCACACAACCCGGCAATGTGACACCAGACGTTTACTCAAGAGAAATGAGAACACAGGTTCACACAGACACCTCCACGTGTTCAGAGAAGTTTTACTAACGGCTGTCCAAAGCTGGAAGCGGTGGAAAGTGCTCCGAGTACACAGATACACAAGGTGTGGCGTGTTCATCAGACAGAACACGCGTCTGCCATGGAAAGGAGCCATCTACTGACACACACCACGACGTGGACGGTCTCAAATACACCACGGACAGGGAAGCAGGGAGACGGAGGAGCGCGGACTGCGTGACTCCACTTGTATGAGACTATAAAAAGGCAAAATGAATCCCTGGTGACAGCAGCTGCCTGGGGCCCAAGCTTAGGAGGGAACTGACTGCAAAGGGGCAGAAAGGAACTTTGCAGGGTGATGGCATGTTCTGTTTCGGGTATGGGGGTGGCTACACAGGTATATATAGTTGCTGAAATTCATCTAACTGTACACATAAAAGGTATACATTTTATAGAATGTAACTGTATCTCAATAAAACGGATATAAAAATACACAGCAATAAAAAAACAGGAAAAGGGACGTCCCAGCTTCTGGTTCGGCCATAAGGAGCCTGGAAGTTGCTACTCTGTCCTATAAAAAGCTAAACAGACTGAAAAATCCACAGTTCTTGATCTGTAAGAGAGGTGAGGACACAGGGAACACTGCTGCCCACAGACTGGAGAGACGGGCAGTGACACAGAGTTGTGCTCGGGGCAGGCGGGACACACACAAGCAGAAACCCCAGAAGGAACCAGTGCTGGGGTAGAAACCAGGGTAGAAACCCTAGCTCAGCTGGAGGCCCAGTGCAGACAACTCTGAGAGTGGGAAGCCCCAGGTGGACCTCATCACCAGGGTACCCACAATATTGTAAGATTTACCGCCAGGGGCTCGACCAAAGTCCCACAGTAAATATCAGAGAAAAACCCCCTCGTGCCTCTGGCAGGGGGAGAGGAAAAGGAACCACTTTGAGAGACATCAGAGCCCTGTTCTTAACAAGGCCGGCCCTCGAGGGAAACTAGTTAACCACAGCCTAAGCTGCTGCATATCAACAGAGCCAAAATGACCTGGAGGAAGAGAAATACCCAACTCCAGCCCACTCCAGGCACCCTGTCCCACCTAAGGGGATGGAAAAAACTGAGAAACACTGGAGAAGTTCATGGTCCAGAGGCACAGGCTCCACTAGAAGACCTAAACCCAATCAAAGGACTAGCGAACGCTTCCCGTCCCCCCTCATCACCAGCGACCTATTTACAGCAGTTCCTTTAACAGATACATCATGTCCCGCAATCGAGAAAAAATTACAAGGCATCCTAAAAGCAAAAAACACAATTTGAAGAGACAAGTGTCAGAACCAGACATGGCAGGAATGCTGGAATTCTCAGACCAGAAATTTGAAACTATGTTTAATATGCTAAGGGTTCAAATGGACAAAGCAGACAGCATGCGGGGGCAGATGGGTAACGTAAGCGGAGATGGAAGTCCTAAGGAGGAACCAAAAAGAAAGCCTAGACGTGAAAACCACAGTGACAGAAATGAAGAATGCCTTTGATGGGCTTGTAGTTAGACTGGACACAGCTGAGGAAAGAATCACCCAGCTAGAGGATATCTCAATAGAATTCCTGAAAACCAAAAAGCAAGGAGAAAAAGACTGGGGGGGAAAAAAAGAACAGAATATCCAAGGACTGTGGGACAACCACACAAGGTGTAATGTACACGTAATGGGACTACTGAAAGGAGAAGAGAGCAAGGAACAGAAGAAATATTTGAAATAACACTTATTGAGAATTTCCCCAACTTAAATTCAGACACCAAACTACAGACCCAGGAAGCTCAGAGGGTGCCAAGCAGGATAAATGCCAAAAACTACACCTTGGTATATATCATTTTTAAATGATAGAAAATCAAAGATAAAGAAAGTATCCTGAAAGAAACCAAGGGAAAAAACACCTCACCTATAGAGGAACACAGATAACAATTACATCCAACTACTCCCCAGAATCCATGCAAGCAGGAAGAGACTGGAAATATCTAAAGTGCTGAGAGAAAAAACCCCATCACCTAGAATCCGTCAAAAGTGAAGGAGAAATAAAGCCTTTATGAGACAAATAAAAATTGAGAGAATTTGTTGCCAGTAGACCTGCCTTACAAGAAATGTTTAAGGAAGTTCTTCAGAGAAAAGGAAAACAATATAGGTCAGAAACTTAACTGACCACACAGGTAACTGTTTAAAATAATAATGGCAACAATGTATTCAGTTATGTTTGCTTTTGTGCCTGTGTGCGTGAGTGTGTGTGTATACATGTATATGCCGCTAAGGAATATATATTTGTGTGTGTATATACTCACATATGTGTACATATAAGTGAAATGAATGACACAATGATACAAGGGATTGGAAAAAGAAATTAGGATTATCTTGTTCTTACAAGGTACTCACACCACCTGTGAAGTGGTACAGTGTTATTTGAAAGTGGACTTGGATTAGTTATAAATGTATACTGCAAACTACAGGGCAACCACTTAAAGTAAAAAAGAAAGTATAACTGATATGCTAAGAAAGGAGAAAAAATGGAATTATAAAATGCTCTATTAAAACCATAAAAGGCAAAAAAAAAGAGTGGAGGATAAAAACAGGAACAAATAACAAGGGCAACAAACGGAAAACTATAACAAACATGGTAGATACTATATCAGTAATCACTTTGAATGTCAATGGTTTAAATGCACCAATTAAAACACAGACACTATCGGAGAGGATCAAAACACAAGACCCAATTACATGTTATCTACAAGAAACCCACTTTAACCATAAAGACATATATGGATTAAAAGTAAATGGAATGGGGACTTCCCTGGTGGCGCATTGGTAAAGAGTCCACCTGCCAATGCAGGACACACGGGTTCAAGCCCTGGTCTGGAAAGATCCCACATGCTGCAGAGCAGCTAAGCCCGTGGGCCACAACTACTGAGCCTGCGCTCTAGAGCCCGTGAGCCACAGCTACTGAGCAACCCCCACTTGCCACAACTAGAGGAAGCCTGCACACAGCAACAAAGACCCAATGCAGCCAAAAATAAATAATTTTTTTAAAAAAGGAAATGGATGAAGAAAGATATACCATGCTAACAATGATCAAATAAAGTAACAGCAGCTATATTAATTTCAGATGCGGCCGACTTCAAAGCAAGGAAAGTTGTCAGGGATAAAAGGGGCATTACATAATGATAAAGGAGTCAATTCTCTAAGAATACATAACAATTTTTAACAGGTATGCACCTAAGAACAGAGTGTCAAACTACATGAGGCAAAAACTAACCAAAGTGCAAGGAAAAACAGATGAATCCATTATCATTGCTAGAGAATTCAATGCCCCCCTCTCAAAAATGGACAGATAAGATACAGCAAGCAGAAATCAGTAAGGATATGGTTGAACTCAACAACCATCAATCAAGTGGATAAAATTGACATCTACAGACTACTTCGTCCAACAACAGCAGAACACACATTTTTCTCATTTTTCCCATTCTGGGCCATAAAACACATTGTAACAACATTAAAAGTATAGAAATCATATAACGTCTACTCTTAGACCGTGATAGAATTAAACTAGAAATCAGTAACAAAAAAAAAAAAAACTGGAAAATCCCAAAAAAGGTAGAAATTAAACGACACACTTCTAAATAACACATGGGCCAAAGAATAATTATCAAGGGAAATTATTAAATATTTTAAGTCAGATGGAAATGAAAAGACAACTTACCAAAATTTGTGGGATGCCATGATAGCAGTGCTTAAAGGGAAACTTATAGGGTTGAATGCTCATATGAGAAGATCTAAAATCAATAATCTAAGTTTCCACCTTAGGAAACTAGAGAAAGAAGAGGAAATTAAACCCAAAGTAAGCAGAAGAAGAAAAAAAAAAAGAATTATAGCAGAAATTAATGAAATTGAAAACAGGAAATGAATAGAGAAAAAATGAACAAAACAAAAAGCTGGTTCTTTGAGAAGATTGATAAAATCAATAAATCCCTAGCCAAGTTAAGAAAAAAAGAGACAGGATACAAAGCACTAATATCAGAAATGAGGGCTTCCCTGGTGGCGCAGTGGTTATGAATCCACCCGCCCAGGCAGGGGACATGGGTTCGAGCCCTGGTCCAGGAAGATTCCACATGCCGCGGAGCAACTAAGCCTGTGCACCACAACTACTGAGCCTGTACTCTACAGCCCGTGAGCCACAACTACTGAGCCTGCATGCCACAACTACTGAAGCCCGTGTGCCTAGAGCCCGTGCTCCACAACAAGAGAAGCCACCACAATGAGAAGCCCACACACGGCCACTTGCCGCAACTAGAGAAAGCCCGCGCACAACAATGAAGACCCGACAGAGCCAAAAAATAAATAAATTTAATAAATTTTAAAAAATGGCTTCCCTAGTGGTGCAGTGGTTAAGAGTCCGCCTGCCGATGCACGGGGCATGGGTTCGTGCCCTGGTCCGGGAAGATCCCACATGTCGCGGAACGGCTGGGCCCGTGAGCCATGGCCGCGGAGCCTGTGCCTCCAGAGCCTGTGCCTCGCAACGGGAGAGGCCACAACAGTGAGAGGCCCGTGTACCGCAAAAAAAACAAAAACAAAAACAAAGACCCAACGCAACCATAAATAAATTAATTAATTTATAAATTTATAAAAAAAAGAAATGGAAGAGAGGACATCACTACAGATCACATGGAAATTAAAATGAAAACAAAGGAATACTGTGAACAATTCTATGCCCGCAAATTTGACAGCCTGTATGAAATGGACTGACCTCCTCCTCCAAACAACTGTCAAAACCCACACAAGAAATAAACAATCTGAATAGACCTATGTCTATTAAGTAAAAGCAATCAATCATTAATAACCTTCCAAAACAGAAAGCCACAAGACCCAGAAGGGTTCACTGGTGAAATCTACCAAACATTTAAGGAAGAAATTATACCAATCCTCTACAATCTCTCTGAGGAGAGCTTCTAGCCTCTATCCAGCATTACCCTAATGACAAAACCAGACAAAGACATTATAAGAAAACCATAGGCCAATATCTCTTGTGAACATAAAATGCAAAAATCCTCGACAAAATATTAGCAAACTGAATCCACAAAATATAAAAAGAAGTATACACTATGACCACGTGGAATTTATCCCGGGTAAGCAGGGCTGGTTCAAGGTTTGAAAATCAATATAAGCCATCACATTTGACAGACTAAAAATGAAACATCACATGATCATATCAACAGTTGAAAAAAAGCATTTGACAAAATCTAATATCCATTCATGATAAAAACTCTCAGTAAACTTGGAATAAAGGGGAAATTTTCCAACTTGATAAAGATCTACCAAAAAAACTACAGCTAAAGTCATACTTAATGATGAGAAAAGTTAGTGGCTTTCCCACTAACAGCAGGTACATGGTAAGGATATTCTCTCTCATCACTCCTTTTCAACTTCGTACTGAAAAGTTCTTGCTAACACAATACAGCAAGAAATGGAAATAAAATGTATACACGTTGGGAAGAAACATAAAAACTCTCTTTGTTCACAAATGACATGATCATCTATGTGGAAAATACTTAAGAACTGACAGGAAAACTTCTGGAACTAGTAAGCATTTATAGCAAGGTTGTAGGCAACAAAGTTAATATGCAAAAGTCAATTGCTTTCCTATAAACCAGCAACGAACAAGTGAAATTTGAAATTAAAAGCAGTATTGTTTACATTAGCACTACAACATGAAATACTTAGGTACGAACCTAACAAAATATATAGAAAATCTATATGGGGAAAACTGCAAAATTCTGATGAAGAAAACCAAAGAACTAAGTAAATGGAGGGACATTCCGCGTTCATGGATAAGAAGACTCAGTATTGTCAAGGTGTCAGTACTTCCCAACTTGATCTATAGATTCAACAGTCCCAATCAAAATCCCAGTAAATTATTTCATGGATATCAACACACAAATTCTAAAGTTTATATGGAAAGCCAAAAGACACAGAATAGTCAACACGATCTTGAAGGAGAAGAACAAAGTTGGAGGACTGATGTTACCTGACTTCAAGACTTACTATAAAGCTACAGTAATCATGACAGTGTGGTGTTGGTGAACGAGTAAACGGGGAGATCAATGGAAGAGAACAGACAACGCAGAAACAGAGTTCCATAAATACAGCCAACTGATCTCTGACAAAAGAGCAAAGGCAATACAATGGAGCAAAGACAGTCTCTTCAACAAATGGCGTCGCAACAACTGAACATCCACACGCAAAAGAATAAACCTGAACACAGACCTTCGGCAAAAAATACTCAAAATGGACCACAGGCCTACATGTAAAGTAACTGATAGATAAGCTGGACCTATAAATGTAAAACTTCTGCTCTGCAGAAGACAGTGTCAAGAGAATTAAAAGTCACAGTCTGGGAGAAAATATTTGCAAAAAACACATCTGATAAACGACTATTATCCAAAATACACAAACAACTCTTAAAGCTCAACAGTAAGGAAACAACCTGATGTGAAAAGAGCTGACGTGGTCACCCGGGCACCCTCACCAGGTACCTCTGCCCACCGTTTTGCGCTGGTGCTATCTCAATCTCGCTCTCCCACCTACACAATCCAACCATGACGTCAAGGCTGCAAAAGATGGTTACAACCTGAGCTGCCCAATCCAGTACTTCTCTCTACAAGGCATTATTCTCCATTTATTTCCACAAAGCTTTCCCCCAAACCAGGTGCCCTAAAATAAATACAACACAAAGACTCTCAAAATGAAAGAGAAGCTTGAGCTGCCCAACCCAGCATCTCCCCACTAGCAAATCTCAGATGAACATTTCATCACACACTGCTATGAGGACCTCCAGGATCTTCCCTTATTCCAACCTAGAAAAAATTCCCTTCTTCTCACCTTTCTTGAAATGCTTGAACGTCCTAGTCTCTCTCCCCTAATGCCCTCAGCTTATTAACTTCCCTTTTAATGTGTCGTTCAAGCCAACCACGGTACTCATCCATGGAAAGTCAACCAAAAATCACCAGTTCCTATTCCTGAAGACTACATCCTGCTAATCTCATCTTTAAGCATCAGTCTTGGAGTAGCCTCACCATATGTAGATGACTACCGGCATTTCAACTTACTAAATACTTCTCTCCTACTAGCAAGGGCAGCTTCTTTAAATGCTACATTTATATGCAACCTACAAGGAAAACTTATCCCACTTCAATTTCATCTTGCTAGATTTGGTCCACAAAGAGAATTTTGGATGCTGAACTGCCAACCAATTTATTTGCTTTTCTTCCTAGTTTTGTATTTTTTAAAATTTATTATTTATTTAAAAAATTTTTTTGGCTGCCTTGGGTCTTCGTTGCTGCGCGCAGGCTTTCTCTAGCTGCGGTGAGCGGGGGCTACTCTTCCTTGCGGGACACGTGCTTCTCATTGCGCGGCTTCTCTTGTTGCAGAGCACGGGCTCTGGGCGCACGGGCTTCAGTAGCTGTGGCGCACGGGCTTAGTTGCTCCACAGCATGTGGGATCTTCCCAGACCAGGGATCGAACCCGCGTCCCCTGCATTGGCAGGTGGATTCTTAACCACTGTGCCACCGGGAAGTCCTTTCCTAGCTGTTTATCACCCACAAATCTAGTAAGCATGTTTTCTTTTCCAAATTCATGATAAAAATCCCAGACGGACAAGGTTCAGGAGGGTCTGCACCACGCCACGACATCACCACCACAGGTTCACGCCATCACTGGGCACTGACCCCGCCCGTGCACTCTGCACGGTGAGAGCAGGGCTCTCCTCGGAGCTGGCCCCACTCCACAGGCTGAAGCAGCTGGCACGACTTTTCCATGTCCCGAGACTGGGTGCCGAGGAGACAAGCCACAGTGTACAGCTGCACAACAGAGAAGGTGAATGAGAAGACCACCACCGTGCCGGGCAAGCAACAAACCCCCCTTCTGAGAAACTGTCTGTTACGGTACTTTACAAGTACAACCTGGGAAACAGGTTTTCTTTCAAAAACTAATAGGTTTGCTTCCAATTCTACTTCAAAAAAGGTACACAGGAGAGCCCAAAACGCTCCCAATGTTACTCCAGTAACCGTGAATGGAATGGCCCAGTGACCTATGGAAACAGCACCAGCGAGCCAAGTGATCTCTAGATGACTCCCCAAAGTCGAGATGGCCAGGTTAGGGCTTCCTGCAGCCTCTGGCCACAAATCTCATGGGTGTTCTGTCCTCTGGTGAGCCAGGCATTAAGGACTCAATTAACTTTCTGTGGCAGCAGCCAAGTACCACTGTGTTTTGTAACCAAAAAGGGAAATGTTTTCTATAAAAAGACTCCATATACCCCTTTAGAAAATAAAGCCACCCAAAAAAGCCTGTTTATATTTGAATCTCCAACAGGCACTTTTCAACTGCCGTCACTCCTAAATATGGAGTCTTAAAAAATTAACATGTCCTACTCAGCCAGCTCTATAAGCAGCGCAAAAATACATGTGTACTGTTGTGGGAGTGAGTGCTTCCAGCGCATCTGAGCTGCGTGCAGAGCAGCGCTGCGGCAGGGCACACTGCCACTCAGCATCACCCAGGCCCCTTCCAGCCAGCTGCTGCGGTGACATTTACAGAAGACGCACACGCGTCTAATAGCTCCACGGGCTTCGGGTACAAACAGAGTGTTAAGCACTCAGTATGCAAAGGCTTCCCTGAGTTATCTGAAAGTTTACACCTTACAAAAGATACACCATAGTACCATGCTGTTCCCGAGATATTTACTGAGCAAAGGAAAAATTTCTCTCACCAACCCAGAGATTCAAGGCCACACAGGCCGACCTGACGGGGAACTTAGTCTAGTGGCCCATCCTCAGAAAAGGAAAGGGCCCTCCTCCAAGAATGGTTCCGACGTGGAGAGCAGGCAACGTAGGCAAGAGCATCTCTCCCTTCATCAAACAGGGCACCTTCAGAATTCAGCGCCACTTTTCCGAGTACCACTAAACGACAAATTTGGGACTTAGTAAGTATTTACTCACATTGCACAGAATAACTAGTAGCTGTCTCTAGAATCCAGGCAGCCTATCAAACTGTGCCCTTCTACCTTAACTATTACTATTAAGTAACGAAACCATCTGGGGAGTGTTTATATATAATAACCCTACCATAGCGGAGTCTGCGCTGTGAGAGACTGAGCAGGCAGGCAAATGCTGAGTCCTGCCTTTGGTGTCGAACTGCCCTCAGACTCACACAGGTGCACATACACCTAAACACAGCCCACTCTCCTCCCCGACCTCCTGGAGGAGATGCAGCGGGGAACGGGGGAGAGGCTGTGTATGGTATAAAAATAAAAACGCGATTAGTGGACAGAATCTGTGTTACCAAATCAGGCCTTTTTTTGGTTGTTTTTTTTAAATCAGGTCAGTTGTGCAGGCACGTCCCACCGAAGACAGACATCGCAGGGAATCTCAAAACATCTGTTAAAGTTGGTCACACTCGTCCAACGTAAACCAGGAGGCTGTGCTGACATTTAAGCTCTGGTCTTCTTGACGTTAGTAACACTACGACCTTTCCTCTCATTTTCAAACTGTTATGATGTCCATTAAACGTTGCAAGAATGGAGAATGTGCATAAAGGAAGACAATACAGACTCCTAAGGGTCTGCTCGTTGTAAACAGTGCTACAGATGAAACCCGAGAAGGGCAAAATTGAAAGACAAAGCGGATGCCTGGGAATCAATCACCCTGCCCTCCCACGAGAAAAACCTGCTTAAAAGCCCACAAAGGGACCACATATACCACATACTGATTTAACTCTGCCTCTGCCGGCCTTTACTGTTATGTAAGCTTTTCTTGGTCTCAGTCTCCCCAAACGTAAAACTACCCCCACGGGAGTGAAGAATGTTTCCTAAAAAATGAATGCACAGAATTCCCTGGTTAGGACTCGGTGCTCTCACTGCGAAGGGTGAGGGTTCAAAACCTGGCAGGGAGCTAAGATCCCGCAAGCCCTGCAGCATGGCAAAAAGAATGCAGAGTGCCGGGCCAAGCCCTGGAGACTGAATAAATTTGGTTCACAGGGACCTCTTCCTGCACTTTTCCCATGATTTGAGCTCACACCGTGTGGATTCCCCCAGACTCAGTGATTTTCCCCAGAAATAGCAATATCAGCCTTCATTTCGGCTGAAGCGCCTTCCCTTTTCTTTTAGGTCAGTAAGAAAAAATTACAGAGGAGACAGCAGCCATTGTGTCTGCCTATTAATAACCAAGCCCAGTTCCGAGCGGCGGCAGCTCCAAGGCAAAACCCCACGGGCTGTAACCCAGCCCCCAGGATCGATAGACCAACTTCAGTAATTAGTCGGCCTGCTTCCGCTGCTACACCGGGCCTCGTCAATTAGGCATGCACAGCCCTGCCAACAACAGTGGGGTGACGCTTTCATTGTGGAATAAGTAGTAAATTACAAAAGCAATACCCACACCGTTCTTCATTGTGAAGGATCTAAGAGGCATTTTACATGAGTTCTCTTACTTCTGAAAAGGCAGCCGACGTTTTCACATTAGTGAACAGTGCTCCAAGTATGCCTGAGATGCGCCAGTAGGCGAGGCCTCCAGCTGTGATCCAGGGCCGCCTGGATCAAGGTTACTAAGGGGGGTGGGGGGTTACTGTCAAATGCAGATTCCTGAGCCCCATCTTAAAGCGGCTCTGAATCAGACTTGATGTTTAGGGGGACGAGGACAGGAACATGCATTTTCAGAGCTCCCTAGGTGCTAATCGGTGCACGGAAGCCCAAGAATCACCCAGAGAGGTATCCTCTCAGCTGTGAGCCATCTCCCCAGGCTGACAAGTCTCCCAGCCACTCCACCACCGACTCTTGCTGTGAAACCTTGGAAGTTCTTTAAGACACCCCCTCCAAAGTGCAGACAGGGCAGCCACCCCGCGGACTAAGTATGTGCTACACTGTGAAGCGAGGGCAGTAAGAACTGCCCCAGACAAAACACCTGTGCGCTGCAGACAGCTGTGCCCACAGTGCCTGGGGAGAAAGTCAGACCCGGGGACAAGGCTCCAGGAACACATGCCCTCTGACTTTGAAACTCTACCTCTGGGCCGGTTTAAATGTTTCTGGAGGATAAAACATAAACCTAACTGAGACTCCTAAGAGGAGAGAAGTGAAATGTTCCCGACTGGGAAGGCTAAGGATTAGACAGACGTCGATTCTCCCTAGGTGAAATCGACAAACTGCGAGCCAATCGAAATCCCACGGGAACGTTTATACAACAGAACTTGAACATTCTGAAGCTCTTATGAAAAAAAATGAGTGGGGCTTCCCTGGTGGCACAGTGGTTAAGAACCCACCTGCAAATGCAGGGGACTCAGGTTCCAGCCCTGGTCCAGGAAGATCCCACATGCCGTGGAGCAACTAAGCCCATGCACAACTACTGAGCCTGCGCTCTAGAGCCCGTGAGCCGCAACTACTGAGCCCACGAGCCACAACGACTGAGGCTGCACACAACTACTGAAGCCCGCGCACCTAGAGCCCGTGCTCCACAACAAGAGAAGCCACTGCAATGAGAAGCCCACGCACCTCAACAAAGAGTAGCCCCCACTCGCCACAACTAGAGAAAGCCCGCACGCAGCAAGGAAGACCCAATGCGACCAAATATTAAAAAAATTTAAAAATTAAAAAAAAAATGAGTGCATGACAAAGAAATGCTTTAAGTAAATGAGAAAAACCTTCCTGCTATCCAAATAAACCACAGAGCTATAGTGATTAAAATGGAGCAATACTAGAACAGGTGGGAAGAGAAGATCAAGGAATCAGAAGAAAACCCGGAAACATCCAGACCCTTCTGGACTGCGTGTGTGCACGCACGTGTGCCTGCACCGGCTCTCTGGCCCAGTCTGCAGGCACACGTGCGTGCACACACACTCAGGCACGTGCTGCTCTGTACCTTAGGTTTCTGCACAAGCTTTTTTGTACAACATGAGAGGGAACATTTCTTTAGGGTATACTCCTAACAGCGCACATGGGGTCGAGGGGCAGGCGCAAGCAACAGGACGCTGGAACCACAGGTGCTGCGGGCGACACTTCAGCCAGCGGGAGGGACCCCTGCTTGCCCAGCCCTCGCCGCCTGACAGGCCGGCCTTCCGTGTGAGCCACTCGTGCTGCCTTCTCACGTCAGGCCGCTGGCCGCTCACTACTCTACACAAAGTCTCTATCCTGAACACAAGCTCGCTTCATGCTGTAAACCTGGCACCACTCCCACACTTTCCTGGTGGCATCATTCCTGATACAAAAACCTTAACACTTCCCATGGTCAGACAGTCACCCTCTTGTGGCTTCCGGTGTGTGACTCACTCAGGGAACCTTCCCTGAGGCGTGCTTGCTCCCTACACACAGTGGCTGCAGACACTGTAACAGCAAGGAACGGGCCACACAGGGCACACCTTCCTCGCTGGTCTCACAGAACACGCTGGGGCAGGGCAGGGGAAGGGCTGCGGCTGTGCGCATGCCCAGGCACCGAGCCCAGCGCCCACGACGACAAAGGGGAACGGAGGTCGTCACCCCACAGTATCTCTCACACACCGCTTCCGATTTCTTGCACCCCACCAGGGGCCTTAAAAACAGAGCCAGCCTCGAACACCACGCACCTGGGAACCGCAGGCACGTGAAGCAGTAGTGAGTGAACTGGGCTGAGCAGCAGAAACACAGAAACTGAGCCGGTCGTTTAAAATCTCCCGGCAAACAGGCTAAGAGGAGAAGCCAGGGACAGACCCTCCGTGCCCCAACTTTCAGCCCCGCAGGGACCATGGGCTCTGGGGAAATGCACCGCCGCACCCTGGCCACTGAAGAGAACAGCTCAGCGCAGCTCTGCCCGGCTGCCCATCTCCCCACCGAGAACCAGAGATGACGGCCCAGAAGGTAGGCTCAAAAAAAAGATGCTGTAGACAAAAAAGACAAGAAATAAAGCGCCTAACCCTTTCCCCGCCACACCACTCTATCCAGGCTAGAACAGGGGTGCCGAGAGAGGCAGCTCAGTTCTGTCTCTGAACCTTCACATTAGCATTTCGCAGGTTCCCCAGTATACCTTCAGGAATTCTCCCACTTTAATTACAATCAGCAAAAAGGTAATGAGAGACCTGCTCATCAGGAACAACTTCTGACTTAGGACAGAGGCCTCGCATGCCAAGCAGGCGCAACCGGGCCGACGACGCCGGGACACAGCTCACGACGCGCAGTGAGGCGAGGCTCGGGACAGCAGACCCGGCGAGCTCTGCAAAGGGCACTGACTGCACGGCACTAGGGCCTCCCTGCTTCCCTGGAGCCAACACCTGCAATACCTGTCACAGAAGCGGAAAGGTCTGGAGGCCACGAGAAAGCACGCGCCACAGCACAGCCCGGCAGGGCACTGCGGGACAGCCCACAACATGCCACCACCATCAACACCAGGCCCCACGGGTGCTGCAGGCCCCACGGGGCCGTTCACCGTCCCTCACCCATACGCTACAGGCAAAAGCTACCAAAGCTGACAAAAATGCAACGAAAACATCAAGAACCGATTCGCCAGAAGTGAACAAAAGACCTAACAACTGGATTTTGAAAAGAATAACTGAAGCAAAGCAAGAAAGACAAAAAAGGGTACATGCTCTGGGCCTGAACACTCTTTAAATTACGGGGAAAATGAAAATGACTAGGTCTCAACATATGCACAATGAAATCAATTTTTTTTTTTTTTGAAATCAATTTCTAATATGAAAAGTTCTTAGTTGCCATGCCTTTCCCAAAGCAAGTAAGACAAGAAGATGCAGGCGGCGCTCGGGAGAGCACACCAAGGCTCACCCTGGGTCCAACTTTACTAGGACTGCTCTCCAGAGCTTCCCCGGCAGCTTAGCGAGCTTGGGAATCTCTGAGCACCTTCCAATCACTCTCACGGTCAACTCTTCACACGGCTAGTCTAACACTCCAGGCTGGAAGCCGATCTGAGCAGGCCGACAGCCGGGTGTTCACGGGCTCCTAAAAGGCCCCTCAGGGGACCACGGAGCACACCCTCCAGAGACCTCCCTTGGATGCAAGTCCCGGGACCTGACAGCAGCCCTGTACCCCCCCGAATTCCGCTCCGCTGAGGCGGGGAGCCTGGCGGCCGCTTTAACAATACAGAGCTGGTGCCCCAGAGCCACGCATGCGCCCCACGAGGGCAAAGCCACTGACTCGACTTTCAGTCCGTCACGCTACTAGGCTTCTTCTTGTACATAATTTATATGCAGACACACCGTCCGTCTCTCTACAGAGTCAGGTGTGTGGCTCTGGCCACGGAGACTGCAGGGGTGAACGTGACAACCACACGTCAATGTCACCGACAGAAGCAGGAATCGAGCACCAACGATGGCCGAGCCTGCTTTATTCAACAGTGACATAAAGGCTTCCCTGTCCTTCCTCTGATACGCTTCCACTATTCCTACATCAAGCGGACCTAGCCGGGTACCTCCTCTCAGCGACACGGCACTCCATGGGCAGCAAGATGAAACCCAGAGCTGCCTCCGGGGCGATAAACGGACAGGAGAACTGCAGGAAAACATGACCACTGCTGACGCCGACGAGGGGGGGGAGGACCAGGAAAACATGACCACTGCTGACGCCGACGAGGGGGGGGAGGACCAGGAAAACATGACCACTGCTGACGCCGACGAGGGGGGGGAGGACCAGGAAAACATGACCACTGCTGACGCCGACGAGGGGGGGGAGGACCAGGAAAACATGACCACTGCTGACGCCGACGAAGGGGGGGAGGACCAGGAAAACATGACCACTGCTGACGCCGACGAGGGGGGGGAGGACCAGGAAAATACGACCACTGCTGACGCCGACGAGGGGGGGGAGGACCAGGAAAACGAGCCCGGATGCGGCGCTGGTCCCAGAGACCCTGGCAATGCCTTCCACGAAGCCAGATGTCAGGCAGCCGGCACCGGGCAGGGCCGCTCCGCGAAGGGGAAGCTCCTCCCTCACTTTGGTCACCAGCCAGACTGGTCTCCCAGGCGGGGCAACCGCGCTCCTCAGAGGCCTGGAATTATCCCACAAGAGCCGACCCCGTCACCGTGAACCCCAGACGCCGGCACGGGGCAGGGGCGGGCCCAGGGGTCACGCTCCTCACCTTACCTGACTTGCTCCCACGTCCTGGTGGCCAAATGCAGGACCCAGAGGTCCCTGTAGTGGTAGAAGTGCTCTCCATCGGGAGAGGCAAACTCCCCGCCAAAGATCCACAGCTGTCCGCCGCCCTGGGGCACCATCACAGCCTGTTGAGAGAATGGTGACAGGTCAGGGCACAGCCATACAGCTCTCGGGGAAAACCGGAGCCCCTCCCCCAGAACACCCGGTGCCAAGCCCTGACCTCGTCTTCAAATGCCTGCCCCGTCAGGTCCTTCTCGTATCCTGCCCCTCTGTGGTTCTGCTGAAGGCCCAGGACTCACAGGCCACGTGGGAACCAGGCGGGACCGCCTGGGCTGACAGAGCCACACAAGCCATTGGTGGGCCAGCCCGCCCTGAGAGTCACCAGCCCTGGGCCCAGACAGCGAAGGAGGCAACTGGGCCTGTCCTTCACACCAAGGGGGTGCAGGACGGGAACCCGTCAAGGGGCCGTCTGGCCAGGGGCTCACGTGCAGTGCCAACGGCAGCAGGCACAGTGTGGCCAGGGCAGGGGAACTGGGTCGGGGGCAGCTAGACGCCAGGTGCTCCAAAGCAGCCCGTGTGAAGGCCTCCTGCCCTCGCAAACCGCCACGGGCAAGCACACAGCGGGCGGTCAGATGGTGGTTCCCAGAAGGCCCGCCCCGGGCACCCTCCGAGCACCCTGGGGCTTGCACTGCAGTGCGGTCCTTCGCTTAAGCTTAACGCTGCAGAACCGCGGCTCCATCACCGATGCCGCTCCTGTCCTGGACTAACTGGAGGGTCCTGGTGACACACTTAGGGTGATGTGCCCCCCCCCCCACCATTTTCACTCAGTCTTGTGCATCCTCTCAGGACTGACCTATCGAGACAAGCCAGCTTCCTAGGACTCTAAAACCCCAGTAATTATAAAGAAAGACACTGACCACTTCAAATCTTTAAACCAGACGTGAGGATTAGCTCAGGCCCAAACCTAACACGTTTTTTTGAGCTTAATGAAGTTTAGGTAGTACTTTCACGCTACTCGATACAATGTAGTTTTGAAATATCATATTATAGAAGCTACTGAATGTCCCAGGATAACACCACAAATAATGCATTAACTGGGAAGAACGGTACAGGGAGAATGTATGTATATATACATACACATACACGTGCACATACGTGCACACACACGTATACACACGTATGTACGCGTACAGTCCAACTAATATGAAATGCATAGGAATATGAATCACAGGTGCAGAGAAAAGATGCAGAAAATATAAATTAGGAGTTCTGGAAGAATGGACAATGGACTTACGCTGCTTTCATTATCTTCATTTTTTTTTTCACAATGAATATTTATTACTTACATAATCAGTTTTCAGAGTCATTCTTAAAAAATGAAGTCAAACTCCAGGCAAGAAAAAAGACTGCGACCAGAGTGTGTCTCCCACGTCCCATCACAGGCAGAACTCTGGGGACGACACGAAGGTGGATTGATGGCCAGTGATCTGAAGGCTCTGTATTAACCTCCTCCTCAAAGACCATAAACACCAAGAAAGAGCTAACATACTACTCAAGAGAAGATGAAAACTATAGGGACAGGCATATAACTTCCACTTCTGCCCAGGCTCAGCAATCAGCACCATGCCAGCCCTCCCACCGTAAACAAGGAGAAAACTGGACAAAACCCATGAAGCACGACAGCCAGACAGCACGACGTGCAGGACCGTGATCCTGAGACACGGTAAACGGGCAAGGTCAGCCCTCTGACCCCACAGGCAGTTTCACAGCCTCGTGGTCCTGCTGAGCTGAGGAAACAGAAGCCAGAGCTCCCGGATGCTGGGGCAGCTGGAATTTGCAGGGCCGAGCAGCCTGAAGTCTGGCTGGGTTCCCCGGGAGCCCATAAACACTAAGGTGCACGTGTGCAGACTGAGACCACCCGAGGCCGGGCACACGGTGGGCACCATCACTGTGAGGCTGAAAACCTGAAAACGACCTGAGCTCACGGGGGGCTCGGAGACAGACAAGCTCCAACCAGAGTGACAGGTGCCACTGAATACCCAGGGCGTTCACTAGAGACCCCAGCAAGGCCACGCCACAGAGCTACCATCCTCCGAGAGCGCCTCCAAAGGCTCACGGTGACCTGCACGAGGCTGAGCCACCTACCAGAATGAAACGCATCATCTGTTGATGAATGAAAACAAACGCAGACAGTCAACCCTCCAGCTGCCCTTTGCTGAATGGCGTCATGCTCACGGCAGGAGGGGTCTGGGCGTCCCAAACACCACCCACTTTACTGGCGTGACACAGACTGAGGACGCTGTCTCCTTGTGGGCCAGGCTGGAACTGCAGAAGGCATCTCAACAAGGACAAGCTGACAGAGAAGGAGTATGAAGACCCCAGGGGAATGCTGTGAATGCGAAGACATGTGAGAATCTGAAAAGACAAGAACCGCCCTAGTGCTCAGGGATGTATCTCAGCTTTGGGGCTTGCCCAGGCTTCCCTAAGATCTGCTTTTGCATCCACAAAATCTATCATCTAACCACACAGTTCCAGCAGAAAAATCTGACCCACATCAACAAGGTTGGTCAATACAAAGAGACCAGAAATGATACAGATGAGAGAATCAGCAGACAAGGACCTGAAAACTTATAAATATGTCCAAAGACTTAGGAGAAAACATGAACATAATAAACAAACATGTAAACAACCAACATTCCCTGGATCTAAGAGGCAAAGCACTGCC
Organism: Phocoena phocoena; assembly: GCF_963924675.1. Taxonomy (NCBI): domain Eukaryota; kingdom Metazoa; phylum Chordata; class Mammalia; order Artiodactyla; family Phocoenidae; genus Phocoena; species Phocoena phocoena. The sequence continues at coordinate 57,795,090 of NC_089238.1, forward strand.
CAGAGACCAAAGTAGGACGGCACTGCTCCCCATACAAGGCAGGGCTGTCCTAGCCAGCATCTGCTTTGCTACTTGGCCCACGAGGCTGTATGCTTCCCAGGTGTTTGGGTTTCTGTATTGTTGTCTTAACTGGAATAAAATCATGTCTAGAAAACCTTAACTTCACAACTCTCCAAAAAAAGGCACAATGGAGTCCAAACAACATACAGACTCTGAATGGATTCTGACTTCAGCCACATACGTCAGCTTTGTGAAAGCCAAGTCCTAAAAACGTGCCAGGCCATCAGGACCAAAGGAAACACAAAATATGGGGCATCACCAAGAACGGCAAGTGTGTCTTTTTTGTCGCTGTAGCCCAGCTCTAGAAGAGTGCCTTGCATGTTAAAGATGCTCAGAATTTCCCAAGGAACAAGCCTGCAACACCTTCTCAGATGGACGGCAACGAAGCTGTGACTGCGCTGGAGGAAAACACTCCCTGCAGCTCATGTGGGCACTGTCGGTGCAATTCTGCTCACACAGGAACAGGCATTTTGTAAACGCTGACTCTTCTACATAAACGGCTTACTGCTCATGCTTGCACCAAGGCCGATGAGAACGGAGGTGACATTTTTTTAACCATAAGGAACCTTCTGTTCTACTGTATGAGAGAATGCATTTTGTTTCAAGTGAGTTTAGTTAGTCCTTGCTTGGGGAGAAACAAACCATCAGGCAAGTAACAAAATGTGAACTCCGTCTGCGCCCGCACCTCCCACTCCCCCACGCCTCAATCCTCAACAGTCCCGTCAGCCCGTCCAGGCAGGAGCGTCTGAACATTCTCCCCAAGGGAGGGTGCCCAAGGAGGGGAGCACCTGCCAAAGCCTGACAGGTGAGGCCTGACAGGTCGTCGTCAGGCGCACCTTCAATGGGCCTCGTGACCCTTTCCCTTCTCTCACTGGCTGTATTCATTTCAGAAAAGGCCACTGAACTCTCAAATTACACGCTAAAATAACTTAACCACTGGACCACCAGGGAAGTCACGGGTTAAGACTCCACGCTCCCAATGCAGGGAGCACGGATTCGATCCCTGGTTGGGGAACTAAAATCCCACAAGGCACACAGCACAGCTAAATGAACGAATGAATGAACAAAGTAAAATAACCCCCCGAAAATCTAGAGAAAAGACAGAACGAAGGGTCCACGTATAAGCTTTCTCTTTCTACTCATTTTGCC